>NC_140954.1:108491122-109691122 GCF_014529385.1 Adiantum capillus-veneris | reverse complement strand
TCTTGTGGTGGTCACTTTGCTTCAAAGATCACTTTGCATAAAGTCTTGCAGGAGGGTTATGTGGCCAAGTGTTCAACGTGATGTTCATCATTGGTGCAAGTCTTGTAAAGAGTGTCAAAGCATGGCAAATAGGGTTCTCAAATCAGAAATTAGAGGCACCATTGTAGCTTATGATGTGTTTGAGAAGTGGGGTATTGATGCAATAGGTCCTCTACCTATGACAGCTAGAGACAAATGTTACATACTTACTGCTGTTGACTATCTATCCAGGTGGGCCGAAGCCAAAGCTGTTAAGCACATAACGAGTAAAGATGTTTCCTTATTTATATATGAAGATATTTGCTACAAATTTGGCATGCCATTGGAGTTACTTTCTGACAAGGGTCCAGGTTTCAGGGGAGAGTTGGTGGATTATCTATGTGAGAAGCTTCATGTGCATCACAAGTTTACTACTCCATATTATCCTCAATGTAATGGCATGAATGAAAGGTTTAATGGAGTGCTCATAAGGATGCTTACAAAGATGAAAAGAAACAATGTGAATACTTGTGATTTAGAGCTACCTTGTGCTCTATGGGCTTATGGGACTGCCATCAAATCAGGTACTAGTTTTTCTCCCTTCCATCTAGTTTTTGGCAAAGAGGCTTTACTTCCTATTGAGGTGGAGATACCAGCCTTGAAGATGATGCTAAAGCTTGAAGAAGAGCCCAATGATGCATTCAAGAAAAGGCTTCTATATTTGCAATGTGTACAATTGGATAGGGTATTAGCTTTTGAGCATTATGAGCAGGTCTTGAAGAAGAATCAAGCAAAGGCAAATGAGAAGGTAAAGGACAAGGACATCAAAAAGGGTGACATGGTGCTTTGTTACAATAGTAAGCTTGATAGCACTTTTCAAAAGAAATTTCAAATCAAGTGGCAAGGTCCTTTCTTGGTCATAAACAGGTCTCCAAATGGCACATATCAGCTTGCTGACTTGGATGGTACCCCACATAAAGCACTTGTGAATGGCTACAGGTTGAAGAAGTATATTGCAAGGTTGATGACTGTGATTGAGGATGAGCCTTCTTTTGAAGAATTTACTGATCGTGTGGCTAATGATGAAGATGAAGTGAAGACTCTCTCATGTGGTTTACAGGATCTCTTTTGTGTTGCTGATCATGAATGATCTAGCAGGCTGGGGTGTGGCAAACTATGTTGGGCGCATTTCTGACACCCCGTTTTTTGTAAATTTGTACATATGGACATGACGCCCAATGTCAAAAGGGTGTGTGGGATTTCTTTTTGTGGGTTTTTAGCTTGCTTTAGCAAGCACATGTACATGCACTGCAAGTCGCTAGTCTAGTGACAACTGTCGGGCTACTGTAAGTGCCCGTGAGTGATTTTTTTTGAAGTGAGACTTGTATATAAATTAAACTCATGTACAAACTTAAAAAAGTTCAGCAAAACATCAGAAATTTTCAGGTTTTAGCTCGTTGTGTCTCCTTGGTGCTCTTGGATGCAGGTTTTTTGCCCCGACTAGCCTTCTCTATGTGTAGTCGTGCTGGGACAGCTTTCTGTTCACGTCCATTTTGCTCATGGCGGAGTATGGAATCCAATTTGGTCATCTTCAGCTTTCTCGCCAGTCATTTTTCAAGATTTCTCTCAAGCTTTAAAGTGCCCCAATTGGAGTTGTGCTCATCCGGTTACGACTAGTTCTCTACTGGGTTATGGCTATGGCAGCCTAGTGGCAAATTGTGTGCTGACAGAATTGGAGGGCATGTATGTATGAATTGTGGAATTGATGTTGAAGTTGTGGGTTTGTGATGTTTAATTGTGAAAGGAGAGGCTCTTGTCTTCATATGCATTGGTCGGCGTGTGCTATAAATCCATGCTTTGGTAGGGTTTTGCTCCTATGTGACATAGTCTCTTGGGTGGGCGACGGCTAGTAAACTCCCAAGGGTCTAGTCCTATTGGGCTTGTGGTGTTTCAAAGGGATTTTTCAAAGCTTTTGGTGTCTTGTAGTTCTCTTTCAACGCTCTTGGGTGACATCACTATATAGGTGTTTCAGTTTGTTTGTTTCCCAACAACGCGATCATCCATTTGAATAGCTTCTTTGTAGCAAGTAGGTTCATAGCAATCAATGACTAGTAAGTAGTCTAATCTTGGATGAAAATGCTTAGGTGCATGAGATGTACGAGTAGATCTCCAAAGTGCCTGAATGTTGGATTCCGCTCTCTCTGGAGCAACATGTATGTGTATACTAGTAGAAGGTAAGTCACTAGCACGTCCAACATTCTGTGTAACTAGTAGTGAGGAAACATCCTCAAACCGTACTCTGCGATACTCAGTGTCTTTCACTGGCTTTTTATGCATCTTAGACTCATTGAATATCACCTATGAGCTGCGTATGACCTTCTTTGATTCTGGCTAAGAAAGATGATATACCATTCTCCGTCTACACCATATTCAATGAAGATGCACTTGTGTCATTTGGGGTCCAGCTTTTGTCTAAGGGCTTTTGGCACATGTGAGAATGCCTCACACCCAAATACACATAATCTGTCATAATTGGGATCTTTGCTCGTCCACATCTCCTATGGAACCTTGTACTTTAGTGGTGTACTAGGTGACTGATTGATCAAGTAAGCAGCCATCGTAACACCTTCCTCCCAAAATTCTTGAGGTAAGTTGGCCGTAGACAACATAGAAATGATCCGTTCTTGAATGGTTCTATTCATTCTCTCAGCCACACCATTTTGGTTGAGTGTCTAAGGCATGGTAATCTTTCTTCTAATGCCTCTTTTACTGCAAAAGTCCTTGAACTTGGAGGAGATGTACTCGCCTCCATTGTCACTGCGCAAAGCTTTAAGCTTTCTACCCAATTGGTTCTCCATCAATGCTAAGAACTTTTGAAAGACACTAAAGACGTTGGAGAGCGGGAATGGGGAACACACCTGACACACACGCAATGGCCCCTATATAGCTCAGGGTATTCACAGCACCCCTATCCTCTCGTAAACACCTTCAAAACAAGCAACTCAAACTAACAGGGCCTTGCCTATACTTCGCCCAACGCACAAACACTTTGCACAATCCTCAGACAACTACCACAACGATCTTGCCCGCTTCTCGCACTTCCGCAATTCAACACCTCTCTCTCTTTCTCTCTCACACACACAGGGGGCCCGGAGGGGTGCACACGCTCACACACACCGGCACCACACACCTGGGAGACGAGCAAGGAAGAAAGGGGGGAAAGACGACGCCAAAACCGACAATGAAAGCTTCTCCTTCAAAACAAAAACACTGCTACAAAATCCATATGGCCTGCTCTTGGTCGCAACAAGGCCATCACCTGCTTCACACAGAGGGACACACACCTCCCTCACCACTTGACTACGTCGGCACACACATCAACGAGAAAATTCAACTCTGGCTTCGCTTCGACATCAGCCTTTCCTTTTGGTAGCCTTCGTTGGCTCCCTCTTCTTCTGAGCCCTCGTACTCTCGGGTCGCTTCATGGACCACACTTCACCATTGTGTGTCGGCTCCGATTGTCGAGCACACCCGAAAGCCCCTTCTCTTCCTCCTCCGTTGGTTGCCTCCTCTGCCTGGACCTCCCTCCTTCGACCCACATCACGAACAATGCATGCGCTGGCCTTGATCGCCGAACGCATGAAGGTCCCCTTCTTCCCTTTTCTTCTTCCTCTCAAGCCAAAGAAAAAACCAAAGTCCCCCAACTCAAGCCGAAAAATCTCGTCGAAGAACTCCCTCTTTTTGTTTTCTCCTCGTTTGTTTCTTTTTCAAGGCAAAATCAAAACCTACTTTTTTTTGGCAGTAGTGCCTTGAACCACTGCCTCTCAATCCAAGCTCTAACTTTCTTTTCTTTTTTTGCCAAGGCGCCACTGCCTCTCAATCCAAGCTCTAACTTTCTTTTCTTTTTTTTGCCTTTGCTCCTCATGGCTTTATAAGGCTTAAATTTTCTTTGTTTTTTACCCCAAAGTCCAGCCACCCTTGCTTTGCACTTACCATGGAAGACCTTCTATAGCATCCGTTTCGCATGTTGTAGGTGCTCCGTGTGCTCGGACCTTCTGAATCCCTTTCTCGCCAAGCCGCCCTAGCCAACCCCAAATCTTGAAAACTTTTTCGTTTTTGGTCAGTTCACCCCCTCGAACACCAAGTCGCAAGTGGTAAGAAAATCGAGTTATACCCCTATCGCGACTAATTTTCAACTTGAAGTACGCATATCCTGCTGACCATGAATTCGATCAACGAGCCGTAAACTCCAGTCGGCTTTCCATATTGCATGCCACTTTCCAAAATCTTGGCGAGCCCTAAAAACATGCCTGTCGACGTGCTTACCAACATGGCCCGGTGAGCACGTACGTGACCCCCGGCAAACATTCCACAGGCCATAACTTGCCCGTTTGAGCTCCGAATGGCGAACCGAAAAGACCGGCATGCTCCACAACTTGAGCACTTCCTGTGTATGATATCACACCCGCCTTGACAAACCACCTGTGCCCGCCCAATCCGGCGAGGATCTACAAACACATCCCACTTCAACTGGCCATATCTTGCACATCCGAGCTCCGTTTGACAAGCCGTCAGGACGGGCTTCTAGAGCACACTGAACACTTCATTTCAGGACACTGACTTGGCATTTCGGACACCTTGACCTTCCATCCCATCTGGATCATCTTGCAGCACCTTTGGCCTTAAAAACCGCATCAGGCATACATTCCCACTACCCTTTGGTTGCCTAGGGCCTTGGCACCTGTCCTAGCCTTTTGCACTGCAGTCACATGCTGCCTCTGCTTGGCACAGACCATCTCGTAGCTCATACCAACTTTAGCTGCACCATCATTGCCCACCCCCTTGTTGAACATTTATGTTCAACCACACATGGCCTCATTGCACTAACAGACTGCACACCAAAAACAAACTCTATGTACACTGCAAAACTACCTAGTATATGTACAAAGCTAACACCTGCCACCCGCTGCCTTTGTTCATGCGGGTTGCCCAACCCCCTGCTTTACCTGTATTCACCCACTAGGGTCAAACACCTTGGATTGGTCCTTTCCATCCACCTGCAACACCCTTGCATAGTGCCGCATCCTAGCGCATAGCCAATCATCCACATAATTTTCCCTTGGCATGCTTCCAATGCTCCCATCATTCATAAGCATATTGTCCACTTCTAAAAAAACACCACCAAAAGCACCAATGCCACTCTCCAAGTGCACATCATCATTCACATTGAACATACCATGCATATCTGGCCTCCAATCATGTAAAGTGAGATCCTCCTCTAGCAGATCCTGTACCTGCTCGACATCCCACTGCACAGCTGCATTTATGAGCATCCCCTCAACCACCATATGCAAAATTCCTTTGATATCTCAGACAAGTCCACACCCTTGGACTTATGCTCAAAAGTACCACTCCGCTTAGCGGGAAACTTTTTCAACATAGGCACCCCGGTCACCATCACTTCCATACTCACCTCCATAACCGCCTCTGTCGGCACCACCATAACGGCAGACTTTTGCTCTCCCAAAGAAACCTCCATCTGCAGAGGTACAGACCCTCGTATCACCTGCATTTTGGTCAAAGCTTTCCCTACAAGCACCTGTGTCTCTTCATCCATCTCACCCACCGGGTCATCAAACCTCCAATCAACCTCATCATCCAAGCATACCTGCTCAAAAGAACCCGTATCCAAGGCATCTCTCGTGCAATCCATAGCTAGCTGGAGCTGCTCTTCTTCTTTATGAGCGTCCAATACCTCTTGCATGCCATCTTCTTCAACTTGTTCTTCTTCCTCAACCATAACAACTCTCTCCTTCTTGGGAAACCCTTGTATCTATTGTACAATCAAAGCACCTTCTATAGCTACCTTGATGAGCATCATCATTATCATGGTGCCACATAGCACCCTCACCTGCATGTCTCCATTTCCAAGCTCTGATGCTATCACCTGCTTATCCTTTATAGTGGCAACCACCACATCTTTATGCATATAACAATGTAACTTTACCTTTACTAGCATGGGCTCTTCGGATTCTGTCTCCCAGCTCGTATCTCTATCCTCCTCGCTTGTTTCCCAAAAGCTTGAGCTTATAGCCCCATCATCTTCACCATAGGCCAATTCGGCACCTGCATCATCATCCTCTAGCTGCTCCACAAAAGTTGGACCATCATCCTGCCCACTTTCATCATCCAACCCCAACCTTTCTGCACCTACCATTTGGCCACGATTTGTTACCCTTTCATACAAGCACTCCATGAGAACAAGCTCCACCTCTTCAAGTTTCACTGGACACTTGGCATCTGCTAACTCTTCTACACACATGCTCTCTTCAATAGAAGGCTCATCTTCGTTGACAAGCTCCTCCACAATCGGCATAGACGCTTCACCAATAGGTAATTCCCAAGGAACATAGTCAATCATAGGTCTTACCCTAGCAGGCTCCATACTTCGGATCACTGGAACCATCCTCGACGGGCCCATAGAACAAACTGCTGCTTCAACATGCACACAATCTGCAGGCTTTAACAAGCCTAACTCCAGCTTTCTTTTCATTTTCTTGCTCTTTACCCTGGCAACTCTGACTGCCTCGGCATAAGTCTTTGGCTCTTCATCATCCACTTTATCTCGAACTGGAGGACACGGCAAGCTAGAAATTTGTCCAGCTTGAAACCATCTGCATTGACCACTTGGGTGGCAGCAACCAGATCACTCCAACAAGCTTCGAACTTATCAACAAAACCATCAAAATTTCCACTTACTTCTGGTCGTAGCTCTTTAATCTTTGTATCCTCTTCAACAACCGACACCACTTTGTAAAACTTGCAGAGAAACCGCTCTCGAAAACCAACCCAATCATGCTTACTTGCAGCTTGCAGACCATCAAACTAGGCTTTTGCTTTACCTCGCAGCACCAACGGAACTGTCTCCAGCTTTTCTTCACCACTCCACATGTGCAATGAGAGCATAAATAACTCAAAATCTGCCAGCCACTCATCTGCATCTTCATCACCATTGAAAATCGGACCAACACTCTGCCACATCTTTGCTTATAGACACGTCACCAAGGAGCAATCATTGTGCTCCTCAGTGGGGGCACTAGAAGATGGAGAGGGGGAATGGGGAACACACCCGACACACACACAATGGCCCCTATATAGCTCAGGGTATTCACAGCACCCTTGTCCTCTCGAAAACACCTTCAAAACAAGCAACTCAAACTAACAGGGCCTCACCTGTACTTCGCCCAACGCACAAACACTCTGCAAAATCCTCACACAGCTACCACAACCATCTTGCCCGCTTCTCGCAGTTCCGCAGTTCAACACCTCTCTCTCTTTCTCTCTCACACACACAGGGGGCCCGGGGGGGTGCACACGCTCACACACACCGGCACCACACACCTGGGAGACGAGCAAGGAAGAAAGGGGGGGAGGGGGGAAAGATGACGCCAAAACCGACAATGAAAGCTTCTCCTTCAAAACAAAAACACTACTACAAAATCCATATGGCCTGCTCTTGGTCGCAACAAGGCCATCACCTGCTTCACACAGAGGGGCACACACCTCCCTCGCCACTTGACTACGTCGGCACACACATCGACGAGAAAATTCAACTCTGGCTTCGCTTCTCGACAGCAGCCTTTCCTTTTGGTAGCCTTCATTGGCTCCCTCTTCTTCTGAGCCCTCGTGCTCTCGAGTCGCTTCATGGACCACACTTCACCATTGTGTGTCGGCTCAAACTGTCGAGCACACCTGAAAGCCCCTTCTCTTCCTCCTCCGTTGGTTGCCTCCTCTGCCAGGATCTCGCTCCTTTGACCCACATCACGAACAACGCGTGCGCTGGCCTTGATCGCCGAACGCACGAAGGTCCCCTTCTTCCCTTTTCTTCTTCCCCTCAAGCCAAAGAAAAAACAAAGTCCCCCAAGTCAAGCCGAAAAATCTCGTCGAAGAACTCCCTCTTTTTTTTTTCCTCCTTTGTTTCTTTTTCAAGGCAAAATCAAAACCTACTTTTTTTGGCAGTGGCATCCAAGCTCTAACTTTCTTTTCTTTTTTTGCCTTTGCTCCTCATGGCTTTATAAGGCTTAAATTTTCTTTGTTTTTTCCCCCAAAGTCCAGCCACCCCTTGCTTTGCACTTACCATGGAAGACCTTCCATAGCATCCGTTTCGCATGTGGTCGGTGCTCCGTGTGCTCGGACCTTCTGAATCCCTTTCTCGCCAAGCCGCCCCAGCCAACCCCATATCTTGAACACTTTTCCGCTTTCGGTCAGTTCACCCCCTCGAACACCAAGTCGCAAGTGGTAAGAAAATCGAGTTGTACCCCTATTGCGACTGATTTTCAACTTGAAGTACGCATATCTTGCTGACCATGAATTCGATCAGCGAGCCGTAAACTCCGGTCAGCTTTCCATATTGCATGCCACTTTCCAAAATCTTGGCGAGCCCTAAAAACATGCTTGTCGATGCGCTTACCAACATGGCCCGGTGAGCACGTACCTGACCCCCGGCAAACATTCCACAAGCCATAACTTGCCCATTTGAGCTCCGAATGGCGAACCGAAAAGACCGGCATGCTCCACAACTTGAGCACTTCCCGTGTATGATATCACACCCGCCTTGACCAACCACCTATGCCCGCCCAATCCGGCGAGGATCTGCAAACACATCCCACTTCAACTGGCCATATCTTGCACATCCGAGCTCCGTTTGACGAGCCGTCTGGATTGGCTTCTAGAGCACACTGAACACTTCATTTCAGGACACTGACTTGGCATTTCGGACACCTTGACCTGCCATCCCATCTGGATCATCTTGCAGCACGTTTGGCCTAAAAAACCGCATCAGGCATACATTTCCACTACCCTTTGGCTGCCTAGGGCCTTGGCACCTGCCCTAGCCTTCTACACTGCAGTCACATGCTGCCTCTGCCTGGCATAGACCATCTCCTAGCTCGGACCAACTTTAGCTGCACCAACATTGCTCTTCTGCTTCAAGAGATAAACCCACACCTTTCTAGTAGAGTCATCTATGAATGCTAGGAAGTATAACGCTCCCCCTAGAGACTTTGGTAGGTCCGCACAAGTCGCTATGTATGAGATCTAGAGGACTCCCTAACTCCTTGTCCAAAGGTGCTAATGTCAACCTAGTCTGTTTGCCATAGATACAATGCTCACATAAAGAGCAGTTAGAGTAATCTAACACAAGTATATAACGAGAACGTTGCAAGACTTTCATTCCCTTTTGACTCATATGTCCTAGCCGCCTATGCCACAACTATGTAGAGAACAGCTCGGCTACATAAATAGAATTCTCTTTCACAGGGAGATATAAAATGAGCACAATGAGCCAAAATTTTGGCCTTTAAGCATGACCAGATTTCCCTTCTTGATAATCCAAGAACCATGAGGAAATATGGTAGTGTAACCCAAATCCTCTAGTTTTCCACCAAATGAAATAAAAATCTTTGTCAATGTGGGTACATGTCTGACATTGTTCAACATAAACTCAGTACCATTACGCATAGAAAACTTGATACCGCCCACACCGCATATATTAAGCTCATAAGAATTGCCTAGCTTCACCGTGCCATGCATGGCAATGTATGTAGAAAACCACTCCTTGTGCGGATTCACATGGAAGCTAATACCCGAGTCCACAATCCAATTATGCGCATAACACTCATCATGAGCTAACAATGCATTAGGACTCAAATCCAATGTGAAAATCAACACATCATTTGGCACGTTAGAAACTGTCTCAATGGCTGGGTACTCAACCACATTGAGCTCTTCAATTTTCACGCTACTTTTAGGTTTGTTAGACTTCGCTTTCTCTTTGCCCTTATCACGCTGCATTTTAAGGAAATCTTTCTCAAGTGTCCCTTTTTATGGTAGTAGTAAAACTCTAAATTTTGCATGTCTTTGTCGCGACTCTTGCTACAACCTTGCTTGCAATCGTGTAAACGACCACGGCTATGACCACACTGCTTTTGCTTTTCTCACAATTGCCACTAACCACATATGCATCATCATGCCCGCTCGCATCAAACGATTGACGTCAAATCTCCTCAGTGAGCAATGCACCAACAACACTATTCAAATCTAGCTTTCCATTTGGTGCAAATTTGCATATGACTGTGTTGAAAGTATCCCATGACAACATAGCAAGAAAATGGCCTTCATTCATCATCAAAATTGAGACCTTTTGAAATAAGTTGTGAAAACACGTTGTTGAATTCGTTCAAATGAGAACTAAAGTTATTGCCTTCTTTCATGTTCATGCGGATTGATTTATTCATCAAGAAAACCTTGTTCAAGGCGTTGTTACCATCCCAAGCTTGACATAGAGCATCCCATAAATCTCTGGCATTGGTCTTATCCATTATGGTAAAGTAAATGGATTCACCATTGTGTAGGCGAATGGTCGCCATAGCATGCTCATTCAAGTCATCCCACTCATCATTATTGTACACATTCTCTATTCTTGCATGCAAGGGTGATATCAAGCCTTTGTTGATCAAAACATCTTGCATATGCTTCCACGAAATGACAAAGGTTGAGCCATCAGACTTTTTGATGTAGTACTCTTCTCTTTTGGAAGCACTACTCGCAGCCATGATGAAGAGAATGTAGCCAAAAACTTGCTTGGGACTATTTCAACAGAGTTTTCCCTAGAATAGGAGAAAAAATGCAAACCAAAATATAGTACAATCCTTGTGGTAAGAACAGCTAGAAGTTCCAAGAACGCATAAAACAAACTCGCGGGAAAAATCCGACAAAGTCTCCTTTGTAGGAGGAGTCAAAACTCAACTAAAAAACGCACAAACTAGTCAAAAGAACAACCACTAGGCATATATTGTGCAAAATCACTGTTGTGTGACTGTCAACTCGACGTCAAAAGCACAAAAACCATCTAGATACATGTCTTATGGCAAGGGTACCGTAGAGGGAACTCCAGCTACTTATATCACCGAGGGTATCTCAACATTTGAGAATACCCTAGCTCAAAGAAAACCTCACGCTATCGGCCCTCCAAAGGCTAATGCAGACACAAAAGGACTAGCCACTGTCTCAGAAAGGGCTCTTCTCGTCGAAGTCTCAAAAATGGTCAAGAAATCTGCCAAACCAGTCAAAAAATGGCTCCGCACGTAGTACAATGGACAGTGTCCGCGCAACTCAACGTACATGAGTGAACCGCACTCAAACAGGCACCATGAACTGCTACATGCAATAAAAATGATCCCTGCGGGGATATTTGCTCTCAAAAGAGCTTATGACCTGAGAGAAACTGTTGTCGAAAAGATTGCTAAACTGCCTGTGAAAGTGCTACGCCTGGAAACCTAGATAATCTGTGTGTAAATGGGCAAAAAGAACCCCTGTATCTTGTAACATGAGTGTTCGTGTTGCTATGTAACGATTTCCATCTCGTCGGGCAAAAACGTGCTAGTCGAACAATTTTGCCAGCAAAACCTGCAGCATCCTAAACATTGCATGTATCCACAGAACCATGACGTACGTCAATGCTGTGCATAATATTCAAGATGCCCTTGGACACAAGGACATGTTGCATCATGTAAGCCCACAGAGGAAAATTCTCCCCATCCAATTTGTCCTCAGTAGTAGCAAACATCTTGAACACATCCGTGTTGTTGTCAGCCATGGACGCATGCCTACACCAGATGTAAAAACTACCCAAAAAGAGGAGAAACAAAGCAGGAACAATACGTACTATATAGCAAAAACCATAGAAGACTACAAGGGACCTGTTATGCAAAAAATGGCACTGACAAAAACTCAGCACAAAATGACAAAATAGCTTGTGCAATACTGCTTGTAATGGAAATGGAGGCAAAATGAGTTGAAATGAGTCCAAAGTATTTGTCGACTTGCTGACACTCACCAAAGCTCACAAAAATCAGATAAAGTGAGCAAGTGTATGTTGGAGCTTCTGGTGACTAAGCCCAAAAGGATGCAACCTGCTGTAATACCAATTGTTGGAAATAGAGTTGCAGGGAAACACACATAGCTTGGAGAAGACGAAGGAATCTCAAGACACACAACAAAGAGTGTATTACTTAGTGTGCAATGAAAATACAAGATACCCTAGAGTGATGGGTACATATAAAATGCATGGGGGGAAAAAGCTCCTAGTGAGGGAAAGAATGCCCCAGTGGTCCTAAGTGTGTTCACACATGTCACTACCACATGTATATGGTAACAACAAGGCCATCCTTGGACTAGCACTTAATTGCATGCAGATACTACGATGGAATTTTCACTGGGGTCATAAGCAAAATTTTCTTCGACTACGCTCAGATTTGAGCATCCCATGCAACTGTCTCTTGCCTGCTCTTTTGGATTGCACTACTTGTGACATGGATGAAATGGAGAAGACTTTGAGTTCACACTCAAAGGCTAGTATCCCTAAAAATTTTGTCATAGAGGGGTGGTCAAGGGTTGTTCCCACCTCCTTTCATCTACAACAAAGACAAACATGGTGATCAAGCCAACAAGCACGAAAATTGAAGAGAGATAATTGATCAAGGGACTAGAAAATCTTAGATCTTGACCTTTTTTTTTGAAAACACAAGGGAGACGGGCCAATTCACATGGTGTTATCCGCAACAAATTTACCTTCAAATTTACTCTAGAGCTTCAAACCACAACCGAGCTCACAACTCCCTATTGATCAGAGCTAGGCGCTCATCCGTGGCTTCATGACCACTAAGAACAAGGGACCTCCAAAACCTTCAAGAGTCATGGAAGACAAACCACCAAAGGCCTATCAAGGGTTATGAACTATGAGAGCAAGATTGGTTGCAAGCTGAGGCAACCATTGACACTTCTATGACAAGCCGCTAAGAAAGGTAAATGTGGACTTATTTTTAACATCTATATTTTACAAATTTTGTAGCACTTTCCAAACAAAACAAAAATGCATAATTTTGATGATACAAAGGCAAGGCTTGTTGCTAGGCAAGCAAAGCTGCTCGGCATGGCTGACTATTTGTTACAGCTCAACAAGCCAACATGAGTCTCTCACTCTCCATCTCTGAGTTTCAGTTTGAATTATTGCTAGGGCATGGCTCCCAGGAAAGTTTTTTGGGCTTAATGCGGTAATAAATAACCATGATTGGTGTTTCCCACATGAGAAAGACTTTGAGTTCATTATTCTAATCAAGACACAATTGTACATAGCCTTCTTCATAGGAAAGCAACACCACGGGGTGCTACGAGCTCTAATGCCAAAGGCAATGATTCCAGCAATTTGGTAAGCCAGTTAAATTTAAGTTTACACTTTGAAATTTATTCCAATGTCAAATCTGTAAGAAAAAGTTGCTTCTACCAAGAAAGGATTTGAGGAACTTTTATGATTGTCACCATGACGTACAATTTGACTATATGTACATGTTCGACAAGGTCAATTTGATTTTCCATGATATTTGTATATCAATAAGAGCACCCATTATCTACAAGCACAAAGGCTCCATCGTGTTTCATCTTTTTGATGGACTTATGTGAAGCAAGGATTCAATTTTAGGCATATTACAAAGAAGCTTACAAAGTTTGGAGTATGCTATCAACGTACAAACTTGGGGGAACTTTGAAATACAGATAAATGATATTTCACTCAATGTCAGTATGAACCAAGCCAAGAGGGCATGCATGGTACATACGCCAGCTCTCACTTTGTCTATGTCTTGGGACCATAACGGTCAACACCTATCACACCTCAAAAAGAGATGAAACCAAGACTAAAATGTCAATCCTGGGAAGCAAGTGACTTGACTAGGTCATGGAGGCATGCCAAGAGGTTGTCAATCTCCCGTCTGAACATAGTACACTCCACTTTGATGTTCAAAGTGTATTCTATCATTAGGGTCAAAAACGACTCAAAAAGGGCTGTGTAAGGAATTGGTTAACTTACTAATTTAGCAGAGCCATTGATGATAAAAACGGCTCCAAATTTGGCCATTTTGGTTATCGAAAGCATATCTCTGCAATTAAAGTGTATCTAGGTACATATCTCTAAATATTCAAAAAGACATAATTTTCTTCACATTCCTTTACGGCTCACCTCGAAATTTGTTCTCATTTACTTCACTTGTCAGCAAATAGTTGTTTCCACTTTTGAATCACTCAATCCCTCTTTTTTCTCTCTGACCTTTCACAAGCTTTCTCTCTTCTTTTCTAATGCTGAAAGCTTTGCTACTACATTATCTCCATTATAATTTCGGTGTGTTCATTACTTACAATGAGTAATGCATCTTCCATTAGTGATAACCGCAAGTTTCATTTGAACATTAAGCTAAGCCAAGAATATGCTACTATGTGGAGTGTCTATCAAAGACCAGTTACAACTGCAAATGAAGCACAACAACTTCGCAATGAAGGGAGGAAACACATTGATCTTTGGATAGATGGGAGCTTGTATCCACCCCGTATCCCACCACTGGAAGGTATCCATATTTTTATACATCTCATGATTTGATGAGATTTTTTGGAGATGGGGTTGATGGCTTACTAGGATATAGTTCTAGGCTATTTCATTTACACATTGATCATACACATTACATTCAATATCTCAAAACTACTTTGTCTTCAAATGCAGCAAGAATTTTAGAACTTGAAAACCTCATAGCGTCTCTAAAACAAGAAAAGCATAAGCTTTAGACTTTAAAAGAAACTTCAATAGGATTAAGAGCACGAGTAAAATGAATGAGAGATGTAGTAAACTTAACAAAAGGTTCTAGACAAAGAAAAAAAAAAGGTTAAAGATTACTAGAGAACATGTGACTAGCCATTTACGATTTGATATGTCCAATGTTCAAGAAAGGGTGGGATTTTTGAATGAGGTAATGAACAAGAGTGACATTTTGAAACTTCTAAAACTTCTCAAAAATTGAACCCAGAAGAAATTGGTATTTCAAAATTTACTGAAAGATATGGGTTTATTGGTCCAACCTTCTTAAATGCAAGAAGTTTGTGACACAGTGAGGGTGAGTAGAAGGGGTTATAGGGCCATCTCTAAACCTGGTTTTAGGTCCTAAAGTATTACAAGATTAAAACTTTTGGATTTCCTAGGCCTCACAATGTTGGGAAAGTAAGGACTATGTTAAACGAAGAAATACCCGAACATTTTGGAGAGTACATCATATAGAAGGAACGATGCCATACAAAAAACAAAAGAAAAAATAGTCTTTTGAGTATAATGTTTTTAATAACATTTGGAGGAGTATAAAAAAAGTTCAATCTACTATGGTGAGATACTATAACATGTGAGAAGTAGATTGTGAAGGAAAACTTATATTTGTTATGAAATTGGATGAAGCTCAAATTCAAAAATGTCAAAAAATGAAAAGAGTATGCATATCCCTAATGAATAGAGCATTGGATTATAGTCAGGGTAAGCTTAATTCCCCATACCACAAAGCTCAATAAAAAATGGAGCTCTGGTGGATTGGAGCAGCTCAAATACCAGTAGAAAATCACGATACATTAAAATGGATCTTTTTGCAAACCGATATCCCTTGTGTTATACATGACCAAAATGCAGGTGAACAACCCCGTGTAGATGGCATGGGCAACTTCATTGTAGAATGGAACTTGAGTGCCAACCTAAAGGCACTGAAGTGCATGTTTGGTGTATGTGGAGGTGCCAATACCAAGTATCCATGTCTGTATTGCATGGCAAGCACTGCAACGAAAGGATGGCTTACAGAACACAAGGTTGAAAAACCACCATCGAGAAATAGTGTGAACTTCATCAACTACCCATCATCTTCTATGATTTGGGATCCAATTATACCAATATATTTAAAGAATTTACAAATATGTTCAATGCATACAGAGATTAGAAACTTGGACAAATTTCTTTGACTCCATCTTGATTATGCATATTCTATTAAGCCAAATAAACTTACAGTCGAGTGCATAGAAAAATGTGAGGCTTTGCTCTCTTGAATGGGCTTTCAGGGTGGTCAATTGCATCTAAAAAAAGATCCTAATCTTTCAAAAGAAACAAGTGATGCTTTGCAAGATGTTTCAATGGGTGGAGCAAAAGCCAGAAGATTTCTGAGAAACAATGACAACAAACAACTCGACACTATGTGGAATTGTTGGAAGGATCTTTGTGTACTAACAACCATGTCAAAAGTAGACCAAATGTAGCCAACAAACGCATGGAAGTGTAGAAGAAGCTCGACAATTTTTAAAATTTTTTGAGACAACATGTTAGCTCTACTACTGTCATAATAATCAATATCTAATTCTCCTAAATGATTTTCTCATATTAAACTGATCATTTAATGTGGGGAAGTGCCAAGGGAGAAAAAGTTAGAATATTGGTTAAGTTAGCAGACCGGCCACAGTAGGGATCCAAAGGAGCGAAAATAGGGATCCAAAGGGGGGCCATCTGCAAAAGAGCCATGTGAAACAATGGGCTAAAAAGACCCTAAGGTTCAGCCCATTAAGACTTCCAAAATGCTAAGGTTCCAAAATTCAAAGGTTGTGTCCAAAGGTCAACCTTAGGGAAAAATTGGATGCTTAGTGTGTACCCAAAAAGTCTTTCTGCATCCCTACATGGGAGGGGGCGAGCCCCAAAGCTAGGGGATGAGAGAGAAAACCACACACACACACACAGGCTCCCTTTACACAAAGGGAATGAGGGACACATGTCAGCTCCCTAGGCCAGATGCCCACAAGGTATGCCCAATTCCTATTGGAAGACCCTTGAAGTGGACCAATGAGAATTAGGCTAGAGTAAATCTAGTTTAATTAATTTAAAAACATTTAATAAAAGAAACCAATAAAAATTAAGTGTCCTAGAAGACTATTGGGCAGTCTCCCAAGGGGTCCAATGAGCATTCAGGAGCCCCATGGCTTGCCTGATTCCTATTGGCCAGGAGGCAAAGGGGTCCAATGAGAGTTTAGTTTAATTATTTAATTATCTAAAGCTCTCACAAAAGGGGAAAGGGGGACACATGTCAGAAGGCTATCACTTATGCTGCTTAATCCCTATTGGCTTGACCTGGGGAGGTCCAATGAGGCAAAAGCCAGCCTAACTTAGCAGCTAGGGCTCGCCCAAGAGAGAGGGGGGGCTGATTTTTGCTGGGGATTCACTCTCACATTCTCACACTTGACCATGTGTAAAGGGAAAATACTCTATCTCCTCCCAAGCTTTAATGGAGAGCTCATCACCTACTCCAAGCTTGTGAGATAGAAGCCTACATCAACACTCTCTTGGCATGTGGATGCAAATCCAACCAAGAGCCAAGCTTCAATGCATGCTCATCTTCTCTACCAAGCTAATTACTAAGCTAAGCTATGCTAATATGAGTGATTATGTGAGGAGATGTACTTCTTTCTCGTAAGATACTTCTTTTTCCTCTCAATCTACTCTCATACCCTGCTAGCTCTCACCATCTTCGAAGGTGTGTGAGGTCTTGGGTCTGAGAACGGGGATAATTCAAGTTGTGTTTGATTAAGTGTTTTGCTTGGTGTATGAAGCTTCCATCTTCATTGCACTAGCTCGTCTTGAAGGAACACAAAGAATTGTATTGTACAATGTCTCTCTTGATGGGAGAAACCATAATACAAAGCCTTTTGGAGGGGGGACCGGCTCCATGCAAATCCGGTCCTCAACTGTTGTCAATAGCTTAATTGCTCTCTCTTTTGAAAGTATTGTCGATGCTATCTAACTAGGTGTTGTGCTTTTTGTTGCTCTCTCCACCCAAGCACTCTTGTAATTCTCATTAGGAATCAACTCTAATGAAATGCTCACTATGTTCATGCTAATTTCCGCTACACATAAGATTTTAGGCCATTAAATGTTACATTGGTATCAGAGCTCAAGGTTTCTCTTTTCTTGCTCAAGAAGGGAGGTCCTCAAGCTAGCTACAAATGGTTGGTATTATTAATTGCCTGTGAGTAAGTAGAATAGGGATTTTTCAGCCTTGCAGTGCGCCTGCCTTTGTGCAGTTAACGGGGCATCACCGTCGAGAGCTATGGTCTTAATAGTGGAGTCCTACGGGGCTTGCCTACGGCTTAACCACTATTGAGCTATTAGAAGCTTGACAGGAGCCGGTGCTGTTTTGGTGTCGAAAGACCCTCTCTTCTATTCCTTGCAATTAATGGTATTTGAGCCGCGGGTACAGTAGCTTGAGTGCTTTTTCTAAAGGGGTAAAGAGGAGTAGCAACTAGGGCTTGAAGTGCCAAAGTACACCTAAAAAGTTTACACCTAAAAGTTGTTAGAATGGCTGACAATATTAAAGAGAGTGAAATTAATGTTGATAACTTTGATTTTGCTCATGAGCAAGCTACTAATGATGCTTCAATGCTTGTTAATTATCTTGTTTCTAGGCTTCAACAAGCCATGGGCAATCCATCTCTCCAAAGTGAAGTGCAACGGCAGCTCCGTGCTCACGGGATTCTCCAAGCTCATCACCATGACGAGAGAACACCTAGGAAGCCTCCTTGTGAGACTACCAAAAGAGGTCTCTCTCCGATTCGGGAAGAAGAAGAGAATCCATATGAAGGGCTCAAGAACTTACTTCTTGATGATGCATCTCCTTCCCAAAGGAGAACTCAAGAGCCTCCACCGAAGGAACGAGAAAGAAGCGAGTCTCCCGCCACCTCGGCGGAGATGGCTCCACGAAGACGGCGGGCTAAACGCTCTCCATCACCACCAAAGCGGAGAAGACCATCACACTCTTCTCCACGCCATAATTCAAAGAGGGATGATAAAAAGCAAGAGAAGAAAAAGGCGAGAAAGAGGACACCCTCTTCTCCATCTTCTTTATCCTCTTCCTCTTATGAAAGCTATGGTGAAGACGACAAAGATCAAGACAAGAAAAAGGCGAGAAAGAGGTCACCCTCTTCTCCACCTTCTTCAAATTCTTCATCTTCTGAAGAAAGTGATGGTGGAACTTTTGAACCATCAAAAAGAAGAGGCCATAGGAAATCCTATGCCGCATGGAAGAGGTCGTCCAAGCTGAAGAAATTCAAAGAGGGAGGGAAGAGCATCTCTTTCCTTACCTATGATGGCACCTTCGGTGCTACAGACAAAGTTTTGGCCTTTATCCAGCAATTCGATGCGGCGTTTGGAGATGAGGGCTTCACGGAGTCCTCTAAGCTACGCCATGTAGCTATGCACTTTCAAAAGTCCGCCAGACAATGGTGGTCTAGCCTACGAGCCAACGGTGAAGCTCCACGAACATGGAAGGCTTTAAGAGCTTCCATTATGAAGCAGTTTTTGGCCACCGATGCCAAAGACAAAGTACTCACCGAATGGCGAAGCTTAAAGCTCTCTCCCAATGAATCCATCCACAAATATGTAGACAAGTTTTGGGACCTACAACTCAAAGCCACTGTCTTCAAAAAGTTGGATTTTGGAGAGCAAAAGCAACAATTTTGTGCGGGCTTAACCGAAGAAATGGCGGAGTATGTCAACTCCCAAAGGCCACGTACCATATCGGCGGTAATACACCATACTATGGTGGCCTCGCGAATCAATTTCCAAACGGGGGGTAAAAGAAATAATAAACCCCCGGAAAACAAAGGTTCCAATGAGCCTAAGGGGAAGGACAATGTCCAAAAGTCTCCTAAGGGCAATTCCAACAAAGCTAAAGAGAAGGGAGTTTACAAAGGAAAGAATAAACTCTCTCCTGAAGAGCTTGAGCGTTATCGTAAAGATAACCGGTGTTTCAAGTGCGGCGAACAAGGGCATGCGTACCGCGCTTGTCCCCAAAAGAACAACCGCCAAGATCCTCCTAGAGCTTCTTTGGTTGAAATCCAAGAGGAGGAGATTCACCAAACTCACCACAAAGGATCTCCTCTATGCCATGCTTGGGGAAAGGTAAGAGAACATGATGCTTTTATTCTCTTTGACCCTGGTTCTACTCACAATTTCATATCTATGGAGTTAGCCACCAAGCTAGGCATACAATCCTACGAGATGGGAGATATCCTACCCGCAGACAGTGCCTTCAAGGGGCAAGAAACTTCAGTCACTCCCTTAATCGGGAAATTGAGGCTTCATGTCCAAGGCTATGTGGACAAAGAGGATTTCTTTATCTCTCCTCTCAAGCATGAGGATGTAATCCTAGGGGCACCATGGTTTGACCGTTTGGCTGCCCATGTTAAATTTCCTGAAAGGAGAATCTCCTTTAAGTTCAGGGAAAAGGACATGTATATAGATGCTAGGGAGATGGGTAACACCATCCCCATTGTACATACACCAGCTTTCAACAAGTCAATAAAGAGCTCTATTTCCGTGTACATGATTTTTGTTAAAGATTCTCAAAATGAACCTAATGCTTTAGCAAAAGAAAATAAAAGCAACCAAAAGGAATTAGAGTTATCCAATTTTCTCAAGGGGTTTCAAGATGTCTTTATTGACGACATCCCTTGTGAGCTACCTCCTAAACGAGGTAATGACGACCATGCAATTGAACTTCTTCCAGGAAGTTCACCGCCTAACAAACCTCCTTATAGAGTTTCTCAAGCTCAACAAGAGGAGATTATGCGGCAAGTGCATGAGTTAATTGAGAAGGGCATGGTTAGGCCTAGCTCATCTCCATTTTGCTCACCTGTGCTATTAGTGCAAAAGAAAGACGGCACATATCGTATGTGTGTCGACTATAGAGCACTAAATAGGATCACTATCAAGAATAGGTTTCCCGTTCCACGGGTAGAAGACCTATTTGATAAGCTACAAGGATCGACCTACTTCAGTAGGATTGACCTAAAAAGTGGCTATCATCAAATAAGGATAGTTGATCAAGACATTGTAAAGACCGCATTTCGTACTACATTTGGTCTTTACGAATACATTGTCATGCCTTTTGGCTTGACTAATGCACCAGCCACATTTAACCGCTTGATGGAGAAGCTGTTCAGACCTCATCGAACCTTCACTGGAGTGTTCTTCGATGATATTATCATCTACTCTAATTCATTAGAGGAACACAAGCAACACCTCCAGGTAATATTTCAAGTTTTAAGAGAGAATAAACTTTATGTTAATCGAAAGAAAAGTGAATTTTTCTTGCAAGAGATTCAATATTTAGGTCACATTATCTCTCAAGATGGAATCCAAATGGATCCATCCAAGTTAGAGGTAATAAAAGGATGGCCTAAACCAAAGAATCTTCATGAACTAAGAAGCTTTATAGGTATGTGTGCATACTATAGACGCTTCATAGAAAAGTTCTCACAAATTGCGGGACCATTACAGACCTAACAACGAAAAATGTTAGGTATACGTGGTCTGCTAAGGAGAACAATGCTTTCGAAAAGCTTAAAGAAAAGCTTATCTCTCAATCTGTGCTTACACTACCGGATCTCTCAAAACCATTTGAGGTCCAATGTGATGCTTGTGGTGATTGCCTTGGGGCTGTTTTGCTCCAAGAAGGGCACGCCATAGGCTATGAGAGTCGAAGGCTCGACCCTGTTGAGCAAGCTCTAGGCATATACGAAAAAGAACTCCTTGCAGTTCTACATGCCTTAGACTCATGGAAGCACTATTTATTGGGGACTCCTTTCATTCTGCGAACGGATCACCAAAGTCTTAAGTACTTCATGACGCAGACCAAGCTCTCCGACAAACAAATGAGGTGGGCAAATTTCCTTTCGCAATTTCATTTTCATATTGCTCACATTGCTGGCAAGCATAATCAAGTAGCCGATGCACTCTCAAGACGACCGAGAGTGAATGCGGTTTCCATAGCAACTCACAATGATCTATCTTTAATGATAGATGAGTATGCTATTGATCCCGATTTTAGAGATGTGATTTCAGCCCTTGCCTTAGGGAAGAAAGAAGAACCATTTACTTTACAAGATGGCTATCTTCTCTATGGCAATAGACTATGCGTTACTAACTCACTACGTGAGAAAGTAATGTATGAATCTCATGCTCCCCCATATGCGGGGCATAGAGGGATTCAGTCTACCCTAAAGGGAATTGAAACATATTTCTATTGGCCTACCATGAAAGTGAACATACATGAGTATGTTTCCAAATGTGTGGTATGTCAAAAGACAAAATTTGATAGAGGGAAGCAACTTGGATTGCTTCAACCCTTGCCAATCCCTAATTCACCATGGGAGAGCATATCCATGGATTTTATCTTTGGATTGCCTAAGTCTATCCATGGGAATACGGGAATATGGACGATAGTGGACAGGTTCAGTAAACAAGCTCATTTTATACCTGTCAAAAAGACTATCAAAGCCCATCAAATGGCAACCCTCTTCATTTCGCAAATTTTCAAGTACCATGGCTTGCCAATGTCCATAGTGTCGGATAGAGATCCTAGAATGACCAGTAATTTCTGGAAGGGTCTCTTTGAGAATTTAGGAACAAGGCTAAACTTCTCTTCGGCCTATCATCCACAAACTGATGGCCAAAGTGAAATAGCTAACCTAACTATTCTCGATCTACTAAAAGCCTATGTAAGGGAAGTAGATCAAAGATCCCAATGGGAGAAGTACTTACCCTTAGTAGAGTATGCTTACAATAACACTGTACATACTTCTACAGGAAAAGCACCTTTCGAGGTAATTGAGGGAAGATCAAAAAGTCCCTTGCTACTTAAGGTACATGGGAAGATCTTCGCTGCAGATGAGTATAGCCGAGACCTACAAGAATCTTTCCAAAAGATTAAGGATGCTATCTCTATCTCACAGCAAAGGCAAAAGGCTGCTGCTGACAAGCACAGAAGAGCCCAAGCCTTTAAAGAAAACGATTGGGTCTTGTTAAAGTTTCCCAAGGCTCGATTAAGGCACACGACGGGCAAGAATCCTACGGGCCACCAAAAGTACTATGCTAAACTAGCAAAAAGGTACTATGGTCCCTTCCAGATTCTTAGGCCAATCAATGAGATGGCCTATCAACTTAAGTTGCCCAATCATTGGCTCATACACAATGCTTTTCATGTGAGCCTCTTAAAGCCTTACAAAGGAGAGCCACCTCAAGAACCAACTATTGAAGACCCACCGGAGATCGAGGACCACGAGGAGGTGCTGCAGCCCGAGTCCATTCTCCGACATGAAGACAAGGTATTAAGAGGCGGTAAGACTATCCGACGATATCTTATTAAGTTTAAGAATTATCCTTTTGAAGATGCTAGATGGATGCAAGGCATACAATTAAAGGATAACCTAAACCTTGTCAATGCTTACAATGCTTCCCAAGAGTAAGCAAATGTACAAAATGTTAAAAATGAACAAAAATTTTTTGTCTTATAAGACTCTCTTTTTCTTTATTTGTGCACAAAAATGAAGTAGTATGCATGCTTAGATCAAGTTTGCGGAGACGACGTCTCCCGAACACCAAGTAGAGCTTGTCACTCTACTATGGAAGATTGATAGGACTAATGTGCAGACATGCTTGCGGCAGCCTCAGGCTCTCAAGCGCCAAATGGACTAGTCATCCATTATGGAATGATGTCGTAGGGTAACATAGGGATCCTCTACCCGCTAAGAAAAGGACTCATGCATATGCTTTATCTTCTCTACACCATAGTCGAGGACGACTATGATTTCAAGAGAGAGGTAATGTCATAATAATCAATATCTAATTCTCCTAAATGATTTTCTCATATTAAACTGATCATTTAATGTGGGGAAGTGCCAAGGGAGAAAAAGTTAGAATATTGGTTAAGTTAGCAGACCGGCCACAGTAGGGATCCAAAGGAGGGAAAATAGGGATCCAAAGGGGGGCCATCTGCAAAAGAGCCATGTGAAACAATGGGCTAAAAAGACCCTAAGGTTCAGCCCATTAAGACTTCCAAAATGCTAAGGTTCCAAAATTCAAAGGTTGTGTCCAAAGGTCAACCTTAGGGAAAAATTGGATGCTTAGTGTGTACCCAAAAAGTCTTTCTGCATCCCTACATGGGAGGGGGCGAGCCCCAAAGCTAGGGGATGAGAGAGAAAACCACACACACACACACAGGCTCCCTTTACACAAAGGGAATGAGGGACACATGTCAGCTCCCTAGGCCAGATGCCCACAAGGTATGCCCAATTCCTATTGGAAGACCCTTGAAGTGGACCAATGAGAATTAGGCTAGAGTAAATCTAGTTTAATTAATTTAAAAACATTTAATAAAAGAAACCAATAAGAATTAAGTGTCCTAGAAGACTATTGGGCAGTCTCCCAAGGGGTCCAATGAGCATTCAGGAGCCCCATGGCTTGCATGATTCCTATTGGCCAGGAGGCAAAGGGGTCCAATGAGAGTTTAGTTTAATTATTTAATTATCTAAAGCTCTCACAAAAGGGGAAAGGGGGACACATGTCAGAAGGCTATCACTTATGCTGCTTAATCCCTATTGGCTTGACCTGGGGAGGTCCAATGAGGCAAAAGCCAGCCTAACTTAGCAGCTAGGGCTCGCCCAAGAGAGAGGGGGGGCTGATTTTTGCTGGGGATTCACTCTCACATTCTCACACTTGACCATGTGTAAAGGGAAAATACTCTATCTCCTCCCAAGCTTTAATGGAGAGCTCATCACCTACTCCAAGCTTGTGAGATAGAAGCCTACATCAACACTCTCTTGGCATGTGGATGCAAATCCAACCAAGAGCCAAGCTTCAATGCATGCTCATCTTCTCTACCAAGCTAATTACTAAGCTAAGCTATGCTAATATGAGTGATTATGTGAGGAGATGTACTTCTTTCTCGTAAGATACTTCTTTTTCCTCTCAATCTACTCTCATACCCTGCTAGCTCTCACCATCTTCGAAGGTGTGTGAGGTCTTGGGTCTGAGAACGGGGATAATTCAAGTTGTGTTTGATTAAGTGTTTTGCTTGGTGTATGAAGCTTCCATCTTCATTGCACTAGCTCGTCTTGAAGGAACACAAAGAATTGTATTGTACAATGTCTCTCTTGATGGGAGAAACCATAATACAAAGCCTTTTGGAGGGGGGACCGGCTCCATGCAAATCCGGTCCTCAACTGTTGTCAATAGCTTAATTGCTCTCTCTTTTGAAAGTATTGTCGATGCTATCTAACTAGGTGTTGTGCTTTTTGTTGCTCTCTCCACCCAAGCACTCTTGTAATTCTCATTAGGAATCAACTCTAATGAAATGCTCACTATGTTCATGCTAATTTCCGCTACACATAAGATTTTAGGCCATTAAATGTTACAACTACTTATGCAGATGACTTTAAGAAGACAATCACATACTACTTGGTGAGTGTTCAATTACTTTTTAAAGTCTAGATAGTTTTTTACATTGCATCCTATGAGTTCAACTAACCTTTATTTTTTATTTTTAGCATATGTTGTACTTGCATGGACCATATTTTGCAAAACAAGGATCCCTTGGAACATGGAATACTTAGGGAATGGAAAAATCTCACAATCAAAGCGAGGACTTCATTTTTCAAATGTACAAGAAAGAGAGGGGGACAAAGAAGGAGCAATGCACTAAAGGAATTATTCAATTGTTTCTATACGAGGCAATTACAATGGATAAGATTAAACAACCATGCTGCTCAACCACAAATGGAGATTAATGCTTCGCTTTGAAACTTTATATCGACTCTTCCTAAAGAGATCCAAAATCAAAAAAGATATTTTTTCACAAAATATTGTTAATTTTACATCAGTTTGATTTTTTTGGTATCACTAGGCATGTCACCCCTATTTCTCAAAAACTTTCTTCTTCTATATCCCCCAAGAATGTTGACATCTATCTCCTCAGCAGTCGTTAACATAACTAGAGTAGCAAAGAAAGTATCCTGATCTTGACGCATTGAATCTTGCAGCCTACCCAAATATTCTAAGTGATGCAGCTCTCTCAAGTGGCATGATCTTGTTTGCATTGATTTGAAGGGGAGTGTACCCCAAAACTATGACAATATCTTCAGGGCAAATATTGGCAACTCAGGATCTTTAGAATACTGCATGTGAAAAGCACAGAAGGTGCTCTTAGGGACTTCACCTGATAATTCAATCTCTTTCTGGCATTGGCCCTCTGACGAGGTTGTGGAGGGGGTGCTTTCTCTGCATCTTTCTTAGCATCACTTACTTCTGGATCGGTTGGGGCTTGGTAGACCTTCCTTGCAGTTTGCTTAGTCCTAGCCATTTGGGTACAAGAACACACCACGCGACAGAGGGGTAGGCCACAACCTTCAAGATGTTTCTATCGCGCCGTGTGTGATGAGAATGATAACACGACGCGAAAGAAGGCTGACAAAAGCTGTGGAAAGCGTTGTATATGACCACCGGAACGTGCGAAAAGAATATCACAGAACTTCCTGTACGACGCGATAGAGGGCGCAACCACACCCTAGAACATCGCCGTATCGCGCCGTATGCGAGGTGAAATCTTTAAGCCGAGAAGCCCCGCACGACGCGATGAGAGCCCCACCCAGAAGTTGCAACATACGCTTATCGCGTCGTATGGGAAGCCATGAATATTTGGAGGTAGAGACTACCATAACGCTGTAGAAGGTACACAAACACCGTTGGAAATGGTATAGAGCATCGTATGCGAGGTCAAACTTTTATGAAGTGTCGACCTCCCGCACGACGCGATGAGGGGTTCACCGAGACTCTGGGACTTGCGCCAATCGCGTCGTAAGGGACGCTTAGGAAGCGGTAGAAAGTAGAAAGTGCGCCCACATGCCCAACAGTTCCAGTCGCGTCGATGAGAGGAAACTTGGTTTGGCTTAGTGGACGGATGACAAGTGTACGGGTAGTTGAGGACGACACGACGCGAATGTCGACTATAGGAGAAAGCACATAATGAGCACGTGACAAGTGTTTATATACATAAAACCGTCCGTACGACGACCGTTGTGCGCATGCCATGTGGCACGTGTGCATGGCTAACACGTGTCACTAACGGTCATATATCGGATATATATATAGCTTGGTCTCAAATTTTAAAAATGTTCCACGTTCACTTGTCGCATACGACGCGAGATATTATCTATTTTTGTGTAGTCCTTTTGCCTCGCACAATCTTATCTTTGCAATTTGCACATTGGTGGACGCTATCGCTTTTTGTTTGCCTTGTCACGTACGACGCACAGGGAAGAAGTTCCAAAGGTTGGGTCGAACGCCTATCGCGTCGTTTGGTGTTGTTTTACGGTTTTGGTTGGCTTTGTCCCGCACGACGCGTAGGGAAGCAATTCCAAAGGCCAGGTCCAACGTCTATCGCGTCGTTTGGTACGTTTGGTGTTTGTGTGGTTTTGTCCCGCACGACGAGCAGGGAGGCATTTCCGGAGCTTGGATCAAGCGCCTATCGCGTGGTCCGGTTTCGTTTTGGTGTGGTACATTGGCACTTGTACCTAGCTTCACCTGTCGACTTTCCCTCTACTATGATGGAAGGCCAGGAGGAGATTTTCGAGGAGAGTCCAAGTGAAAAACTATTGGTGGCTGTGATGGATGGTGGTGACATGGAGGTGTACACCAAAGCATATGAAATATTCAATCCTGTGTTTGATCTTGCAGCTTTGTTAGACCATTTGAAAGACTTCTTGGCAGAAGAATTCAAAGAGTTTCAAGAAGCAGTTGAAGGCAAGTGTTTGGTTTCAGATGGGAAGGCGTATTGTCATCTAACCGAATATACTACAAACTCAATTGAAAAGAGCAAAGTAACAAGGAGGTTTGGAAGATTTTCTAAGAAGACTTCCTTTGTTTGTCCACCTACCATTTCTTGTCAATTACATTTGAAACCTTATAACCTTGTTCCAAAAGAAGTTGCTTTTCTTTTCTTTTTGTTCCTTAAAGTTGACATGCAAGGCAAAGCTGATGAAGTGAAAGATACAGATGAGGCAACATATAAAAATGTTTCCACAATTTTGCAGCTTGAGAAAAGTGAAATTCTAGAAGAGGAGGAGGTTGATGTTGCAGCTGACGAGCAGGAGAGTGCAAATTTTGATGTTGCTCAATTTAGAGCTAGTACTGTCATTGATGAGCCAACAGATGAGGTAGAGGTATCTGAAGCTTCCCTTACTATTCCAAACCTTCCCTACTTCTTTATCAATGGGAAAGAGTATATTCCTCTCCATCATATCCAGTGTTTGCTTAATATGAGGGAGGACTATTGTATTGCAACCATTTCTGAAGCTTCTGAGGTGGCCAAAGATTTTATTGACACAGAAGAAGAGTCAAAAGAGGAGTTTTTGGCACTTGATCTTCATACATCCAATAAAGATTTTTTGCCTGCTCCTAATGCACTTGCTCTATGCATGAGAAGAGTGGAAGAGGAAAAACCTTCCCTCAAAGATGAGGATTTTGAGAAGAGGCTTGTTGAGCTTGGCATCCAATCTTTTGGCAGAGACTTTAAGCTGAAAAAAATTGGAAAGGAAGTTGACATAAGAGAGATGACCGGATCATGCAATCTCCTTCAAGAAAAAGTCATTGCCGAAGATGAATTGCAAAAGGTGATCTCCCTACTGAAATCTTTCTTTTTTTCCAAGTTAGTTTTAATTACTCATTGTCTTGTTTTGCAGATTGAAATCCTTGACAAAGACAATTTTCTTGGGAGAGCTAAAGGCTCTAGAGGGAAAGCAATAGAGGGCTCTTCAAGAAGGGATGCCTCCTCTCTCATGCACTACATGCCTACATTGGATAGTGCCACCTTCTGTGCTTTCCACATGCAGTATTCTGAAGATCCTGAGTTGCCAATGTTTGCACTGAAGATATTGTCACGGTTTTTAGGGTACACTCCCCTTCAAATCAATGCAAACAAGATTATGCTACTTGAGAGAGCAGCAGCACTTCGAATGTTTGGATATGCTGCAGGATTCAATGCCTCAAGAGCAGGATACTTTCTTTGCTACTCTAGCTATGCAGCAGCAGCTGAGGAGACAAATGTCAACCTTCTTGGGGGCTATAAAAGAAGAAAGTTTTTGAGATATAGGGGTGACATGCCTAGAGATATAAAAAAAATCAAAAACTGATGTAAATTTGACAATTTTTTGCACCAAAATATCTTTTTTGAATTTGGATCTCTTTTAGAAAGAAGTACAATGTTTCAAAGTGAAGCATTAATCTCAGATCTGTGGTTGAGCAGCATGGTTGTTTGATCTCATCCGTTGTAATTGCCTCCTATAGAACCAATTGAATAATTCCTTTAGTGCATTGCTCCTTCTTTGTCCACCTCCCTTTCTCGTACATTTGAAAAAAGAAGTCCTCACTTGATAGTGAGATTTTTCCATTCCCTGAGTATTCCATGTTGCAAGGGGTCCTTGTTTTGCAAAATATGGTCCATGCAGGTACAGAATATGCTAAAAAAAAAAAAAAAAAGTTAGTTAAACTCAATAGGATGCAAAGTAAAATACTATCCAGACTTTAGAAAGTAATTGAATACTCACCAAGTAATATGTGATGTCTTTTGCTCCCCAAGCATCTGTAATAGCAGTTATTAAAAGCTTTATTGTCTTTTTAAAGTCATCTGCATAAGTAGCAAAGCTAACTTGTTGTCTCAAAACTTTCAAAAAACTGTCGAGCTTCTTCCACACTTCCATGCGTTTGTTGGCTACATCTGGTCTACTTTTGACATTGGTTGTTATAACACAAAGATCCTTCCAGCAGTTCCACATAGCATCAACTTGTTTGTTGTCATGGTTACTCAAAAATCTTCTGGCTTTTGCTCCACCCATTGAAACATCTTGCAAAACATCACCGGTTCCTTTTGAAAGAGTGGGATCTTTTTTTAGATGCACTTGACCACCATGAAAACCCATTTGAGAGAGCAAAGCCTCGCATTTTTCTATGCACTCGTCTGCAAGTTTAGTTGGCTTAATAGAATATGCATAGTCAAGATGGAGTCGAAGCAATTTGTCCAAGATTCTAATCTCTGCATGCATTGTGCATATATGTACATTTTTTAAATCTATTGTTAGAATTGGATCCCAAATCATAGAAGACGATGGATAGTCGATGACGTTAACACTATTCCTCGATGGTGCTTTTCCAACCTCGTGTTCTGCAAGCCATCCTTTTGTTCTAGTGCTTGCCATGCAATATAGACATGGATACTTGGTATTGGCACCTCCACATACACCAAACATGCACTTTAATGCTTTTAGGTCGGCACTCAAGTGCCATTCTACAAAAAAGTCACCCATGCCATCTACACAGAGTTTTTCACCTGCATTTTGGTCCTGTATAACAGAAGGGATATCGGTCTGCAAAAACAGTCATTTCAATGTATCGTGATTTTCTACTGGTATTTGAGCTGCTCCGATCCACCAAAGTTCCATTTCTGATTCAGTTTTGTGGTATGGGGAATCAAGCTTACCCTGGCTATAGTCCAATGCTCTATTCATAAGGGATATGGATACTCTTTCCATTTTTTGACATTTTTGAATTTGAGCTTCATCTAATTTCAGAACAAATATAAGTTTTCCTTCACAATCTACTTCTTGCATATTATAGTATCTCACCATAGCAGATTGAACATTTTTTATACTCATCCAAATGTTATTAAAAACATTATACTCAAAAGAAGATTTTTTTTCTGTTTTTCATTGGCATCGTTCCTTCTATATGATAGTACTCTCCAAAATGTTCGGGTATTTCTTCGTTTAATAGAGTCCTAACTTTCCCAACATTATGAGTCCTAGGCAACCCAAAAGCTTTAATCTTGTAATACTTTAAAACCTGAAACCAGGTTTTAGAGATGGCCCTGTAACCCCTTCTACTCACCCCCACTGTGTCACAAACTTCTTGCATTTGAGAAGGTTGGACCAGTAAACCCATATCTTTCAGTAAACTTTGAAATACCAATTTTTTCTGAGTTTGATTTTCAGGAAGTTTCAAAAGTTTAAGAATATCACTTTTGTTCATTACCTCATTCAAAAATCTCACCCTTTCTTGACCATTGGACATATCAAATCCTAAAAGACTAGTCACATGTTCTCTAGTAATCTTTAATCTTTTTTTTCTTTGTCCAGAACCTTCTGTTAAGTTTACTACATCTGATCTCATTCGTTTTACTCGTGCTCTTAATTCTATTGGAGTTTCTTTTAAAGTCCGAAGTTGGTGATTTTCTTGTTTTAGAGATGCTATTTGGTTTTCAAGTTCTAAAATTCTTACTGTATTTGAAGACAAAACAGTTTTGAGATATTGAATGTAATGTGTATGATCAATGTGTAAATGACATAACCTAGAACTATATCCTAGTAAGCCATCAACCCCATCACCAACAAATCTCATCAAATCATGAGGAGTGTTAAAAGATGGATACCTTCCAGTGCTAGGATCCGTTGGATACAAGCTCCCATCTGTCCATATATCAATGTGTTTCTTTCCCTCATTGCGAATTTGTTGTGCTTCATTTGCAGTTGTAACTGGTCTTTGATAGACACTCCGCGTAGTAGCATATTCCTGGCTTAGCTTAATGTTCAAGTGAAACTTGCGGTTATCACTAGTGGAAGATGTATTAGTCATTGTAAGTAATGAAGGAGCAGAAAGTATAATGAAAATAACGTAGCAGCAGAGAAGAAGGTGCATCAGAGAAGAAGAGAAAAAGCTCACGAAATTTGAGAGAAAAAAGAGAGATTCAAAAGTGGAAACAACTATTTGCCGCCAAGTGAAGTAAATGAAAACAAATTTCGTGGTGAACCACAAAGGAATGTGAAGAAAACGATATCTTTTTGAATATTTAGAGATATGTACCTAGATACGCTTTAAATTGCGTAGATATGCTTTAAATGACCAAAACGGACAAATTTGGAGCCGTTTTGACCACAAACGGCTCTGCTAATTAGTAATTTAACCAATTCCTTACACAGCCCTTTTTGAGTCGTTTTTGGCCCTAATGTTTTGAAGCCCCTTGTGTCGATGTCCACCTCAAACGCAACTCATATAAAACTTGAGCAAAAAAGAAGCATGACCGTGGTTACATCAAGGCCATCCATCTCCAATAGACAACTTCTCAATGGTATAGCCTTGCACAATAGACCCAAATGCGAAGCAATAAGGATCAAACTCTAGAGGACACTGAGAGTTGTACAAAACACCAAAAAGTCCGACACTTTGGGCACTTCTAAACTTCCCCGATCAGTAGTGCTAAAATTTCTCCTTGACCTTCTAAAATCCACATTTAGCATACACATCATGGCAATGCTTGCTATATCACGCCCTTCAACTCCCGAGATTCTCCACTTTAAAAAAAAACATGTGCTTTGCTTCTTTTGAAGCCCCTTGTGTCGATGTCCACCTCGAAAGCAACTCATATAAAACTTGAGCAAAAAAGAAGCATGACCGTGGTTACATCAAGGCCGTCCATCTACAATAGACAACTTCTCAATGGTATAGCCTTGCCCAATAGACCCAAATGCGAAGAAATAAGGATCAAACTCTAGAGGACATTGAGAGTTGTATGAAACACCAAAAAGTCAGACACTTTGGGCACTTCTAAACTTCCCCGATCAGTAGTGCTAAAATTTCTCCTTGACCTTCTAAAATCCACATTTAGCATACACATCATGGCAATGCTTGCTATATCCGGCATCAAACAGTTGGCCAATCCCTATACCACCCACGTGGTATCTTCCATGTATCTCCTTTAGGCTTTTCCATCGGTCGACACATATTCGGTGCACCAGCGTACTAGTCCACTGGACGTGTGACACTCCATCATTGTCTATGCTTTCGCTATAACACTAAATACTCTGTCAAGGACAAGGATAGTAACTGCTCTCTTAAAATATTTTTAATGCTATTCACAGGCAAAGTGTTGTATTTAAAGCTACCTTGATACAGTCACAATCACATACAAGGTCAGAATCACATCAAGGTCAATGGGTCAAGATGTGACTTATGGTACCTCTCTGTACAAGGGCATGGACCCATGGTTGTACGCTTATAGGATAAGCTAAGCTTCTCTCTACAAGGGCGTGTAGTTGTATGCTTATAGGCTAAGATACGACACAAACATGGACTGCATGGGATCATATGCACGGGGCATACACCACATTCAAATAAGGGGTTTTTCTCAGCCCAGCATTCTCTCTCTCTCTCTCTCTCTCTCTCTCTCTCTCTCTCTCTCTTCCCAAATGAGGGAAAGGTGAACATAGACATGATTTTATTGAAATCTTTCTATGACAATACGTTAACAGGAAGGGCTACGAGCCATCTATTACCACCTATTTTGGCATGGCTAAGAGCCGTTTGTTTGTAGTCCATCAGTGATTGATTTCAAGATCAAACACTTCTATCCAGTTGAGTACCCATCGATTATAATGGACAAGCAAGAGTCTTGCTATTAGTGATGTTTCGGGCATTATTTTAGTGTTGCACACTTTAAGTGTGAAAGTCAAGTGCGTTTTTTTTAATGTCTTAAACTCGCAAGGGTTTATCTCTACCAAGTTGTATGGATGAAGGCAGCATTACAGACAACACAACTTTCACAAAAAATCAAGATTATGGATTTTTGGGTGTGAAAAAGATATCGTTGTGACTACGATTCCAACTTCAGTGGAGCTCCTATTAGCACTAAGAGTGCCTATATCAATACAATTTTGGGGTCAGACCCAGCTTGTGATTACTACATCACTTAATAAGTGTTTAAGGTCGACTTTTGGAACTTCACACTTGCATTTTCAAGGAAAGAAGTCCACAGACTACCACGGGGTAGTGGAAACCTTTCCAGCTCCAACGGAATGTAATGCCATGGGCAACCGAAGGGGTGTCACGGACATAGACCAAGGGCCAGTTGCTAGTTGAGCAGTTTTCCTGCAACGTTTAACCAAGGGGCTTGACAATGTTGATTTTCACCAAGGGGTCTGGATTCCAAAGGCAACACCCAAGGTTACATGTGAAATACTCCTTGAACACCATATTAGTAAATTTGAGAATTTCCCAATTCTCACTTTCAAAATGAGCTTTATATTTGACCACATGGTCAAATCTTAGCCAAAGTTTTGAGAGTCTGACTTAAAAGAGCTTTTCAAGTACTAGCTTGTGGAAGGAGTTGGCCTTAAAAAATAGTTCAAGACTTGTCCATATGGACAAAACTTTAATACATTGGTGATTCCCAAATTGGAACTTAAGTCTTAAACTCCCCAAAATAGTGTTCTTGTATTTCACTAATTTTCAATTAGTGTTCCTAGGCCTTTGCAGGCGAAAAAATTGGGCAGGTGCCTTTTCATTACGGATTAGTGAACACTATGTTCACCCTTCATGTACACATTTGATTGGTTTTGTTTCTTTTTGTTTGCTTTTTCTATGTCGGATGCACAAACTATGTTATCATCCATTTTTCCTCTTAAGAGAACTGACAAGGTCACGCAAGAGCCAAGAATTTTGGGCTATAGTGTCCAAATAAGTTTCTACATTATGTAGTTATAGACCCACTTGTAGGGTTTATTTGGCACATGTTGTCACATGGGATGCAACATGGTCTAGGAACTCAAGGAGTTCGGTTTAGCTAGTGTGGAGCAAGGAAAATGAGGGTCCTTCTCACTCCCGTCGTCGAGTGTTTGCAACTAGTTACCTCCACACACAAGTACATGTTGTACTTGAAGGATGTTCTTTTCTCAGACACCCTTACATGAGACATATTCCACATGTGGAGAATATGAGTCTCTGGGACTGACACCACTGGGGCCCACTATTTCAAGTATGTGTCACAACAAAATCCCTAGATGTTAATCAAATGTGTTTTATAGACCGTTTTCAGCACGACATGTCAAGAACAATTTTAGTGGCCAAAAATTGTCAGATACTCAGAATGACTTGTTAAGGTACAAGTGCTGCTAAACAACATTAACGAATGGTTGTTTATGCATATAGCAAGGCTATGAGTTGTTAATGAATAGGTTCCATTGTATGTACCTAGAAGTGATTAATGTTTCACCTTCTATTATGGTTCAAACATTTTAGCAAGGCTTGCAAATGATTGCAGCAGAAAGTATTTAGTTTCTATTCAGAAATTCGCCATAAGTATTGGCAAGGATGATCATGGATATATAGGTTCGGATCTGTTTTTCGCTAAATGCATGCACACTAGGTGTTTTGGACCCTAGTGTTTAGCAAAGGCTGATTTGGAACGGCATGCATATTCATCACATTCGTTTCTTATGAAGCATTTTGCACTCTATGTGCAGTATCTCTATGAGATTACTTTTGGGTCTACCGATCACTAGTAGAGGTCATGTCTCGGTTTGGGTGCTTACGAATCTTTCAAGTTAACCGCGACGTTATTCGGGACATTGTTGATTCCTCAACAATGTTGGACGATATTGTGATCCCCGTTTACTGGTCATCTGGGACGACTGTCTGTAAACCGTGGAGAAAACACCTCAATATTGTCCGTTATCCAAGGGGTTAGGCAGATTACAAAGTGTAATCTTGTGCTAAAGGATATGCAAAATGCGCACATCAGCACCAAGCAATCCAATTAGTAAGCATTTATTGCTCTAGTTGGAGTTTGCTTACCATAAGTTAAAGCATGTTTGCGACTAAGTTTAGTCTCTTCATGTATAATTCATGTTCTTAACCTTGAACACTAGTTATGGTGAGGTTGTTTACTAATGAAAATTGAGAACAAGTCAAGGACTTATATTTTGTTGATAAGTTACGTCGGTCAGTTACTTTCATGGAAAGTGAAAAGAGGTACTCTTTCGGGTACATCTTTGTTGTGATAAATCGTTTAGCATGCTCATGTGCGTTCTAAATGGAGCCTTACATACTATGATTGGATAGAAACCGGTAACACAAGATGGTTGCAAATGGACAACAATGTGAAAATCAAGATGTTACTCTTGATTTCATTAAACCTCCTATTGAACCATGTTCCGGTCAAGCAAACAGCTGGATCCATGAAGAATGTCACTGTGGAAAAGATTAGTGTAACCTCACACTTGTTTTCGAAGACAAAAACACTTCTCCAAGAGGGGATTAATGTCAGGCCAAGGGCCAACCTGGAGGTCAATGACTGGCCGGGGCCAAGGGCTGGCTGCTAATGGAGACGGGATCCTAGGGGCAAGGCCTATAAAGGGAGGTTGGGCGGAGGATCGAGGCTAGGCAATCCCAGGGCTTTACAGTTATCAAGCTCTAAATGTTTTTAGGAGGTTAGTAACATCCTTTCACTGCTTCAATATTTCTTGAAAACTCTATTTGACAAATAGCATTTTTTTGGGAATGGAGTAAGAGCAGACTATCTATGACTTGTTCGAAAAAGGAGGATTGATGCCTTCTTTAACACACACACACACACACACACACACACCCCTCCTTCCTCGCGTCCTTGTTGAGTTAATCTGTTGTCTATTTTCAAAGGCACAACCAAGGCTAAGCTGCATTTTCAATTGGCCCATTTGGAGAAGCATGTTGAAAGAGAGAACACTCAAGACTGAGTTATAGTTTTGACTAGCTCATTGCACAAGCATATTGAAAAAGACATGCAAATTGAGAATGATTGAGCTACTATGTGCCCTCCTAAAGCTTTGCAAAGGGGAAATCTAGAGCCAAATCTCATTGCTTGAGTAGATCCCAACAAAGCTACTTGCCCAAGTGAATAGGATCTTCATTCCATCAATAAATGTCCATTCTTGGGTCGCTCCAAATTTCTATTTGACAGTCATTTTGAAGAATTTTTTTTTATTATTGATGCGATTTTATGAATATGTATGTAAAAACCGCTCCTTCGTGACCCTATCTTATCGTTGTGTTCACATCCTAATGTTGATCTCTATGAGGAAGCCCTCATGTATTCATTCTTACACTCATTGATCACCCTCTATAGTTGAATTTTGGTTCTTACTCACAAGTATCTCACAAATGTTTGGCTTTGAAACAAGCAAATAGCTGATATTTTTTCTTTAAAAAAAATCCTCTTTGAAAAAGCAGACAAAGGTTAGGAACTTAGGAAAATGGTGTTTCCGGAATAATGTGTACACCGAGAGGAGGACACGCTAATGGGCTGCAAGAGCTGGTGGGGCGAGCACTGATTTGGAGAGAACGCTGGAAAGGGACGGAAGCTGAATCCAAAGAGGATACCCCACAGCACACCACACCACTGACCAGTACTTGCTAGTACTTGCCTGCTGATGAGGCAGCATCGAATGTCAACGCCTGGGCCAGCCCTGCCCTTAAAGACTGGCAGGGACGTACGCATACGTCACTGGCTAGTTGACTGCGGCTTCTGCAATATGCCAGGTGTATCATGCATTATGTCTCGCACTCGCTAGTCAACGCCACTATTATTTACTGCACCAGTGCAGCCGTAGCAACCAAGCGGCGAGGAAAAATAAAGAGTCATCAGTCGGTGAAAGAAACGGGCAGCTTGCATGCAAATTTATGTCCGTTTTCCGTGCAAACACAAACCACCCCTCAAATTTGGTGACGAACCAGCCTCTTGCCTGCATGCTCGAAATAACACCTAGCTTTAACCTTTAGAATAGTGGAATCCCGCTACAAATTTTGAATTCACCTCTACATATATTAAATTTGAAGGTTTATACAATATTTGTATAAACCTAGTGCATATTCACCCTTAAAAATTTTCATGTGGGATTTTTTTTTCCCAGCACTTGGAACCAGCTGAATGTAGTTCAATTTTGGAAATATCCATTGTTGACATGCTCCGGAAAAAAAACCGAGTTTTAGAATAGTGGGAATCTCGTTGCAAAATTTGGAATTTACCTCCAAGTTTTAAATTTCAAGGCGAGAAAACCGGATAAACCAAATGCGAATTCACCTTCAAGATTTTCCATCTCTAGATTTTTAAAGTTTGGAGAATTTTATTTTAGCACTTGGAACCAGCTAAATGTAGTTCAATTTCGGGAATATCCATTGTTGCAATCATACAAAACAAATATATCAGCACAATAGTAAACCTTATCACTTCTATTTATCCATTCTTTGCTATGATATGCACACAAATTTAAAGGGTTTCCTACTATTGGCTCATTTGTATTATGTAGCTCTCACATCCCGTACAATATAGCTCATACAACTTACCTCTGCTAAAAAAATGCTCCTTACTATATGTAGCTCATTTCCATTGTGAGGCACTTGTATGTCAATATAGTGTGTCATATTCTTTGTTTATCTCGATTGTATTGCATAGCTTACCTTTTCCATATGGCTCAACTCTGTTGTAACATTAGCACAACTATATATCTTGTCAAAGCTTGTCCCTTCTGTAATAAATTAATAGCCATCTAGCTTATTTTTGCAATATAGCTCATATATGACGTACACTTCTTCCATAAGGCTTGTCGGCCATCCCCGTGAAACTAAAAGACCCATGAAAGTGGAAAGTCAAAAGACTTTTTGTGTCCGGCGTATAAAAAGAGATGGTTGAGAGCTCAATGATACATTTGAGTTTTTCTTTTGTTTATTTTTCCCTTTAGCATTTTTCTTAGTGTGCTTGCACTACATAAGCGTTTCTTAGTGTTCTTACACTACATAAGTAGTGAATATGTTTTTTTGGAAGCCATTAGGAATACCATAAGTAGTGAATATAGCTTATTTTCTCAAAAAATCTCATCTTCTATATAGCTCTTGTAACTCATCTTTGTTCTATGAGCTAAAGGCTATAGCTAAAATGGATCTTTTGTATGTGATAATGCTTTTGCTGCCTTGAGTGACCATCTCCTTTGCCTCATGTTGGGATAGAGATGGGTTAGAATCCAATTCAAGCTTTGATAATAAATAATATGGAAAAAATTTGGAATGTTTTTCTCAAGGTGAATAGAGTTCTTGATTAGCTTGTACAATGTTGTCCCTTAAGCCATACATGAACATTACTTTCACCTATCATCGTCATCAACTATAGTACTATCAGATACAAGGGATTCAGACATAATTTTTATCTTCAATACATACTCAACGGTGTAATCTTCTTTTAAATTGTAAGCAACAAGAATGCAACTCTTTGTGTTATGGTCATAAAACGGTGACTAAATTGTCCGAAGCCTCCTTGGGGAAGTTGGTATGCTTTATATACATTGGACACTTGTAGTCAACAAATTCATGACAATTTGTAGACCATGTTTCCAACTTATAGACACATTTGCTGATTTAGATCTCGAGTCAAGATTTTTGGTGTATTTCTTGGAGCCCTTACATATGTTTCTTTTGTGCTATCCCAATAGCCTTTACCCATCATTAAAAAGGCTTTTATATTGAACTTTCAAGCATTTAAATTGCTTTCATTAAGCTTCCCATTAAACTTTAGACAAGTCTATGAAAAATCATAAAATTATGTAAACATGTGCAACAATTGTCATAATCGATTACCATAGTATGTCTCTCTCTCTCTCTCTCTCTCTCTCTCTCTCACACACACACACACACACACACACACACACATCGGCTCAGTCCATGACGTTGAATGGCAGTCACAGCCCTTGTACATGCATCCACCATATACTCTATGTACCACAAGTTTGCATATTCACTTGCCTCTTGTGTTTGCGCCGAAGGCCACAAAGTGTGGGTGAGCAATGATATGCACAATAAGGTTGTGTTGCTAGATTTTGACCTTTGGGTAGGTGGTTATTTATGCTCATATGACCCTTTGAGTGGCTTCCCTCCAACATTGTACCCATTTATGTTTCTTCAATACATTGGCAAAAGAGATGCAAGCCTTGCATGCTATTGTACACTAATGTCAAAGTGTATAAGTGATGCTTTGTAGTAGTGGATGCACCAATGTTAGGTACTTCAACACAACACGTTGGCTTTACAAGAAAACATGGCCTCCTCAAAAGAGAGAGGGTATAACTCTTCAGCAAGAAATGCAAGAGGTGGATGCCAAAATCTCAAATCTTGCCATCATCATCATGCGCTTGAGAGAGGTACACATAGGTGCAAGAGAACAAAATTGTGTCTTTACATACACAATAATGCTTTCCCACGTGGATGGTGCACACAAATGATGAGCGAAAAAACACAAGGTGATTTGTGTTCTTCACTTGTTATATTACATGTCTACTTCAGATTATCCACCCACATTTAAATTATTTGTGAGCTACAAACAAGAGGCGTGAAGCCAAGAAGATCGAGTCGACATTCTTATTAGTTGCTTAAATATGTGTGGTGTGATTTCTTCTTAGATGCACCTGGTGAGAAGTGTATTGGTAAAACGGTCACAAAGGGTTGATACATAACTTGATAAATATGGTTAGTGAGGGTGACATACCTAACGCTTGAGATGAAGGAAAAATCAACACTAAGCTCTATAAGGCTATTTCTTGAGGATTCCCTTTGGGAGTAAGACACTATGAAGAACCTAATCTTGGTTCCATGTAAACCCTTGCAAAGAGGTTTGCAAATGAAGATGTACTCTCTTGCATTGAGATATACCTGCACATTGAGAACACAATGTCTTCTTCACTCTATGCCAAAGTAATCAAAGGGCAGAGCTATACAAAATAGTTGGGGATATTTAGAGAAGGGGTTGTCTTGCACAAAGTTGCTTAAATTTCTCCGCAAGCTATGTTCGAATTCTATGAGTTAACTGAGAAAGGTGAAAACCTAACTTAAGCATTCAAATTATATTTTTATCAATTAGTGATGGCAACTAAGGCCTTTTCCCTCTATATTTTGCAATACGTGGTGATACCAAGAGTGTCTTTGTCCTAAAACTTGATGAGATTTAGATAATGGAAGGCTTGACGGTTGAGAAGTTGAGTGAACAAGTCTCTGGCGAGGGGTACAGTAGAGCCATCTCCCACCCTACCCTTAGTGTATAGTCAAAGGACCTATGGTGGCTAGGTGTTGTTGAAGGGCCCAAAGCAACCAGTGTAGTGCCTCCATGAAGTTTCAAGAACACCGTCAGTTGTAGAAATAAAGCATACTCAACTTGCAAGTGAGAAGTTGGAGGTCAAGAGTCTAAGTAGCTTCGACTTGTGGGACTTAAAAATCATTAAGTGTTTCTGTGGCTACATTGCTACAAAGAAGGGGATTCTTCCCGGTGTTGATAGAAAAGTGGCCTTCAGTGTACTTTTAAAGGACAAAAATTGAAAGTTCCGAGTTAGTTGAGGGTTGCCTTGAAGAAAACCAGGTATATTTGGAGGATTTTAATGTAAAAACTTGGCTAAAACCCTAACATTTTCTTTAAAATTTGGTAGATTTTCAATCCTCTGAGCTCTGCTTTTTTCCATTGGTTCCTAAAACCATTTTTGGGCAGACCTACTGGGATGAGGTAAAATAAATTCAATCATTTACCATTCCTAGCTCCCATCTTCTTGTTCCTCACCACAGGCCTACCCCCTTCCTCGCCCCTCATGTGAGAGGTGGGCGTCTCTCTCTCTCTCTCTCTCTCTCTCTCTCTCTCTCTCTCTCTCTCTCTCAAAAAAACAACAACAAAAAAAAAGACCTCTACTATGCGGAGGCCTTCGGAAATCTAATTGTTAGCAAGGGCTCATGTGGGTCGGTTTACTACTCAGACGAGGGGTGGATGCAGGGTTGTGAGAGTGAGAGCTCTCTGTTGACGGGGGTAGAGAGAGAGAGAGAGCCATCGCCTTGTGCCCTTACAATTGCACATATAGAGAGTACGAGCCGGGGGGGGGGGGGGGGGGGGGGGGGCTCGTCACTAAATGACACCTCCCAAGGGAGGTGGGATCAATGGCCCACAGTAGGCGTCGCGAGGCGGGTGCAATCCGGGCCGTCTGATCGACATTTAAACTAGGTGTGAACTAAGCATGAACTCGGAGATATGTGCACCACACCAAATTTGGTGTGAACTCAATGTGAACTCGACGTGAACACAGTGTGAACTAGGGAGGGCTTGCACACCACACCAAATTTGGTGTGAACTCAATGCGAACTCGGTGTGAACTAGGTGTAAACTTGTCCACGACGCCATGATCTATAAGTTTATCCCACACACCTTTCAACGAGCGTGCGTTAGCTTAGTGGTTAGAGTTTTTTTAACGTTGTAGAAGAGAGAGAGAGGTGTACTCCTTATAGAAAGAAGACGCATGGCCGACTCCAACTCCAACTGTGCCCGACTCCACCCTTTTTTCAACCCTGCCCTTTTTCTTTCACTAATGCTTCTTTCATTAATGGCTTAATTTTTCATTTCTCATTTTTTTTTTTCCAGTTGGTACTCCAACTTGTGGTTCAGGGTTTCAAATCTCAATCAATAATGATATTGGTGACTGCTAGCGATGTCCAGCTAAAACGCTTTGCATACAGCTTTGCATACGATTGTGGTTACTATTATTGCGCCGTCTTGTCAAAACGCCCACACATCACAATTGCACATGTTTTGCTATTCATGTGCTATTCCAGACTTCATTTAAGCACAAAGTTTTCATCAAATGTTGACTGCCTTCTAAGATTTCCCCTGCATACCAGAGAATTTAGAGATAAATTGACTATATTTGAAGGTTTTTACACCAAATTTTGTAAGTTTTCTCACATTCAAATTTAAAATTAGGATGTAAAACTCAAAATTTGTTGGTGGGATTACACTAAACCTAGGTTTTTTGTCAAAATACTGATTTTCCGGCCCCTAAAGTTACTAGGTTGGGATATATATTCTTTAAGCTCGTGTGTGTGCACGAGAGCGCGCGCGCGCGGGACTGCGTATGTGTGTATGTGTGAAAAGTCAATAAAAGAAATCTTTGCCCTTTGTGAGGACAATATGACAGTGTCTAAAAGTCATTTCACACTTGAAATTTGATCATTGGGGATTGTCACTGTAGTTGAATGGTACCACTTTGGCTAATAAGATGTACATAAGGTAAAAGAGGACCGAGTCCTGACTCAAGTGTGGAAATTCCGACCTTGGAGCCATGTATTATGATGTATGCATTTGAGGTTCAGTACAATCACCAGAGTACCCCCAAGACCTTCACAATCACCAGTCCCATGAGATGGCAAAATCTGTTGACACTTTTCTTGTGAATCCTAACCTACAAGCTGGATGGATGTCTCAATCCTAGTATTGCACATCTAGCACTACCCTTTTGTCTCCCCTTGGAGTATCACCAATTTGGGGCACATACAGTTTGTCAGCACTTGATCAGCAAGGGAAATGGAGACCTTCAATACAAATATTTACCCTGCAATGTTAGTACTGTGAAGCCCACACCGCCCCTACTTGATGGTGGTGATGTTGGGCCGCCAGGACCGCACGATTGAAGTCACAATGTTGAGGACTGATGAGAAGAGCCTCACCAATAAGGTCCATATTGATAGCTTGATTGATTGCATTGTTGCCACCCGCGGTCAAGCAATTGCTTGATTGGTTGGCAGACATACTGAAAGGCAAATTATGGGCATTGAAGATCGTATGATGATGAGCTTGAGGAGTTGCTGCCATTTCTTCATTGTGTGAGCTTGTGAGCATAATTCCTGACCAGGCACTTGGGTCTTTGTACATTTGTATCAATTGGGCTAACTGTGACTCTACTTCCGCAGTTGCTTCTGCCTTGCATAGCCCCGCGGGGCTTGTACACTGTTGTAGCAAAATCCCGAGTTCAGCTGAAGAGGGATGTAGCTCCACATTTGACATACCAGCTTGGATCCCTAGAGTAATAGCAAAATAAAAGCGATACATAAGCATAAGAATATGCCCAGATGAAAACTAAAGACATGCGCGCACTTATGTGTATCAAGCGGCCCACCTCATATCAGGAATTTACAAACACAAAAAGCATGCATACATTGATACAAGACATCAATATATGCACACAACATGAATACATCAGGAGTGAACTGTGGAAAGAGGATTCTTAACAGAAATTACCTGGTTTATGGGTCAAGTTCTCTGAGATTTGACAGCTTGAAAGGAGACTCGGATAGGTCGAGTCCGGACATGCAGGACTATAAGAGAGCTCGGAGTATCTCAATCCTGCTGAATTGGAGCTCATCTCAGCTATTGTGCCAACAGAGCCCCAGAAGTTGGGGTTGTAACCAGACGGCGGCACTGAGGAATTCGGTAGACAATTTGTGGTGAAGCTTGTGTCCTGGTCATTGTGGTAGAGTGGGCCAGAAAGGGAATCACTGCTGGGTTGCTCAGCCTTTTCAGCATTGCCACTCATGTCCTCTGCACCATTACCGTTGCATGCGGTATGCGTATGTGGAGAGTCTAGCAGAGGTGGCAGCGCATGCTCGTCGATATCCATACTTCCCTCGGAGAATGTCTTTTTCCCGCTACTGCTCTTCTTGAAAATCCGGCACACCACCCATTCATCCTACAGCATACCAAAACCAAGTACATTTGCTCAAATGACTAAATGCTATATATGCATCTCACAAAACAGCAAAGCATTGACATCCAAATGCACCATTATCTCAAGCTAAGCTCTTGCAAGCCATGACATTTCTTGGATGCGTTCAGCCATGAGGAACGTCAAATCCATACCTTGCAAGCCATCTTGGAAAGTTGAAGGAGAGAGGGTTCTCCTTCCAGCCTGTACTCATGCATAATCCAATTGGTCTTCTCGCCTTTGGGAGCACGGCCTTTATAAAACACCAAAGTCTTCTTCATTCCTACCAGGTAGCAACCAGCACCGTACCGAGAAATGCTCATCACCTCTCTGTCTTTACCAGTGGCCTTCCAATAGCCAGCCATGGTAGCTCTGTTTGTTCTCAGACCAGTTGGGTACTTCCTATCTTTTAGGCTGAAAAAGTACCACTCTTTTTCACCCATCTTTGCTCTTTCTGCAGTAAGATCAAGTCATAATTCTTGAGCACATCTGCTTTCATATGTTTAGTCATGTCTATCTAAATGTCAAAAGTGGGCATGAGGCAAGTATGCAACCCCACAAATGAGGCATCACCATAGCTTTACTCTATTCATGCAAAAAAACAAAGGTAAGCATACTGTGCATGCAAATTGGATTTCTAACAGCATTGAGAATATTGTTACCAGGAAGGTCCCATGGTTCACATTTGTTGAGGTCCACCTCACCAATGGCAGCAACCGTGAACCGGAAGTCCGCCACTTTATTGGCCAAGTAATACACCACGAGCTCCTCGTCTGTCGGATGGAAGCGATAGCCAGGCGGTAAGCATGGCTCGGAAGCACCCACCTGCTGCGGTGCCATATTGCTCAGTATATTGTTGATCGTCGTCGCCCGTTGCAGAATGTCACCAACCATGTGTAAACTCATGTGAAGAAGAGCATGCCCAGGTTGATGAGCTCCCACTCCCAGCTCTGTGTTGTGTGTGTGTGTGTGTGTGTGTGTGTGAGAGAGAGAGAGAGAGAGAGAGAGAGCTACTTATCCAGCTTCCTCCTCAATCATACATGGGTTTAAGCTTTTATGGCTGGTTATGTATGCTCTCTGATGCCAAAGAGTTTATAGCATGGTGCACTCTTTAAGGGACACCAAGGCAGCTGCAATGAACAAGTGTCTAGAGCTAGCTGGTGGGTACTATGTGAGTTGTCATGTCGCGCTCTCTGCCTCCATGATCTGCCCTGCAAGGATCATTGTATGTGGATGTTTTGATCAAGCACATCAATAGGCTAAATATCATGAGAGCAAGGGAAACCAAGAGAGACAAGAGGGGGAATTATGTGTGTGTGTGTGTGTATGTGCGCGCGCGAGAGAGAGAAAGAGATCAAAGGGAGGGATTGGCAAAGAGGGAATCACAACGTCAGAGAGAGAGAGAGAGAGAGAGAGAGAGGCTCGAGGGGGTGTTATTAACTACGTGTGCCTGTATGTGTGTGTGTGTGTGAGAGAGAGAGAGAGAGAGAGATCCTGAGCGATTCCTGACTGAAGGGCGATCATCATCGAAAAGAGATGCGAGCTGACAAACTTTCAAAGCCGATATCGCAGACACACCAGAAGAGCTACCATAGGAGCTAGCCCCGGCTTGATCACTTCAGTTCCAGGCTCTAATCATAATAGCCATATAAGCTAGGATTGTAGCTCATGAGCTACACACACAGAAGTTAGAACTTGGTAGAAGCACGGAGACCGGAAGAAGGGGGGGGGGGGGGAGAGACACTGCAGGCCTTGAGAGAGAACCTTCAGAGTTGAAGTTGTTCAACACTTCCAAGTTCCAACTTCAGCCGCGGCATACCAATAGAAGCTACCTCTAGAAGCTAACCTGCTAGATATGTAGGACGATCACAATCACCTGCTCTAATTATGTTGACCTTGGAGAGCCGTAGAGAGAGAGACAGAGAGAGAGAGAGAGAGAGGGAGAGAGGGGGGGTGGTGTTGGGGTTTGTGCGTGATAGTCAGCATTGGATGAGAGAGAGAGAGAGAGTGTGTGGGCTAGTGAGAGAAGACAAGTAGCCCAAAACAGAACTAGAGAGCCTCGAGCGAGCGAGGAAGTCCCTTGCGGGGAAGAGACAAAGCAAGGTCTCGTAGACGACATGGACTACACTCGTGCTTTTAGAATAAACTGAAGAGAGAGAATCTGGTTAGGAGGGAGAGAGGGTGCGGGAGAGAGACATGATACCATTAGGCTATCCTTGCCCTCTCTCAGGATGCAATGACCCTTTGAAAGAAACATATTTTTGAGACCAATTCAAGGATCTTTTACCATAATATAATATCAACGGAAGTAGGAAGGTTTCCCACAAGCCAAGAGCCACAGTTTTTTGCACAGATTCACGTCTTTTTTGTCATTTTCAACTGGAATGCTATCAAAATGGCAAAGTTGGCTCATGGAGTCATGAGAGTAGTGGTTGGAGTTCAAGGTGGAGAAAGAGAGGGGTGTTCTCTATATTCGTAGCTTCTCAAGTTAGGAAAGAAACGAAATAGTTGATAGCAAAAGAACTTTGCCCTCCTTTGCGTGTGAAATTAGCTCTCTTAGCTCTATCATGCTGAGAGAGGAGAGAGAGAGAGGGAGCATATGAGAGAGAGAGAGAGAGAGAGAGAGAGAGAGAGAGCATATGAGAGGGGCATCACAGAAGCGAACTATTAACGCTTATATATCAAGGTAGGTAACTCTAAGAATTAGGCAGCTTGAAGAAACAAATTTAAGAACTGAAGCGAGTTTCCAGCTTGCGCTTCTCTATTCTAAGCATGCCACTCATCCCTATAAAGAGAAAATAGATCCTAATCGGCATGCTAAAAAGTAATGAAAGCCAATCGTTACTAGCTCACTTGTGAAAGATACGACTCATGACAAGAAATGTAAGGTGGTGCAGAAAGACATGGTGGGCTTATTTATCTTCAAGAATGTTGTGCAACCCAAATAAATGTAAAGGGATAGAAAAGGAGAGAACTTAAGATCTTGCAAGTGGAGTGCGTGCGCAAGAGCGTGTGTGAGTGTGTGTGCAGCAATGGAGAAGAGAGGAGAAGAGGAGACCTTGTGTTTGTAGAGGCTGAAACTCACTCTCTACATTTGAGCCCCCTTATTCTATTATGAACATAATGAATAAGTATAGTGGACGAGCACTTGGCCTAACCGGCCACATGGGACTTTACCCCAACAACCTCCCACGTAAAGGCCAATGTGGCCGTGAGAGAGAAAAGAAAACCGTACAAAACTTGTACAAGGCCATCACAAGTATGACCTTAGCCAACGCCCACTGGCTCACTGAATCTGTGTGCATCTAGCTCTAATTGTAGAGGAAGTATAGAGCGATCGACACCATACTCCTCAGTAAAGCCGCACATATCCTGCAGGTATCTCACCATACGCTGCAAAGTACCCCTATGCTCAAGGCCAATGTCAGTCACTGCACGACTAACTGCTCCCACTGCAAATGCAATCTCGGGTCTTGAGATGAGTATCTCGTACATGAGACTCCCGAATGCTGATGCAATCCTAGCAATGTCTGCCAATCTTACCATCTCAGTCACTCATGGAAATCACCTTGACACCAGAACTCCGATCCCTGGAATCCATCCTCGTGTCCATCGCATGTCACATGCGCACCAAGAGCATCTGTCTGTCCTGAACCCTGTGTGGTAAGAGCAATGCCTAGCTCTAACTCACATACATCAACCTCTGGCCTAAGCATATCCATGAATGACTGAATCACGGCTGAATCCTCAGCACTCAAGCCATACATATCCGTCATCGTATCCATGAATGACATGCCCTGCTGCACAACTCTCTGCACAACTGGCTCAACATGCTCACAAACTGGAGCATCATGCAACCTATCCGCAAAGGAGACATGCCTCATCTCTCTGAATGGCTGCGTACTCACAAAAACTGTGTCGTCTCACACATGGCGTACTCGCATCGCATGAATCGTGCCAACACTAGCACCTCTAGCTATGACTAGCTGTCCACGGTGCAATTTGAAACTGTGCTCATCCAGCACTACCTGGCATCCGCTGTCTCATAAGTAACTCACAGAAATCAAGCTCTGTGTCAAACCTGGCACATGGCGTACATCTCGCAACACATATGATGCACCACTCGGCAACGACAGTCTGACATCTCCTACACCAACTATTTCATACACTGAACCATCAGCTAGACACACATGTCCAAGCATACCACTAGCATATGTGCTAAACCACTCACGACTCGGCGTAACGTGAAACCCAGCACTCACATCTAGTATCCAATGTGAAGGTAATGTGTCGTCAAAAACCGACATAAGAAAGTCAAGAGTAAACATGGAAGCAAAGTCGACATCTCCGTCATGCGTAGCCGCATACGCTACATCTGCTCCCACATCATCCAAAGTGATAGCATCCCTCTTGTGTTGTCTCTTGCGTTGTCTCATCCGTCGAAAACAACGCCTACGTACATGCCCTGTATGACCACAATGCCAACACACAACATCTCTATGTTTGCAAGATCGTCCTTTGACTGTAGGCATCTCTCTAGACTCATTTGCGCCAAAAGCATTGCACAATCTTTGCCATAACTCTCTAGCTGTACATGCATCCAAACCAATGCGATACAAACCATGCGCATACACAAATAAACTCGCATGAAAAATCCGACAGAGTTTCTGTTAAGTATGGAGCCTGATTTACCCTTGTAATTTTCTGTGGTAAAAGCGCACATTTGTAAGGCCCCCATTATGAGGAGAAGCCATCATGCGTGAAGGAAAATCACTCACCGGAAACCAAAATTTTCACGGACAAGAATCAGGGGCAACTTTAAAGGCCTCGGGGGTGGAGGCCCCCGAGACTTTTTTTTTCGCCGGAATATTATGGACGGACGGCAGCCGGAAAGTGGTCAGAAAACAACCGGTTGGTTGGCCTGTGGTCAGAAGTCAATGGCCGGTGGCCGGTGGCCGAATTCAATGGCCGGTGGCTGAATTCAAAAGCGGACTTGTCTTCTCAAGGGCGGCCACACACGGGCGGATTGGAGGGTCCGATTTGGACTTATTCGCACAAGGGCAGCTACACATGGCTGTCTCTCATAAGAGAGGGCAGCCCTTTTGGCCTATAAAAGGAGGCCATTTCTACACACATTTCATAGTGTGAAGTTGATGCAACAAGGTGAGTGTGAGGTGGTGAGAGTGAAGCAAGGCGGGAGCTCCATTAAGGGTATAATCCCTTTGTAAACTACTTCTTGTTTTGAAGTACTAAAGCCATTGAGTGGCTGCTTTCCTGTGGACGTAGCCCACATTGGGTGAACCACGTATATCGTGTGTACTCTCTCTCTCTCTCTCTCTCTCTCTCTCTCTCTCTCTCTACTCTATAATCTCGTGTATATAAATCTGTCTCTCTCCATTAAGTAATCTACTCAATTATCTATTTAGCTACGTCTTATTTCCTAACAACAGGTATCAGAGCAAGGTTTGCTCGTAGCTAAATTATCTCAAGGAAAGGATTCCTTGAATTGAGTGGGAGTTATGGAGGAGGAAGGGAAGCTCAAGATTGAGAAGTTCAACGGCAAAAAATACCAACATTGGAAGATGCAGATTGAAGACTATCTCTACCAGAAGGACCTCTATTTGCCACTAGGCGGTCTTGCGAAGAAGCCCGCAACAATGGCAGATGAAGCATGGATTGTCCTTGATCGAAAGGCACTGGGAACAATCCGGTTAAGCTTGGCGTCAACGGTGGCCTTCAATGTTTCGGAGATGAAGACCACGGAGGACTTGATGAAGTCACTTGACGACTTCTACGAGAAACCATCGGCATCCAATAAGGTATTTCTTATGAAGCGCTTGTTCAATCTAAAGATGGCAGAGAATGGTTCAGTTGCAGAACACCTAAATGACTTTAACACAAACATAAGTCAACTTCGATCAGTGAAAATCAATTTCGATGACGAAGTGCGAGCTCTCCTTATACTATCATCTCTACCGCATAGTTGGGACAGCCTTGTGATGGTTGTAAGTAATTCTATCTCTGGTACAAATACTCTTAAGTTTGATGATGTTGTGGGTGTTCTCCTAAGCGAGGAAATGCGAAGGAGAAGCACAGGAGAATCATCAAGTGTTGCACTATCAATGGAAACAAGAGGAAGGCTTAAGGAGAGGTTCAAAAACCAAAAGGGTCGTGATCGCTCAAGGCGGAGCAAGTCACGCACAAAGTCAGTTCTTGAATGTTGGAAATGCGGCAAGAAGGGCCACGTCAAGAAGGATTGCTGGTCCAAGAAGAAGAAGGAGACAGAGTCTCAAGACAACAAGCCAACATCGGAGGCCAATGTGGCAGGTAAAGTAGAGTAAGATGCTCTAATTCTCTCATTAGACAATGTGTCTAATTCCTGGATAGTAGATTCCGGGGCTTCATTCCATGCGACACCACACAAGCAACATTTCCAAGACTACACCAAAGGTAATTTTGGGTATGTATGCTTGGGAGATGATGAAGCTTGTGAGATTGTCGGCAAAGGTACAATTTCTGTCAAAACTACCAACGGAAATGAATGGAAGCTTAAAGATGTTAGGCATGGTCCTTCTCTTCGCAAAAATTTGATCTCTACAGGACAATTGGACGATGAAGGTCACAACATTGCATTCGGAAACAAACGGTGGAAGATCTCAAAGGGATCTTTGGTGGTTGCCAAGGGTGAAAAAAGTCGGTACACTTTACTTGTGTACTGTTAGCACGTAACCTTCAGCTTGTGCAGCAACTACAGAAGTTGACAGTGCGGTGTGGCACTACCGACTTGGGCATATGAGTGCCAAAGGAATGCAAATTCTTCAAACAAAGAAGCTTCTACCAGGTTTGAAAGAAGTGGACTTAGAGTTCTGTGAAGATTGTGTTTATGGTAAACAAAATGTTGGGGTATAGGCGCCTGTGCCTTGCCCGGCCGCCCAGAGTCTGGGCGCCCACTGACTTGTATATCTTATACATAGCATAAGTGTATAGGGGGCTGCTCACTCTTTTGAGTCTCCCCACCCACATCGTGTGTGTCTCCTTCTCTCTCTCTCTCTCACTCTCCATCTGTGGTGCTCCCCGATCCCCTTCAATTGGTATCAGAGCGTAGGTGTGGAGGGAGTGCGTGTGTGCACAGTCACGACGACAGCGGAGAGCCAGTTTCATTCCTGAAATCGCGTCCGTGCGCGCGCACACTTTCAAGAGTGCAAACAGGGTTTCGACTTCGGCATCGGCAAATTCAGCTTTCCGAGAGCGTTTCCAGCAGATGTCCTGACGTTTTACCCCCCTTTCGAAGCCATTCGAGCCATCAAAAACTTCATTCGAGCTATGGTTGAGGAGCTGCATTTTTCAGCCCTCTTTTGGCAGTTTATGCTGCGTTTTTGGGTCGAAACGGAGGTTTTTTTGCGTAGCTTTCACACCCGGACTCGGATACATGTGATCCAGGAGTCTACTTTGGGGTTTTGGCACGCTCTGGACGTGCTCGTCATATCAGAATTTTAAAATTCTGAACGCTGAATTTTCTGCAGCAGCAGTTGTTTATTGTGTGTCGAAGATTCCACACATGGTTTTGCTCTCAGATGTGAGAGTGATATTTGCTACAAGTTTCCTCACAGGTGGGAGGATACGATGTATGCCTTATGTGGTTTGATGCTCAGGGAGACTAATGTGATTGCATTTTGAGCTCGGCAATGTATGCCTCGAGCATGCTTTTTGGCAGTCACAGGTAGAGTAGATATTTGTGTACTAGATTTGCAGGTGTTTGCAATGATGTATGCAAAGTGTGGAGATTGGTGCATGCATTTGGAGTGCGGTTTGATGCGCTTTGGTTGCTCATGGTTTTGAGCGTGCAGTCAGTTTGGTTACTGGTTTTGTGGCCGTTTTACTGACGAAACTCTGGCGAAATTTTCCTAGGAGTTTTATGCGTATCATTTATGCAATCTAGGTAGAGATTGCGGGTTGCACTCAGCATTTGTGTGCGGTGTTCTCTGCAGGTGGGAGATTTGTGCGTGTGTATGCATCGATACCGCACAGTGTGGGCTTGGTGATTCGCTCACGGTTTGACAGGCGTACAGTTATCTTGGCACACTCATAGGAGTGAGTACTGTGATGTATGCTTGTGTGGCTACGAGCTAGGTAGCCGAATTCGAGCACTAACGGCTTGAGGTTTTTCAGCAGGTTTCAGCTACAGGTTTACAAGTTTACAGGAAGATTTGAGGGCTTATTTGGGCGCTGAATTTTCAGCCATTGTTTCCTCTTTACAGGTGTCCATGTATGGCTCACTTGTAGGCTGATCTGGGACACGTTTGTGACTTGTTTATGCAGCTGTTTAAGAGCTGAATTTTGGGGCTGTTTTGGGGCTGATTTGCAGCCATATTTGCAAACTTTTGTTGATGTGATTCGAGCCAGTTTAGGACTGATTTGGTTGACATTGCGGGAGCTTTATTTTGGAGTGTGTCTCACAGGTTTTACATTGTGTTTCTGGCCATATTTGTAGACAGTTTCAAGGTGTTGTTGGTGAGGTGGTTTTGCTATCTAGCTTGCTACTTGTGCTCATGGCAGAGACAGGTGATGGATCAGATTGTGACCTCTCACAAATGCGTGTGTTTGATGGGTCAGACTTTGCGGCATGGAGAGAGTGTATGCTTGATGCATTGACACAGCGAGGGTTGCATCGACCATTGAGTGGTGATGCAGGTAGACCTTCAAACATGTCTGACAATCAGTGGCAGGAGCTAGAGGAGATGCCACTATCTACACTCTCTTTGCACCTTGTGGAATCTGTATATGCTCTTGTTATGTATGAGACTACTTCGAGAGCACTTTGGCGCAGATTACATGATATGTATGATAGATCTGAGTCATCACGGACTCGTGTGAGACATGTACATTCACGAGCACGCCGACAGGTGACATGTTGGTATTGTGGTCATTCTGGACACGTTAGACGGCGTTGTTTTTGTCGTATGCGACATCGTAGGAGACATGGCAGTCTCAGAGATGTATGTAGTGATGCCATGGCCTCAGTTGCTTTGACAATTGAGGCACATGTAGTGTTGGAGTATACTAGTGACGGGGATGTCACTTTTACCTCGAGCTATGCACGAGATGCTATACATGTGGATAGTGCACTCCCTTCGCAGTGGTTACTAGACGCAAATGCTATGTTTCATGTCACGCCGCATCGTGCATGGTTTTGTAGCTATTCTAGCGGGATGCTTGGCAGTGTACGTTTGACCGATGGATCGGTGCATGCGATAGCAGGTTCAGGAGATGTGAGACTGTCATTACCGAGTGGTGCATCTTACTTGTTACGACATGTGCGCTATGTACTAGATTTGACAGTGAGATTGATCTTGATTGGTCAGCTTAAAGATTGTGGATGTCAGATTTCGCTACGAGAGCGAGATTTTGTGATGCATTTGGGCTCGCTAGTGATTGCGAGAGGTGCCAGGAGTGGTACAGGTTACCCATTGCATGTGGATCACGTGAGAGACGGTGTTGTCTCTGTGATCATGAAGCCAGGTAGAGAGCGAGAGAGCAAGCGAGTATCTTTTGCTCATGGGTTGCAGGGTACTTTGCATGGAGTGCAGAGTAGTGAGCTCGTTGTGCACACAGTTGGGGCACGACTTGAGCAGTCACACAGAGAGGTGATAGAGTCAGACATGCATGCTTTGCTAGTGACTAAGCAAAGCAGAGAGTCAGTTGTGCGAGATACTTCTATGCAGGATAGACAGGTAGAGCGGTCTTGCTCTAGTGAGTCACGACAGGAGGATGTTGTGCAAGAGTCTATGCATAAGGAGTTAGAGCATGAGAGCTCTAGTGAGTCACAGCAGATTGAGTGGTCATGTTTGCAGTGGATGATTGCAGAGGAGGCTAAGACGTCAGCGATTATGCAATCATTCCTTTCTATGCTTGACAGTGAGCATGGGGATATAGTTGTGCAGGATATGTCTTCCAACAGACACCTAGAGCAGCTGGTTTGCTCTGAGGTTGCACAATAGGTTGATGCGTCTTTTGTGGACAATCAGGAGATGCATGTGGCTGACACGCCTTGTCAGTCACAAATGCCTATTGACAAGGATATATATGTTGATGCATGCTCCGTAGAGCTAGCAGGGCCCGCTAGCATTGCATCGGCATTCAGTGGTCTCATGTATGAGATGTTGATCTTGAGATCGGATATCGCAGCTGCAATGGGAGCATTTGCAGTTGGGGTTGTCAATCGTTTGTTGACTGATGATGGCATAGTGCACGAGGGAGATATGCAGGTATTGCATACATACTTGCAGTACGTGTGCGGTACGTCTGGTGGTGTATGGACTTACACGGGAGCAGGACAACCGGATGCACACGATCACAGCCAGTCAGTGGGCATCGGTTGAGAGCGGTTTTCTCTCACCTTTTGTAGTCTTTAGACTAGGTTCCCTTGCTTAAAGGCACAGTCGCCTTTAAGTGGGAGGTTGTTGGGGTATAGGCGCCTGTGCCTTGCCCGGTCGCCCGGAGTCTGGGCGCCCACTGACTTGTATACATTATACATAGCATAAGTGTATAGGGGGCTGCTCACTCTTTTGAGTCTCCCCACCCACATCGTGTGTGTCTCCTTCTCTCTCTCTCTCACTCTCCGTCTGTGGTGCTCCCCGATCCCCTTCACAAAAGAGGGTAAAATTTCAAAAATCAAGAAATGAAAGAAAAAATAAAAAACTTGAGTTGGTTCATTCTGATGTTTGGGGTCCTGCAAGTACACCATCACTTGGTGGCTCATTGTACTATGTAACATTCATAGACGATGCGACTAGAAAAACATGGGTTTATGTCATGAAGAATAAATCCGATGTATTTTCCATATTTCAAAGGTGGAAAGCCTTTGTGGAGAATGAAACAGGTACCAAGGTTAAATGCCTCAGATCCGACAATGGAGGCGAATATTGCAGCCAAGCTTTTGAAAGCTTTTGTGCTAGCAATGGCATTCGGAGGCAAAGGACAACCCCAAGGACACCTCAACAAAATGGGATTTCGGAAAGGATGAACAGGACAATCATGGAACGAGCACGAAGCATGCGGTTACATGCAGGCCTACCGCTTGAGCTTTGGGCGGAAGCTGTAAGTACGTCTGTGTACTTAATCAATCGGTCACCCTCAACGGCATTGGATGGGGGAGTTCCAGAAGAGGCATGGACAGGTAAACCAGTGAATTATGCATTTCTCAAAGTGTTTGGGTGTGAGGCTTTCATGCACATAGATAGAAGCCTAAGATCAAAGATAGATGCAAAGTCCAAAAAGTGTTTCTTCATTGGCTATGGAGAAGGAGACTTTGGGTATCGCCTATGGAATCCTGAAGATGGTAAAATCTTAAGGAGTAGGGATGTAATTTTTAATGAACAAAATATGTACAAAGATTACTTGGAAAGAAAACAAACAAAAGAAACAGGTGATGAGTACATGGAGCTTGAGGACGGTGAAGACTCAAGGACTGCAAACGGTGACAATGTGCAACAACGTCAACCAAATGAGGAGCCTCAACCTATTCCCCGAAGATCTACAAGAGCAAGTAGACCTCCAGAAAGGTTTGTTCCTTCCTTCAACCATCTCTTGATCTCAGATTCTGGAGAGCCGGAATCATATGAAGAAGCTATGCAACATGAATCCAAAGAAGAATGAACAAAGAGCATGCAAGTGGAGATGGACTCACTACATCGCAACCAAACATGGGAGTTGGTTGAGTTTCCTAAAGGTAAGCGGGAACTTCAAAACAAATGGGTGTACAAGCTAAAGGAAGAAGAGGGTGGGAAGAAAAGGTACAAGTCTAGGCTTGTGGTAAAAGGTTTTTCTCAAAAGAAAGGTATTGACTTCAATGAAATATTTTCTCCTGTTGTAAAAATGAACTCAATCAGGCTTGTCTTAAGCCTTGTGGCTGCTCATGATCTAAATCTCGAGCAAATGGATGTAAATACGACATTCCCTCACGGTGACTTAGAGGAGGAAATCTACATGCTTCAACCAAAGGGGTATGAAGCAAAAGGTGAGGAGACAATGGTTTGCAGATTAAAGAAGAGCTTGTATAGTTTAAAGCAAGCATCAAGACAATGGTACTTGAAGTTTGATCGATGGATGTTGGATCATGGATTCACAAGATGCAACTCGGATCACTGCGTCTACATGGAGAATTTGGGAGATGGGAAATTCATCATCCTAATGTTGTATGTTGATGACATGTTGATTGCAAGTGCTAACATGCAGGACATCAAAGACCTAAAAGAGGAGCTGTCCAAATCTTTTTCAATGAAAGATTTAGGTGCTGCAAAGAGGATACTTGGTATGAAAATATCAAGGGACAGGACGAAGAAGACAATAAAGCTATCTCACGAAGATTACATCAAGAAGGTACTAGAAAGGTTTTCAATGCAAAATGCAAAACCAGTTTCTACACCTTTGGCTGGTCATTTTAAACTAACGAAGGATATGTGTCCAAAGACACAAGAGGAGATAGCCTATATGTCTAAAGTTCCATATGCTGCAGCGGTAGGTTCTCTAATGTATGCTATGGTCTGGACAAGGCCAGACATTGCACATGCAGTGGGAGTTGTGAGTAGGTTCATGGACAACCCAGGTAAAGAGCATTGGCAAGATGTGAAGTGGATACTTAGGTATCTAAAAGGGACAACAACAAATGCTTTGTATTTTGGAGGAACTGATATTTTTCTAGAAGGGTATGCTGATGCAGATATGGCAGGTGACAAAGATACTCGAAGGAGTACTACTAGCTATGTGTTCACGGTTGGAGGCACAGCAGTAAGCTGGGATTCAAAGCTGCAGAAAGTGGTTTCACTTTCTACCACGGAAGCAGAGTATGTAGCAATGACGGAGGCAAGCAAAGAAATTCTATGGCTTCACAGATTCTTAGAAGAGCTTGGATTCAAACAAGACAATTGTGTCTTGTACAGTGATAGCCAAAGCGCTATCCATCTTGCGAAGAACTCAACCTTTCATTCAAGGACAAAGCACATTGAGGTGAGATATCACTTCATACGCACTCTTTTGGAAGAGGGACAACTAAAGCTAGGAAAGGTGCATACAAGTGAAAATCATGCAGACATGTTTACAAAGGTGGTCAACAAGGAGAAGTTGAGCTTTTGCTCATCTTCAATCTGCATTCAAGGATAAGAAGCCAGAATGGAAAGCAGTCACAGGTTTGGTTTGGAGATCAGTCTCCAAGTGGGAGATTGTTAAGTATGGAGCATGATTTACCCTTGTAATTTTCTGTGGTAAAAGTGCACATTTGTAAGGCCCCCATTATGAGGAGAAGCCATCGTGCGTGAAGGAAAATCACTCACCGGAAACCAAAATTTTCACGGACAAGAATCAGGGGCAACTTTAAAGGCCTTGGGGGCGGAGGCCCCCGAGACTTTTTTTTTCACCGGAATATTCTTTTCCCCCGGAATATTATGGCCGGACAGCGGTCGGAAAGTGGTCGGAAAACAACCGGTCAGTTGGCCGGTGGCCGGTAGTCAATGGCCGATGGCCGGTGGTCGGAAGTCAATGGCCGGTGGTCGGTGGTCGGAAGTCAATGGCCGGTGGCCGGTGGTCGAATTCAATGGCCGGTGGCCGAATTCAAAAGCGGACTTGTCTTCTCAAGGGCAGCCACACATGGGCGGATTGGAGGGTCCGATTTGGACTTATTCGCACAAGGGCGGCTACACATGGCTGTCTCTCATAAGAGAGGGCAGCCCTTTTGGCCTATAAAAGGAGGCCATTTCTACACACATTTCATAGTGTGAAGTTGATGCAACAAGGTGAGTGTGAGGTGGTGAGAGTGAAGCAAGGCGGGAGCTCCATTAAGGGTATAATCCCTTTGTAAACTACTTCTTGTTTTGAAGTACTAAAGCCATTGAGTGGCTGCTTTCCCGTGGACGTAGCCCACATTGGGTGAACCACGTATATCGTGTGTACTCTCTCTCTCTCTCTCTACTCTATAATCTCGTGTATATAAATCTGTCTCTCTCCATTAAGTAATCTACTCAATTATCTATTTAGCTACGTCTTATTTCCTAACAGTTTCGGCAGTATTGGGCTATCTAACCATAATAACCATACATGCCATAAACATGCTCAAAACCATGAGCAAATCATGCGCAAAATCTGCACTCAAGTATACATGAGCTGTCCCAAAGTCTCAACTCCTTAAAGTTGGAAAACGATCCTATAATCCGAAACACAAAGTGCATCAACCGCACTCTACAAGCGAAGCACAACTAGCATAAACTTGGTTGCAAGCCAACCAAAATGTGACATAAATTGATGCTCAAATTAGCTGAAAATCAGCCCACATATGCCATTGCAAGGCGAAGAATACCATCCGTGGAAAAAGCGCACATAATGTCATCCACATGGCAATATAAACAAGCATCAAGCATGTACCAAATGTGTATCAAAGAGCATCCAAACGAGCTGAAAGTTCAGCTTACAATCATGCCAAAAATGCTTGCAAAACTCTCTGCAAATCTATGCACCACACTTTCCAAAATCTGCTCAATCGCATAAGTCAATGTGTGAGGTCCCCACCCCGCCGTATCAACCAGCGGATTTCATGGTGAACCTGGTGGCCACTAGATCTATTGCGGAAGCAAACAAAATGGTTCAGGGTTCGACTAGCGGACGATCTCTCATCACAAAGTGAGTCGAGTTCGAGCCTATTAGCAAGGAAATCTAGCTCCACCTCGCAGGGGAAGCGTACTTAAACTATCTAGCGATCCTAAGATCCACATTCCAAGAGGAGAGAAACCTCGAGTGCCTTTTTCCCCATGTTTCAGAGGCACGTACTCTCGAGATATCACCGCTCTAGGGGCAATGAGTATTACTAATATCAAAGTAAGCACTATGGGGACAGAGAGTTCCCGACCAATCGGGACCACCCATCTCGTAGGCATTGGCAACCTGAGCCAATGCCCCCACTTTCCACCCCCATACTCACACTTCCTTGTGTGACCTAATTACTACCACAAAGGTTGTTCAACATAAACATTCCTTGTTTTAATTCCGAAGCACATTGTTCGTTAAGACAGCCCTTTGTTGGGGTATAAAGCCCAATGTAGTCGCCCAGGTAAGTGGGCGGGCCGCCAGGTATGTACACATATTCTTTTGTTAAAACCTAATAAGAACTCACTATGCTCTACACATTACAGTAGAGCGAGTTCACCATATCGTCGTGCTCTTCTTCTCGCACTCTCTCTCGTGTCGCACTTCCGCTCGTACTCCTTCAACTGGTATCAGAGCTCAGATCGAGGCTCGGGGCAGCACTGCAGGAGGCTAGAGTCACCAACTCAGATTGGAGTGAAATTCGACAGGCGAAGACACGGCCCCAAATCTCGTGGGTAGACCAGAAGGCCTTGGTGTTGTCATAATTTCATTCTGAGGTCATTTCGGGCCACCGTTCGGCTTCGACAAAGGTCTACGCAGGCCATTTTCGACTACGTGGTCTCGACGGGTGCAGATCCAACTCTGCAAATTTGGGGTTTTCGGCCTACGACTGCAGGTGCTGAGGATATCGACACTCCCAGAGTGTTGATTTGTGGCTGTCTACACATCGAAGGACGGCTCACAGTTCTTGGAGGTGTGTCACATACGACACGGGCGCATCTACACACAGACTGTAGGCGACATCCACTAGTTCATCAGGTAGCTTGTGTTTGCTGCTTGATATTCCAAATTTCATCCTGACATTGCAGGTACTTCCACATGGGATGTATTCTCAGAGATGATGTATGTTTGTTGAGGGTTTGCTGGCTGTGAGTCACGCAGCAAACAACCGCCGCAACGGTTACAGCATATAGTGGGAAATTTGTGGATGTATGACTTTGTGGGAAGTCTATGTACTGTCAGATTTACTGCAGCCTTTGTTGAGGGTCGAGTGACGTTTTATTGAGCTGGGGGATTCTCTAATGTTGAGATCCTTTCGGTGATACAGGTCTTGGAGCGATCCCTCAAGCACCCTTAGATAGGCAGCTAGGATGTATTGACTGTGAGTTAGACAGTTGGGATTGCGTCTTTGCTTTACTGTCGTTGAGGCATTGTCGCAGTCCATGCTTACAAGACAGTGACAGGACAGTCAGAGACAGTACAGGTGCAGGACAGGTTTACCCATAGCTTACAGTGTTAGAGAGACAGTGGTTTTTTAAGCTGTTTTTTGGTCTGTTTTTAGTACACCAGAGCCATTTTACAAAGGAGACTCTGCCAAAATTTCTGCAGAATCTGAAGCTTTCTTGGTTCATTTGACAGGTTGATATTGGTTCAGAGGTCAATTTACAGGGGAAACTCTGCCGAATTTTTCCCAGAAAAGTAAACTACTGTGAAGCGTAGCTATGGCTGGATCACAGGACACTGCTCTTTACAGTATCAAGAAGCTAGATGGAACCAATTTCCTATTGTGGAAGAAGCAGATTTGACACGTGTTGGTACAAAAGAAGCAGATAAAACCTATAAAGCTCAAGGGGATAAAACCAGAAGATATGGACGAAGATGAATGTAGCGAAATGGATGAATTGGCACTTTCTACCATTATGCTGACTTTGGCAGAAAGCGTTTACTTCAATGTAGCAGACGAGATGTCGGCTTATCAAGCATGGTTAAAGCTGAGTGATCTTTATGAGAAGAAGAGTGCAGCTTCACAGGTATACTGGCTTAAGAAGCTTGTTGACTTGAAGATGAAAGAAGGGACACTTGTGTCCAATCATCTGAATGAATTCAACACAATCTATAGTCAGTTGTCAGCTCAAGGTGTCAAGTTTGATGAACCTGTTAGAGCTATGTTCCTGTTGATCACATTGCCGGAAAGTTGGGACACTTTTCGCATAGCTTTGAGTAATTCTGCACCTCCAGATGGTTTGAACATAGCAGGTGTAGAAGGAAGTCTGCTTACTGAAGAAACCAATAGAAAGACAATGCACAAAGGCAAAGGAACAGCCTTAGTTGTCAGGGGAAGGACCAAAGAAAAGAACAAAGGTGGAAAGAGGAATCAGTCTCGTAGCAAGTCCCGCAGTGCTAAAGGCAAGAGTGACATAGAATGCTACCATTGTGGCAAGAAGGGTCACATCAAAAGAGACTGCAGAGAATGGAAAGCAGAAAAAGGCAAAGAGAAAGCTGAAGACCATGGTGAGAAGAACAAGTCCTCAGTGAAGATTCAAGAAATAAATGTGACAAACATTGTTGCAGAGGATGACAGTCTAGTGTCAGGAGACATCTACTTCTTGAAGAATACAATGGACTCAACTCTTCTTACAGCATCTGATGGAAATGCACTGAGTGACTGGATTATAGACTTAGGGGCATCACTTCATGTGTCTCCAAACAAGGAGTGGTTTACTTCTTATGTGACCACTAAAGATCATGTTCGGCTAGGCAATGGGCAGACATGTGAGATCTTAGGTGTTGGAGATGTTCAATTAAAGTTTCAGAATGGCTCTTCTTTCACGCTGAAGAATGTGAGACATGTTCCCACAATTACAAAGAGCTTGATCAACACAGGTTTACTTGATGATGCTGGCTACGTCACCACTTTTGGACAGAACATGTGGAAGATATCCAAGGGTTCTATGACAGTAGCACATGGAGTAAAGTCTGGAGGACTTTACATGATTTATGTATCAAATGTCTCTAAAAATGTAATCAATGTAACCGAGCAGCCGAACGTTTCTTTGTGGCATAGCCGGTTATGACATATGTCCAAGAAGGGAATGGAAATCTTGTCTCGTTCTGGTTATTTGCCTGGCTTTTCATTTAATGATTTTGAATTCTGTGAACATTGTCTGTATGGTAAGCAAACACAGCAGCCACATAAGCATAGAAGCAGTAGAAGAGATACACAGTTGGCACTTGTTCATAGTGATTTGTGTGGACCTATGCCTAACCTATCTCTAGGGGGAGCTTCTTACTTTATGACATTTATAGATGATTACTCGAGGAAAGTATGGGTTTACTTTCTCAAGCACAAGGATGAAGCGTTTAGTGTTTTCAAAACGTTTATGACACTTGTGGAGAATCAGAGTGGCAAGAAGCTTAAATGCTTACGCACTGACAATGGTGGAGAGTATGTTTCAAAGGCCTTTCAGGACTTTTGTGATTCAAAAGGTATAAAACGTGAACTTACTGCTCCTTACAATCCTCCTCAAAATGGTGTTGCTGAGAGGATAAATAGGACCATACAAGGGAAGGTCAGAAGTATGTTGTCTAATGCACAGCTGCCAAATGGGTTTTGGGCTGAAGCTGTATCAACAGCTGTTCATCTTGTAAATAGATCTCCTAGCAAGGTTTTGCAGAAGGATTCAGTGCCAGAGATGGTATGGTCAGGCAAAATGCCCTCATACAAACATCTCAGAGTCTTTGGCTGTGAGGCATATACTCACGTTCCAAAGGAATTTAGGAACAAACTTGAGCCAAAGAGTAGAAAGTGCATCTTTCTAGGCTATGGTAATTCTGGTGAGATGGGGTACAGACTTTGGGATCCCCAATCCAGAAAGGTTGTCCGCAGCAATGATGTTCACTTTAATGAATCCAAATATCATTCTAAACCAGAGAGGGTTGAGGAGATTAGAAGAGTTGTCTTCCAAGAAGATGGACCTGCACGTGCAAGACAAAATGTCAGGGCTCAAGAGGAGCAAGGACAGGATAGAGTGGAACCACAGGTTGTGGCTGAGCCTAAGCCACCTATTGTGCGTAGATTTGGACGTGTCACGCGACCTCCTGATAGGTTTGTTCCATCTATGAATTATGTCATGTTGACTGATTGCAATGAGCCTTCATGTTACAAGGAAGCAGTGCAAATAAAAGACTCCGAGAATTGGCAATTGGCCATGCAGTCAGAGATGACAGCTCTGCATAAAAACAAGACATGGAAGCTAGTTAAATTACCACAGGGCAAAAAGGCTCTACCTTGTAAATGGGTTTACAGGTATAAGATCACTGCTCATGATAGTCAACCAAAGTACAAAGCAAGGCTTGTTGCCAAGGGCTTTAAGCAAGAACAAGGCATTGACTTTGATAAAGTCTTCTCTCCGGTGGTCAAGATGACTACATTGAGATGCTTTCTTGCATTGGTTGCCATATTAGATTTGGTGTTGCACCAAATGGATGTCAAGACAGCGTTCTTGCATGGTGATTTAGATGTGGAAATTTACATGCAATAGCCAGAAGGGTTTATTGAGAAAGGCAAGGAAGGTTGGGTATGTCAGTTGTTAAAGAGTCTTTATGGCTTAAAACAATCACCGAGGGCATGGTACCATAAATTCCACAAGTTTATGCTTTCTCAAGGCTACAAACGTAGTGAGTTCGATCACTGTCTATATACAAAGAAGGCTAAGGATGGTAGTTGGTTGATCCTTATTTTGTATGTGGATGACATGTTGATTGCTGGCAAGCACTTGGAAGAAATTTCAGCTTTGAAGTCAAAGATGGCAAAATCGTTTGACATGAAAGACATGGGTGAGGCAAGTCATATACTTGGTATGCGCATTGAGAGAGACAGATCAAAGAGGTTGATTTGGTTATCTCAAACAGAGTATATTGACAAGGTTTTGCAACGTTTCAATATGGAGAAGGGAAAGGCACTGAGTGTTCCACTGCCACCATATGTGAAACTTAGCAAACAAGATTGTCCTGTGTCTGAGGAAGAACAGGCTGAAATGGATAAGATTCCATATGCGTCTGCAGTGGGTAGTTTGATGTATGCAATGATTGCTACTCGCCCAGACATTGCATTTGCAGTGGGAGTAGTAAGTCGATACATGTCAAACCCAGGCAAGAAACATTGGGAGGCATTGAAAGGAATATTGAGATACCTGAAAGCTACAAAGAGTATGCATATATGCTATGGGAGTCAGGAGCTAAGTGTAAAGGGTTTTACAGACTCAGATTATGCAGGTGACTTAGACAACCGAAGGTCTACGTCAGGGTATGTCTTTACATTGGCTGGTGGAGCAATATCATGGCGTTCTAGATTACAAGATTGTGTTACTCAGTCTACTACAGAGGCTGAATATGTTGCAGCATCAGAGGCATGCAAAGAATCAATTTGGCTTAATTGACTAGTAACAGATTTGGGAATCAAAGAAGAGATGCCTGTGTTATATTGTGATAGTCAAAGTGCTATACAATTGGCTCACAATCCAGTTTATCACTCAAAGACAAAGCATGTGGATGTGAAGTATCATTTCATCAGGGAAATGCTCAAGGATAAGCAACTTCAGCTTGTCAAAGTTCACACCACAAAAAATCCTGCTGATCTACTTACAAAAGGACTTCCCTCAGAGAGCTTTGCGCATTTTCGCAAGCAGTTAGGTGTAGGGTAGTACATCACTTCTCTACATCTCTTGTATATTAGCTTGTATAGTAGCATTGGACTTTAAGTGGGAGGTTGTTGGGGTATAAAGCCCAATGTGGTCGCCCAAGTAAGTGGGCGGGCCGCCAGGTATGTACACATATTCTTTTGTTAAAACCTAATAAGAACTCACTATGCTCTATACATTACAGTAGAGCGAGTTCACCATATCGTCGTGCTCTTCTTCTCGCACTCTCTCTCGCGTCGCACTTCCGCTCGTACTCCTTCACCCTTCAACCAGTGTTGCAAACAACACCAAGACAGAATTCTAGTAAAAATTCTACTCAAACTTATTCATAAAAATTCCAATTTTTTGGAGGTACAACATCCCCCCTCCAGCGAGAGTTCACTCCTCCCGTTGTCGCCTAGCTGCCCATACAACTAGGTATGTCCACCGCATAGAAAGCACGTCATGGACACTCCCACCGCATAAAAAGCAAGACATGGGTTCCCACCGCAAAGAAAGCAAGTCGTGGGTATCCACCGCATAGAAAGCAAGTCGTGGATTCAAGAGCCCTTAACGAGGAACTCTACCCCCTGTGATCAGTAGGGGGGTCAGGACTGATTCAACATTGGAAGTAAAATGAACATGTCGAGCTAAATTTTCCCTAGCAGACATTCTTTCCTCTTGCAAACAGCATACCCATCAATCATTTCCATCCTACTTTTAGAACTTAATGTACAATGAATTCAATGCCGAGGTTTCCGTCGGATTTCTCCAACATGTTTAGGGATATGTTCATTCCTAACTAAAGCTGATCTGGAGTGGCCTGGGACCTGTTCCCACACAGTCCCGGGCTCCGATGCCTCCCCGCTCAATTTTTGAAAAAATTGATTTTAGGCTAAAACGGGTCATACGAGTCGGATCTTGATGCCGTAAATTGCTATACGGAGCTCTAACTAAGACGTAATGGCCCGAGTGCCTGCCATATTTAGCAGCCCCGGGGTCCGAAAATGCATTTTTTTAAATTTGAGGTACGGGTGCAGTTTTTCTAGACGATCAAAACTGGACGGGGGTCGGGTGACCAAAAACTTACTATTTTTGGAATTTTTTTACAAAAATTATTTTATTCACATTTCGAAGCTTTAAAACATTCTAAACATCATGGCACTGATAGAATTTGAAAAACTGCTAAAAATAGTAACTTTTTTCATTATGTTCATTTCAAGGTACAATGGTGTTCTTTTTGATCGGGGTCAGAGACCTTACACAATGCACATAACCTGTGATGAAGCCACTCTCGAACCTGAGAGTCCACAAGAATGCATACATCCACGAAGTGTTCTCAATGTGTGCGCATAAATGTGTTGAAAATATCAACCCACACTCTCTTCACTGAGAGCAAAACATCAATGCGCAAAACAAGAGAATGACAAAAGCTCAATCCGAGCTCTCTGAATATATCAAATCACCACAATATGCATACATAATCTTCAACCTTTTGAATACCCTGCAGCTTGTCAGCTCATATCTTCCAAACCGCTCAGAATTTGCAGAAACTTCCTTCTACAAAGTTGTAGACCACGCATAAATGGTTGGGGATAGGGAGAATGGACCTCAAATGTGCTATTTTTACAGGTCAAAACAGATCTGTAAAAATATGCACCAGTGTACCCTAGATGTGCAGGCAGTCTGAGTGACGTATCTCAAAATTGGTAAAGATTTTGAGAAAACTTTCTTCAGCAAAGTTGAACAGGACGAAAAACTGGTCAGGCTTTAAGAGAATCGGCTTGAATGAAAACGTTTTGGTAGGCAAAAACAGATCTACAAAAGTGCGCTGCAGTTTTTGCTTCTTCTCTGCCTGCTTCCCCGCTGAGCTCCAATGGTGCTCCCAATCCCTGAGCTCTGATACCATTTGGAGTGCGTGCATGAGAGCGTGTGTGAGTGTGTGTGCAGCAATGGAGAAGAGAGGAGAAGAGGAGACCTTGTGTTTGCAGGGGCTGAAACTCACTCTCCACATGTGAGCCCCCTTATTCTATTATGTACATAATGAATAAGTATAGTGGGAGGGCACTTGGCCTAACCGGCCACATGGGGCTTTACTCCAACAACAAGCATGCATGCACACACACACACACACACACACACACACACACACACACACACACACACACACACACACACACACACACACACACACACACACACACACACACACAACCAAAGACAACACACAATGGAGATGGAGGATAAAAACTTCTTCTTCTTCTTCTTCACTACTCAAAATGACGATAAGGCCTACAAAGGATACTTATGAAATACAACATAATAAGAGACTATATACAATGGTCAATGCAAAACTGTTAGTGATTGAGCTGGCAAGATAAGTGGTCATCATTCTCAGTAGAGAGTCAGTAGGTAGACCATGTCAGTGAAGTTCAATTGTAGTAAACATGGACTACCACTCTCTAATGATCCTCCTATTTGCTACTTCGTGCCAATGATAAATGTAGGCAAGAAGTCATCCAAGAGAACTATGTGTTGCACTTGATATCTCAAAACTCTCCCTCACGCTCAACACCATATCTCACCTACTCCAAGTTTAGCTCAAAATAGCCTCAGTTTCTTTGCTCCCAGGACCTTTGCAAAAATGTTTGCAATCCTCACATCCATCCCTAAGAACCTAAGGTCATTGTTGCTAGCCAAAGATCCTGAATAAGTTCTTCATCCTCTAGTGACTTAAACATTGGGTTTTATGCATGTTGTATGATGCTAAGGTTGTCATACTGAATGAAAAACAATCTATGAACTTGTACGCCTAACTCTCTAAGTAGCATCTCCAAGCATGCTATCTCTCATGCAGCCACTACAACACCCTTGTACTCAGCTCTATACTCGACAAAGCAACCATAGGTTCCTTCTTACCGCTTCATGTGATAGAAGTACTCCTAAGTTAGAACATGAATCACTTGGACTACCAATCCAATCTGCAAATGTATAACTATAGAGTTGCACCTCCATGCTAGCCTCATAAAAGAGTGCATAATTAAATGTATCACCCACATAGTGCAATGTGAATCTCACCACATTCAAGTATTAATTCCTAGAAAGCTCCACAAACTAGCTCTCAAGCCCAACCATGTACTTCAAATATGGTTGTGAGTCGATTGTCAAGTAGATTAGGCTACCCACAAACACCCTATACATGATAGTGTTCTTGAGCACATCAACCAACATCATCTCGCACCTTTAAATTCTCACTGAGCTCATTGTGATAGCATTACCATCAGCCATTCCATATTTTGAAACCATATCCAATGGATCTTGGATTTCTAAGTGCAATATGCACTCTTTTGTGCGTATAATTTAATACATGAGAAGTAACAAAGCTCTCTCAAATACTTCTTGTCAATCAACTTCAGCCTCATGACCAGCCACCAATTAAATCGTCATATATAGATCCATATGATCACAATACCTCCTCATTCCCACCCATACAATGCATGATCAGTCTCAATCATACGAAAACAAACACTATTAAAATAGGTTTATATCCTCTCGTGCCAAGTTGTAGGTGTGTGTTTCTTCTTCTGCAGTGGGCTTTAGTCTATGTAATGATATGTAACATCCCTAGTCTACTAGATGCCTAGGTGGTAGTACTCATGTGCTAGCATGTGAAAAGAGGTACAAGGTGTACACGTACCTATGTGGAGCATTTCTAGATGGTGTGGACTCACCTAGACTTAGCAAACATGTGCATAAAAGGGCCTCAAAGAGTACCCACAAGTTCTCTAAAGTGGATTGGAGATGATCTCGTCATCCATGATGCTAGGCGATGCCTAGCCCTAAGTCTCTTTGTATTCATGTTCTATCAATTTTGTTCATGATTTTGTGTCTACATTCTACTTAAACTTCCATTGCGTAATTAGTCTTGCAATTAGCATGAATGAAACACTCTCTAAACCTCCCTAATCTCTACAAATGGAATTAGAGATTCAAGGGGATTACTGATTCCTCTTAATTAATCACCAAGCTAATATTTCTTTAGCATAAATTCCCTAGTCATTAGTGGTCTTAATTGAGCCTTTTCATACTATGGTTGGCAATACCAATGAGCCTCTACCCTTGTTAATTAAGGTACTTTGTGATTAGTAGAAGACTAGGAATTCTATTTGCATTCAAAGGAAAATCTCCTCAATTAAGATCCTCTGCAATGGGAGAGAAGGGCATTGAGATATCTAATGAAGGCGAGTTCATCTTATGAAGAAGGGATTATGAGGATCAATTAAATCAACCATTTGTGATCCCTCTTTGAATGATAGTGCACAAACACAAACACGAGCTGTGAGTGCACAAAATCAAGCAAAGGATGAGAAATCTCTAGGGATTATCATTAGATCATTGCACAAAAACTATGTGTCATAATAATCAATATCTAATTCTCCTAAATGATTTTCTCATATTAAACTGATCATTTAATGTGGGGAAGTGCCAAGGGAGAAAAAGCTAGAATATTGGTTAAGTTAGCAGACCGGCCACAGTAGGGATCCAAAGGAGGGAAAATAGGGATCCAAAGGGGGGGCCATCTGCAAAAGAGCCATGTGAAACAACGGGCTAAAAAGACCCTAAGGTTCAGCCCATTAAGACTTCCAAAATGCTAAGGTTCCAAAATTCAAAGGTTGTGTCCAAAGGTCAACCTTAGGGAAAATTGGATGCTTAGTGTGTGCCCAAAAAGTCTTTCTACATCCCTACATGGGAGGGGGCGAGCCCCAAAGCTAGGGGATGAGAGAGAAAGCCACACACACACACACAGGCTCCCTTTACACAAAGGGAATGAGGGACACATGTCAGCTCCCTAGGCCAGATGCCCACAAGGTATGCCCAATTCCTATTGGAAGACCCTTGAAGTGGACCAATGAGAATTAGGCTAGAGTAAATCTAGTTTAATTAATTTAAAAACATTTAATAAAAGAAACCAATAAGAATTAAGTGTCCTAGAAGACTATTGGGCAGTCTCCCAAGGGGTCCAATGAGCATTCAGGAGCCCCATGGCTTGCCTGATTCCTATTGGCCAGGAGGCAAAGGGGTCCAATGAGAGTTTAGTTTAATTATTTAATTATCTAAAGCTCTCACAAAAGGGGAAAGGGGGACACATGTCAGAAGGCTATCACTTATGCTGCTTAATCCCTATTGGCTTGACCTGGGGAGGTCCAATGAGGCAAAAGCCAGACTAACTTAGCAGCTAGGGCTCGCCCAAGAGAGAGAGGGGGCTGATTTTTGCTTGGCATTGACACACACACTCTCACACTTGACCATGTGTGAAGGGAAAATACTCTATCTCCTCCCAAGCTTTAATGGAGAGCTCATCACCTACTCCAAGCTTGTGAGATAGAAGCCTACATCAACACTCTCTTGGCATGTGGATGCAAATCCAACCAAGAGCCAAGCTTCAATGCATGCTCATCTTCTCTACCAAGCTAATTACTAAGCTAAGCTATGCTAATATGAGTGATTATGTGAGGAGATGTACTTCTTTCTCGTAAGATACTTCTTTTTCCTCTCAATCTACTCTCATACCCTGCTAGCTCTCACCATCTTCGAAGGTGTGTGAGGTCTTGGGTCTGAGAACGGGGATAATTCAAGTTGTGTTTGATTAAGTGTTTTGCTTGGTGTATGAAGCTTCCATCTTCATTGCACTAGCTCGTCTTGAAGGAACACAAAGAATTGTATTGTACAATGTCTCTCTTGATGGGAGAAACCATAATACAAAGCCTTTTGGAGGGGGGACCGGCTCCATGCAAATCCGGTCCTCAACTGTTGTCAATAGCTTAATTGCTCTCTCTTTTGAAAGTATTGTCGATGCTATCTAACTAGGTGTTATGCTTTTTGTTGCTCTCTCCACCCAAGCACTCTTGTAATTCTCATTAGGAATCAACTCTAATGAAATGCTCACTATGTTCATGCTAATTTCCGCTACACATAAGATTTTAGGCCATTAAATGTTACACTATGCACACTGTATAGATGACTATGAGACTTCCGATCATTTGCATGGGAGGTTTTAGAAAAGAACTTTGGGGCTAAGAGGAAGAAGAGTAGGGTAAGCCTTAAAAAGGACCTCTACACATTAGGAAGAGGATGGGGTCTAGGAGGGCCTCTTTATTTGCCATGAGCTTATGGAGGTGATTAACATTTTGACGAATAGGTGTATGCCATGTCATTTGGTTACTTTCTTCATACTAAAGGTTTGACTTCCATCATTAAGTACAAAAAGTGCTTGGAGAGCTTCGTGTTCGGAATGTGATCTCATGGAAAGCATTGATTGCAGGATTTACCCCAAGGGGAGAGAATCCCTGATGAGATTGTTGGCAAGGACTGCTCGAGAGAGATGTCATTCTTGGCATTGCATGGCTGGCATGTATGCTCAAATGTGATGCCCTTACTATGGCCGCCCACTAAGCCAAAGGCTGCCCACCCAATAAAGAGGTTCAATGGCCGCCCGTTCAATAAAATTGGAAGCTTTAGTGTGTAAGCAAGAAAAGGAAAGCAAGGAGATGGTGTGCAACAATGAGGACGAACGCAGGCAGGTGAAAGAAATGCTTGTGCTCCCCAGTAGGATGCTCGAATGAGCTCGCCCAAGAGACGAGAGTTTCTCAACACGGCGGCGCGATGCTATTCGGCTCGAATTCTTCCTCATTTGGCACCAGTCAAAAGTTCGAGCCGACTACCACGTCATAGAGTCCGGTCCCGCCACGTCAGCTAGGGGCTACCCATTAGCGACATCGCTAATGGGTTGGCCATATTTAGTAAGGCAAGCCCATGCAGCAAAAAGGGGTCCTCTCCTCTTTTGATGGAACTCTCTTCTTTTGGAATTGTCTTCCTTCTCTCCCGGGGAAGAAAGCCTTGATAATCATGATCTCTTATTAGCCAAACCATAATCTCTAATCTCTCATTAGCCAAGCCAAAGCTCTCGATATCACTTAGCCATCTCTAGCCTTGATGACCATAATCTCTATTCTCTCATTAACCAAGCCAAAGCTCTCGATTTCACTTAGCCATCTTTAGCCTTGATGACCATAATCTACAATCTCATTAAGCCAAGCCTAAGCCTTGATGATCACGAGCTCTAAGAAAAAGCTCCAATCTCATTAAGCCAAGCCTAAGCCTTGATGATCACGAGCTCTAAGCCAAAGCTCCAATCTCATTAAGCCAAGCCTAAGCCTTGATGATCACGAGCTCTAAGCCAAGCTTCTCAAACTCATTAGCCGTCAACCTAAGCTCTAAACCAAATCCTTAAGCCCCTTAACCCGGATAAGCCTAATCTCTAAACCAAGTCATCATAAGCCATCAAAACCTTAACCTGGATAAGCTTAATCTTGGATCTCATTAGCCATCATTATCATGAGCTCTCTAATCTGAATCCTAAGCTATCTAAGCCGCCTAAGCCCATTCAAAAATCCGGGATTTGAGCCATAAATCTTAAGCCAAATCAGACGGCCATTGGAAGTCGAAGTTCCTATGCCATAGGGGGAAGAAGCAGAAGGCAGTACAAGGCAGTTCATTATTGATTTTTCTTGATAAGCACTTGGTTTAAAGCAAGATAATCCTTGTAAGGAGCATAAAATCCTCCATTAATATTTAATTAAAACAGAGGTACTGTTCAATATTTGATTTGAGTTATCAAGTTTCAATCTGTCTGCTTTAAGCTCTGTCTTCATTATTTGCGTCTGCTGCAACTCTTTCCCTCGCACCTCTCACAGCCAGGGGCCCCGTGCCTTCCCGTATCACCTTTCGAATACAAATCCCCCGACATTCTGGCTGAACCCGATGCGAAACGAGCTGGGGTGGGAGGTAAAGATGGAGATTCTAGCAGAGTTGATGCAGTTTATTGAAGATTACAATTTTAATAGATTTGATAAAAATCTGGCAGCTCTGCAGATCTGCCAAAAATTTTGGGCTTCGTTCAGGGGTGTTTGCAAGAAATAAAAGATATGAAGATAAAAAAGCATATGGATGATGCAGTAGAAATGGCACTTGATGCCGTACATGAACATTATGGAATTTTTCAAGGTCATGATCCAGATGGACTCCTCGCATGCTATCAAATGAAGATGAAGAGCCAAGGAATTCCAAAAGATCGGATGATTTCGACCTTTGAAGAAGTTGTAACCTCCGAGTTTAAAGATAAGGTTCGAGAACTGGCCAAAACATATCCCACGCAGTGGGACTATTTTGCAGATGGTTTTGTTCACGAAAGCTCAAAGATTATTGAGTTGGAAATGAAGGAGATTAACAAACGAAGCCAGACTATTTTCTATAAAGAAGAAGGGCATCAGATGCAGTTCCTTAATTATGATCAATTTTGGGATCATATTTCTGCAAGAAGTAAAGCCAAGGAAAATACAGCTTCGGAAGTAGCAGATTCAAATTCAAAGGACCATATATTGAGCAACCTAGCAAAGGTACATAATGAATTTAATGCTGAAACAGACATATATGATTTTTTTTCAAAGATAGCTTGCATGGAAGTTACCTCGAATAATGGTTCTAGTGAAGAGCTAGACTGTACAACAAGAATTTTTCAAGCTACCGACCTTGGCATGGGATGCTCTCAAAAAGTCTATCAAGAAGATGAGCAACTACAGGTTTCTAATGGCTCTATTGGGACTCTAGCTGCGCAGGACAGCAGGTTTACTACAGATGATTGCATAAATAAAGATATTATATATACAATAGCTGATGAAGTGGCCGTGATTGTGGACCTAACACAGGATGAGCCTGAAGATGCCAAAGAACCTATGGTTGCTCCTAGCAATATGCTTGCTGATTTTCTATTATCATAGAAGAAGATTCCATAATTGAAGGTTTTTTGGCCCAATCTGAAGGAGAAGGTTATAGCAGTATAGGAGAGCTTTGTGATGCATGTACCCCTTCAGAGGGGGTGCCTGATGAACCTTTTCAAAGTTATATGGATTGCTAAGTAGCATGGATGCAGATGAGGAAGCAGAGGACGATATTGAAGATTGCGTAGATCATGCTGATTGTGAACAGGATATTGACATGGACTTTACATCTATGCTTATATACGGGCTGCAAGAGGAGCCAACTCCTATAGCTTTGATGAATGTTCAGACTTCCAAGGGTGATTTTCCCAAGGATGCTATGGATGAAGATCTTCAGGATAAAGCTATTCTCCATTATCAACCTGAAAACTCAGGTAAAAATCTCTCTGATGATACAGGTCCAGAAAGTCCTAAGGTTTTTCGTAATGGATATGAATCTAGAGGGGGTGATGATGCTAAATCATCCTTGATACTGCATAAAGTGCACAAGGTTTTTCATTTCTTTGGATAATGTGCTAAATGTGGCTGGATTTGGATACTATTCCTAATTATGTCAGTGATGTCCTGGCTACCAGTAAAAGGGAGTCATAATTCTTTAATTCTTGCTGGTAACGACCTTAAGTTACCAAAAGTTTATGAGATGTGGGTGTTGCACTATGCTTCAGGGTGAAGCTCTAGTATATTGCGGAGCCCATCAAATGCTATGTGATCTTAATGGTATTAAATTTAGGTGATTCGACAGATCTTCAAAAGCAGGTTCACTATGGATGGATATTTTTGGGTATATATTGTGGTTTCTTTCTACTAGATCCTGGAATAGCATATTTGGAGCAGAAATTCTTGAAGTTGATTGATACAGCATATGTATGCTCATGTGGATATTATGTTGCGCCACTATTGGGGCAATTTCTTATTATCCCATTTGATCTTGAGAGCTATTGAAGAGCACCTTGCAAATTCAAGGATATCATTTATTTTCCTGTAGCAGGTTACTTGGCAATAGATTTTTTTTTTTAATGTATGCTAAGACAGAAGTGTTTTTGATTATATGATCAATAAGCTTACATGGCTAGATTCCAGTTGACATCTTTGGTTAATTGTTATAGTATCTTCACATCTTTTGAGATGGTTCTGCTACCAGAACTTGAAGTAAAGGACTTGACGACCATTCCGTGTGCAGACAGAGTAAGGCATACTTGAGCTTGGAAAGGTTCCTTAAAGCGAGCCTAATGATCAAGCCGTGTGCATAAGTAACTGGAGCACTTGAGAGTTTGGCGGGGTTCACTAAACAGATTTTTCATAATTGAATGTTTTGGAGATACGGCCACTACGGTTCAAAGATTTGTGATGGGACAGCTTCTCGATAATTGAGCTATACTATTGATGATATGATTTCAGCCTTATTTTGTTTTACATGTCCTTACCAACTACGTGAGCTTGATGACAAGTAGCTTAAGGTGTGTATAGCAGATGTAGCTTGAAGACCGATTGGCACAGTCCGGAGGCTGTGCAGGTTCAGAGGGGGTGGATGTCGTGCTGCTCCGCTTCCATGACAAGAAAATGAGCAAAGGGATGCCAATCAGGTGTATTTGAATCCTACATGATTATTCAGTAGCTATAAGGGCTTGCTAACAAGCCAAAAGCTAAAAGTGTGCTAGATGCGGCTCTAAGGGCCAAAAGATGTCTTGGTAATGCTAAACAGTCAGTATGTTTGAAGTGTTCATAGCTGGGATTTTAGTAATCACAGTTGAAGTACTTGAAGGGCTCTACATGCCTGTCTTTACGGCTCGTCAATCGGAGCTACGGGTAAGAAGTTATGACAGTTTTAAGTTGAGTCATTAGCAGATCTGTACCACATTGGGCAGCTCCAACTGAGGGGACAGAAATGAAATGAGAACACGGGCCTGAATTGCTCACTTTGTGGAGATCGTCAGTCTTTTCAGATCATTAATTGGAGTCACGGCTGCCAAGTTATTGGCCGTTATAGATTCACCGGGGGCCAGCTCTGTGCTAGTCAAGTCGACTCGACCGGAGTGCCATTTGGAAGATTTTGGCTCTCGCTCGGGTTTTGGAGTGCAACAAAGTAACTGCTCCAGGAGAATCTTGTCCAAAATATTATCTCGTGCAGTGCATTGATAGCAGCTACATGTACGTCAAATGTGGTGTACGTCTCATTAAGTACAAGAAGTGCTTGGAGAGCTTCGTGTTCGGAATGTGATCTCATGGAAAGCATTGATTGCGGGATTTACCGCAAGGGGAGAGAATCCCTGATGAAAGGACTGCTCGAGAGAGATGTCGTTCTTGGCATTGCATGGCCAGAATGTATGCTCAAAGGTGATGCCCTTACTATGGCCGCCCACTAAGCCAAAGGCCGCCCACCCAATAAAGAGGTTCAATGGCCATCCGTTCAATAAAAATGGAAGCTTTAGTGTGTAAGCAAGAAAAGGAAAGCAAGGAGATGGCATGCAACAGCGAGGACGAACGCAAGCAGGTGAAAGAAAGTCTCACACTCCCCAGTACAATGCTCGAATGAGCTCTCCCAAGAGACGAGAGTTTCTCAACACGGTGGAGCGATGCTATTCGGCGCGAATTCCGCCTCATTTGGCGCCGGTCAAAAGTCAGAACCGACTGCCACGTCATAGAGTCCGGTCCCGCCACGTCAGCTAGGGGATACCAATTAGCGACATCGCTAATGGGTTGGCCATATTTAGTAAGGCAAGCCCATGCAACAAAATGGGGTCCTCTCCTCTTTTGATGGAACTCTCTTCTTTTGGAATTGTCTTCCTTCTCTCTCGGGGAAGAAAGCCTTGATAATCATGATCTCTTATTAGCCAAACCATAATCTCTAATCTCTCATTAGCCAAGCCAAAGCTCTCGATATCACTTAGCCATCTCTAGCCTTGATGACCATAATCTCTATTCTCTCATTAACCAAGCCAAAGCTCTCGATTTCACTTAGCCATCTTTAGCCTTGATGACCATAATCTACAATCTCATTAAGCCAAGCCTAAGCCTTGATGATCACGAGCTCTAAGAAAAAGCTCCAATCTCATTAAGCCAAGCCTAAGCCTTGATGATCACGATCTCTAAGCCAAAGCTCCAATCTCATTAATCCAAGCCTAAGCCTTGATGATCACGAGCTCTAAGCCAAGCTTCTCAAACTCATTAACCATCAACCTAAGCTCTAAACCAAATCCTTAAGTCCCTTAACCCGGATAAGCCTAATCTCTAAACCAAGTCATCATAAGCCATCAAAAACTTAACCTGGATAAGCTTAATCTTGGATCTCATTAGCCATCATTATCATGAGCTCTCTAATCTGAATCCTAAGCTATCTAAGCCGCCTAAGCCCATTCAAATCCGGGATTTGAGCCATAAATCTTAAGCCAAATCAGACGGCCATTGGAAGTCGAAGTTCCTATGCCATAGGGGGAAGAAGCAGAAGGCAGTACAAGGCAGTTCATTATTGATTTTTCTTGATAAGCACTTGGTTTAAAGCAAGATAATCCTTGTAAGGAGCATAAAATCCTCCATTAATATTTAATTAAAACAGAGGTACTGTTCAATATTTGATTTGAGTTATCAAGTTTCAATCTGTCTGCTTTAAGCTCTGTCTTCATTATTTGTGTTTGCTGCAACTCTTTCCCTCACACCTCTCACAGCCAAGGGCCCCGTGCCTTCCCCGCTCACCTTTCGAATACAAATCCCCCGACGCCCGGGGGTGGGGGGGGGGTGGGGGGGGTGTTCATTTCAAATATTACCGCGTTTTTTTTGCGATTATTACCGCGATAGTGACCTCTGTTATTGCTGCAAGAGTTACCACGATTATTTCCAAAGTTACCTTTGTTATTGCTGCGAGAGTTACCGCGGTTATTTCCAAAGTGCAATTTAGCCCCTAAATATTCAAATTTTGGCTTAAACATTCCCTCCCCCTTAATAAAAATTAAAGAACATTATATGAAATTTTCAATTAAAAAAAAGGATGTGAAAACATGGAAGAATTGTTAGCTATGTGGGATTTCACTTGGTTACAGCTAAACTAATCACTATCACTACATAATTTATTATGCTTCACAAAATTGGAGAGAGGAAGGGGGGGGAGATAGAGATGAATGGATGACACGACCAAAAAAATTCATAAATTAAAGTATCAAAAATGTTTATGAATCATCTTCCAAAAGATCCTTACAAGAAGCATCATCCAATTCTAAGCCCATGGCTCCTAAATCAATAAAGAGAGAAATAGAATTTTCATTTGTGGATGCGTTGGCTTCATCATCTTCAAATTTTTCATCCTCCATCTCATCATCTTCATCATCATGACAATCATCCTTGCTAAAACTTGCGGCCGCCGGACTTGAATCATCGATCTCCCTCTCAATAAAGCTTCGTAGCTCATGTAGATTCCTTGGATTAGGCCATGCTTTGATTACCTCTACCTTTGATGGATCCATGCGGATACCATCTGAGAGATAATATGACCTAACTATTGAATCTCTTGAAACAAAAATTCGATGTTCTTTTGGTTGAGAAAAAACTTGCTCTCCCTCAATGCTTGAAAAATCACTTGGAGATGTTGCTTGTGTTCCTCCAAGGACTTGGAGTAGATCATGATATCATTTAAGAACACTCCAGTGAACTTGCGGTAGGATTTAAATATTTTCTCCATCAAACCATTGAATGTGGTAGGTGCATTGGTCAAGCCAAAAGGCATGACTAGATATTCATAAAGAATGAAAGGTTAAAACAAAGAAAATCAAGAATAACTTGAAATTGGCTAACCTTGTTGTTCCTCCACGGCTAATGGTTCTAGAATTCAAAAGTAGACACTCGCTTAAGAGTGAATCTGAGTCTGCGTCTGCCGTCCTTGTGCTTGAATTTGGTTCATAGCCATGTATACTGTTGCAAGATTGCAACAACATTGAACCCCATGTTTGTATCAAGAGAAATTTCCTCATCTCTATAATCCCAATTGCATGTAATATTTTTTCCAAAATCCGTATCTGCTATCATGATGTAATTTTGAAGCCTGAGATGTAAATTTTTGTTATTATTGTGACAAAATCTAGCATTGGTACCATAAAACCCGAAGCCAGGGTATAAAAGGTAGCTTTGTAAAGTTTTTGACATTAGCATTATTATGAAACGAATGAGGAGATAAGGTTCTTCTGTATGTCATGTGTCATCTTCTTTCTACTGTGAATTCATCTATTTGCACTACACCACACGATTGTCGCATCAAAATTCCGAGGACACCATTATGTTTGTCTCATTGAGCTCTATGTGTGGATACCTACATTGCAAGCACTTTGCAAGAACCAAGCAACGACTTTTGCAACCTTCCAAATGACATATCTCATTATCCGAGTGTCGTATTGTGATTCTATCAAGTATACGAGATTCTCAAAACTTAGGAGAACCTAGTAGGCAAGTCCAAAATCAATATTGTTGACATGTATCTAGCCTACTGGAAAAAATCATGTTTTCTCCCGCTGACAGAATGTGAGTTTGATGTCCTAGTTTTGTTTTGTATAGTTTCAGGAAGCTACATATGGAGTTTGAAGTCAATCAAAGTTGATTTGCTTGTAGATTTTCATGTGGTTGTGTGGGAGGATTAGAGAATTGAATCCGGGATTCCAATAGACAGAATGCACTTTGAATGTCAAAGTGGAGTGTACTGTGCTTAGACAAGACCACCTCTTGGCATGCCTCCATGCCCTAGTCGAGTCACTTGCTTCCCAAGATTGACATTTTACTCTTGGTTCCATCTCTTTTTGAGATGTGATAGGTGTTGGCTGTTATGGTCTCAAGACATTGGCACTATTGTCAAGGGACGAGTACCTATACTAGTGTGAATACAGTCAAGTTGGATAGATTTTCCTTAAGTAGATTAGTAGATAAGACATGTTAAAAAAGAAAATTAGGGTTTTTGTGGTCCTTCTTTTGTGTGATCGTGGTGAGTTTCTCACTGCCAAAGTGTTAGTCAATTAGGGTAAGTGTTGTAGATGGGTTTAGAGCTTAGCGCAAGACTTCATTAACTGATAGAGTGGTAAAGCTTGCACTAGGCAAGAAAAATGCAAGAAAGAAAAAACATTTCAAAGTTTAGTTAGGGAGTTATTTGTTGAGTATCCTGAAAGAGATGGAATTTTTGGATGAGTTTTATACCATGAACTTATCTTAGGGTGAGAATCACATCCATTATGTTGAAAGTGAAATTGGGCTTTTTTTCCATTCAGAGCAGGAGAAAATCACAAATTTTTCATAGACTTTAGGTATCCCAATTATTTTGAACCAACATTTGCACTAGAGGAAGACCTCAAGGTAAGGAATGCACATAGAGTCAAATCTAGAATTAAGTCCTTGTGCATGAAATTAAGCCAATTTCCATATGAAAAGTAGGCCAAATGTGGGTTAACTGACCCTTGGGACAATCAAAAGAGTCTAAATCTTATGGTTGCTGAAAGATTGGGTGGTTAGAAGTGTGTGGTATGCCTCTAAAAGAATTGAAGTAAAAATATCTCAAAAGGCCTCTAAGCAGGAGAAAATCGTAATTTCTCCCAAAGAGTGCAAGGTGCAAGTTTTTTTGGCAAACTTTGGTTCCACCCGTTGAAGTGATATCTGTAGAGAATTAATAGGCCTTGTGATTATTAAAAATTTTCATGAAGCCTTGTAATTGGCTTAAATTGTGTATACATCAATAGCCAACTTGTCATAACTCCTTCCATACTCAAGTTCATTGTGTCACAGATTCATTCCTTCAAGCAAAAGATGGTGAAAAGGTCCTAGAAACTGCCTTGCAAATCAAGCAATATATTGAAAGATGTCCACCACGTGAGAAACCTCACGAGGATTTCCAAGTAGTGTTGTTCATAGAGAGGCTCAAGAACGAGCACCTCAAGAAGGATTTGCACTTGAAAAGAGGTCACGAAAGAATCTATCTACTTAGTGGAACAAGATGCAGATGTGATTTCAAAAGATTCTTGGTCTACAACTAGTGGATCAAATACGACGAAAACACCACCACAGCAACAAACACCCATGAATATTGAGCAGCTTGCTGCGGAACTTGTGTGAGGAGAATGGGATAGAAGTTGGGAATTCAAAACCAGAGAGTACCACCATTGAGGTGATGCTTAACCTATTGATGGGACAATCTAACATCACATTGCACTATATTGTTGTAGCCATATCGGAAGCAGAAGTGGTGTGCAATTGAGAACAAGTGGACAAACCATACCACTAAGGAATGACATTACAATTGAGAAAAATTGGGGAAAGGCGTTATCAACCTAACCCTCAGTACCAACAAAATGTGTTAGTAAATCATCAATAGCAGCCAAACAGACCAACACCACCACCACTGAGGTGCACCTCAGGACCAATAAAACCATAACTTTGAGTAGAGAGGCCAAGACCGGTGTTAGTCCATCGACCACCACTACTCGGAGAAGATCATGCAATGGTGAGATATATGTATCCATATTGGTACCAAGAAGAGAATGCTCTAGTACCAGTAAGAAGTATTGCAAAGAGGAAAACCATGGACCCTACCATCCATGTGATCCTTATCCATCAAGGGTCATGGAATCCTATGAGCAGGTGAGTGCTGTTTCATACTCTAGAGCTTTGGAGTCAATGATGAGAAATGTAAATCAAAGTGAAGGGTTTACTCCAAGTCAAGGAATACTAATGTTCATCGCTAATTAGGGTGAGTCTAAATCAAAAGCGTATCCTGAAAGACCATATACTCATTAACCTAAACAATAGAGAACTCTAGGACTTTGTTTCACATGTGGTGGAGACCATTTAGCTAAAGACTACCATGAGGATCAACCAAACGTTGTAGTCAACACACCTCATGTGAAGAAGAGTGATGGAGGATCTTATGCAGAATGCAGGATTAAACACCTGTACCTAGATTTTTCTTAGAACCTAGACAAAGGAGAAAATGTAACAATGAACATTGCAGAGATTTACCATCTTCAAGTGGATTTGACTCAAAGACAAGAATACCATTGAAAGTGGTGATGAGAGCGTATGCAAAACAGAAAGAAAAAAATGAGAAAGAGGGCAGTGAATCTCACAAAGCTGTGAGTGCAAAATCAGTCAGAAAAGCTATACAAGATAAAGTGAGATCCCAGTATCATCAAAAGCTAAATGTTGTTACAGATAAGATGTCACAAACTCAAGAGTAATCATAACAGGCAACAAAAACTAGGTCTAGTGTCATACTAGAGGAAATACCCGAGACTGAACAAAAATCGAGTGAAACATAACTGAAAGAAGCTAGTTTTAAAGGTTTGGTGCTAGTCAACAAGAAATTCAATCCATTGAAAGCAATCCTTAAAGCATATGAAGTCAAATTGGACAACCGCCAGATAGTGAAACATAGATGGCTAACATATCCTAATGCAAAATGGGAAAAAATTTAGATGGAGATGTGTAAAAGGTTGATTGAGATGCCTCAATCCTTGATGGAGCCTCCACCAACTATGCATGTCTGCGGATAGGATAATACCTCAACCATATGTAAGTCTTGGGGAAGGGGAAGAAAAGAGTGAATTAGAAGAGGGTCATGAAATTTTAGTTGCAAGTGAAAATTGACAGGAAACAACCAATGGATGAGGCAAGGAAAAAGACTTGAAACACCTTCAAGGGGAATAAAGAGCAGACACATGTAAAAAAGGCTTGACAAATCAAGTGGTAGAGAACACTATAATAAATCTATTTACTAGATACCACCTAATGTGCCAGAGGTTAAAGACAGTTGGCCTAAATAACTTTGGGATATAGTCAGGACGGATGGAGACAAGAATCAAGAATGGGTTCAACAGCCATGGCTGAAGTCGACCTTGACAAAGGCATGGTGGATATCAACCTTCAATCCATGTATGGCGAAGAAGCTACAAAGAAATTAGAGGATAGTAGGGGGGAAATCTTTAGGAAGTTACCTTCTTACTTAGGGCCTTATGAAGGAAAATATGATGTTATGATCCTACCATCGTAACTAGGAACCCTCAAGCCAATCATAGATTCTCAGGGCTTGCAAGAACTCATGTCAACACTAGTGAGATGTAGACTAATAGTGGTTGAGCTGCTAAAAGCCAGACCACATATGTGGAAATATGTTGGAAAATGCCTTGAGAAAATGGAAATAAAAAACCTTATTGAAACCCTAAATCAAGATATGGAGGAGTAAAACCAACCCAACAAGAATGCAAAACCAGTTTCAATAAACAAAGATGGTGATTATTGCAAGGATGAAGAAAGGAACACCACATTGCCCATAGAGTACCAAGGAGTGGAAACCATTTCTATCTTGGACAATGGAGCAAGAGTTGTCGTTGCTCCTAAACGGATTTGGGAGAAATGGGAAAACATTCCCTTGAAAGAACAAGGATGAAATTGCAGCTAGCTTACGGATGTATTGCAAAGACTTGGTATTTTGGAGCAGGTGGTAATGACTTCTTGTGGAATTGAGTATGAACATATATTTGCGATAGTAGATTCTGGTACTAAGAATAACTACAATGTTATTCTAGGAAGGCATTTCATGCACTAGTTAAAAATGGTTCAAGAGTGGGGTTATGATTATATCTACGTGTTCCACATGGAGATGAATATCCACATCAATTTAAGTGACCACAACTATAGAGATGTACCAAGAACACCTATTTTGATTGTGCAACTACTACAGAATTTGAGGTACTTGCATGGTTGAACTCTAAAGCTCACCTGTGGATGTGTGGAGCTTCAAACTGTGATAGTTTTGTCAAAGATGAGTGCAAGCAAGATAGACCATTTACACATGAGCCTTTTCCTGAAGAAAGAATGAAGTCCTCGGAGTGGACTCAAATTTTAGCGACCTTAGATGTGTGTGTCAATGAGATCACACCTACCCTTGAAAAATCAGAAGATCATGAAAGTGATCGCCTAACAAAATTTGAAAATTTCTTTGATTTTTCAAATTAAAAACCTAACAACAACATGAAAATGAAGTCCTTGGAGTGGACTCAAATTTTGGCCACCTTAGATGTGTGTGTCAATGAGATCACACCTACCCTTGATACTCAAGAATCCTGTGATCGCCAAACAAAATTTGAAAATTTCTCTGATTTTTCAAATTAAAAACCTGACAACAACATGACAAGAACAACTGCACAAAAAGAGGGGTAAAAAACAACCCAATTTCATATATTGATTGAAAAAAGTCAAAAGACAAAGTAACTAGAAAACCCTTAACACCTTCTCAACCAAATAAATTGAAACCAAGAAAAGGACAAACTACAAAAATCTCCCAAGGATGCATCAAATAACAAGCCTAGATGGAAAATGATTGAGCAAAAAGAGAAATATAGTGAGCTAAAATAGACCTTGAAAGAGGTGTGGACAAGGAGAATGGAGAGCGAAAATGAAAACGGAGAAGAGTCAGAAAAGGGTAGAATAAGTGTACCATCTCATTACAAGAAGTACACTATTTAGGATCGCAAGATCATTATTGAACAGTCAATCAAGGAGAAGGTTGAATCAGGAAAATCTTATGATGGACTTGAGAATGCTAAGAGAATAGATATAGTAGAGTGGGGAGAAGAGACCAAACCTACTTATATTCCTACGGATCCTTCAATTGAATATTATGCACCTTAGTACTTGTACCATACATCTTATGTATAACATTCCAAGCATCCTTTGGTGTACTAGTCTTCTTGATATGAGGTATTAAGTTTTTTGAAACACATATGGAGATCCAATGTAACACTTTTTGTGATTTCTCAGTCCATGATTTGTACACCTTGTTTGACTCTTTGGAAGGATCCGGCGGCAATTCCAGACATACATCTTTACATGTGACAAGGTCCCATACACCTTTTCCATTAAGAAGTTCTCCATTTGATATGTCCATACATGGTAGTTGTCTTTTGTGAACTTTTCAACGACAATTTGGGTTATTTGTGAAGAAGAATCAACCACACTTTCTTCAAATAGTTCAAGACACAAATATCATCAATGCATGATGCATAGGCAAGTCTCTTTGCTTCCACTATCTCTATGCAAGTATGTGCAATAAGCCACAACTTCATACATAAGCTTCAAGTAGCTAAAAATATTCCTCCAGCCTCTTATGTCCACACACACATCTCATCTTTTATGCATAAAATTTTCCACAGCTTTCTATATACACTTTTCATTGGCTATTCTTTACTTATTGAATGTCGACCAAGCGATTTATAGCAAAATTGTCATTGCAAAAAATAACTATGTTCCAATTGCTATTTTGGAGGTAATAAAGTCAAAATTTTCTACAAATTTCTTATGAGAAGTTATCATTCAAAGTGGGCTTTCTATAGAGCCAAATTGTGCATCAATCGGACACTCTAAGTGAGAGATATTGTTAAAAAACTAAGTTGCTATTGTGTAGTCTACCAAAAACAAGTTCACTCTTTTTGCACCATTGGTATTCAGAGTGCTCAAATATTCACTCCAACCTTGCTTCTGATATGGGATTGACAATATTGCTACAGGTTATGTGGAGCTCATGGGACATGTCTCCATAGTTGTTTTATACTACCACCTGATGCCCCTAATAACTAGCTAATACTTGGTACAACATGGGATCGAAAATATAAAATGTATATACACTGGCCAGACAACCAAGTGTATTCTGTAGCTGATAATCATGTAACGTATGTCAATTTTGCTTCCAAGAAAGATACAAGATACCTTTTTGAGAATGTCAAGAACAACACGGCAAAGACACAACAGCAAGTACCCGCTGATAAAATTGAAAACACAACCATAGGGTCTATTGATAGCCCTGAGGTTGCAACTCCCAATAGTTTGCTCCCTTCAGAACAAATCATGAATGATCCATCACCTATTTTGGAAACACAACTACATATCACCAAGCGGGTCTCAAAAACTGCCTTACCCAATTCAAAACAAAAACACAAAGCAAAAGTGGATACCAAAACAGACAGGTGCTCAAGTAAATCCAAAGCAACCCAAAGCTACCTCTACACAACAGATTTGAATACCTAAAGGAACCCCTCAAATTCAAGGAAACTTCATGTGGATTCCCAAAGGTTGACTACAAGGCTTATCTCCAAAACAACCGCAACAATTTTACTCCATAACTACTGCAACTCAGAATGTCAGGCGGCCTACTCAAATCTAAAGCCACAATCAAATACACAAAAATATGGATACCAAAGCCTAAGACCATGTTGCAATCAACAAGACAGAAGTGGATTTTAAAGGAATTTTTTTTGTCAAAAGCCACAACCCAACAAGATGTTTTGTAGCCACCACAATATTCTTCCAAGTCAACACCCATTACAATGGTATGTCGGCCTAAACCTCAACAACAAATCGAACCTTCTTTAGGACACTCATTTTTGGTAGTTCAACAACAAGCTATTGACCTATAAGGCTTATTGCATGGTAAACACTCATTGACAATTGAACAAGTGAACCTCCCCGTGGAATGTCCTTAAGCAAATTGCTTAAGACATGCCTCTTGCACAACATTTCTTTTTTCATCCAAGAGTACACTGGGAGGGGGGAGGGCATTGTGAATGCAAACCTAAAAGTCAAAGAGAAAAGGGCATTTTTTATTGACTTTTGTGTTATAATTCACATTTGATTTCTTGTTTTTAACACAAATTTTTTTTTTGGTGCCCTTCAAGATGAAGAAATTCAAAAGTAAGGGACAAATACTAAAGATGATCCCTTAAATGTATGTAAATATGTATATAATAACGATTTTGCTAAATTTATAATAAAAAGTAGAGTGATTCATTGAAAATTTACAAATAAGGAATTTTTATATGGAAGGCAACCTTCTTTAAATTATCTTAGAATTTTTAAGTCAATTTTGCTATTTTTCTCTATTTTTTTTTGTTTTTTATCGAGTTTCTAAGCAATAAATACAAAAAAAGAGGAAAATTATTGAAAAACTAGATAGAAGAACATAGACTCTAGAAAGAGACGGGAACTTTCAAAGTCAAATTGGGGGCAAGAATGACCAAGTTATGGCCATATTTGGATAAGTTGTGGAAACTCCTTTTTAAGTTGAAAAGGCTTGATTTGACAAAGTGGAGGGATTGGGGTCATACGATGTCCGATTTCAAAAAAATTGACACGATGATCATCCAGCACATGAGATAGGACTAGCTGTAAAGTTTAGACAAAACCTGACTCAAGAGCCCAGGATATGTATAGTCTAGCCCCCTTAAAAGTCTCGTTTCTACTTGTGTGTGTGTGTGTGTGTGTGTGTGTGTGTGTGTGTGTGTGTGTGTGTGAGAGAGAGAGAGAGAGAGAGAGAGAGAGAGAGAGAGAGAGAGAGAGAGAGAGAGAGAGAGAGTGAGAGAGAGAGAGAGAGAGAGAGAGAGAGAGAGAGAGAGAGAGAGAGAGAGAGAGAGAGAGGTACGTTGGAGTGGATTTTCTCGTGAGCCTCACACCTTACTTGCTTTGAGCTTCAACATTGGACATGAGAGGTATGTTTCCTACCTGATTCACAATCATTTGACACCAATGCATGCCAAAATCAATAAATAGAAACCCCGGGGAGACCTAGACTGTCTCACACACAAAAATGATGTTTGCACCGGGTCAGAGCACCCTGATGATAAAATTCTAGGGGTAGGTCACCCTTGAGCCTGCTAACATGCCCCTAACCTCCAACATCAATTTGGAAATTGGAAATCCCCTGCAAGAAAAAGTCGTGTTTTTTTTCAAGCTGTCAAAATGAGGCCAAACTTGACCAGCGGCTACAAAATACTAAGGCAATGAAATTTTGTAAAGGAACTTTAGTGGCGGTAGTGTTCAAAAGAGTACAACAATAGAAAATCTCCTGTAGCTCAAGAAATGGTCGTTTTGACATAATTCAGTAAAGGGATGTTAGATTGAGGAAAGATTTGCATAAATATTTTAAAGAGCATTCCAACCAAGCTGGCAATGGTAGATTGTGCCATTATCAAGTTTTAGAGTCGAAGGGATCTTTGGGAAGGCACGATGGCTTTATGCTCAATATGACTACATGATTAATGAAGTGGCACCTTAGAAATGCTACAAAGGGATGTATAACTATGTTTGAATCAATGCATGTTGACAAAGTTTGTTTTTTTGCTAAATAGGAAAAAAATCACATTTTTTTCTCCTATGTTTGCATCACTGAGTAACTAAGGCTATCAAAGTGTGATCTATATCCAATCTAGGGTAAAAAATATCTGTAAGAAGAAACTCCATGAAAATGAAGTCAACATGTCCCTCAGGTCAAACTTTTCACAGGATCAGAGCTTAAAACTAGCCCCAAGCTAGTAAGGCTATTCCAAATTGAAGGGTAAAAGAATCAAAAACTTTAAATCATCAAGTCCCTCAGGTCAAACTTTTCACAGGATCAGAGCTTAAAACTAGCCCCAAGCTAGTAAGGCTATTCCAAATTGAAGGGTAAAAGAATCAAAAACTTTAAATCATCAAGTAAAAGAGGCTGACCGAGTATCATTTCTCAGATGTGAAATTTAGGGAGAAAATCTTGATTTTTCCCTCTCAAGTGCCAATGTGACATCCAAAGTTAGTTTTGAAGCTACACAAGTGATACACTAAGTCACCAAACCCTACCCAAAAGGTTTGACACCTATGGGGTCTATATACCTTATCCTCTTTAATTTTCTACTTGGCCAAAAGATTGAAACTGACGTACGTCTTACCCAGCATATCAAATTCAGACTAGAGGTGAGTAGGTGACCTCTAAACACCATGAGAAATGAGCTTACCAAGTTTGATGTAGTACAAAAGCCAAATGTGAAAAAAGGGGAGAAAATCATGATTCCTCTCCATTGAATGCAACCAGCATCCCAAAAAAGGATTTTACTCTAGGGAAATGTTGGTATGAGCCCATGAATCACCTCTATGTGGTCAAAGTGGAAAAAAGTCACATTTACATCACATAGGATGCTAATAGTCTGAAGTAGACGCTAAAAACCTCAACCACAACCAAACCCCCTACCCAAATCTAATCAAACCAAAGGCAGAGTCTAAAATTGTTGTAATCATCAAGCTCATGCAAAAATAATTCCAAAAAATTGTCATGATCACAAGTCTGAGAAAAAAACACGATTTTTTCTTTGTCCTGCATGAAACATACTTTTTTCAAGTGTTTAGGTTCTGCATGGTTTATACAAGTGTTTAGAACAAGTAACAAGCTCAATGGATTCCTTGAAATGGAAAAACATTGTGTCTTGCTCTAACCAATCTTTGAAATGTGATAATTGTTCACAAGCCCTATGAAGTTTGATGTCAAGGGAAGTAAGAAGAAATGGAGTCACAAAAAGAGGGTGGAACAAATCCCAGAGTTCACCAGGACTCTTTGAAGGAAGCATCCACATACATTGAAAAAAGAAATACCGGAGCTTGAAGGTGCCATGATTTAAAAGCAGTCTATAGAGATGCTGAGAACAACATGGTTATGTTGCCCATGATACCTCGTGATGCCTATAACATGGCAAGGAGGCTACCCATAGAAGAAGCATTAGAAAAAAAGGACCTTCTAAACTACTTCCATCTACCTCCATGCTGGATTGACATTTAGAGAGCTCATGAGCTCTACACCAGCATTACGGAGGAGGGTTCATCCAAGATTTCAACACTAGACAATGACAAGCTTCAAGTGAAACTCACTTTAGAGTTGGTTGCTAAGGCATTATAGCTATTAGACAGAGGTGCTACAACGAAATGGAAGAAAGAAATGTGAATAGAATTCTTTCAAAAAAAGGGTGCGACAACATTCACTGACACGGCATGTCGCGAGACAGAGTTTCCCACATGCATGCTCATGCAATTCTTCCACATCGATGACAAAAGACCAAGTCGCTACACCACTCCAAAACACACAGTAGCTATAGCTCAGACATGGGCCTACCCACAACGCAAATCAGTGACAATTGACCATGCCCAATATATCCTTGAGCTAATCAATAAGAAGAAAATAACACCAAGTTAATGTACTTATCAAATTTTGAGATACTAACAAGGATAGATTATCAGGCTATCAATGTTTCCCCAAACCTTTGGAGTCTCTCTCTGAGAACAACTAGATCCAACTCCAAGAAGAGAAAAATAATGAAGAAGTAATAAAATCCAGCTCCACTCAAACTGTTAAGTATGGAGGTCTCCAAAATTCACATTTGTAAGCCCCCATTATGAGGAGAAGCCATCGTGCATGAGAAAAATCACTCACCGAAAGCCCCAAAAATTCAAATTCTTTTTCATCGACTAGAAGGGGTGGTGAGAGTGAAGTGTGAAGGGGTGGTGAGAGTGAAGCAAGGTGGGAGTTCCATAAAGGGTTGCTAATCCCTTTGAAATTTACTTCAATATGACAAAGGGTTGCTAATCCCTTTATAATCTACTTCAAGATTAAAGTGCAAATCAATTCAGTGGTTGCTTTTCCATGGATGTAACCCACATTGGGTGAACCACATATATGGTGCGCTCTCTCTCTCTCTCTCTCTTCTTTATTATCTCTTTTGTGTGTGAAAAGTATCTCTCTCCATTAAGTAAAACACTCTAATCTCTACTTAGCTACGTCTCTATTTCCTAGCAACTGGTATCAGAGTAAGGTTTGCTCGTATCTAGAGTATCTTAAGGAAAGGATTCCTTGAATTGAGTAGGTATAATGGGGAGGAAGATAAGATCAAGATCAAGAAGTTCAATGGCACAAAATACCAACACTAGAAGATGTAGATTGAAGACTACCTCTATCAAGCCTCTACTAGAAGGATCTATATTTGCCACTAGGAGGTTTTGCAAAGAAGCCCGCAATGATGGCAGATGAAGCGTGGATTGTCCTTGGCCAAAAGGCATTAGAAAAAATTCAAATATCATTGGCATTGTCATGCATTTTTTGGATGAGCACAAAAATCATTAGATCATGCCAAAAAGCTTGCTAACTAGCCTCATGTATATATGTGTACATAGTGCTTCAAGTCTTGGGAGTGACCTTGTAAAAATTTATGTACAAAGGGTTGGGTTTTCCCGGATTGTGTACTAGTGTTTTGGGTTGTTTGAGTCCCCATAACATGGTTTTCAATAAGTATTTTCAACCATGCTTTATAGCTTGTAAATTGGACTTGTACATCATGAGATATGTGCATCCAAAGTGGGCTGTCTCGACTTAGAAAGTGGTTGCAGATACATGTGACAAAGGCAACTGGGCCAACTTGATGATCTAAAATTAGAAATGTTGAGATTTTAAATTTTTGGAGATAGTTAGAGCGGTGCACTATGCTCCTGGGAAGTTGGTCCTAGGAAGGGGTCAAGCTAGAAATTTCAAGTGGGGAGAGAAGGAAGTTGGAGACTGGGAGAGTGTGCCATGTGGCACTCGGATTATCCCACATGGGAAGAGGGAAGGAGTAAATGGGGCTATAAGGGGAGGATGGGGTTCCCATAAGGGGTGTAACACTTGAGAGGATCTTGGGGAGGAGCTTGGCTATGGGGGCTCATGGAGTCTTGAGGGAGAAGGGGTGCATGGCCAAAAAGTCACCGGTTGTCCATTTCATACCCAAATTGAGCCCAAAAAAGGACCAATTAAAGGGAGCCTTGCAAGAGAGCCTCATCGGCTGAGGAGAGAGAAGAAATATTTGGGGATAAAAGATAAGAAAATCCCCCATTATTATAGCTGCAATTCATTGCAACACCTCTGCAAACTTTCCAGAGAGATTATTTTTTAGCAAGAGAGAGTACACCTCTGACTTCGAGTGGCCATATCTCTCTCATCTTTTATCTATTTTTAGCCTATGTATTCTCTATGGAAATCTACTCAAGACAAGCTACGTATTTATGTCACTGGTTTCTCCTAATTTCAAGTGTGCCTCATGTTAGAAGGGTTCTTCATAAATATTTATAGGTGCTTATCACAAGTGGTTTTGGTGGTGCAATAGTTCCTCCTTTGACAGTGTGATCGTGCAAGGCTATAGAGGCACTCATTTTCCTTGTTGTTTGCATGCTAACAACATCAATGGTAGCCTTCAATTTTTTTGGAGATGAAGACCACAAAGGACTTGATGAAATCACTTGATGGTCTCTACAAGAGACCATCAGCATCCAATAAGATATTTCTCATGAAGCACTTGTTCAATCTAAAAATGGCAGAGAGTGGTTCAATTACATAACTTCTAAATGATTTCAACACCAACATAAGTCAAGTTCAATCGATGAAGATCACTTTCAATGACAAAGTGCAAGCTCTCCTTATACTATCGTCTCTACAGCCTTGTGATGGCTGTAATAAGTAACTCTATTTCTGACACAAAGGCTCTGAATTTTGATGCTATTGTGGGTGTCCTCCTAAGAAAGGAAATGCAAAGGAGAAGCATAGGTGAATCATCAAGTGTTGCATTGCCAACAAAAACGAGGGAAAGATCAAAGGAGAGGTTCAAAAATATAAAGAGTCGTGATTGCTCAAGGTAGAGCAAGCCACACACAAAGTTAGTTCTTGAATGTTGGAAGGAGTCAGAGTCTCAAGACCACAAGCCAACATCGAGGCCAATGTGATAGGTAAATTGGAGCAAGACGCTCTAATTCTTTCACTAGACAATGTATCCAACTCTTGGATAGTAGACTCCGGAGCTTCATTCCATGCAACACCGCATACGGAGCATTTCCAAGGTTACAACAAAGGTAATTTTGGGTATGTATACTTGGGAGACGATGAAGCTTGTGAAATTTTCGGCAAAGATACAATTTGTTTCAAAACTACAAATGGAAATGAATGGAAGCTTAATTTATGTTAGGCATGTTTCCTGTGTTTGCAACAATTTGTTCTCTATAGGTCACTTAGATGATGAAGGTCACAACATTACATTCGGAATTAAATGTTGGAAGATTTCAAAGGGATCTTTGGTGGTTGACAAAGGACAAAAGGTTGAATCACTTTACTTGTGTGTTGTGAGAGTGCAATCTTTAACTCGTGCAACAACTACAGAAGTCAACGTTGTAGCATTAGGAAAATTTTGGACTCTCAAATGGGCCCTATAAAGACTATGACTTTCTCCCTATTTTCCAAAATGGGAGCACGATAAAAAATTTACAAATGAAATTAAAACTTGTCGGACCTTTTGGAGTTAGAATGTACTCATCGAGATATAAATAGAATCTCTCTCCACATTTCAAATTCAGCGGGGAGGCCATAAATTCTACAAATCAACTCCAAATTTGTCGAAGTTTGGGAATTTAGAACCTACTTTCTAAGATATTTCCAATGATATGTTGGTTGATAGGGTTTTGACAAAGTGTTTATGTACTTCACCGGGTTGTCCACTTTGGACAAGAGAGGCAAAGTCAAACCTCCTTAGGGCCCTTTTGAGAGTCCAAATTTTCTCTAAGATGTGGCACTATCAGCATGGGCATATGAGTGTCAAAGGAATGAAAATCCTTCAATCAAAAAATCTTCTACCAGGTTTAAAAGAAGTGGACTTAGAGTTTTGTAAAGATTGTGTTTACGGTAAGCAAAAGAGGGTAAAATTCCTAAAAGTAGAAAATGAAAGAAAAAAAGAAAAAACTTGAATTGGTTTATTTTGGTGTTTGGGGTCCTATAAGTACACCATCCCTTTGTGGCTCACTGTACTATGTGACGTTCATAGGCCATGCAACTTGGAAAATATGGGTTTATACAATGAAGAATAAGTTCGATGTGTTTTCCATATTTCAAAGGTGAAAAGCCTTTGTGGAGATTGAAGCAAGTACCAGACTTAAATGCCTCAGATTTGACAATGGAGGCAACTATTGCATCCAAGATTTTGAAAGCTTCTGTGGTAGCAATGGCATTTGGAGGCAAAGGACACCTCATCAAAATGGAATATTGGAAAGGATGAACATGAGAATCATGGAGTGAGCACGAAGCATGCGGCTACGTATATGCCTACCGCTTGAACTTTGGGCAGAAGCAGTAAGTATGTCTCTGTATTTGATCAATCAATCATCCACAATGGCATTGGATGGGGGAGTTCCAAAAGAGGCATGGACAGGATAACCGATGAATTATGCATTTCTCAAAGTGTTTCGGTGTGAGGCTTTTGTGCACATAGATAGAAGACTAAGGTCAAAGCTAGATGCAAAGTCCAAAAAGTGTTTCTTCATTGGCTATGGAGAAGCTGACTTGGGGTATCACCTATGGAATCCTGAAGACGGTAAAATCTTTAGGAGTAGGGATATAATTTTCATAAAAAAAAATTTGTACACAAATTACTTGGAAAGAAAACAAACAAAAGGTACACGTGATGTGTACATGGAGCTTGAGGATGATGAAGACTCAAGGAGTGCAAGCGATGACAATGTGCAACAACGTCAACCAGATGAGGAGCCTCAACCTCTACCTCAAAGATCTACAAGAGCAAGTAGACCTCTAAAAAAGTTCATTCCTTCCTTCAACCATCTCGTGGTCTCAGATTCTCGAGATCTGGAATCATACAAAGAAGCTATGCAATATGAACCCAGAGAAGAATGGATGAAGATCATGCAAGTGGATATGGACTCATTACACCACAATCAAACATGGGAGTTGGTTGAGTTTCCTAAGGGTAAAGTAAGTGAGCACTACAAAATAAATGTGTGTACAAGATGAAGGAAGAAAAAGGTGGCAAGAAAAGGTACAAGTCCAGGCTTGTGGTAAAGGGGTTTTCTCAAAAAAAAGATATTGACTTCAATGAATTATTTTCTCATATTGTAGCTTTTATTAATGCTTGTTGAGAAAATGGATGTAAACATGGTGTTCCCTCATAATGACTTGGAGGAGGATATTTACATGCTTCAACAAAATGGGTATGAAGAAAAGAGTAAGGAGAAAATGATTTGCAGATTAAAGAAAAGCTTGTATGGTATAAAGAAAGAATCAAGACAATGGTACTTAAAGTTAGATCAAGGGATACTAGATCACGGATTTAGAAGATGCAAGTTAGATCACTGTGTTTACACAAAGAATTTTGGAGATGGGAAGTTCATCATCCTAATGTTGTATGTTGATGACATGCTGATTGCAAGTACTAACATGTAGGATATCAAAGACCGAAAAGAGGAGTTGTCTAAATATTTTCCAATGAAAGATTTAGGTGTTGCAAAGAGGATACTTGGTATGAAAATATCAAGGGAGAGGACAAAGAAGACACTTATGCTATCTCAAGAGGATTACATAAAAAAGGTACTAGAAAGGTTTGCAATGCAAGATGCAAAATTAGCTTCTACACCTTTGGCTAGTCACTTTAAACTAACCAAGGATATGTGTCCAAAGACACAAGCAAAGATTACCTACATGTCTAAAGTTCCACATGCAACAATGCTAGGTTCTCTAATATATGCTATTCTCTGGACAAGGCTTGATATTGCACATGAAATGGGAGTTGTGAGTAGATTCATGGATGATCCAGGCAAAGAGAATTGACAAGCTGTGAGGTAGATACTTAGGTTATAAAGGGGATAACCACAAAAACACCATATCAGTGAATTTTCAAATCCCACTTTCAAAAAAAGCTTCAGATTTGGCCACATGGCCAAATTTTAGCCAGAATTTTAAGATCATGGCTTGGAAGAGCTTTTCAAGTACTATCTTGTGGAAGTCTTTGGCCTTAAAAAACAATTTGAGGTTTTTCCATATGGTCGAATCTTCAAGACATTGGTGATTCCCAAATTGGCTCTAAAGTACACATGGATACATGTAAGAGTTCTACTTGGACTTGTATTCCCCTTAGTGGCTACACATGGGCACATGAGAGAGTGCTACTTGGACTTGTCTTCCCCTTAGTGGCTACACATGGGCACATGAGAGAGTTCAACTTGGACTTGTCTACACAAGGGAGGCTACACATGATTGTGTGAGACAGAGGGGAGTGGAGTATGCTCATCAGCACCCAACCATGCCCTATATAGGCCCTTGGTCCTCTAAACGTAGGGACCCCCTTGTCTACATGTCCATCTTGTCCCTTGGTGTTGCCCGGTCCTATCTTTGGCATGACATTACTCCCCCCTTAGAGAAGCATTTTTATCCTCAAGAATAATAGTGGTGATACAATGTTTTCCACAGTGGAATCCTTCATGGATCCAGCTGTTTGCTTGCCTAGAGCATGGTTTAGTAGTAGGAGGTTCAATGAAACCAAGAGTAACATCTTGATTTTCCACATTGCTGTTCATTTGCAACCCTCTTGTGTTATTGGCTTCTATCCAACATAGTGTGTAGACTCCATTTAGCGCACATAAGCATGCTAAATGGGTTATCACAACAAAGATGTACACAAAAGAGTACCTCTTTTCACTTTCCATGAAAGTAACTTGCTGATGTAACTCATCAGCCAATATTAATTCCTTGACTTGTTATCTTCTTGTATCAGTAAACAACCCCACCATACCTAGTATTCAAGGTTGAGAACCTGAATTATACATGAAGCTCCAGCTAGAGCAAAAAATGCTTACTAATTGGATTGCTTGGTTCTAACCTATGTACTTCACAAATCGTTTAGCACAAGATTACACTTTGTAATTTGCCTAATATGTCTATCCCCTTGGATATGAACAATATTGAGATGTAGATCTATGTCATGAATATGCATGCTGCTCCAAATGAGTATTTTCTAGAGACTAGGGCCCATAACACCTAGTGTGCATGCATTTAGAAAAAATAGATCCAAGCCTACATATCCATGACCATACTTGCCAATGCTTATGGCAAATATCAGACTCATAGCACACATAACAGAGGAGTGTAAGTAGTTTTATAAGAAATTAAACACTTTCTACTACAAGTATTTGCAAGCCTTGTTGAAATGTTTGAACCATAATAGAATGTGAAACATAATTCACATCTAGGTACAAATAATGAAACATTTTTATCAACAACACATAGCCTTGCTAGAAAAATAAGCAACCACTTGTTAATGGTTTTTAATAGCACTTGTAACCTTAACAAGTAGTTCTAAGTACCCGACAATTTCTAGCCATTAAAATTGTTCCTGATACGAAGTACTCAAAATGGTCAAATAAACGGAATTGACCAGCAACTTGAGACTTTGTTGCAACCCATAATCAAGAAAAGGGTGCTAGTGTCAGTCCCAAAGGCTCATATCCTCCACATGTGGAATATGTATCATGTGAGGATGTCTGAAAGAAAGAACATACTTCAAGTACGAGATGTACTTGTGTGTGGAGATAACTGCAAATACAATGCAATGTGCATGAGAGGGGCCCTCATTAACCTCACTCCACACTGGCTAAACCAAACTCCTTGAGTTCCTAGACCATGTTGTATTCCATGCAACAACATGTGCCAAAATTGCATAATGTAGGAATCTATATTGAACAATATGGTACAGAATACTTTGCTCTTACATGACCTTGTCATGTCTCTTAAAGCACAAAATGGATGAGAACAAAGAAATTCATGCATTTGACTTGGAAAAGTAAACAAAAACATATTCAAACAGCAAATAGAACCAAATCAAATACATACTTGGAGGTTGAACCTAGTGTTCGATTACCTGTACTCAAAGGCACCTGCCCAAATTTCCCACCTGCAAAGGCCTAGGAACACTAATTGAAAATTAGTGAAATGAAAATAATATTGCACATGTAACCCTGTGGGTTGCCTTGCAATCCAAACCCCTTGGTTATAACTCTGGGTGTTGCATCCGCAATCCAAACCCCTTGCTTAGAATCATCAGTGTCAAACCCCTTGGTTAGACGTTGCATGAAAACTGCTCAAACTAGTAGCTGATGATGACCGACAGAGTGTATCGTGTCAAATACTAATGAAAATCAACTTTGAAAGTTGAACTTGTCTACTACCCGTTGGCAGTTAGCAAACTTCTTTCCTTGAAAGTGCAATTGTGATGAGGTCAAATCATGACACTCAATGCCTATGGAGGGATTGTGCATTAGTTGGGTCATACCCTGAAAATACCACTCCTAGATACATAACCAATGCTACAACTAAGCAACAGATCTTCTTCAGCTAGAATCTTATTCACAACTAAATCATGAAGGAATCTTCTTTATCCATGAAGAGATATTACCTGCATGAAGGATCTCTTAATCTATTCAGGTCTTTCCATGAATGACTAGCTTGAGAGTGAGGCCATGCCTACTTACTACCCTCATAAAACATCAATTTTATTGGCTACACCTTGTATATAGTGCCAAAGATTTGAAGTGCTCACCATTGTATATATATACAATGATCACAAGCCCATCCAACAGTCTCAATTCATCATGAGCAGAGTAGCTAATGTTATTGCGAAAGCGTAAACAATATTTGAGTGGAACCCACCGTACTGGCATGCCATGCATGCATATTAGAAAGATATTGTAATAAGACCTTGGCTTTAGATAGTCACAACCATCTGAGCAGCTGCCATACATGCCTTGCATGATTATACTGGCATGGATACATCACAATTTTTTGTTGTGAAACTTAAACTGTGAGCTTATATTCTGTAATTGTCAAACCTGTTTACCATTATCCTTGAGCCTGAGACTATGGACAATACCTTTGCATATAATATAAGTTTTGATTCACATAAAGTCTTTCAAAGCACTTTGGTTTTCATAGTGTTATTCTCATAGATTATGCCAAAGCACTTTGCTTTGCACAACTGAGAAATCTTGTACAAAATGAAAAGTTAAAAACAGGAAACAAAACATAACTTAAAATTAACTAACCTTGCCACACCTCTGAGATGAGTGATTATCGTGTGAATGTGGCTCATAGCCATTTATGATGTTAAATGTAGAGCTGTCGAATGTCCCCTTCCATGCCCTCTTGGCTGGGTATATTCCGATCTCTAGTGAAAAAACAAGTAGACTTGTTGCCTAGTTTCCCAAAGTCTGTATGCTACTAGCATATTCCAAACTTGGGAAGCTTCTAGGCAATAGACCCTAAAGTGCCTGAATGCTCATAGCAAACAAGTACTCATGTTAAAACAAAAGAGAATAGACCTTGTCAAACTGTCTTGAAAGACCGGCCTTGCCGACTCATACTTCATGTTGATAATCTCTAGATTTCTCAACTATGTGAGTAGATAGCTTGGAAAAAGTAGCTATTCCATTGCCAAACTCTGCTTGACCAAAGCAACCTTTGATTGTCAAGTGTGCATGATAAAAACTGGTGCAAGATTAGTTCAAGTTTGTAAAGAGTAACTTATGTACCAACTTGCTTGAATTACCATTGTCATAAAATCTAATATCTAACCAACCCAAATGATTTTCTCATATTAAATTGATCACTTAATGTGGGAGAATAAACGGGAACAAGTGTTAAGATATAGATATGTGCTTATAGATCTATCTCAACACGGGGCCAATAGTAAAGGGGCCCAAATGGGAGATGGTCTATCAAGAGCAAGCCTAACCAATGGAGCATAAGACCTTAGGGTTAGCTTCATTGAAGACCTCCAATAATGTGTGTAAAAGTCCTTTGACCTTAGGTAAGCTAGGGCTGAGCTTGAGGTGGGAACCCGGCCCAAAATCGAGGTGCTTGTCGTGCTTGAGGTGCTTGTCATGCTTGAGGTGCTTGACTGGCTCCATGCTTGAGGTGCTTGACTTGGTGCATGATTAAGGTGCATGCCGAGTTAACTAATTGCTATAATTTTGTTGCTATCTTCAATTATGTCTACCCGCTATGCTCACAAAATCATTTCTTGAAAGTACTCTCATTAAATTCCGCTACTCTCAAATTGAATAGGCAAATTCCATTACATTGGTATCAGAGCATTTGGTTTCTCTTTTCTTGCTTAAGAAGAGAGGTCCTTAAGTAGCCTATAAATGGTTGATGTTGTTAATTATAATAGAGTAAGTGGAACTGGGATCTAATATCGGTTTTGTTAAGCCCACTATGTGGGGGATGGTGCACACCTTGGGAGCTTTGGACTTAATAATGGAGTCTTTTTAGACTTGCCTACGGCTTTACCATTATTGAGCCATAAGAAGTCCGAAAGGAGCTAGCCCTTGGCAACTCTGCTATGTTAGACCTACTCCTCTACTCTCTATAATTAACCACTTTGAGCCGTGGGTGTAGATACTTAAGAGCCGATTTTCAAAGGCTAAGAGGAGTGGCAACTATGGTTTTGAACTGCCAAAGCATACACTAAGTATAAACATAAATTTTGTTAAAATGGCTGACAATAATCAAGAGAGTAGAATGAACATTGATAGCTTTGATTTTGCACATGAAGGTGTTAATGATGATGCTCCCATGTTTGTGAATTATCTCGTCGCTAGGTTGCAGCAAGCTATGGGCAACCCTGCTTTGCAAGCCGAAGTTACTCAACAACTTCGTGCTTATGGAATTTCCCTTCCCCTCCCAGAGGAGAGAGAGCTTAGGAGGCCTCTTGAAGAGACCCCCAAAAGAAGACTCTCTCCCATTCGAGAGGAGGAATCCAAAGAGAAAGAAAGAAATGAAAGTCTAAGTTCTTCTGAAGAGGTGGCTCCACGAATACGGCGGTCTAGACGATCGCCTACTCCTCCCAAGAGGAAAAGAGCAACCTATAGTCCTTCTCCTCATCACTCTGAAAGGCAAGAGAGGAAACAAAGGAAGAAAAGGTCTAGGAAGAGGTCACCCTCTTCTCCTTCTTCTTCACCTTCCTCCTCTTCCGATGAAAGTTATGGCTATTCTCCTAGAGAATACAAGAGGGGAGGACATCGCAAATCATTTCCTGCATGGCGAAAGTCACAAAAGCTAAAGAAGTTCAAGGAGGGAGGAAAGAGTATCTCTTTTCTCACCTACGATGGCACCTTTGGTGCTACCGACAAAGTGTTGGCCTTCATCCAGCAATTTGATGCGGCCTTTGGGGACGAGGGCTTCACAGAGTCCTCCAAGCTACACCATGTAGCTATGCACTTCCAAAAATCAGATAGTCAATGGTGGGCTATGTTAAGTATGGAGCCTTGATTTACCCTTGTAATTTTCTGTGGTAAAAGCGCACATTTGTAAGGCCCCCATTATGAGGAGAAGCCATCGTGCGTGAAGGAAAATCACTCACTGGAAACCAAAATTTTCACGGACAAGAATCAGGGGCAACTTTAGAAGCCTCGGGGGCGGAGGCCCCCGAGACTTTTTTTCGTCGGAATATTATGGCCGGACGGAGGCCGGAAAGTGGTCGGAAAACAACCAGTCGGTTGGCCGGTGGCCGGTAGTCAATGGCCGATGGCCGGTGGTCGGAAGTCAATGGCCGGTGGCCGGTGGTCGGGAGTCAATGGCCGGTGGCCGGTGGCCGAATTCAAAAGTGGACTTGTCTTCTCAAGGGCGGCCATACATGGGCGGATTGGAGGGTCTGATTTGGACTTATTCGCACAAGGGCGGCTACACATGGCTGTCTCTCATAAGAGAGGGCAGCCCTTTTGGCCTATAAAAGGAGGCCATTTCTACACACATTGCATAGTGTGAAGTTGATGCAACAAGGTGAGTGTGAGGTGGTGAGAGTGAAGCAAGGCGGGAGCTCCATTAAGGGTATAATCCCTTTGTAAACTACTTCTTGTTTTGAAGTACTAAAGCCATTGAGTGGCTGCTTTCCCGTGGACGTAGCCCACATTGGGTGAACCACATATATCGTGTGTACTCTCTCTCTCTCTCTCTCTGTCTCTCTCTCTACTCTATAATCTCGTGTATATAAATCTGTCTCTCTCCATTAAGTAATCTACTCAATTATCTATTTAGCTACGTCTTATTTCCTAACAGGTTAGCCTTCGTGGCAATGGAGAAGCCCCAAAGACATGGAAAACTCTACAAGTTTCCATCATGAAGCAATTTCTTCCAAGCGATACTAAAGATAAAGTTCTTACCGAATGGCGCGGCTTGAAGCTTCTCTCTCATGAGTCCATCAACAAGTATGTAGACAAGTTTTGGGATTTACATCTCAAAGCTACTGTCTTTCAAAAGATAGACTTTGCCGAGCAAAGACAACAATTTTGTGCGGGATTACCTGAAGAGATGGCCGAATACATCAACTCTCAACGGCCCGGTACTATTACCAAAGTAATCCACCACACCATGGTTGCTTCACGCATCAATTTCCATCAAGGGGCTAGACGTAATGTCAAGCCCATGGAAAACAAAGATAAAAATGATGCAAAGGGGAAATCCAATGCTCAAAATAATTCCCAAGGCACTTCCAACAACAACAACGACAATCGGTCCAAGGAGAAGGGAGTTTACAAAGGTAAAAACAAACTCTCTCCTAAAGAGCTTGAAGCTTTTTGCAAAGACCATAAGTGTTTCAAGTGTGGAGAGCAAGGACATGGCTATCGTTCTTGCCCCAAGAAGAATACTCGCAATGAGACTCCTAGGGCTTCCACCATCAAAGCTCCAAAAGAGGATGCTCATTGCAAAGGATCATCACTCTCCTATGCTTGGGGAAAGGTAAGAGAGCATGATGCCTTCATCTTGTTTGACCCTGGCTCTACTCTCAACTTCATATCAATAGAGTTGGCCACCAAGTTGGGCATTCAAGATTTTGAGATGGGAGATATAGTAACAGCTGATGCAGCTTTCAAGGGACAACAAGCCTTCGTTACTCCCTTGATTGGGAAGTTGAGGCTTCATGTCCAAAGCTATGTCGACAAAGAAGACTTCTTTATCTCTCCTCTCCAACATCAGGATGTTATCCTAGGGGCACCATGGTTTGATCGCATGGCTGCCAACATGAAATTCCCTGAAAGGGGAATTTACTTCACCTACAGGGGAAAGAACATGTATATAGATGCTAGTGAGCGTGGTCGCACTATTCCACTTGTAAATCCTCTTTCTTTTGATAAATCAATGAAGAGGTCAGTTTCTGCGTACATGATTTATGTCAAAGAGTCTCTAAAAGCTAATAATGTTTCATCAAATGAAAATGATAGGAATCAAGAAGAGTTAGACTTGTCTACTTTTCTAAAAGGATTCCAAGATGTGTTCATCGATGATATCCCTATGGACCTACCTCCAAAACGAGGGGATGATGACCATCATATTGAGCTCCTTCCAGGAAGCTCACCGCCTAACAAACCTCCTTATCGAGTCTCACAAGCTCAACAAGAGGAGATTATGAGGCAAGTACAGGAATTGGTAGACAAAGGGATGGTGAGGCCTAGTTCCTCTCCCTTTTGTTCTCCAGTCCTTTTAGTGCAAAAGAAAGATGGTACATACCGTATGTGTGTGGACTATCGGGCACTAAACCATATCACTATCAAAAACAGATTTCCCGTGCCTCGGGTAGAAGATCTGTTTGATAAGCTACAAGGCTCTACCTACTTCAGTAGGATTGACCTTAAGAGTGGCTATCATCAAATAAGGATAGTGGATGAAGACATCCTAAAGACCGCGTTTCGCACAACATTTGGTCTTTATGAATATCTAGTCATGCCTTTTGGCTTGACTAATGCACCAGCTACTTTCAATCGTCTCATGGAGAAATTTTTTAGACCATATCGTAAATTCACTGGAGTGTTCTTTGATGATATCATCATCTACTCCAAGTCTTTGGAGGAACAGAAGCAACATCTCCAAGTGATTTTTCAAGCCTTGAGGGAGAACAAACTTTTTCTCAATCAAAAGAAAAGTGAATTCTTCCTTCAAGAGATTCAATATCTAGGTCATATTATCTCTCACGATGGTATTCGTATGAATCCATCAAAGTTAGAGGTAATAAAATCATGGCCTAACCCAAGGAATCTACATGAGCTAAGAAGCTTTATTGGTATGTGTGCATACTATAGACGCTTCATAGAAAAATTCTCTCAAGTAGCAGGACCACTACACGACTTAACAAAGAAGAACGTTAAGTTTGTATGGACTGCTAAGGAGCAAAATGCTTTTGAAAAACTCAAAGAGAAGCTTACTTCCTAACCAGTCCTCATGCTTCCGGATCTCTCAAAGCCATTTGAGGTCCAATGTGATGCTTGTGTTGATTGCCTTGGAGCGGTTTTGCTTCAAGAAGGGCATGCCATAGCATATGAGAGCCGAAGGCTCAATAGTGATGAACGAGTCTTGGGCATTTATGAGAAAGAGCTTTTAGCTGTTCTACATGCCCTAGACACATGGAAGCACTACCTATTGGGGACCCCATTTATCCTACGAACCGACCACCAAAGTCTCAAGTATTTCATGACGCAAACCAAACTTTCCGACAAACAAATGAGGTGGGCAAATTTTCTTTCGCAATTTAATTTTCATATTGCTCACATAGCTGGTAAGCACAATCAAGTTGCCGATGCACTTTCACGACGACCAAAAGTTAATGCGGTGTCTATAGCTACTCACAATGATCTATCCTCTATGATAAATGAGTATGCTACTGACCCTGACTTTAGAGACATAATGTCAGCCCTTGCTTTGGGGAAGAAAGAGGAACCATTCACCTTGCAGGATGGTTATCTTCTCCATGGCAATAGGCTATGTGTTACCCATTCCCTTCGTGAGAAGGGTACTCCTCCATATGCAGGGCATAGAGGTATTCAACCTACTCTCCGAGGAGTAGAGACGTATTTCTATTGGCCTACCATGAAAGTGGACATACAAGAGTATGTTTCAAAATGTGTACTATGCCAAAAGACCAAGTATGATAGAGGGAAGCAACCAGGATTACTCCACCCATTGCCTATTCCAAATTCACCATGGGAGACTATATCCATGGATTTCATCTTTGGATTACCCAAGTCTATCCATGGGAATACAGGAATATGGACAATAGTCGACAGGTTTAGCAAGCAATCACATTTTATTCCTGTCAAAAAGACTATTAAGGCACATCAAATGGCAACTCTCTTCATATCTCAGATTTTCAAGCACCCACATCCATCGTGTCAGATAGAGATCCTAGAATGACCAGCAATTTCTGGAAAGGTCTCTTTGAAAATCTAGGAACAAGATTGAATTTCTCTTCGGCCTATCATCCACAAACGGATGGCCAAAGTGAGATAGCCAATCTTACGATACTCGATCTACTCAAGACTTATGTTACCGAAGTAGATCAACGCTCACAATGGGAAAAGTATTTACCTCTAGTAGAGTATGCCTACAATAATACTGTCCATACTTCTACGGGGAAAGCACCTTTCGAGATCATAGAGGGAAGACCTAAAAGTCCCTTGCTACTCAAAGTACATGGGCAGATCTTCGCCGCCGATGAGTATAGCCGTGACCTACAAGAATCTTTTCAAAAGATTAGGGAGGCTATAGCCATCTCTCAACAAAGGCAAAAAGCTGTTGCTGATAAGCAGAGAAGAGCCTTAATGTTCAAAGAAAATGATTGGGTCTTACTCAAGTTTCCTAAGGCTCGATTAAGGCAAACGACGGGCAAAAATCCTACGGGCCATCAAAAGTATTATGCTAAACTAGCAAAAAGATACTATGGTCCTTTCCAAATCTTGAAGCCCATCAATGAGACGGCTTATCAACTCAAGTTGCCCAACCATTGGATTATACACAATGCCTTTCATGTAAGCCTACTTAAGCCCTACAAAGGAGAGCCACCAACTGAACCAATTATTGAAGACCCTCCCGAAGTTGAAGACCAAGAAGAGGTGCTACAACCCGAAGCTGTCCTTCGGCATGAAGACAAGGTACTACGACATGGTAAGATAATCCGACGGTATCTTATTAAGTTAAAAAATTATCCTTTTGAAGATGCTAGATGGATGCAAGGAGTACAACTTAAGGATAGTATGAACCTTGTCAATGCTTACAATGCTACATTAGAGTAAGCAAATGTACAAATTCCTTTTAAATGACTCATGTTTTTGTCTTATAAGACTAATCCTCTTTTTAATTGTGCACAAATTTAACTAGTATGCATGCTTAGAATCATGTTTGTGATGACGACGTCTCTCAAACACCAAGTAGAATTTGTCACTCTACTTTGGGAGAATGAAATGGACTAAAGAGCAGACATGCTTGCGGCAGCTATGTCTCCCAAGCACCAAATGGATTAGTCATCCATCTTGGAAAGATGTCGTAGGGTAAAAAAGGGATCCTCTACCCGCTAAGTACGATTGATTAATGACTAAGGCTTTATCTCTTCTACCTCATAGTCGAGGACGACTATGATTTCAAGAGAGAGGTAATGTCATAAAATCTAATATCTAACCAACCCAAATGATTTTCTCATATTAAATTGATCACTTAATGTGGGAGAATAAACGGGAACAAGTGTTAAGATATAGATATGTGCTTATAGATCTATCTCAACACGGGGCCAATAGTAAAGGGGCCCAAATGGGAGATGGTCTATCAAGAGCAAAGCTAACCAATGGAGCATAAGAACTTAGGGTTAGCTTCATTGAAGACCTCCAATAATGTGTGTAAAAGTCTTTTGACCTTAGGTAAGCTAGGACTGAGCTTGAGGTGGGAACCCGGCCCAAACTCGAGGTGCTTGTCGTGCTTGAGGTGCTTGTCATGCTTGAGGTGCTTGATTAAGATGCTTGAGGTGCTTGACTGGCTCCATTCTTGAGGTGCTTGACTTGGTGCATGATTAAGGTGCTTGAGGTGCCTTGAGAAGGTTGCCTGAGATGCTTGTGGGAACACCCCCTATTCAAGTGCTTAGTCATGCTTGATGACTAAGGGGCTTGCTCATCCAAAGTCAAAAATATCCCTACAAGGAGGGGGGCGAGCCTACAAGGGGGGGGGCATGAGAGAGAACTCACATACACATACACAAGGGAAGCCCCAGCTTGAAGAGGCAGCAAGGACACTTGTCAAGTTCCTCCCCATGTTGCCCTCATGGTGTGCCTGAAGCCTATTGGTTGGCCACCCAAGGGGTCCAATGATAATTTAGGATATTTAATTAATTGATTTTGCATTTATCAAGTCCTCTCTCTCAAAGGGGAAAGGGGGACACTTGTACCAAGGCTACCCATGTTGCTTGTAATGGCTCCTGCTTGTGATTGGCTAGGCCTGGAGGGGTCCAATGAGCTTCAAGCATGAGCTACAAGGGGGGGTCGACCCAAGCAAGCTAGGGGGGTGCTTAGGGGGTATACTCACCCACACACACTTGCAAACACTCTCATTGTGTACTATGAAAAGTGCAAGAGCTCCCTCTCTTTCTCCAAGCAAGTAGAGGTTGAGAGCCTACACCAACACTCTTGGCTATGGAGTGCAAATCCATCCAAGAGCCATGCTTCAATGCTTGAGCTTGCCATCTATTTCTTCTTCATTACTATGCTATTATGTATGCTAGCACAAGAGTTATGATAAATGAGGAACTAGCTCTTTCTCGTATGAAATGTTTCTTCTTCCTCTTCCCTACCCTCATTCCCTGCTAGCTCTCTCCACCTTCGAAGGTGTTTGAGGTCTTGGGACTGAGGCTTGGTATAGTTAAAGCTTTCTTCAAGTTTAGGTTATGCTATGATGGTGATGCATGAAGCTTTCCATCTTCATTTCTTCACCTAGGTCACAAGGAACACAAAGAATGTATTGTAACAAGTCTCTCTTTATGGGAGAAATCATAATACAAATGCCTATTGGAGGGGGGACCGGATCCACATAAATCCGGTCCTCAACTGTTGTCATGTTCTCTAAATTCTCTCTCTTGCAAAAGTATGGTCCATGCCGAGTTAACTAATTGCTATAATTATGTTTCTATCTTCAATTATGTCTACCCGCTATGCTCACAAAATCATTTCTTGAAAGTACTCCCATTAAATTCCGCTACTCTCAAATTGAATAGGCAAATTCCATTACAACCATCGTCCTTGGTAGTAGACTCGTAGCCCTTTTGGTATATTATGATGATGCAGAATATCTTATATATGTATTATATGCCTATAAAGGAATCAAAGCATTTTTTACCTTGTTCTAGCCTCTATAGCAACAGAAGCCGTGCTTGTGAATAGTTTTATATGGTGTCATATTTTGTCGTCTTCATAAGCAGCCACATACAAAGCAGTGCACGCATGGATGATACACCATATACTAATTTGTGTCTGATTGAGCTTGTGGTTCCCCAACCGTGCCGAGTAGAAATCCATATGAAAAGCATAAAATTTAAACAGACACTAACTATCTGAATTTGATAAACAAAGCATACCTTCAACTTGAGTTTGCTACTAGCAGAAATCGTGTCATGTCGTAGAATATGGCCATGCCAGTAGCCATGTTTGAGACTGTGGCTTCAGGTCTACTGCTTGTGCTTACTCAAAGCCTTGGAACTTATTTGTAGCTTTGCATGCTATGCCGGTTGTTGCTTGCCAAAACTCAAGCCTTGCTCAACTTGCTTAAATTTACTCCAACTACTGACCCTTGGCATGACTATGATTTAACGAGTATTTTCTGCCATGCCATCGATGCCATACTTTGTCTTAAAGCCTTGTTTTGCATCCATTGTATCCTAATCCAAAGTCCTTGACTTTGGTATACAGCCATGCATGCCTTGCATTCTTTGCCTTGATTGTCCTTGCAAGGTTGGCCATGCCTAAGCCCTTGGGTTTTTGTAGGGAATTTAATCAAGTGGTAGGATTCTCGCTTAGTGTACAAGAGATCCTAAGTTCAATTCTCTGAATGTCTACCGGGCTGACCTGCCTACATCAATGCCATGCCGATTGCTTGTCGGTTGTTGGCGAACCTGATAGCCCGGGGTTGGAGTAAAACTTTGGAGAGTTTGCCATGGACACCATCCTTAAAAATTGTTCTTATAAAATTACCCTAAACTAGGGTAAGATAAAAAAAAAAAAACTCCAAGCGATGGAGGTCGTTTGCAGAGGGTAAGCAAGACTCACCCCGTTGGCTACGTTGCTCGCCCATCCTTGAGTCAGTAGCGGGTTTTTCTCAGCACGCCAATGAAATCCAGCAACCCCCTCTACATGCAAAATGGTGGAGGTTGAGTCCCCTACTATTGTGTGTACAGGAGGTGGTGCTTGCCTTGTCGATTCCGCTGTCAAACACCCACCATGCAAGCCTTGCTTCTCACTTTGCTTTCATGCACGACATAGAAGGTGAGCTCCAAATTTATCCCTGCATACTTCCTTAGTCTCCACACCTTCTTTTCCCAAGGCGAGAGAGAGAGAGAGAGAGAGAGAGAGAGAGAGAGAGAGAGAGAGAGAGAGAGGATGCATCCAAGGGCTCTTACCCTTCTCCTTCCCCGTTCCATAGCTTCCCCCTCCGTAGCTCTGATACAAATGTGAGATAGAGGGGACTAGAGCATGCCCATCACCACCCAATCATGCCCTATATAGGCCCTTGGCCCTCTAAACATAGGGAAACCCCTTGACTGCATGTACGTCCTAGCCCTTGGCCCTACCCGGTCCTACCCTTGGCATGAGAGACCATCTCTCATGAGAGAGGGTAGCCCAATTTGTCCTATAAAAGGAGGCCTCTTCTACACACAAAATAGATCAATGAAGGTGCCTTGAAGGGTGTGATTTGGTGAAGTGTGAAGGGGTGGTGAGAGCAAAGCAAGGTGGGAGTTCCATAAAGGGTTGCTAATCCCTTTGTAATCTACTTCAAGATTGAAATGTAGAGCCATTAAGTGGTTGCTTTCCTGTGGACGTAAGCCACATTGGGTGAACCATGTATATCATGCTCTCTCTCTCTCTCTCTCCCTCTCTCCCTCTCTCTCTCTCTCTCTTGTGTGTGAACAGTATCTCTCTCCATTAAGTAAAACACTCTAATCTCTACTTAGCTATGAATCTATTTCCTAACAGAGGCTACCACCTGCACCATATCAAAGAGAAGAGCCAAAGTCCATAGAAGAAGAGCTGGTAGATAGAAAAGTTAAAAGACCAATGATCATGTCCAAACTCGACAAAGAAGAGAAAGCACACAAGCAAGCCAGAGAGGCAAGATTGGGCAAGGACTTCAAAAATAAAATACTGGACTTGAAGGGAGATTTTGTTGAGATGGCCACTCCCATTAATGTTGATCAACTAGGAAAAATGTGGGATCCGATGGAGTGGACCAAATTAGCAGAAGAAGCTAGAGCAACTGAAGAGACCAAAAGGGCTGAAGAGAGATCGGAGATAGAAAACTCCACTGAAAGTTTGCACTCCCAATTTCGTGGATAGTCCTATGAGGAAATTGAACATGAAACTATACAGGCAAAAGAGTCCCAACCTAAAACATCCCAAACTTAGGATACTCAAGAACCAAAGGACCGTGACAACTGCCCTAAATCGCAAGATCCTCGTATATTGCCAAAACATATCAGGCAACCTATCCCCATACCAAGCACATCTACTCAACAATGGAGCATGACAAACCCCTACTACCACGCATTTTGAAGAGTAGCCACAGATATGTACAATGTTGATATGCAAGAGCACACTCATGATATGAATACTATCCTAGCACTACAAGGTGAGCTAATTGAAGCCTATGCCGAGCTACATACACTCAAAAATGAACAAGAAGATAAAGCTAGCTCATCAACCTTGGGAGTACACTCAGTCAACTCCTACAATGGTAGAACAAGTTTATCAGGCACTTCTAGAGGTTGCATCAATTTACTTTATTGAAAACTAGGGAGCTAGATCACCCATGCTAAAGAAAATGCCTAAGCCAAGAACATAAAATTTTCATAATTGTGGTTCAGGTGACCATTCAAAAAATGATTGTCCAAAGCCAGATAAGAATGCTTGACCAGTTTAGGCGTATTATATGCAACATAGTAAAAAAGGTGGACATTTTATAGCAGTAGTGCTAACTTGAGAAGAGAGTTTCCAACCAGAGAATGCTACTCTCTAAAATGAAAACAAAGAATGGAGAGCTTTGGTATTTGCATTACAAGACAAGCTTGATTGCAAGTAGCTACATTTTACCCACATGGCATTGAAGACCAATGCAAGAAAGGAGATACATAGAGAGCCTGATGCTCAACACGGACAACAACAGACTCAATAAACAAAGTCATATTTTAAAAGATCCAAAGTCAGACAATAAAGCTTGAGAAAAAGGACAATAGCAAGTGAGAGGCGGAAGTGCAAAATAGACCTTGTGGCTTCTACACCAACATTATTCACGATGGCCTCATCATGTGACTTACACAATAGGGGCACCACCTAGAAAGATATACGGCTACGATGCATACATATACCTAATCAAACATGCCATGGAAAATAATTTCAAGATCCACACCCAAGTGTGGGATGGGGTGGTCGGAAATAAGGCGAGAGGAATGGTGAGTGAGTGAGAATGGGCTTGCCACTCATGCATTTAACAAGGAAGATAATGAGGTAAGGGAAGCATGCAAGTATGCTCACTTCTCATACCAGAGGTGGCGAATCCACACACCTTCACACTAGTCCTGTAAAAAATCAGCCACTTTTGTGGCTTTTTGAGACTTTTGTAAACAATTTCTCAACACTATGTTAGTTATCTAAATAAAAAATGGTTTCAGGGAATTATGACCAACACTCAATATGAGTTGATAAAAAATAGTACAGAGCTAAATGAAGGTCTGAAGGTGTCTTTCCATTGCCATCTTCTATAACTCATTTGTGCGGATGGACAAAAAATTCCTATTTTCTATTGAAAGTAAATCAAATCATTGTTAAGCAGGCCCAAAATTCTTTGAAAAATCCCTCAATAGGTATGTGATAGATGTACCAAGCTTTTTTACCCATTTACAAAGACTGTCGACATTTTTTAGTTCTCCAAGTTAAGCGTTGAAGTGAAGTTTTACGTAAAATTTACTTTTTTATTTTTATTTTTGAGCTTTTAATGTAAATTGTGTATTTAGAAACCTTTTCCATATCTTGAACCTATAATTAAGAAGTTTCATGAAATTTTGATGTCATATACAAAAGTTATGTTTCATTTACTAGAATCCTGATGTGAGCCATTTTTGTGGCTTCAGCCAGTTTTGTGGCTCATTACAAGTCTAGTGTTAAGATGCAAGTAGCAAGATGATAGGAATGAGAGAGAGAGAGAGAGAGAGAGAGAGAGAGAGAGAGAGAGAGAGAGAGAGTTTGTGTGTGTATGGTGGCGAATCCGCACACCTCAACATAAGAAAAATGGAAAGAAACAAGCATAAATCATACTCACAATGAAGTATATCCTAAAAAACACAAGGTATGACACCAAGATGGAGTGTGTTGATTGCTTGCAAAAGATGAATACAATTATAGGTAGCATAGGGCAAGAAGATGAGAAGGGAACAAGACCGTAGGATGCATAATGGAGGGGTGGGAGTTTATGGTGAGGAATATCATGAGTGTAGCCATCATTCTTCTTCTTGAAACTGTGCCTTCAATGTTTCATTACAAGTGTGTGGAGATATGGTGCTCATTTTGCGCATGGTGATGGTGATGGTGATGATGTTGTGACTATGTGATTAGGGTTCATGCTACTAGCATGTAGCACAAGGGTGTGTATGTGTAGGTGTGTGGGTATGGGATAGTGTCCATATGGGATAGTGTGCATATGGTGATAGTGATGGTGTTGTGACTATGTGATTAGTGTTCACTACTAGCATGTAGCACAAGGGTGTGTATGTGTAGGTGTGTGGGTATGGGATAGTGTGTCTGTGTAGTTACAAAAGAGGAGGCCTCCTTTTATAGGCCAAGAGAGTGATTAGGGAAGAGATTATGAGCAAGAGGATTTATTACAAAGTAACTTCAGTTAGAGGCATTCCCCCAATGAGAGAGCTCCATGTACCCTGCTTATTGACCAATTTCCTCTTAATTGCCTTCATCATGGCGAGCTTTGTCTCCATGCCACCTTCCATAACTTGAGTCCAAGAGATTCTTTATAATATGAGAGAATCTTGGTAAAATAAGAGAAAATATAGCAATAATGGAGAGAAACCTATAAGAAATTATGTGTGTTGAGTTGGATAATCATGACTTCTTTCCATGTGGATAGATACGCTCCACCATTTCGGCCATATCTCCTAGACCGTAGCTCCAGAAATTATTAAACAAATAGGGACAAAAAGATCAGCTTAACGCATACAGCTTTGTTGTTGAAAAGTTTTTCCAATTTGGAATGAAAAAAACAGAGAAAAAATCCCAGAAAAAATATGTATCCATCTTTTCTCTTCCAAAAGTCTTCCAAGTGGTCCCCCGTTGACTCCATGTGCAAGCCTTGTGTCCACAAGTGAATTATGCTTGAACTTGATAACATTTTGTTGACTCCAACTCAATAATGCATAAGATTTTCCTCCCTTTCACTATTGACTTTTATTCTTCACCTGTAGTGACCGTTAGGTAGTGACCGCCGGGTAGAAATAAGATGGGCCAGCCCAAATCACCGACCAACAAAGGGCAGAAGGTAGAGGTAATCACAATGGAGATAGTGGCCGAGGCACTGAAGCTTCCTACTGAAGGTATGACGATGCGGGCCCGAGATAGAAAGACAACACGCACATTTACCAAAGAGACTGCTGTTGCCACTTTTTCCGACCTCATCCAAAGGCAAGTGGAAGAACCAACTCGCCTATACCATCAACACTTCCATTTCTTATCAAAGAGACTGCCACATCACCAACCCAAACCATGCGGTTACGACCACCTTCACTCAGGTCTTGAAGTCGACAACCAAGCAGCCAATTGATCATGCACATTATGTGATAACAACGTTGAAAGGCAGAAAGAAAGAAGGAAAAAACACATGTATGGGAATGCCTAAAGTGCTAGTAGCATATCATGCTATTAGAATGGCTGATAATTTGCCGCTAGTCCCAGATCAAAACACATGGATTGTATCCGTGCAATCTTCTCCAAGAACCACACGTTCATCAAAGAGAGTATATAAGTCAGACGAAGAATGTGCCAAAATCTCCCACGAAGCTCATAGCAGTGAGAGCTCAGACAATAGGAAAGAAGATCAAGAATTGAAGAAATGAAGAATAAAGCAGTAGCCGCACACCAAGAAGAACCTCAACAAAAAAGGCAAGATTTTGAAAGAGAAAAGCAGACTTGCGAAAGGAGCCACCAAGCTACAGGTGTGAGGACCTTGAAAGATGGGTTCCAAGAGATATAAGGGGACCTAGAACTAAGAACCCTGCAAGGAAAGGAGCAGAGGATCCCAAGGATTTTCTTGAATGCATCTATGCGGAAGCAAAAGCCTTGCAGGTGAAGGAGGCTCAAGAAGCTGAAAGGAAAGCAAAGAAAGAAACGTTTGAACAACAAAGACAAGCAGAGGCTACAAAACAAAGTGAGACACATCACGACCAAGGGGAGATGTCTCTAAAGCCCACATAACCTGCTATGGAGCAAGAAGACCACCCAATGCCAAGCTCGCACCCTTCACCAATAGCTAAACCCAATGAGCGAGAGGAAGCAAAAGAAAAAGAGCCTGAACAACAGGCAGCAAGAAGTTCTGAACAACCCAAGGGAGCAAAACAAACAGAAGCTGAACCTTCCACGAACAAACAACCAGAAACAACAGAGGCATCCACAAAGCCTCAAGCAACAGAAGCAGTTGAGGCAACCGCAATGCCTCAAGGAGAAGTAAAACCCCCACCGCAACCACAAGCAGCCACCATAGCACCACCCAAGGAGCCACAAACCAAAACGGTAGAAACCTCAAGATAGTGATAGCCATTTTTTGGCTCTCAAAATTTTGTTTAATGGAGCCACTTCACACTATAAAAACACCTTAGCATGATGGCTAATCTTGCTCTTGCATTGTACATAGGCGTGTGTGTGTTAGGACTCTTTTCTATATTTTCTAAAAAAACTTCATGGAGCTAGTCATCAGGTTAGGTTAAAAAAATATAAATAAATAAATAAATATATATATATTATGGTACTATTCGTGTATAATATATTTCTTATAAAGGACCTAAGCATTGCATTATTTTCTCAATTTATTCGGTAATTGTGTAAATATGTAGACCTAAGTGTGCATTTTTCTAAATCTCTTTGCATCCTTTCATGGCATGAAATATTTCTATGTTAGTGTATACATACCCCATAATATTTATTTTTACAAAATAAACCCATGTATTTCATCCCGCACCCTCATGGAAGTCGAAATTTGTTTCTACACTGTCACTCACTTTCACTAGATATTTTCTTGCTTGCATATTTTCCCCTTTCACCCAAAAACAAAATAAAATATTCCTATCATGATATTCCTTCATGGGTCATGCACATTTTTTTCCATACACCATGTGCTCATAAAGACAAGGACTAGGAAAAATCCAAGCACTAGGTCTATCATGTACAATTGTTTTTTATTCTTCAAAAATCATCATGCATGCATGTGGCAAGGGCCACTTGGATTCCTTAGGTCATGGCATGGCTCATGGGGGGCTCACCTTTGGATGTATAAGGAGAATTCAACTAAAAAGGGTCCCACATAAGCACCTTTGCAATCCCACAATACACAGCTTTTTGGGTGCATTTTGGCACCCTTCTATCATCTGGATCAGCAAAAGTTGTCAACATACAAAATGTAGCTCGTGAGCTGAATTATTTTACATAAATATTCAGATTTTTTGGAGAAAAGCACGAATTCTGGTGAATTGTTTGGTGCGACTCAGTCTGCCCATTCCATGCACACAAGGATCCTCTCACTCTTCTCTCACATTTTCACACTCCCACCCACATACACACTCATCCCTCTCCATTATCCTTTCAAATGTACAGATTTCCATGCCCCTCTCACCTTCTTCACCATCTCGACTTCCCCTCTTACCACCATAGCCTTCTACATACACATATGCTCTCATACCGCTCTCTACTACCCCCAAATTACAATTTCATGTTTACTCCTCTAAAAGGCATGCATTTTTAGCACTTTATCCTTCCATAACCTCTGCAAATCAGAGGTTTTTCATCAATAATCCTCATCTTCATCGTGGAGATCAGCCGTGAAGGCGGTGCAAGAAGTAGAAGTAGAAGACGAAGAAGAACCGGCTCATTTTCATAAGGGTGAGTCCATAATTCTTGGAGGTTGCATCAATCTCAAGAGCTCATCCACGTCATTCAGCCTTGGTTCCTCGACAATCAAGTCATCATCACTTTTGTAAATATGCCACTAACATTTTCTAGTGATCACTAACAACTAACCCTTCTTGTAAATTGCACCCTCTACAATCTACTAGAGTAGGCACCTCCAAGTTACTCACCTCTCTCTCCTTCCACTCTCAATAATTCTTCCCCTTGAGCCCACATCCATGTGCCTTAAGGGATAAGGAAGACCCACTCCCATTTAAAAAATCAAAATATTTCCTAATCTCTTGTTTTGTCAATAAAATTGATTAGAACTAATCCTAATCAAAGCTTCCAAAAACCTATAAATAGAACCCATCTCTCCTTGAAAAAGTCATCTCTACACCATTGCACACTAGATTGAGCATAGCACACGCCAATTCTATCTTGGTTGTAAGGAGAGAGAAAGATTTCTATACACCATCACTTTGGTGCATAGAAAAACTTGAGCTAGTTGAGTGAGTGCGAGTAGAAGATATCTTTCTACCATTGTTGTATCTACCCCAACATCAATGAATTGTGGTTTGGCAAACTCATGCAGCTTCATAAGGTGACTTGTTTCATTGAAGGTTGTTGTTTGCTTGTCCTTGTGATTCATTGGCTATTATCTGTTGGCTACCATTGTAAAAGGGTGGATGGTGAGAGGGCTCCCATAACCCTAATACAATGTGCTAGTGATGCTATAATCAAATTGTGTCACTTGAATCCGCAAGCTCTAGGTGCCTTCTTGGGCAAATCATAAGGTTGAAGCTAAGTTGTACACCATCTCTCTCTCTCTCTCTCTCTCTCTCTGTCTCCTGTTTTAGTGCGTGAGAGTGTTCCATTGGTGTTAGGGTTAGTCTAAAGTCCTTACTTGATTTTGGGTTGCTCTAACGATTCTCCCTTTTTTTGCGTCTTAGTTCGCTTTGAAACTAGGTGATGCCCCTTGTGTAGTTGGGTTTTGGCTGTGGGTTTATTGTTTTGTTGTGCTTGTGGTTTCCCTAGCCCCAATTGAGCAGCATGGGAGCCTTGAGGGGTGTTTAGAGGTCGCCTCTCTTGTTGCCCACCTCGGACCGCCTCAATGTTGGTGCGCCCGTTGAAGACGAGCGGTTGTATTAGCATACAGAAGGTATGTCTTCAAAAACTAGTTGTGTTTACATGAACAATCCACCACCTCCTAATCCTACTCATGCAATTCAATTTCATTAGTTTCATTGGGTGCAAGGGATTAGGATAAATGTTCGTATTGATAGGAAAATCTTTTTTCAACAACGTATTGTATTCCTCTTTGGTAGTGAAGCATTAAGAGATATTTTACAATCCCCAAATCCTATTATACTCCCACTTGTAGACTATGATGTCTCTTTTGATGTGCATGTGTTTATCTTGTTTTAGCTAGGTTAATGAATCAAGAGGACTTGTATCGTACATTCATTCCTTTGGCTAGACAAGACGTGCATGTAATAGTTGGCACAAAGTTACAATTTCAACGTGTTTTCCGTCGTATGTTTGAACCTAGGCAAGTAGCGGCTATGAATGCCTCAGTCAATCCGTTCATTTTGCCATTGATTCGCTACGATCTAAGCTTTGATGTTTACATTTTCATTCTATTTTGAAATTTGATTTTGCAAAACAAAAAAGAAAAAAAGAAAAAGAAGTTTTTGAGTAAAACCATCAACATGGATACAACTAGGCAAATGAGTGGCTACCCCTTGTTCTTTGGAGAGCCTGGGGAGGATGCATAATTATTCTTAGCAAATTTCAATATGTCTTGCCGTATCAAGAAGATAGTAACTAATCAAGAACATCAAGAAATGTTTGAGGTAGTCCTTGGGAAAGATGCTAGCACTTGGTTTGACTCTTTGCTTGAGGAAGTTAAGGGGAATTACACGGAAGTTTTGAATCGTTTCAAGAAATACTTATTTGATCCCCAAAACACTCAAAAATTATGGCAAGACATTGTTTCTCAGAAGCAAAAAGACTTAGATGACTACTACTTCTACAAGCAAGAGTTTCTACGTCTTTGGGCTCTATGGATACGAAATGTTGCTAACCCTAGTGATGGTGGAGAATTTCTAAAGAAGGAGAGGTTCATAGCCGGAATCTTTCCCGACCTTAAGATAAAAGTAGAGGCGGGTGCACCTGCTACCTTTGATGCAGCTGAAACTAGGGCTGCTGAGAAATATAGGAAACTCAAGTGCTTAAGGGGAGAGGTTCCAATAGAAGGACTTAGACCCAAAGGTAAGTCATAAGAATCAACATCTAGGGAGCTTCTTGAGGTAACTACAGAAGTGATTGAGAAGTTAAATGAATCTTTAAGAAGCCTATCAATTCACCTTGCACAAGCTGTAGGTCCAAAGGGACAAGCAAAGAAGTCTGAAGAGCGAGATCCACGACCTAGGAGAGTCTTGCAATGTTGTAATTGCGGAGAGTCTGGACATGGGATGTATAATTGTCCTTGGCCCCGTGGGGAGCTAGGGAGACCTAACTTGAATTACCTAGTGTTGAATGCAGGTGAAGGAGCTGGTCAACAACCGAGGCTTCTACAGAGGACAAATGGACCAAGACCACCTCCACAAGGGGTGGAAGGAATTCCACCTTTGCCTGACCCAAATGTCAATGTTGTAGAAGTCACACAATCCAAAGAGGGTGACATTGAAGCAAATGGCATCAAACGTGGGCGGGTATTAGGTAAGGAAAACGAAGGAGTAACATCACAAAGTGACCATGCACGAGGAAAAGAAGCAAAGGAAACCAAGGAAGCCAAGAGGACCCGTCACCGCATCAACCTTCAAGACTTCCCTCTTAGACATGGTATGGCTCCCTACAACCTTATGGAGGGCATGAGAGGTAAAGGTCCAAGCATATCATGGCCTCAATTTCTTGCATTGTGCCCACAAGTTAGGAGGGAGCTAACAAAGGCAGTTAGCACTAGGAGAAGGACGAAAGAAAATGTTCTTGTTGTTAAAATTACACATGTCCAAATGAATGAGGATATTACACCTGTGCTAGATTGCTATATCAAGGGAAAACTAGCTAGAAAGGATCTAGTGGATGGGGGCGCACAAATTTGCATCATGACAGAGGACCTTATGCAGAGACTAGGCATGCACATTCATGAGACGCCTGAAATCAAAGTGAAAATGGAAAATAATAGCAAGGCTAGGTGTTTGGGAGTTTGTAAGAATGTTTCTGTGGAAGCTTTCAGCATTAAGAAGGTTGTTGATTTCTATGTTATGTCTACAAGGGGAAATGGCTATCCATTTATCCTAGGTAGACCGTGGCTAATGAGGATGCAAGCTTTGCAGGATTGGGAAAGCGGAAAGTTGATTTGCAGGAATGACAATCACAAGAAGGTTGTCTTTGACATGAAGGAGCAACGTCAAGAGGAGCTCCAGGAGGAATCTTCTCAAAGTGAAAGCGGGGATGATTGGACTGATGACACCTCGGAAGAAGAAAGCAGTGGTAGCACTACGGAGGAGGAGTCATCCACTGAAGTCATGGGTGCAAGTTTTAGGCCAAATAACGAAGAGACATCTTGCCAAGGTTTAAAAGAGGTAGGCCCCCAAGAGAACGAAAGTTTGCATGATGAAAAAATTCTAGATGGTATGTTGTCAAAGACTCTTACTTGGGAGGAAAGAGAGGGGTTGAAAAATGTGCTAAGAAAGCTTCCTAGGCTTTTTGCTAAAGATTACATAGATGTACGTGGAGTGGATGCCATTCAACACAAGATCAAGCTAAAGCCAGAGGACCTAAAGCACAAAAGCTATGAAGGTTAGGAGTCATCAAAGAGCAATCACTACTCAAAGAGGTGAGGAAGCTTCTAGCAGCAGGGTTCATCTACCCCGTAGAGAATTCTGAGTGGGTCTCTCCAGTTGTGGTCACCCCGAAAAAGAATGTCAAGTGGAGGTATGTGTCAATTATCGTCCACTCAACGAGACAACAAAAAGGGATCACTTTCCCCTCCCATTTCAAGATGAGATTCTTAATGAGGTAGCAGGTAAAGAAAAGTACACAGTATGTGATGGCTACTCTGGTTACTTTCAAATAGGTATTGCATTGGAGGATCAATTAAAACAACCTTCATCACTCCTTGGGTTTGTTTTGCTTTTAGAGTCACATGCCGTTTGTTTTGACAAATGCTCCAACAACATTTCAATGATTCATGAACATGGTGTTTCAAGCATTCTCTCGGAAGTCTATTAGAGTATTCATAGATGATTTTTGCATCTATAGCTCTAAATCATTGCATCTACATAAGGTAGAAGAAGGCTTGAGGAAGCTATATGATATGGAAGGTCAACTCAATCCCGACAAGTGCCACATAGGTGAGGATGAAGTGATCTTGCTTGGTCACAAGGTTTCTTCCAAAGGAATTGAGGTAGATCCAGCAAAGGCACAAGCTCTCATTGAGTTACCATCACCAAAGAGTCTTAAGGAGCTAATTTCATTTATTCAAAAGGTGAAGTACATATCACGCTTCATTCACTTGGCATCGGAGTTACTTCACCCCCTCCAAAAGTTGACACAACATGTAGAGTTTGCATGGTCTGATGAGCTTGAAGAGTACTTTTCTTGTATAAAAATGGTTTTGGCGGAACTACCAACACTCATGCCTCCACGTTGGGAGTTTACATTCTTTGTTAGCTCAAGCGTGGGTAAAGAGACATTGGGTGCGGTATTGTTGCAACAAGATCCTCATAACACTAGGATGCGGCCTGTCTACTTTGCTACCCGGGTCATGAATGCACTTGAAAAGGATTAGAAAGAAGCAGAATCTATGATGCTTTCTCTTGTCTTTGCAGTGAGAAAGTTTAGATCCTACCTCCTACCAAAACCCTTTATCATAATCACTACTGAAAACTTGTTTCCTTGGGTGTCATATCAAATGACACTAAGTCCCAGGATTTCATAATGGATCATGGAATTGCAAGAGTTCCAATACTCTTTCAGAGTAGAAGATAGTGTACGTGCACAATTAGCAGGGATTCTCACCTATAGAGTGCATGAAAGGGACATCAAGGTGCCTGAAGTGAAAACCCTACCCTTACCACCACCAAGGCATTTACCTAATGAATTCACCTTGTTCTTTGATGGAGCATTTAAGAAGGCTACAGGAAAAGCAAGGGGAGGGTTTGTGTTGCTTGATTCAAATGGTGAGGCTGTTATGAAAGAGCATGTGAATTTTCCCGGTTCCACGAGAAACAATGAAGCAGAGTATGACATACGAATCCATGGTTTGCAGATGTGTGTTTCTCAAAAGATACGACGTCTCATGGTAAAAGGGGATGCACTGCTCATTGTGAAGCCAATTTTATGTATTTGGGCTTGTAAGAATGAAAGGCTAAGGCAAAAGGTTCATGCCATCCGTAAACTCTTCAATCAATTTGAAGAAGTACAATTGTATCATATTCCTAGGAAACAAAATGAAGATGCTGATTTGCTTGCCCAAAAAGCAGTTGCATGTGTGGAGAGTGAAGTGCAAGTCATCATGGCAGCAACAGTGATAAAGAAACCAAGGTACCAGGGGATGGAGTCATTGGCTCCCATTGTGAGCTACATTTTAGAGGGTGAGTTTCCAGAGAGCTTCACAAAGGCTCAAAAGTGGAGGCTCATTAAGAAGGCAAGTTCATGTTTGTTTTTGGAAGGTTCCCTCTACCAAAGCGGAAAAGATCAAGTTTGTAGGAGAATACCGACAACCAAGGAGATTTCAGCCATTCTTGAAGGTTTGCATGAGGAAGCGTGTGGTGGTCACTGCAAATTTTTTTTTTCTTACCGGGTATGTTTGGCCAAGCTTGCACATTGTCAGATTAATGGAAACAAGCGCCTGTTACATTGTCCACGTCAGTTAGTCCTTGCAAATGGTCCGTTTGAAAAATGGGGCATTGATGCTATGGGTCCATTGCCTATGACTAAAAATGGAAAATTGTATATCTTGGTGGCCATAGATTACATGACTAGGTGGGTAGAAGCTCAAAGTGTGGCAAGAGTAAATGAGAGGATAATTAGCAAGTTTGTGTACACTCACATTTGTTGCAGATTTGGCACACCTTTGGAGATTGTTTCTGATAATGGTCTAGGATTTAGGAAGGGCTTGCTCACAGAAGTTTGTGATGAGCTTCACATTCTACATCGGCATAGCACACCCTACTATCCTCAGTCAAATGGTTTGGTAGAGAAGGCTAATGGCATCATTGCAGGAATCATCCGAAAGATGGTAAAAAACAAGACAAAGCTATGGGATTATTTCTTGGATGGATCATTGTGGGCCTATCGGACTACCTACAAGGAAGCGACAGAGTTCACACCCTTCCACCTAGTCTATGGTCAAGAAGCTTTGCAACCCATCGAGCTCAACATTCCAACAATGCGACTTCATGGAAAGGTGGCACAAGGAGAAGAAGCAGCATGGGAAGATTGCCTTCTCACCCTAGAATTGCTAGAATGGAAATGGGAGGCTGCTTATGAGTGCTTTAAAAGAAAGGCTACGCAAATAAAGGACAAGCTCGACAAAAAGGTCAAAGACAAAGATATCAAAGAGGGAGACCTTGTACTAAGGTATGACAATCGACTTGATAATCGGTTTGATGCCAAATTTGAGACTAGATGGCAAGCACCATACATTGTCAAGAAGACCTTCAACTCTAGCTACTATCAACTCGTGGATTTGGATGGAAAGGAGCATGCTAAGAAGGTAAATGGCTACCGACTAAAGCCATATTTAAGCCCCCTCCTTCCAAAGGACTTAAAGAACCAACAATGCAAGGAGAAGTCTAGGGAGGTATGTTGCTACTATTTCTCTCTCTCCCATCAAGCAAAATCCTGCTCTTCATATGTGTAACACCAGGATGAAAAAGTAACAAGGGACAAAGGAATGATGGACAAAGCACTATATAACCACCCGCAATTAGCATTCCAATGTGCGTCGAATGATGGTACATGAATATACCATCATCCAGGGGGAGGGCTGAATGATAGCTGTTTTTTGGCTCTCAAAAGTTTTGTTTAATGAGCCACTTCACACTATAAAAACACCTTAGCACGATGGCTAAGCTTGCTCTTGCATTGTACATAGGCGTGTGTGTGTTAGGACTCTTTTCCATATTTTCTAAAAAATATTCATGGAGCTAGTCATCAGGTTAGGTTAAAAAAACAAAAATAAATAAATAAATAAATAAATATTATGGTCCTATTTGTGTATAATATATTTCTTATAAAGGACCTAAGCATCGCATTATTTTCTCAATTTATTCGGTAATTGTGTAAATATATAGACCTAAGTGTGCATTTTTCTAAATCTCTTTGCATCCTTTCATGGCATGAAATATTTCTATGTTAGTGTATACATACCCCATAATATTTATTTTTACAAAATAAACCCATGTATTTCATCCCGCACCCTAATGGAAGTCGAAATTTGTTTCTACACTGTCACTCACTTTCACTAGATATTTTCTTGCTTGCATATTTTCCCCTTTCACCCAAAAACAAAATAAAATATTCCTATCATGATATTCCTTCATGGGTCATGCACATTTTTTTCCATACACCATGTGCTCATAAAGACAAGGACTAGGAAAAATCCAAGCACTAGGTCTATCATGTACAATTGTTTTTTATTCTTCAAAAATCATCATGCATGCATGTGGCAAGGGCCACTTGGATTCCTTAGGTCATGGCATGGCTCATGGGGGGCTCACCTTTGGATGTATAAGGAGAATTCAACTAAAAAGGGTCCCACATAAGCACCTTTGCAATCCCACAATACACAGCTTTTTGGGTGCATTTTGGCACCCTTCTATCATCTGGATCAACAAACGTTGTCAACATACAAAATGTAGCTCGTGAGCTGAATTATTTTACATAAATATTCAGCTTTTTTGGAGAAAAGCACGAATTCTGGTGAATTGTTTGGTGCGACTCAGTCTGCCCATTCCATGCACACAAGGATCCTCTCACTCTTCTCTCACATTTTCACACTCCCACCCACATACACACTCATCCCTCTCCATCATCCTTTCAAATGTATAGATTTCCATGCCCCTCTCACCTTCTTCACCATCTCGCCTTCCCCTCTTACCACCATAGCCTTCTACATACACATATTCTCTCATACCGCTCTCTACTACCCCCAAATTACAATTTCATGTTAACTCCTCTAAAAGGCATGCATTTTTAGCACTTTATCCTTCCATAACCTCTGCAAATCAGATGTTTTTCATCAATAATCCTCATCTTCATCGTGGAGATCAGCCGTGAAGGCGGTGCAAGAAGTAGAAGTAGAAGACGAAGAAGAACCGGCTCATTTTCATAAGGGTGAGTCCATAATTCTTGGAGGTTGCATCAATCTCAAGAGCTCATCCACGTCATTCAGCCTTGGTTCCTCGACAATCAAGTCATCATCACTTTTGTAAATATGCCACTAACATTTTCTAGTGATCACTAACAACTAACCCTTCTTGTAAATTGCACCCTCTACAATCTACTAGAGTAGGCACCTCCAAGTTACTCACCTCTCTCTCCTTCTACTCTCAATAATTCTTCCCCTTGAGCCCACATCCATGTGGCTTAAGGGATAAGGAAGACCCACTCCCATTTAAAAAATCAAAATATTTCCTAATCTCTTGTTTTGTCAATAAAATTGATTAGAACTAATCCTAATCAAAGCTTCCAAAAACCTATAAATAGAACCCATCTCTCCTTGAAAAAGTCATCTCTACACCATTGCACACTAGATTGAGCATAGCACACGCCAATTCTATCTTGGTTGTAAGGAGAGAGAAATATTTCTATACACCATCACTTTGGTGCATAGAAAAGCTTGAGCTAGTTGAGTGAGTGCGAGTAGAAGATATCTTTCTACCATTGTTGTATCTACCCCAACATCAATGAATTGTGGTTTGGCAAACTCATGTAGCTTCATAAGGTGACTTGTTTCATTGAAGGTTGTTGTTTTGTTGCTTGTCCTTGTGATTCATTGGCTATTGTTTGTTGGCTACCATTGTATAAGGGTGGATGGTGAGAGGGCTCCCATAACCCTAATACAATGTGCTAGTGATGCTATAATCAAATTGTGTCACTTGAATCCGCCAGCTCTAGGTGCCTTCTTGGGCAAATCATAAGGTTGAAGCTAAGTTGTACACCATCTCTCTCTCTCTCTCTCTCTCTCTCTCTCTCTCTCTCTCTCTCTCATTTTAGTGCGTGAGAGTGTTCCATTGGTGTTAGGGTTAGTATAAAGTCCTTACTTGATTTTGGGTTGCTCTAACGATTCTCCCTTTTTTTGCGTCTTAGTTCGCTTTGAAACTAGGTGATGCCCCTTGTGTAGTTGGGTTTTGGCTGTGGGTTTGTTGTTTTGTTGTGCTTGTGGTTGCCCCAACCCCAATTGAGCAACAGGGGAGCCTTGAGGGGTGTTTAGAGGTCGCCTCTCTTGTTGCCCGCCCCGGAACGCCGCAATAGGAGCGTAAAGAGTGGGAAACAAATGACAAAGTCATCACGCAGGTCAATGAATATGGCAAGCAGATGCAGCTGATGACATAAAAAATGCGAGTAGTAGCACGTAGCCATAGTGCTAAGGCTAGGGAACTTGAGCTAGTCATTGATGCTCTATAAGGAGAGTTGGATGACAAAATGAACATAATTTCATATCTACAAAGACATATCAAAAAGCTGAAGGATGAAGCAGAACAACACTAGCTTGCCAAAGAGAAGCAACAAAAAGAAATGGAGGAGTTGGGTGAGCTTCTATTCATTTTATCCAATTCCTGCAAAAGAAAAGATCAACAGCTGAGAGAAGTAACTAATGAGCTTCAAAGCACTACTCTGTCAGTACAAAATATCCAAGTGCGGCTCGATGTAGCAAATGCTTCTCTACAGTACTTAGAGTAAAGGATCAATAATTAGGCAACCTTTTTGAGACAGATAAGAGAGAACCCTGTTGTCGCTTCAATCAAAGGTACAGATAAAGTCTATAAGACTTTGGAAAAGAGAAACAAGGATCTCGAGCTAGAGCTGAAGCTAGAGCAATCACAAAGACGAGACCTTGCCTTTACGTGTCCAAAGAGAGAAGCAACTGTTGCTCAAAGAGATAGCTGAATTAAAGAGAGTCAATCAGCTGTTGAGAGAGGGACAACTAGAACATCACGAAGAAGGAGGTACCTCTAAGCAACCAACTGTTGGCATACCCTCAATCTCATTTGCTAAGATGGAAACACAACCATCAGAAGGGCTAGAAGGAGAAGTGAATTTTTAGGCACCACTCATTGAATCTGAGCAAGTGCCCATGGTCCAGCTTTCTAAAGTTGAGGAAGATGCACTAAAGGAGCATATTGCCCAAGAAACAGATGTTGAATGGAAAGCAATGATGGATTGGGAGATGAAAATTCTTCACTCAATCAATGTAACTTAACTCACTCCCAAACAAATCAATGCACAATGGAATCAACAATTACTACCATACCCCTTGATCAAAGTAGAGCTATTACAGGTAAAGGAAAGACTATACAAAGATATGCAGGTAGGAGGCTCACAGGATATCCACCCCAAGTGGAGAAAGAGCTAGTTGAACAAGAATTCAGATATCTGATTCTGTTCACAAGAGCACGTGCAGCCCTTCAGAAAGACCCAACATTCTATCATGTACCAAGGGTAAGGACATGGCAAGCATACGAGGCACTAAAAAAGAAGAGGCCTACATGGCTGAACTACCCACGACTGCCAGATCTAGAGCAGGGACTGGCAACGAAAGAATACATGATGAAAACCCTAACGAGCACCATGACTTTCTTCAAGAGCCTTCCTGACCTCTCATGTGCCATGTTGTATAAGATTTGCAAAATGCTGGTCACATGCATTCAAGATTTTTACGAGCTTGAGCAAGCTGGAGTGCCATGGATGTCTTTCCTCGAAGGCAATAAGGGTCTCTATTATGACTTAAGTGGCCAGACTTTCGAAGAAGTCCTTTATGGCTTCTATGCCAGATGCATGTTTTTTTCCTCCAGAAATATGTTGGCATTTGAGGAAGCATTCTATACAGGTTTATTCACTTGGAAAATGAAGATATTTGCGCTAGTGATAAGCAACCTTACATCCAGATTTGTTGGCTATTCAGCCGTTGAGCTTAAAAATAGAGTCACCATATGCAATCCTTGCAAGTTCCTGACAAAGAAAGAAGAATCAGATATGAGAAAGCACTCCATGCGCTTAAAGATCGCCTGGCCAGTCGTCAACCCAAAGACTAGTTCAGTCCATGAAGCTGTGTCTTGATGAATTGGAAATGTTGTAACTCCTAGTTTCCATATAAATAGTGTAATTGATGAGTCGGGGCTACAACCTTCCAGATTTTATCAACCTATATTTATTTAGAGCTCCCAGATTATTAGTTTTGACCACAAAAACCTGGGCTAAGGTATAAAATCCACTTTTATTAAGTATTTTATAAGTTTTGGATAATAGAAACAGATCGTGAGCTAACGGTGCTCACTTCTCTCCTTCTCGCGCTTCCTATTCCCTTCCCGATTGTCACATTGCAGTGCCGTTGTCAGGAGCTTTTTTGGAGCAAGGGATTGCGCATATGTACATATACATGCATGGTGCATCAAATAAATAATTTCCCATTTTTCAGAGCCAGGTGGTTACGTGGGGCCCACATGTGTACAGGTAGGACAGGGTGTACACAGTGCATCGATTTTCACTATTACCAGTACCACTGTGTTTTTTCTACAATAAGGAGGAGTTGGTAGCGCGTAAAACTTCTCGAGAAAGCTATCCGCGGGCCGACGACATGAGGTAAGCAGGTGCGTCAGATGGCATCGAGTGGCATCAGGAGGTCGAACGGGGTCAATACTTGCACGCGGAGAAGTATGGACACGACGTGGGTGTTTTCTTGTGATACTTATGCAGAAAGGTCATCATGAGGACCAATTTTTGGGGCCACTTCACGTGGTTGCGGGATGCATTATTTGGAAAAACTGAGTGCCAGGTGTGCGGATGATGGGTGACAACTATGCACTGCGAGGTCAGTTTTTGGCATGTTCAGGGTCCGTTTGAGGTCATCTAAAAGGCCACGGGTGCCCAAATAATAAAGCTAAGTGTGGGAACTAAAAAATTTGAGAGAAGAGCAGAAAAAACATGGAGAAGAGAGGAGGAACAGCCACAAGTGTGTTTTTGCTGTTTTTGGAGCATTTTTTTGGCCCTAAACTGCTCATCCGAGGTCGGATTTGAGCACTGTGACATTGTAGGGTGGGGTTTTTGGGCGTTCCGGACGCAATGGTGCTGCCCATTTTGCCAAAATTCCTCACAGATTTTCTGCTGTTTTTCTGTGTAATCTTCTCCGGTGAGTGAAGCCTCTACTTAACTTTGTGGTTGTATCTGGTGTATTTTCTTAGTACTGTGTAAACTATTTTCCCCATTGGTGTTGGGCTGAGCTTCATTGAGTCTAAACAACATAAATTTTCCTCCTTTGAGCTGAATTGAGAGTGTGTGTGTGAGTGTGTATGTGTGAGTGTTGAGTAGGCAAGTGGGAAATCTCTCTCTTCTCACTCCGTCTGTGTGTTTCCTGTCTCGGCCAGGCTAGTTGTGTAAGCCGAGTGGTGCCTAATAATGTGTGTGTGTATCATCCCAAGAGTGTGTGTCCGGTCATTATAGAGGCTTTGTGTGTATTTCCCTCCCTCTCACATTCTTTTGGTGCCCCCACTGAGGATCTTCTTCGAGTACCTTCTGCTTCGAGCTTCAAGCTTCGAGATTCGGGATTATAGGTTGCAGGTTGCAGATTATAGGTTGCAGATTACAGGTTGAAGATTACAGGTTACAGGTTACAGGTTACAGGGACACGTACAGGTACAGGTGATTCACACAGGTACAGGTAGCTGGAGTACAGTGATATACTAGCATTGGTGTCACTTGCAGTTGTTGTGGGTATGCATCACTTGGCGCCTGTTTGAGCGCATTTTCTGTTGGATTGTACGTTACTTGTGGAAACTGCCATGGTACACCTTTGTGGAGCCATATATGGTCTTATTTGGCAGTCCCAGCCATTTCTGAGACTTGGTCTGGAAGATAGTCATTTCTGAGACTTGACTATACGCGATTTGCATTAGCCTTCGTGTGAGGGTCAATAGCGTGAGGTTTTATTGAGCTGGGGGATTCTCAATTGTGGAGATCCTTTCGGTGATACAGGTAGATGGAGCACCCTTTTCGTGACCTCGCCATAGGCTATGTACTAGTGAGTCCTATTTGGTGCTCGGGTTCTATTGTTGACAGCTTATGCATACATATACAATCTATATTTTAGGTTTCTATTGCTCTACTTCTGGGGAAACTCTGTCAAAATTTTTCCAAGTTATGATGGCTGGTTTTTTGGTCCTTTGAGCCATTTATGCTGTTATGCTGCTGAAATTTTGGCAAAATCAGAGGATAAGACAGGTGTGCTTTCTTGGGAGATGCATGGTTGACTTTAATGGATGATAAAATGGCCCTCAATTCACTCCTTTTCATTTAACTCAAAGAATCCAGATAAATGTTCGTGTGTCCAGGAAGATTTTTTTCCAGCAGCGCCTAGTCTTTATGTTCGGGCCAAGAAGATTAAGAGAGATACTGGAATGTCCTTTGCCTGTTGTAATTCCGATGATCAACTATGAAAACTCATTTGATGTGCATGTGTTTGTCCTTACCTAAAGCTGAGCTCCATTGAAGCTTCTGGGGATTGGGTAGTGAAAAGTTTTGGGTTCTTGCACGTGTGTTCGAAGGGTTCTCAACGCATTGTAACTTGGGTAGCCATGGCTTTCTCTTATCCGGAGTTTCATGGAAGAATTGATGAAGATGTGGAAGAATTTTTGGAAAAGATGGAGGTTGCCTGCATTAGCAACCAGATTCATGACCCTGCGCAGATGTTACGTCTTCTCCAAATCTGGTTGAAGAGTGATGCATGAGTTTGGTCCAAGGCATTTGAAGAGGAGTTGCGTATGGCTGATCCACCCGTAAGGTTGACTTGGGATAATCTACGGCATGGGTTGGAAGTGGAGTTTGTGAAGATAGAAGATCCTGACAAAGTGTGGCAAGAAGTACAAGATTTGGTGCAAAAGGAAGGTGAGCCAGTAGATGCGTACATACGTAAGTTCTCATTGGCATGGGAGAGGATGTGCAAGGCCTTAGCACCACACGTACCCCCACCTGACATGATGAAGAAGGACAGGTTCTTGGCTGGTCTTTGGGAGAATATACGTTGGAGAGTGGAGCTAAAGAAGCCTAGGACATATGAAGATGCACTAGAGGTAGCAAGGAACAAAGAGTGGAAGCTGAGGAAAATGAGCCAGTTAGGGGTGGAGTCTTTGCCCATGAGGTCTGAATTTCACCCTATGGATTCTTCACAAGGTCGTATGCCAGGGGTTCATCATGAACCAGTGGTTCCTGTTACTCCTCAGGTTATGCCAGCAGTGGTCACTACAGCAGTGCAAGATGATGGGCTAAGGCAAGACATGAGTCAAGTGGTCGATTTAATGAAGAATCTCAGGCTAAACATGCTAGGTCAAGTGGGAAATAATCGAGGTCGAGGGAGGTTTGAAAATCAGTCAAGAGGTGAAGAAAGGCCTAGGAATGGTGTTGGACAAAGCAATGGTAGGTACTGGAGGCAGACGCCCACATGTTATAATTGTGGAGAGTTGGGTCACATCAGCCCGCAATGTGATAAGCCACCAAGGATGGGGGGAGACATGTATCCATTGCCAAGACAGGTGCTAACTAGGTCAAATTATTATGGCATCGAAATTAAGGGAGACGAAGGAACCAGTGGACTGACCCAGGAGGAAAAGGGAAAGACAAAAGTGCTAAGTGTAGTCACCTTGGAGAAGGCATCAAAGCTAGAGGATACATTAGTGATGCCTATTGGGAAGAGGACCACAGAGGATAAGGAAGGAAGAAGTGCCCCAAGTCCTAGTAAAAAGAAAGGAAAGAGCCATGAAGGCGAGGATGTCAAGGCCAAGAGGAAAAGGAGAGCTCGTCGAAAGTTTCATGTTTCAGATTTTCCACTAGGGGATGGGCAATTAAGCTATGACTTGAAGGAGGATCTGACGAGCAGGAAGGAAGATGTTACTTTTGGGCAGCTTATAGAGATGGTGCCTAAGCTAAAGCGACAGTGGAAGAGGATGGTTAACCCAATGGAGAAAGAGCCAGAGAGAGGTTCAGTAACGGTGTTGGCAATGGATGAGCTACCAGACATTTGTCCAATAGTAGATGTGTGGCATAAAAGGAAAAATTTGGGACAAGGTTATGTGGATGGCGGAGCCCAAATATGCGTCATAACACACTCATGCGTTGAGAAGATGGGTCTCACAGTGGCTGGGGTGTCAGGTTTTCGGATCAGATTGGCAAACCATCAAAAAGTAAAATGCTTGGGTGTTGTAAAGAGCTTAGAAGTGGAGGCATATGATGCAAAGGCAGTGGTTGATTTTCATGTGATGCCAGCAGGGTTCGAAGCATATCCTATTATACTGGGCAGACCATGGTTACGTGCAGTGGGAGCTGTTCAAGATTGGCGACATGGTACGATTAGCCTCTATGGAAAGACAGGTACCAAGAAGCTTTATAATATGGGCACAATGAAACGATTAGAGGAGCTTTATGAAGATGAGGATGAGTCTAGTGATGAAGACTCTTCCACGATGACAGATGAGGACAGTGATAGCACTACCAACAGTGATGAGGATGCTAATGTTGCATTTCTTTTGATGGACAAAGAAATCCAGGAGTTTGGTTTAGTTGCATTTGAGAATGAGGTTGAAGATGAAAGTGAAGGGCCTAATGAAGTGATTGAAGGGCTGATGCAAACCAAGGTTGAGTTTTCAAAGAAGAAGGAATTGATGACACAAATGATCAGTGGAGACCTCTCAGCTATGGAGAAGGATATATATTTGCACATGCTGGCTAGTTTTCCTGATTTGTTCATTACTTCACATGAAGAGATCAGAGGGTTCAAGGGCGAAGAGATGCATATAGAGCTGAAAGAAGGTGCTAAGCCAGTGCGGCAAAGGCTAAGAAGGATGGGTCAAGAGAAAATGGAAGCCTTGCGAGAAGACGTGGACAAGTTATTGAAGGCAGGGTTCATAGTCCCTATGGAGACCACAGAATGGGTGAGTCCAGTTGTAGTCAGTCCAAAGAAGGATGGGAAGTGGAGAATTTGTGTAGATTTTAAACCCTTCAATGCAGCCACTAAGAAGAACCCATATCCTCTTCCATTCATCGATCAGATCTTGGATTCAGTGGCAGGTTATGAGAGGTACAGTGTGTGTGATGGTTTTTCAGGCTATTTTCAATTGAAGATTGCTCTTAAAGACCGCACAAAGACCACTTTTATTACGCCATGGGGCTGCTATTGCTACACAGTATTGCCATTTGGGTTGTCAAATGGACCTTCCTTCTATCAAGAGTGAGCAAATTGGGTGTTGGAACCATTCATTGGTAGTTGTGTTAAAGCTTTTATGGATGACTTCTGTGTTTATAGCAGTAGGGCTGAACACCATGAGAAGCTGCAAATGGTATTGGCTCGATATGATGAATGTGGAGGACAACTAAATCCAAAAAAATGTCATCTAGCACAGCCAAGGGTGAAGTTATTGGGCCACATGGTGTCAAAAAATGGCATTGAGGCTGATCCAGACAAGGTTATGTCTATTATTCTTCTTCCATCACCTACAAGTACGAAGCAATTGGCAACCTTTATACACAAAGTGAATTACATGGCAAGGATTATTCCATTGTCTTCTTAGATTCTTTATCCATTACAACAAGCGGAAAAGCATGATCCATTGCAATGGGATGACAGGTGCGAAGAAGTGTTTCAAGAGGTGAAAGAGGTGTTAGGGGGGTTGTCAGCCATGCAGGCTCCTGATTGGGAGAAAGTTTTTTATGTAAATCCCTCAGTAGGGGATGATGCCATCGGAGCCATGCTATTGCAAAAGGGGAAGGGCACCCATTATATGAGGCCAGTGTATTGTGCAAGCCGAGTGAAGTTGGTAATGGCGAGAAAGTTCTCGGAAGTAGAGCTAGTGATATCTAGTGTAATATTTGCTTGTCGACGATCTCGTCATTATTTGCTACCACGCCCTTTTGTTTTCTTGACGAGTTATGCCTTTTTGCCACAGTTAATTAATGGTACTAACATGTCAAATGTGGTGAAGAAATGGGTAATTGAGCTGCAAGAATTTGAGTTCTCTTTTCTAGTGGAAGATAGTACAAGGGCTACCCTAGCTGATTTGTTGACCTACAAGGAGAATCCCCTTATTGCTAAGGAAGAGGTGGTGAGAAAGGTAGTTGAAGAAGTGCCACAGATCAGCAATGCACATGTGTTGTTCTTTGATGGTTCATACAGAAAGAGCCATGATGCAGCTTCAGGGGGTATAGCACTTTATGATCCAGAGGGGAAGCTAGTATGCAAGAGAGGGTCCAAATTGGATGCTCATAGTAACAATGAGGCTGAATATGCTACTCTGGAAGCCGGATTACACATTTGTTTGAAGCATGGGGTTCGAAGGTTGAGCATAAAAGGTGATGCCTTGTTAGTGGTGAAGCAAGTGCTGGGTGTGTGGAAGAGCAAGAACACCTCATTGAAGGAAATGTGCTTCATAATTAAAGGCCTGTTAAAAAAGTTCGAAGCATGGAGCATCAGACACATTGAACGCGCTCTAAATGGAGAGGCACATGAAGCGGCTCAAGGCATGATTGGGGAGCTATTTGTGTTGAGGACCACTGTTGAGAGGCACATGTTAGAAACTGACTCTGAATAGCTAAGTCGGATTTTGACTTATCGGATATTTACTGAGCTGTATTTTGCCAAGTCGGATGTAACTGTCTTTCAGTTGCAGTATGCTGAATGTCTTGTGACTGGGTAGTTAAGTCGGATTTATCTATATAAGTGGGGAATGTATCTGCGCACGAGGTATCTGTTCTCTGATATGAATGTGATGATGATGGTGCAGTGCACTAACTATTCAGTGTATTGTCTCTGATTACTCTGATATTTTTGAGTAGTCATGTTTACTGTGTCTGAATTGTTGTTAATGAAGTATGGTGGAGTAGATGGTTATTCTTGCTGTGTATGATGTTCATGTGTTGACCTAACCCACAACACATTTGGCGATCTGCTGGGTTAACGTTTATTTTCAAGTAATGATGCATGTCAGAGGGAGACAGGAGAGTAGGAAGAGTGTACTACACAAGGGCTCAAGCACAGGCTGGAAACATTGATCCATTTAACTATGATCATGACAATCAACAATCACCCGATGCTCAGGGGCAGCAACCTGTAGACCAAGGAGGGGTAGGATCAGGAGCAGCAGGAGAAGAGAGAGTGAGGCAATTTATTGGAGCTTTATTGCTGGCAAGAAGAACCACCAGGAGAAGGATCCAGTTTGACCCACTTCAGGGGGCTACCAGGCAAAGACCTAGGAGACCACCACAACCCATTCCAATGGCTCAACCACCACCCAACCCAAAGGTCAAGGCAGCCAAGTTTAGAGCAAGGAGTAAGGAAGATGCTGACTGTCATGTGGCACAGTTTGAAACTAAGTGGCAGGCAAGTGGCTATCAGGTGATGTATGCTGATGGAGTGAAGATGGAACAGTTTGCTGCCACATTGGAAGGAAAGGCCATGAGTTGGTTTAGCCAATATGGCATTGCACATTTTGCTACTTATAATGCTTTGAAGCAGGCATTTCTGCAGAGATTTAGAAAGGAGAAGACTCCGACTGATGTCCTGAGAAAACTCAGAGACATTAAGCAAAATAAGATGCTGGTTGAAGACTATGCACAGAAGTTCAGAATTTTAGTAGAAAGATTGCAGGGGAATGAAAGACCCACTAATGAAATGTTAGCAGGTTATTTTTTGAAAGGATTGAGAAGCAGCTTAAAGGGAGCAGTAGCTAGCATTGATATTGCTGGAGGTCTGGATGACCTTGTTACTGCTGCTGCAAGGGTGGAGAAGAGACTTGGCATGACCAAGGCAAAAGGAAAAGAAGACAGTGACTCAGATCCAGAAGAAGCATCTGAAGACACAGATTCCAGTGGGAACTCAGATTCAGGCTCACCATCAGACAGTGAAGAGGAAACAGAAAAAAGAAAGAAGAAACAGAGCAGTAAGAAGAAGAAAGTCAAGCAAAAGCAGAGCATTGAGCAAGCTTTGGTAGGCAAACTTAAAAAGTTTGGTTATTCTGTTGTAGCACCTAAAGAAAAAGTGTATTGTCACATTTTTGAAAGGGATGGACATAGTACTGCTAGCTGTTGGTATAATCCAAAGAATAGAGGGCAAACAGCACCTAACATAGGAAGAGGAAGACCAGAAATTGGAGCAAATCAAGCAGTACCATTTAGGGGAAGACCACCATTTCAGAGGACAAGACCTCCTAGACCTCCTTGGAGAGAGCAGGAGAACAATAATAATAGGAGACCCTGTGTGTACTGTGGTGCACCAGATCACTGGGTAGGTCCCAATTGTGCTTTATGGGTGAAGCATAGGGAAGAAAGGGGAATGCCCATTGTGAGATATAATCAGCCCAATCAACCTGAAAATTAGCAACAGCAGCAGCAGCAAAATCAGCCAGCAGCTCAGGCAAATGTAATCTTGTTTGATGTGTTTTCTCAGGATGAGCAGCTTCAAGATACTGACCAAGAACAGGAGCAGCAAGGGAATGAAGAGGAACATCAATGGGCTTGTGACTGCAACCAATGTGTGCAGGAGGATCATGTTGAAGTTCTAGCAGTGACTAGGTCTAAGGATAAAGCACCTTTGGATTGGAAGGAGCAAAAAGGGGTAAGAGACCAGGTTACAAAAAGGATTGCCAAACACCAGGCAAAGCAGGTGGATATTGAGGATGACCCAAAAGAAAAGGAAGAGCAGAATAATGGGAGCAAGGAGGTGGAAAATAAACAGGATAAGGATTGGTTTGAAATACTTATTATCTCACCTCTTCAATTATCTTTGGATCAGTTGTTGCAATTGGTTCCAGCTTTCAAAGACAGATTGTTCAGAAAGCTGCAGAACCTGAATGGACTTGGCACAATGGACAGGCAGTTTTCTCTAGCAGCAGCAAATAGAATTGATCCAGCAGATGTGGACTTTGTGGTACCAGTTATTAAAGTACACTTTCTTGGAGAAAATTTTGATGATGTGTTATTGGATGGAGGCTCTGGGGTGAATATTTTACCAGAGGCAGTGTACAAAAGAATGGAGTTGGGAGCTCTGGCTCCAGCACCTTTTCAGGTGAAAATGGCAGACCAATCTAGGGTACAACCTTTGGGAATTCTCAAAGCACAGGAAATTCAGGTGTCAGGATTATCCTTTTTTGTTAATTTTGTGGTACTCAGAATGTCAGACTCAGCAGCTGCATATGAAATGCTATTAGGAAGGCCTTGGTTCAGATTGGCTAAAGTAAGACAGGACTGGGGAGAAAATGTTGTCATATTGAAAAAAGGGAAAAAGAAAGTAACCATACCTATGAGGGGAAGGAAGATGGTTCCATTAAGTGAGAAACCACTGTTTGCTCAGACTATTAATTTTGCTGATGAGGTCACAGATGACCAAGAGGAAGAGTTCTTGAAGGCCAATCCAACTGTTGTACCTGTGTTTGAAGTAGATGTGGAAAGCATGTTATAGCAAGGTAAGGAACAGGATGAGCCAGATACAGGTTTAGCACCAGGACAGACAGTGCAGGGTAAGGAACTGTTACAATTGGTGGACCAGAAATATGCTATGTCTGATAAGGAATAGATTCAGCAGGAAGAAAAGGAGGCCAGGGATATGGCTGAGAAAATTTATGAAAAGAAGTTTGGGGCATCAAGCAGGGTAGAAAAGGAGGAGCTTCAGGAGCTGAATTTAGGAACAGAGGCAGAACCAAGAATGGTCAAAGTGAGTGCACACATTCAAGGGGAATTTCTGGCACAGCTGTTGCAATTATTGGTTGATTATAAGGATGTGTTTGCTTGGGATTATTCTCAGGTGAGAGGCATTGACCCAGCACTACATCAGCATAGGATTAATTTGAAAGAGGGTGCAAAACCAATTGTGCAGCAAAGATATAGAATGAATCCTAACTTTGCCAAACAGGTGAAGGAGGAGCTTGATAAGCTCCTGGCAGTAGGGTTCATTAAACCTGTACATGAAGTATCATGGTTGTCTCCTATACTGGTTGTGCCAAAGAAAAATGGAGCTTTAAGAGTATGTGTGGATTATAGAAAATTGAATGCAGCAACCATTACTGATCCCTTTCCTATGCCATTTTGTGATGCTGTGTTGGATGCAGTAGCTGGTCATGAAATGTACAGCTTTTTGGATGGTTTTTCTGGTTATAATCAGATTAGTGTTGCTGAGTCGGATCAGCATAAAACAGCTTTTATAACTGAATGGGGAGCCTTTGCATACACAGTGATGAGTTTTGGGTTAACCAATGGACCACCTTCATTTAATTTTGTTGCTCATAAGGTGTTTGAACCTTACTTACAGGACTTTATGAGAGTCTTTGTGGATGATTTCTCAGTGTTTGGAAAGAAGGATAAACATCTGCTACATCTGAAGCTCTGTTTTGAAAGATGCAGACAATTCAGGATGGCTCTGAATCCTTATAAAAGTGTAATTGCTGTGAGGAGTGGAATACTTTTAGGACATGTGGTGTCAGAAGCAGGAATGGCTATAGATGTCAAGAAAATAGAAGCCATTCAAGCAGCACCAGTTCCTACCAATGTTAAAGAGTTAATGAGGTTTGTTGGACAGACAAAGTGGCACTCCAGATATTTGAGGTATTTGTCTAATGTATGCTTGCCATTAACTCAATTAACAAAGAAGGATGTGGCATTTGTATGGGATGAACCTCAGCAGAAATCATTTCAGATGTTGAAGAAAATGATATCAGTAGCACCAATTTTGCAGCCACCTGATTGGTCATTGCCTTTTCATGTGTTTGTTGATGCCTCGGATATAGCAATAGGAGCTGTACTGATGCAGGAGAAGGAGAAGGGATGGTTCAGACCTGTGTATTATGCAAGCAGGGTTCTCACAGGTGCAGAAAGAAACTATCCTGTGACAGAAAGAGAAGCTTTAGGGATGGTATATGCATTGAATAAGTTCAGGCATTACTTGTTGGGGAACAAGATAGTTTTTCATGTTGATCATCAGGCCTTGTTGTATTTGATCAAGAAGCCACTTCTTACTGGAAGGCTTGCAAGATGGATGTTGTTGTTGTAGGAGTTTGACTTTCAGATTGAGCATACTCTTGGGAAGGAGCATGTAATTGCAGATTATCTAAGCAGGATTGAAACAGGTGAAGCACCTACTGGGGTAGATGATGCACTTCCTGATGCTCAGCTGTTTGATGTGCAGACTGCTGTGACTGATTCTTGGTATGATCAGTTGCTGATGTTTTTGACTGATGGAACTATACCAAGGGAGTTCAATGCTGATCAGAGAAGAAAATTTGCACTGAAAACCAGACCCTATTTAGTTATTGCAGGGGCACTATATAAGAAAGGCATTGATCAAGTGATAAGAAGATGTGTGCCAGAATTTGAGCAAAGTGCAGTCTTGCAGGAAGCACATTCAAGCACAGCAGGAGGGCATTTCTCTGGAGATATTACAGGGAAGAAGATTTTGTAGGCTGGATTATGGTGGCCCACAGTTTTAAAGGATGCACATGATCATGCAAAAAGATGTGTAATTTTTAAGAAAACAGTTCAACCTGATTCAAATAGGGATAGGATGGGGGATCATCCTATTTTGCCTTTGGAACCTTTTCAAAAGTGGGGTTTGGACTTTGTAGGACCTGTCAAACCAACTTCCAAGAGGGGATGCAGATACATTTTAGTGGCTACAAATTATTGCACTAAGTGGGTAGAAGCAGTAGCATTGAAGGATAATAAAGCTTCAAGTGTGGCCAGATTTCTTTATCATAACATTATGACCAGGTTTGGGTGTCCAGTGGAGCTGGTAAGTGACAGAGGAACTCAGTTTCTGAATGAAGTAATTTCAGAGCTAACAAGGACACATATGATTATGCACAAGAAGTCTACAGCATATCATCCACAGGCTAATGGTCAGGCTGAGAGCTCCAACAAAACACTGGTAAGGATTTTGAAAAAGATTGTGACAGAGAATCAGAAGGATTGGGATGATAAGTTGGATTCTGCCTTATGGTCCTTTAGAACAGCTTTCAAAGTCACTACTGGTATGACACCATTCAAGCTGGTGTATGGGCTGGAAGCTGTGGTGCCTATGGAGTTTGTGGTACCAAGTTTAAGAGTCTCAGCAGAGAAGCAGTATCCAAAGTTGTCAGTACTACACAGGAACAAATATCTGATGCAGCTGGAGGAGGATAGGTTGGTAAGCTCTTACATTACTGAAGTCATACAAAGAAGAAGACAAGCATGGGTGACCAAGAATGTGAAGTTCAAGATCTTTCAGGTTGGAGATTGGGTAATGTTGTACAACTCTAAGCTGGGACCACATCCTGGTAAATTGTCATTGAGATATCAGGGACCATATCAGATTGTGCAGGATAAAGGACAAGGGACATTCATCATAGCTGATGTGTTTGGTACAAGAGTGGAAAAGGCAGTTAATGGTTTCAGGCTGAAGAAATTTCAGGGAAAGCCACCTCATTTGGAGTGGCCAAGTGTAGCCTGTATGACTGTAATACCCCTACAGCCAGGAGATTCAGAATCAGCAAAAGGAAAAGGAAAAATGCTGGCTTGCATGGATTTGAGGAGGTCTTTTCATAGTATCCCATATAATTCACAGGTTGGAGGAAGTAGGCAGTTCCAAAGTGCACATCCGATTCAACATTGCAGATGTTGGAAGAGTACCTATGTCAGAACTGGCCAAGTCGGAATTTTAATAAGAAATTATTAGGCCCGATTAATAACTTCAGGGAGTGTGCTGAAAAGAAGTTTCGTAGCACTTCAAGGATACCGGGTGGAGATATGTGTGCATGGTGCAGCGAGTATAATCATACATGCAACAAAAGTTCAGTACACATGCAGCAGCGCAGAGCATTCGGGTTTTCGCTTGAAGAAGCTTTATTCAGTCCTGCCATGCCGAAAGCAAAGCAATTGATGGCCATGCAACCACAGCCTGATGAGGAGCAGACCGAAGGTTCGGGGCGGCGTTTGAGAAGCAAAGCTTTGCCTATGCGGCTTGACGTTAGCAGTGCAGACGAAAACAGTGACTCTGCAGAAGAGGAAACGCCAACGCCGACTCCTGTGTCAGAAGGTAAGGTGATGCAAGCATTAATGGACCCTTTTATGGACTTCAAAGTTGACATAGATTGTCAGGCAGAGCGCAACGCCATATGGTTGCAGCAGGTAGGATTGTATGATTTTGCGATTCTGCCTTGGGGAAGAATGTAGAAACAATGTGTATGCAAAGTCTCAGTTGGAAATACTTAGGAAGACTAAGGGGAGAGTGTCACCGCATGTGGTACTCAGTGTGGAGTTGGTGTCTGAGGTGTTCAAGCTGCCTTTGCATCCTAATACACCTATTCCAAAGTGTTCAGAGGAAGCACTGAAAAAGGAGTTTGGTCCAAGAGAAGGAGGCAGGCAGTATTCCATGTTAAAGAATGTGGCATATGCTAGGAGAGAGCAGCTTAAGTGGTACTTGGAGAGGCTATGCTTTATTGTGAAGTTTGACTATATGTCAAAAGAAAACTTTGCACCATTAAGCTATGCAGAGCAGGGAGGAGAAGTGAGCTGGGCTCACTGGGTGTATGAAAAGTTGGCAGCAGAGATTCATTCTTCAGACAAGAGGAAGACACAGGCAAATAGTAGGTTATGTGGCTACTTGTCAGCATTGTTTTTTTTTGCACAGAGAGTACAGAATGGTGAAGCAAGGTGGCCTGTGAAAGCAGAAAAACTGGTGCAGGAGAAGCAGCAGCCAGTTCAGATTGAGCATCCCATCATGGTGCATTCTGAAAAGATAGGATTTGTGAAGTTTAATGCTAAGCATATGGAGGCTTATGAGGATTTGGTGAAAGCTAAATATACTCCAGGAGAGGCCTTTGAAGAAATCACAGCAAAAATGCAGTTTGCAGAATTTGGCACCATGGATGTTGATTCACCAATGCAGGTAAAAGCAGAGGAAACACCAATAAAGCTTGGTAAGGCTTTCACACTATCCAACAAGAGGAAGAAGTCTGAACCAGTCAGCAGAGTGTTTTCTAGATTAGATTTCAGTGCTGAGGAAGTCTCTGGAGTATCAGTAGATACTGGGAAATTGGACAGTGATAAAGTAGTTCAGATGCTGCAGCAGGTGCAGGAATTTGTGAGGCAGCAGAATAATATGCTGAAGGTTCAGAGTATGCAAGCTGAAAGGAATGCAGAAAAATTGATGGAGTTTAAAGGACAGGTGTCACAGGTGAAAGAGTTTGAAGAGCAGATAGCTATGATGAAAGTAAAATATGAGCAGGATATGGAGGAAACAGTGGGGAAACAGAAGATGGAGTTAGCAAAAGTGAAGAGATCATTGGGGGAGTTTAAGCAATGGACTGAGAAAGTGGAGGCAACGGTTGCTTTGGAGTTGGAAGACATGGCAAAGAGGAATGCAGAGTTACAGGTCACTGTGGAGATGCAGAGGTTGAGATTGGAACCTTTGCAGGTACTAGAGCAACAGATGTTGGCACAGGAGGAAATTAGCTTGAGTGCAGTATTAATGAAAGAAGGAGAAGTGTCTATCCTCAAGCAGCAGTTAGCTTTGGTTGCACAGGAGATGTGGCAAAAGACCAAGGAAAGAATGAGATTTGTCATTAAGTATCCATATGAGGTGCTAAAGGCAGGGTTAGTGCATGAGGTAGAAGCACAATTGTTGAAGGAAGTGGAGGAATTGCAAAAGGAGAGAGACTGTTTGAAGCAGCAGGTTCAGCAGATGGAAGAGAATCAGAGACAGCAGCTTGCAGAGGCAGAAAAGAAAGAGGAGAATTTTACTAATAGTTTTTTGATGCAGGATGTAGCTGAGGAGAAAGTGGCAGAAGAGCAGATTGATACTGTGATTGCAGATAGAGCACAAGAGGTGGAAATGGGAAAAGCTGATGCAGCAGAGTCAGATGCAGTAAAGGAAGCAGAGCTGGTGGATCATAAAGTGAATGCTAAGGACCAGAGTAAGGAAGAAGCTGTGCAGTAGAGGGTGGATTCCTGATCAAGGGATCTATGGATCCGGGTCAGATTTCTGCGAAATCTACCACCGGGGCGTGCCATGTGTTGAGAGGCACATGTTAGAAACTGACTCTGAATAGCTAAGTCGGATTTTGACTTATCGGATATTTACTGAGCTGTATTTTGCCAAGTCGGATGTAACTGTCTTTTAGTTGCATTATGCTGAATGTCTTGTGACTGGGTAGTTAAGTCGGATTTATCTATATAAGTGGGGAATGTATCTGCGCACGAGGTATCTGTTCTCTGATATGAATGTGATGATGATGGTGCAGTGCAGTAACTATTCAGTGTATTGTCTCTGCTTACTCTGATATTTTTGAGTAGTCATGTTTACTGTGTCTGAATTGTTGTTAATGAAGTATGGTGGAGTAGATGGTTATTCTTGCTGTGTATGATGTTCATGTGTTGACCTAACCCACAACAACCACTTTACCTCTTTATCATGGCCGGAAAAGTTTGGCTCAAGAAGAGGAGTTTTTGCTAATAGGAATCATTCCAAAGGAGATTCAGAAGTCTAAGAAGTATGGTTTTGTGCGTAGAGCATACAAGTACAAATTGATTGGTGATGTCTTATACATGAAAGGGGTTGATCTCGTGTTAAGATGTGTACCTTGGCGAGAGGAGCTTTATAGAGTATTGGAAGAGAATCATGAAGGCGCATGTGGTGGCCATTTTGCTCTAAAGATCACCTTGCATAAGATTATGCAAGAGGGGTATGTATGGCCTAGTTTGCACAAGGATGTTCACCATTGGTGTAGGTCTTGCAATAGGTGTCAAGCATTTGGGAAGAGAGTGTTGAAGCCAGAGCTACGAAAAACCATTATGGAGTTTGATGTGTTTGAAAAGTGGGGGATTGATGAAATAGGCCCGTTACCTATCACAAGCAGGGGCAAAAGCTATATCTTGACGGCAGTGGACTATCTCTCTAGATGGGCAGAGGCTATAGCAGTAAAATAGATCACTGCAAAGGATGTGGCAAAATTTGTGTATGATGAAATATGTTGCAAGTTTGGGGTGCCATTAGAGCTACTTTCAGATAAGGGGCCAGAATTTAGAGCTAAACTGCTAGACTTCTTATGCACAAAGATGAAGATTAGGCACTAGCATACCACTCCTTATTACACACAGTGTAATGGCTTAAATGAAAGATTCAATGGTGAGTTGGTACAAATTCTTTCTAAAGTGACAGAGCACCAAGGAAATAATTGGGATTTGGAATTGCCTAGTGCATTATGGGCTTACCGTACTTCGGTGATGACAGGTACAGGGTTTACTCCATTTCATTTGGTGTATGGAAAGGAAGCACTATTGCCTGTGGAGGTAGAGTTACCTGCGGTCAAGATGTTAGAGAAGTTGCTTGGGCCGCCTAGTGATGCATTCAAAGAGAGGCTCTTGCAGTTACAAGAGGTCCAGTTGGATAGGATGAGCGCATTGGAGCATTATGGGCAGATGCAGGATAAGGCTTTGGCAAAGATAAATGAAAAGGTCAAAAGTAAGGGTATCAAGAAACATGACTTGGTTTTGCGCTACAACAGTAAGCTGGACAACACCTTCCAAAAGAAGTTTCAAATTAAGTGGGAAGGCCCTTTCAAGGTAGTGGAGTGTTTTCCAAATGGCACATATCAGCTGGCTAACCTGGATGGTGTTCTACATAAGTCAAGAGTAAATGGATTGCGTCTTAAATTGTATCATGCTAGATTGATGATGGTGGAGCAAGATGAGCTGTCTGTGGATCAAGCAGTGTTGGTGAGGGATGAGGAGACCTGTGATGCGGCGAGTCTCATATCTCTCTTTGCTGCTACTGATCATGAATGATCTAGCAGGCTAGGGGATGGACAAATTATGTGAGGATTTTTTTTGGAGCAAGGGATTGCGCATATGTACATATACATGCATGGTGCATCAAATAAAGAATTGCCCATTTTTCAGAGCCAGGTGGTTACGTGGGGCCCACATGTGTACAGGTAGGACAGGGTGTACATAGTGCATCGATTTTCACTATTACCAGTACCACTGTGTTTTTTCTACAATAAGGAGGAGTTGGTAGCGCGTAAAACTTCTCGAGGAAGCTATCCGCAGGCCGACGACATGAGGTAAGTAGGTGTGTTAGATGGCATCGAGTGGCGTCAAGAGGTCGAACGGGGTCAATACTTGCACGCGGAGAAGTATGGACACGACGTGGGTGTTTTCTTGTGATACTTATGCAGAAAGGTCATCATGAGGACCACTTTTTGGGGCCAATTCACGTGGTTGCGGGATGCATTATTTGGAAAAACTGAGTGCCAGGTGTGCGGATGATGCAAAAAGGTGGCAACTATGCACTGCGAGGTCAGGTTTTGGCCTGTTCGGGGTCCGTTTGAGGTCATCTAAAAGGCCACGGGTGCCCAACTAATAAAGCTAAGTGCAAGAACTAAAAGAACTGAGAGAAGACTAGAAAAACATGGAGAAGAGAGGAGGAATGGCCGCAAGTGTTTTTTTGCTGTTTTTGGAGCATTTTTTGGCCCTAAACTGCTCATCCGAGGTCGGATTTGAGCACTATGACATTGTAGGGTGGGGTTTTTGGGCGTTTCGGACGCAATGGCGCTGTCCATTTTGCCAAAATTCCTCACAGATTTCCTGCTATTTTTTTGTGTCATCTTCTCCGGTGAGTGAAGCCTCTACTTAACTTTGTGGTTGTATCTGGTGTATTTCCTCAGTACTGTGTAAACTATTTGCCCCATTGGTGTTGGGCTGAGCTTCATTGAGTCTAAAAAACATAAATTTGCCTCCTTTGAGCTGAATTGAGAGTGTGTGTGTGAGTGTGTATGTGTGAGTGTTGAGTGGGCAAGTGGGAAATCTCTCTCTTCTCACTCCGTCTGTGTGTTTCCTGTCTCGGCCAGGCTAGTTGTGTAAGCCGAGTGGTGCCCATAATGTGTGTGTGTATCATCCCAAGAGTGTGTGTCGGGTCATTATAGAGGCTTTGTGTGTGTTTCCCTCCCGCTCACACCGTCTATTGCGTTGCAACTGCAGGTAAGAGCTCTACGCATTGACGTAAGCATTTTGTGGTAATCCATAGCTTTTGGCATCGCCGACCCGCATCCTAATTTCATCATAAGTAGGAATTTAAGCTTCAAAATCATAAACTAAGTAGGGTATTGGGGCATCATTGCTAAGCATTTAGATGCATTCTGGGCCGAAAATGACTAGGTCAAAAACTCATTGCTCTTAATAATCGTGATTTTTTCACTTGACCTAAAGTGAGATTTGAGATCATAAGCATGTGTGCTTGGGTCTTATAAACATGTCTTAGAAGTTTTGTAACGTCTGGATGTAGTTTGATGCTGTAACGATTGTGATTTGTTTGCCGATAAGCAACTAGCTTTTGGTGATTTCGGTCATTTGAGTGTAGCTTGAGTTAGATGCAAGTTGTTTGATGTTTTTAAAGAGATTGACAACATCTTGTATCCTCTATGCACTCTTCAAGTCAGCTTCGTCCTATGGATTGACAATTATATCCATGGTTCTCGCTATGTCTACAATAAGATAGGAGTGAGGTTAGACAACCGTCCCACAGTTGGAAACAAGATTAGAGGAATGGTGAGTGAGTGAGAATGGGCTTGCTACATGCATGTAATAAGGAGGATAATGAGGTGAGGGAAACACGCAAGCATGCTCACTTCTCATACCAGAGGTGGCAAATCCGCATACCTTAAGATGCAAGTAGCAAGATGATAGGAATATGAGAGGGAGAGAGAGTGTGTGTATGGTGGCAAATCCGCAGACCTCAACATAAGCAACATGGAAAGAAACAAGCATAAATTATACTCGCAATGAAGTATATCCCAAAAAACACAAGGTATGGCACGAAGATGGAGTGCGTTGATTGCTTGCAAATGATGAATACAATAGGTAGCATAGGGCAAGAAGATGAGAAGGGAACAAGACTGTAGGATGCATAATGGAGGGATGGGAGTTGATGAAAAGGAATATTATGAGTGTAGCCATCATTCTTCTTCTTGATATCGTGCCTTCAATCTTTCATTACAACTGTGCAGAGATATGGTGCTCATTTTGTGCATGGTGATGGTGATGGTGTTGTGACTATGTGATTAGGGTTCATGCTACTAGCATGTAGGAGTATGTGTGTGTGTGTGTGCGTATGGGTATGAGATAGTGTGCATATGGGGTAGTGTGTGTGTGTGTGTGGTTACAAAAGAGGAGGCCTCCTTTTATAGGCCAAGAGAGTGATTAGGGATGAGATTATGAGAAAGAGGACTTATTACAAAGTAACCTTAGTAAGAGGCATTCCCCCAATGAGAGAGCTCCATGTGCCCTGCTTATTGACCAACTTCCTCCTAATCGCCTTCATCATGTCCAGGTTTGTCTCCATGACACCTTCCATAGCTTGAGTTTAAGAGCTTCTTTATAAAATCTTGATAAAATAAGAAAAGATACAACAATAATGGAGAGAAACCTATAAGAAATTATGTGTGTGGAGTTGGATAATCATGAATTCTTTCCATGTGGACATATAGGCTCCACGATTTTCAGCCATATCTCGTAAAATGTGGCTCCAAAAAATTATTTTTAAAAATAGGACAGAAAGATCATCTTAACGCATACAACTTTGCTGTTGAAAACTTTTTCCAATTTGGAATGGAAAAATTAGAGAAAATCTTCCACAAAAAATATGTATCCGACTTTTCCCTTCCAAAAGTCTTCCAGGTGGTCCCCCCTTGACTCCATGTGCAAGCCTTGTGTCCACAAGTGAATTATGCTTGAATTTGATAACATTTTGTTGACTCCAACTCAATAATGCATAAGATTTTCCTCCCTTTCACTTTTGACTTTTATTCTTCACCTGTAGTGACCGTTAGGTAGTGACCGTCGGGTAGAATTAACATCCAATGATTTTTATTTTTTGTTCTCATAGGGTTTTTTCCTACCTCTCCTTATTTCCAAGATCCAAATGTGTCAAAACCATAGCTATGTACAAAATAAATGCATAGATCTTTGTGATTTTCATGCATCAGGTCCTTGCTTCTCTTAGCGTCCTTGAAGCCTTGCCACCAAGTGCATACCAAGAGAGAGGTGGAGAAAATTTTGAAAAGCAGCCCTCACAAGCTATCCAAGAGATTCTTGAAACAAGTACAACTCAAGAGACAAGACAAGAGTATAGGGTAGCAACAAACCTAAAACTCTAACTGAAAGAGCATACCGCCTAAGAGAACAAGCCATAGTTGAAATGAGAGAAAAGATTGCAGGCACAAAAGGAGAAGTTTTAACCAACAAGTCAGACAGTGGAGTCAATACTCGGTGAATGGGAAGCTTGGGGACTGCCCAACACTCCCTATCGCTTGGTGTTGACCTTGGTTTTCAAGCCATTACTAGCGACAGTAAAGACCTTGGGATAGTGGAGTCACTGCTCGGCAAGTAGGAAGCTTGGGGACTGCCCAACGCTCCCTATCGCTTGGTGTTGACCTTGGAGTAACGGACGATGGAGACCCTTTTGGTGATGAGATTACAAGTCATGCAATGGAGTCAATACTAGCCAATAGGAAGCTTGGGGATTGTCCAGCGCTCCCTATTGCTGATAAAGTCATTACATGCGACACTGGAGCCAACAACGAGCAAATAGGAGGCTTGATGACTGCCCAACGCTTCCCATCGCTTGGTGCTGATCTTGGCAAATGGGTGTCGGCCCAGTAAACATCCACATATATTACATTGTTTTGAGGTAGGGACCGCGCTTGTTGGTCCTATACGTGCTTCCGTGATTGCCGATGCGAGGCGCACCACATATCTCATTTGATACTATTTTTACTTTGACTAGCCACTGAGGGCGCCCATGTGTGAATGGGTTGAGATCTTATGAAAGGTTTGTTCTGACCTAAAATCCTCATTCTGAGAGGTGTAAGCTAAGAAGTGCTCTTGCTCCATCTCTGTCTCCTTCTCCTTCGTGTGCTCATAGGTGTGTGTGTGTGTGTGTGTGTGTGTGTGTGTGTGTGTGTGTTTATGCTTGAGAGAGAGAGAGAGAGAGAGAGAGAGAGAGAGAGAGAGATAATGAGAGAGAGAGAGTGTCGGTATGTGATTGATCATTGCGGTGACACCAGCGGCGGCAAGGCGATAGAGCGTGGCATCAGCAGCAGCTCTGTCTTCTTTGCAACACAAGATCCTTCACGATGGAAGCATTGAGTGGTCAGTGACACACCATTGTTTCTTCGAGCTTGCTAGGACTCTCTAGTTGTGTGTTTGCAGCCTTTTGAGGCTCGCATATAGTGCACATGCAAGTTCCCAGCCTTTGACACGTATGGCAAAGCGTACAAGGAGCATTGGAAAAATACAATGGAATGGGAGATCAAAATCCTCCATTCACTCAATTTGCAGCTCTTGAAACCAACGGCAATGAACGAGTATTGGTACACTTGTTCACTCCCTCTTCCTCTAATAAGGGATGGATGTCTTCATAGAGAAAGCTACCATCAGACAAGAAATGTTAGACGCTCAACCAAATGAGAGACAACCCAAATGGAGAATGGCATGTCTTAAGAAGCATCCAAAGTGGAGGATTTACATGATGAGGGCATCCACTTCCCTTGAAAAAGATGCTACTTTCTACCCTGTGCCCCAAGTTCATCAACAAAACACTGGAAAAATGACATCGCAATTGTTTGAACTACCCAAAACTGCCAAGGCCCAAAGATAAAGAAAGATTAGATGAAAAACATATGCTCAACACTCTCCCATTAGGAAAAATATGGACTCTCCATGGGCCTTGTAAGAATCCCTAATTTTAAGGAAGTATGTTGTGATTAAGGGAGACAAAGGAAATGATGGGGGCTATTTTGGTAGGTCATTTTCTATCCTTCAAGCCTAGAAAGGATGGGGTAAGTAGTGACTAGGAGGCTACCTTCTCTCTCTAGCTTTTCAGCATCTCCTAGAGAAAAGGGGGTGTCATAAAGAGGGAGAGGGACCCTTGTACAAAAAGAGAACCCCACCTTTCATGTTTTTTTAAAAAAGGCGGCCAAAAATAAACCCTAAAAATTTGAAATTTATTGAAATTTTCAAAAGTAGTCATTTCCCCCCAAAAAGTGACCCCAAACCTATTCTAATATCAAAACATCATTTTTTGCCTCCAAAATCCCTTTCTCTCTCTCCATGTCTCCTCTTTGTCTCTCTCACTCCCCTTCCTCAAAGTAGCCATGCCTACCATAGCCAGGACCTACTGCATCTCCCTCTTCATCTAAATGCTAAATACTCCTTCTCACTCTTACATAATTTTGCATCTCCCTCTCCATCTACCTGCTAAACCCTCCTTCTCATTCTCACACACTGCTGGATCTGCCTCTTCATCTACCTACTAAACCCTTCGTCTCACTGTCACATTCCTCTCTCCTCTCTTCTTTCTATCCATGTACCCTCTTCCATTGTTCACTGTCCTCCCTCAAAAATACCAAGTCTACCGTAAGCCAAGATCTACAACAACTACCTCTTCATCTACCTCCTCATTCTTCCATTTCAATGTCAACATCCGCTCCCTTGACCCTACCTCTTCCCTCATACTCAACTTCCCCTATCAACCAAGCCCACCATGATTACAAGCTAATGTAGTTGTCTTCACATCCACCTTTGCCTCTATTGCATCCCACAACACTAATACACAACCGTCACACAAGCTATGGAAAAGACTCTAGCATACCCAACTTCTTGCAAGCTATGGAACATAATATTTCTTTTTCATGTAAGGTGGAGTCACATCATAAACTTTCTAGTTGGAAGGACACAGAAGGGTTCCCGTGCACCACAGGTGGAAACTCCATAGCCATGAGACAGAGATGGATCCCAAGCATAGGAAGGTCAAGTATGTCAAGCAATGGCGATGTTACTTTACACAAGGGCACTGGTTTCAAACCTGAGTGTATTTGAGGCAACATTTGAAGAATTTAGATCTGTACTCTATACATGGTGAACATGTATCCATAATGCCCAAAGCTATCAACATAGCGTTTACTTTGTAATCTCAATCATGTTTTAGGTGGTCTACAATGGACATGGTTTTGTAACAACAAGCGCTATGGCTTTAATATATGAAATCTTTGATCTTGTAAATTATTTTCCATGTAGAAATTTACTTAAATATTTGATTCTTACTGAGGGGTTTGATGCTTGTACAAGTGTGTCACATGAATACGGTAAATTCTTGGTGAATTCTAGGGGTTCATAACTAATATAGAAAGTGTTGAACCAATGTTGAGAATTATGCTAGTGGGGAGGATTACCCATCACTCATAAGCCTGCATCAAGATGGGCCATGTAATTGCATCATGGTAGCATTTTTGAGGATGCAAAACTATATCAACCAATGCTTCAAAGGTAGGGGCTAGTTGGTTAGTTTAGGAGAGGAGACAAGGGTGCCTATTCATGCATTGGATGGAAAAGAGGCATGGGATGGGTTTAGAAAACCTTTATTATCTCTCTCTCTCTCTCTCTCTCTCTCTCTCTCCCCCCCCCCCAATATCTCTTTGCTTACAGCTAGCTAGCCATGTATGATCAATTATTTTTTGCATAAACTTATTTGTACTAATAGAATATTGGCTCCTTTATGGGTAGCTTCTTTAAGAATCAATTATCTCTCTCTGTATCTCTTCTTTTTTTGGATGTTATGGCCATTTGCTTCAGCTCTGTTTCACTAGTAGGCCTTTGTGAGACTAAAAAGTGTCTTGTACAACCAAGCAAAGCACCCCCTTTTTCTTTCGAGACCAAAACACAGCATACACACTATGGGGCACTATCCTGAAAATCAAAGGGGGGCTTGCAACGCGCCATGGTATGAGATAGCTATTATTGCATGGTTGAGTGAAGTTTGAACATCCTGTAGGACCATGTCAACCATGCCAAAGCAAGCTGGCATGAATAGAAGGCAAGGCAGGGGGTGCATAGGCCTTGGGAGGCCCAAAAAAATCCTGCCACAAGGGAGCGCATTTGGGCCTTCCATAGACCTATGGAAGGCCCAAATGCGCTCCCTTGTGGCAGGATTTTTTTGGGCCTCCCAAGGCCTATGCACCGCCTGCCTTGCCTCCTACTCTTTGTGCTTGCTTAGTTTTGGGCATGGTGGCCTTGGGACTACAAGATAACCAACAACATCCATCCAAAGAATCATTTTGGAAGGCAAGGGGTGCATAGGCCTTGGGAGGCCCAAAGAAATCCTGCCACAAGGGAGCGCATTTGGGCCTTCCATAGGTCTATGGAAGTCCCAAATGCGCTCCCTTGTGGCAAGCTTTCTTTGGGCCTCCTATGCACCCCCTGCCTTGCCTCCTAATCTTTGTGCTTGCTTAGTTTTGGGCATGGGAGGCCCCAAGAAAGCCTGCCACATGGGAGCGCATTTGGGCCTTCCATAGACCTATGGAAGGCCCAAATGCGCTCCCTTGTGGCAGGCTTTCTTTGGGCCTCCCAAGGCCTATGCACCCCCTGCCTTGCCTCCTACTCTTTGTGCTTGCTTAGTTTTGGGCATGGTGGCCTTGGGCCTACAAGATAACCATGAACATCCATCCAAAGAAGCATTTTACAAAACTATAGCTCATATGATATATCTAGAAAAAGCAAACTCATCCTCTACTACAAATGGCTATAGATGGCTCACCATGTGCATGATTCATTCTCTACTCATTCTCTGCTACTACAGATGGCTCAAAGTATGCATGATGCATACTCAATTAGCAATCAATACAAGGAATAACTTGTCTTGGGTTTGATCCATGTATCATGTCATTTGTCCATCATAAAAGTGTATCCTCAATAAAGGGGCAATGCCCTTGAGTTCCAAAAGGGTCTCTCTCTATCTCTCTCTCTAGTTATCTATCTCTGTGTTTTTTATTTGCATGTGTATCTATCTATGTATTTATGTATCTATCTATCGAATTATCTATCCATCTATCTATCTATCTATTTATCTATTAATGTATTTATCTATATCTATCCGTCTTTTTGTCTGTTTATCCTCCATCTATCTATGTAAAAAAAATATATATATATATACCCTATCTCTATCTTGTTTGTTCGTTCTCTTTTCTTTATTTTGATTTCATACTCTGTTTTCCTTGGGGATTTCAAAGAACACAAGCTTATGGTTGAACTTACACAAACTCATATCAAATACAACATAATAGCATGCCATTGCATTATTGATGGCAAAGGTAGAATGAAGTGTTTGCACAATGCCAAGAGGGGATTCATGTGTGTGCTTGCAAACATGAGGGAATATGATTGCTCTATCTTTCTTGGATTAAGTTTGAGTGTATTCTTTTAAAAATTTGAAGCATGCCAAATATATTGAGATAAACTCTGAGTGCTCATGAACTAAATGTTTGTTCAATGCCAAAGGAGGTTCATGTCTATGCCTGCAACACAAGGAAATATGATTGCTCTATCTTGCTTAGATTAGTCTTGAGTATGGGGTTCTTCTAAGAATTTAAAGCTTTCCACCATTTTGAGATAAACTCTAAGTGCTCATACAACAGAAAATGAATCAAACTTGACCTTTGAGGTCAGATGGCTTACTAGATCTACATGCAGGCACATTGCAAAGGTGTACTTGCTACCAAAAAATCAATTTACACATACAAGATTAGATGAAACAAAAATTGATCACAAGCACAACATCATATAGTTGAAGATTAACTAGAGTGGACAAAAATGTAATGAAATAAGAGTGCTTTCTATTCAAGTAGTTTCATTACAAAGTTTGTAGCTTGTCTACAATAATAGCTTGGGATGTTATGTACTGGATCAAATACATTGAATGGAATATAGACTGAGGCAATTTCTATGCTCTTAGCAAGGCTTGTCTCATCATTCATAACTCCATGGACCTCCATATCCACAAGTATACACACCAAACAAAGACTGTTTAGAATGAGGTTCTGATTGGAGAAGTCGCACTTTCCACTTGACACCAAACCAAGTTGAGCCCAAGCATCCACTACAATAACATCTTGTAATACAACAAATATGGTGTTAGCTACTATATTTTAAATTAGTATACATTGTTGAGTTATATAGATTAGTTCTTATCTATAGCATGCACAACCATAAAGGTACTCGAGAGGCTAAAAAAAAAATACGTTCACAAATACCGTTGTCAAAAAATATGAACACATGCAAATTAAAGAGGACATATCCATAAGATGACTTAGCATTAGACTTACAATGAGGTACAAATTGGTTTGAAGCTCTCTACAAATGGATCTCAGGTACACTATATGCATGTTGAGTGATGGACACCATTCCAGATTTTGTTTTGAAAGCCATCAGTCATCACTTCCAGTGGCGTTCTAGTATGCCTCGACATTGTACTCCATGAGGACCAACACTGAACGGTTGCATGTAGACCCATGAGCCTTGCTAAATACCTGTGGGATCCATTCCACCTTCGAGCTCTTTGTGTTGTGCAGTATGACCTTTTGTATCTCCAACTTGGGCCGTCTATGCGTGGTATGGGTGGACATGCTTGAGAAGTGGTCAGGTGGCCACACAGTAGAGAGAGATTGGAAAGGGGGAGGGGGGTGAGGGTTGGAGAGAAGGATAGTGAGGTCTACACAGTAGAGAGAGAATGAAGGGGAGAAAGGCAGAGATAGAGAGGATGGAGGGTGAGCTTTTGGCTATGGTGGGATAGTGATGAGCTTTGGGCTATGGTGGGCTGCATTGTGGAGAATGGAGGGGTGAGGGGAGGGAGAGATAGAGAGGATGGAGAGTGAGCATTTGGCTATGGTGGGGTTGACTGTAGAGAGAGTGAGGAGAGGGAGGGGGGACAAATGAAGAGGAGGATAGTGATGAGCTTTGGGCTATGGTGGGCTGCACAACACAGAGAGAATGGAGGGGGGAGGGGAGGGAGAGCTAGAGAAGATGGAGAGTGAGATTTTGGCTATGGTGGGGCTGACTGCAGAGAGGAAGTGAGGGGAGGGGAGGGGAGGGGGCAGGGGAGAGAAGATTGTGGGAGAGAGGTAATTTGGAGAGAAAAAGTGACTTTTTGATGTTTGGTTATGTTTTGGGCAATTTTGGAGGGGAAACGGTCATTTTTGAGACTTTTCAAAAATTTCAAATTTTTAGGGTTTTTTGACCTGCGCAATTTTTCTTTTGGGGTCCCTTTTTGTCAAGGGTCCCTCTCTAGGATTTATGACACCTCTTTCCCCCTTTTTACCCCCCCCCTAGTCCACCTCCCCTTTCTCTCTAGGAATCAAACATTGAAGAGGGGGACAAATAGGCTACCCCCCTATCTCTCCTTAGGCTATAGGTGATATCCCAAGAGCCCTCTCATTGGTCCTCCACTAACCCTTCCCTAATCAAAAGGTCCCTAGGAGAGTCCATATTTTTCCTAATGCAAGCAGAAGTCAGGCAGTATGAAGGACTTCCTAATTTATCTTGTCAAATGCTAAGGAAAATATGTAAAATGATGGTTGCATGCATTACAATGTACCATAGACCTTGGATTTTAGAAACTCCATGCTTATCATTTTTGGAAGACAACAGGGGTTTAGTCTATGACCTCAAGAAGTAGCTAGACAAGACAATTCTACATGACTTCTTTGCACACCTAATTTTTCTACGTTCTTACTTCATGAACACTTTTGAAGAAGAATTTTATACAGGATTCTTCACAATGAACACCACTCTATTTGGACTAGAAGTCAATGACATATGGCCACAATTTGTGAGTTACTAGGCAATGGAACTCCATCAAATGGATAGAATGAAACCCTTTGCCCCTGAAGACATTGAGAAAGCAAGAGAATTTCCAGAGGGATTACAAGAGGAAGGAACATGCTACCAACAATGGCGACCATTCATCTACAGACCACCCTAATTTGGGGTCATGTCGAGGATGACATGTAATAGGAAGGGGGGAGTGTTGGAAGATTCCAACAAAATTGAAGGCCAATTTGTACCAAGAGAAATTTTCTGATCTCTGTAATCCCAATTGATTGTAATATACTTTGCAAAACCTGTATCTACTATCATGATGTAAGTCTAAAAACTGAGATATAAATTTCTATTATTATTGCGACAAAATCCAGCATTTTTACCATAAAACCCGGAGCCAGGGTATAAAAGAAAACTTTGTAAAGTTTTTGACATTAGCATTATTATGAAACAAATGAGGATATAAGGTTCTTTTGTACATCGTGTGTCGTCTTCTTTCTACTATGAATTCATCTCTTTGCACTGCACCACACGGTTGCCGCATTAGAATTCCAAGGACACCATTGTGTTCATCTCATTGAGATCTATGTGTGGATACCTACAGTGAAAGCGTTTCACAAGAATCAAGAAAAAATGTTAGCAACCTTCTAGGTGACATATCTCACTATTGGAGTGTCTTATAGTGATTCCGTGAATTATACTATTGATGTTGACTTGCATCTAGTTTGCTGGAAAAAAATCATGTTTTTCTTCCACTGCCAAAATGCAAGTCTAATGACCTAGTTGTGTGCAGTACAGTCTCAAGAAGCTGCCTATTGAGCGTTAGGGCCAAAATCGGCTAGAAAAGGGCTATTTGATAATCTAAGGATTAAGGAATAGTCAAATAGTCATTTGACACGTATACAAAAGTATTGCGCTCTTGTCTCCTCTGTCTTGGGTTTTGATGGTCCTATTTTGACGGAGAGCGGCTAAATGTCTTAATCATAAGGCCGAAACTGCTATATTTAGGTGCTTTCGGCGAGTAAGCTCATTAAATTTGTAGCCCAAAGTAAGGAAGTCTCATCTTTTATTTTATTTCATATTTCACAAAGTTGTTGTCAAAAGATACAAAATCTATGTGAGAAGGCTCTAAAAACAAGACCATTAATGTCAAATCACCTACTTTTTTCAAACGTATACCTTTTTCACTTTCCCTCTATTTTCTGAGAATTTTATGTCTTTTTGTCTCGGTATTTTCTTTTTTCTTCTCTAATCTTTGAGATTCCATTGCATCTTTTGCACGTCGCCCTTCACATAACTTCTTGTGACTTTCATAATGTTAGAGAGGACGGTCTTTGGAAACCCATGTCTTTTCGTGTGAATGAGTGGGTAACAATGCTTCCTTCATGCAAAGGTGTACACAGAGTGAAGAGAACCAAACGAGATAAATTAAAAAAACATTGGAAAGGTCGTGTTCTTGCTTTCAAAGTGACCGACAATGGCTACCTCGCTAACTTTCAACGTGTGTACATGTCCAAGGATATGGTGTCAGACTTGGACAAACATCCCACACTGCATTCTTACCGTAAGTAAAAAAAAAAACTTATCTATTTGATACAACTATTTTTTCATTCTCCCATTGTTCTTTCTCATTTTTTGATTCCATTATACATATATTTCCTTCAACAGTTGTGGAATGGCAACCTGTGGAGAGCCTAAGTGGGACATTCAAAGCAATGCACAAAGGACTATGTATGTTGACAAGCCACCTTCTTTTTACAAAACAATGGATTTGTTTGTCTATCTTGCAGAATACAAGGTTTTATAAGAAGAAGGTGCATATGGAGAACTACATCAGTTGCCCGTTCCCACCATAAGTTCACTTGACTGGGAAGCCCCTGATGCATGTACTATATCAAGCTTCAAATCCAAGATCAGAGAAGACATCTTTAAAGCTATGTCTCCGGGTATGATATCAAGAAAGATTAAAGTTCAATGGTCCTTTCCTATACATGTCTTTGTGGCATGTTTCAAAACAATGGACTTGTAGAGGACAAAGACGATGTGGCTTAATAGAAGACTTTCTATGACTGAACTGAAAAATGTACTTGGAGATGGATGGAATACCAAAGAAACTTTCCCTATTGGCGATAATATTAGTTGTAGAGTAAGCCCAAATTCTATGTCTATCTCATATCAACTATGTTGTCAGTCATTAGTTCTGAGCTATGACTATAGGATATGGAGAATCAAGTTAGGTAGTTGGGCTCCTCTTGACTCCGAGGAAAATTGTCCGGAGTTTGAATGAAAGGTCACAGTCTATCCACACACTGAGCATAGAAGCCTTATAATAACAACAAATTGGAGACTACAAGATGTTAGATAATCTCTTGAGTTTCTTGATGAAACATCTCCTGAGTATAGATTCAAAGTAGATGGAATTGTGATGAGCACAAGGATGGAGAATTCAATCTCTTGCTTCACATGCCTTCCCCCAAAAAGAGTTGTATTTGAGCCACTTTCAGGGACTTGAAAAAACAAGCTCAATGTTGTAATCATTGCATTTTGAAAATATATTTGTCTTTTCTACCTTGTTGTGATCATTATTTATGTTGTTATTAATTTACATGACACCATGATACACATTTAAGAATTGAATAGTTGGTATTCAATTTTGAACTACAAAATTATGAGCCACCAAAGGGTGTATGTTCATATGGACAAAATGAAGAAAAGTGTACATAACTTTTGTGGAGTAATCAATCATGAAACTGCACTTTTCTTTTTGCCTGAGAGGATTTTGCATCCTCAGAGACCCGTTTTCTTTTGTGTTCAGGAGGGGGTGAAGTCAGTTCAAGAGGGGGTGGTGGTGACTTGGGCTCCTTAGGGCTTGGCACGGGGGAGTTGGCACGCGTTGGTGCACTTGGCAACCTTCTTTGGCAACATGAATGGTAGCTTGAAACGTGAGCTAGGTGACTCCCCCTTATTGTTCTTAGTAGAATGATGCTTTTGAACCTTGAATTTCAATGGTCAGTGGAATGGAAAGTAAAGACCTTGGGACAATGGAGTCACTATTGGGCGAATAGGAAGCTTGGGGACTGCCCAACACTCCCTATTGCTTGGTGTTGACCTTGGTGTAACCGACGATGGAGACCCTTTTGGTGATGAGATTACAAGTCATGCAATGGAGTCAATACTGGCCAATAGGAAGCTTGGGGACTTCCCAATGCTCCCTATCACTGATAAAGTCATTACATGTGACAGTGGAGTCAGCACCGAGCGAATAGGAAGCTTGGTGACTGCCCAACGCTCTCCATCGCATGGTGCTGACCTTGGCAAATGGGCGTTGGCCTAGTAAACATCCACGGATATCACATTGTTTTGAGTCAGGGACCAGGCTTGTCGGTCCTATAGATGCTTGGGTGATTGCTGATGAGAGGTGCACCACATATCTCATCTGATACTATTTTTACTTTGACCAACCACTGTGGGCGTCCATGTGTGAATGGATTAAACTCTTATAAAAGGTCTATTTTAACCTAAAATCCTCATTCTGAGAGGTGTAAGCTAAGAAGTAATCTTTCTCCATCTCTATCTCCTTCTCCTTCGTGTAGTCACAGGTGTGTGTGTATGTGTGTGTGTGTGTGTGTTTATGCTTGAGAGAGAGAGAGAGAGAGAGAGAGAGAGAGAGAGAGAGAGAGAGAGAGAGAGAGAGAGAAAGGGAAAGAGAGAGAGTGGGTATGTGATCAAGCATTGCGGAAACACCTGCGGTTGCAAGGTGGTAGAGCGCGGCATCAGTGGCAGTTCGTTCTTCTTTGCAGCACAGGATCCTTCACGACGGAAGCGTCGAGCAGTGAGTGACACACCATTGTTTCTTTGATCTTGCTAGGACTCTCTAGTTGTGTGTTTGCAGCCTTTCGAGGCTTGCATATGGTGCACAGACAAGTTTCCAGCCTTCGACACGTATAGCAAAGCGTAGATTTTTGGCGCCGTTGCCGGGGAAAGCTTTGCATTAAGCTCAAGGAGCACTCACTGCTACCTCGGGAAGAATTTCTTCCATGTGTTTTGTTGTGTTGTGTTGACTGTCTCTGAGTGTGCAAAGTACTCTGTTTGACAGAATGTTAGTAGAGGTAGTTAGCAATAATTAGCTGTATTTTGTTGTGTAGGCTAGACAGAGTTTGTAGGAGGTTATGTGTGTATGTGGGAGCTCGGTGCCCATGCAGCCACATTATCCTCAGAAAACATTTTTTTGGAAAAAAAACGCCCGGGATATTTGGGACTAAAAAGAAATTCAGAAATTGAATTAAAAAAAATGTTATTCTAAAAGGAAGGGATTGGGATCGGGATCTTTCCCCAAGCCCAAGCCTAGGCCCAAGCCTCAGTCCTCAGTCTGATGATATACTACTCACACTAACTTATATATAAAAACTAGGATCTCAAGTGAAGGGAGGGCATGTGGGACAAGTTCCTCAAGTCCTCCACCATCCCCTTCACACTCAGCCTTTGAACCTACTAATTCTAGCCCTCTCCCCACCTAAGAACGACTAGTTTTAGGATTCTGAGAGCTGTATGTAACCGAATCGGGGTCTATAAAGCAAGGCCCATCCCTCTAGACAAGATGCTTTTTTTGAGCTATCATACACCATATTCTATGACTTGGTTAAAAAAACAAAAAAGGAGACCAAAAATACAAAAAAAATTGGGTTGTAAACACCTAAAATACTAGGTGAGCTGCCTTCTAGAGTGTCGAGGTCACATGCACCTACGCTCTGGTCATGTGCTAGAGGATGAGAAGATCAAGAGTGTCTCCATTTACATGGGCACTCATTGTTCCTCTACCTTAGGCTTAGCCCTTAGCGGGAACCCAAGGTAGTACCACTCAGGACCCACATATTGCATCTAGTGACTCTTCCTCTGACTACAATGTCATGGAGGGTTACCCAATGCCTAATCCCAATAGCTCAAGCCAAGACATGCATGCCATGGGCCCACGGTCCGGGCCGGCTGTGCTTAGCCGCTTGAAGGAAACCTTTAGTAGAGCAACCGGCTCCGAACATGGAGCTAACAATGTAAATGAGGAGGTTGGGAAAGTAAATTTGCCATTCATGCCCAACGTAGACCCCATCCTCCTAGAGAGTGTGCACTTGAATACTCCATTCACTACACCCCCTGACTCTTCATAGCTATTCTCCTCCGAGGTTGTATTACCTGATGGTATAAGCCTTACCAGAGTGCAAGAGGTTGAGCGGTATATCATTGGAGCTAGGGAAAAGGAAATTGAGAGCTTACGGAAGGTAGAGCAACGAACAGAGCTAAAATTGAAATCCCCTATGTCAACATCCATGTCAGGAGAGCAATCGAGTGCTCTGGAATAAGCGACCACTAAGGGTCAACCCATAGAGAGCCACATTGCATCTAGCTCAAAGGACACCCCTAGCACCTCAATCCTAGATGGAGCATTTCTAAACAATAACTGGGAGTATGAACTACAAATGGAAATTATAACCGACCTATACACAGGTCACATCATTCACGTACGTTAGTTAGATGTCCTACAATCCAAAACTGGTGCTACTAGTGTAGAGGATCAACAAAAAGAGTTTGTGAGGTCATCCATAGGGTTATTGAGCTAGAGAGACAAAACAAGCGGATCCACATGCCTTCAGTGGTTCTCATGAAATTCTTGGATACAGGAAAGACTAAGTTGTTGGGGTATAGGCGCCTGTGCCTTGCCCGGCCACCCAGATTCTGGGCGCCCACTGATCTTGTATACCTTATACATAGCATAAGTGTATAGGGGGCTGCTCACTCTTTGAGTCTCCCCACCCACATCGTGTGTGTCTCCTTCTCTCTCTCTCTCACTCTTCGTCTGTGGTGCTCCCCGATCCCCTTCAATTGGTATCAGAGCTATGGTGACCGCGGAGAGCACGACGGCTTTGAGAGCTTCGAGGCGATATCTCGCTCGCTCTCGACGGTGGAGTTCGATCGCGGAGTTTCACGGAGAGCAATTTTAGCTTGTGAGCTCAGTTGAGAGTGATGTATGCTCTTGTGGAAGCTCAGAAAGGAGTGTGGAAGATTGTGTGTAAGGTGCTGCCCTAAAACTGTGTGCGCAGCAACACAGTTTTCAGATTCGTTTTTCTCCTTGTAGAATGCAGATCTGAGAATTTTGTTCTCCTTGCCCATCCGTTTCGATGTGGTCTACAACTTTGCAGAAGAAACTTTTTGCAAATTCCTCACCGTTTTGCTGATATTCAGCTCAGACTGACTGTATACAGAAATTCCAGATTTTCTGTTGTCGCATTGTGTGCGAGTTTGATGCACTTTTGGAAGCACGGGAGATGCTTGAAGTTGAGTGCATAAATTCAGAGCTGAAGATGCAATTGCAGCTTGTCTTAAGCTTGTGGTTTCAGGGTTTTTTGGTAGACTTGGGCAACGAAGTACGGAGGCGTTTACACACCACCGAAGCGGTCTCTTGAGAGACGCAGGTTTTTGGAGCACACAGGTGGAGCTTCTTTCACTGGTTTTCATAGGATACTTTGGCAGTGATTTTGTGCTTGGATTCATGGTCTTTGCGGATGGTTTGCATATGGTTATGGCACATGGTTGATGCCCATTATATATGCATTTTGGCAAGCACTTTGAAGTGCCGGTAAGCTCTCTTGAGAGCATTGTTTTTGCATTGATCAAGTTTCCGGATTGCAAATCTTTTGGCGTTTGCTTATGCGCAGTCACTCCGTTGATGTACGTTGAGTGCGGATTGCCATTGTATGTGAAAATGTGGAGCCATTTTAGCATTTCTACTCATTGGCATTGAGTAGTGTTATGGCTTATGGTAGAGATTGTACTTGAGTTTTTTGCTCAGTTTTCAGGGGAAATTCTGTCGGATTTTTCCCAGATTCTCGCCATAGTTTGTGATCGAGTGTTTACTCTAACTTTGACAGGTTTTGCCAGTTTGGACATAGTTTTGTGTTTTTGTATCCACTCTCGCAAGAGTGAGAGAGAGAGAGAGAAGGAGACACACACGATGTGGGTGGGGAGACTCAAAGAGTGAGCAGCCCCCTATACACTTTCCCTTGATGACACCATGGCTACCATGCCTACCCCAATGATGGGCAAGCCAAGAAAGACGCCATGGACCTCATTTGTTAGTAAAGCACCACTACATGGTAGCTCAGAACAGTACCTACAAGCGTGTACCAATCTTATACACCTATGGATCCCCGTACTCATGTAGCTCCTATCCCTCCCATTGTTTCAACAACCTATGCTCCACAACCACAACACCCAAGCTCTTATTTCAATGGGACCATACCGGCTAGCATTAGCATGTCAGATCTGATGTCATCTATGCCTAGGGCCACACATATGAACTTCGGACTGTCACATGGCACAACACCAAACCAAACTTGGAACCCAAGGTCTTCTTATGTGCCAAGGCCAATCCCAATACCTACTCCACATGTAGTCTTTGGAGTGCCTTCACCCACGGTAACTGCTCACTTAGGTCACTTGGAAACATTTGCTCAAACTATCAGTCTATCTATTGCTGAGAATATGCATAATATGCTTGATAGAGAGCCTAGAAGTAAGGCAGTACAAAAATCCAAGCTCACACAAAAATTTAGTGGAGACGGGGATGTGAGAAAACATATAGAAGTGTTTGAACAAATATGCGATTCTCTAGGAGAATACAATGATCTGCATAAGAGTAATTCTTTAAGCCTAACCTTAAGTGGGAAGGCTGGGGACTGGTATAGAACCCTAAGGGTGGAAGAAAAAACAATTTACCCTATGCTTAGGAGACTGTTCTTGAAAGAATACATACGAGAGGGAGTACTTTGGGGTGTAGCATCTCAACTCCAGAAAGCCCAACGAGAGGAAGGAGAGTCGTTGAGAGACTTTATTACTCGCATGAAGCATTTGAATTCTCGTTGTAATCCAAATGAGTGCTTCAATAATAATCAATTTCTTGATAGATTCATTAGGGGATTACGACATGAGGATATCTACAATGGCCTAGTCATTAGAGGTATCACAAGTTTGGAAGCAGTCACCACCAATTCAATCCAATTGGAGGATAATATAATGATTCAAGGAGAAAGAGCGTATGTTGAGCCTAAATCTACTAGCTTGACCCTAAAGCCTATTGCTAAGGAGCCAAAGATATGTGAGATGACTCTAGAAGATCTCACCAAGGCCATTCAAGAGAGTCTTAGAGACAATTGTGCTCCGCAAAACAATCATATGTATCCAAGAAGGGAGCAACAATGGTGCTCAATATGCTATGGTCCGCATAGTACCAGTGAATTCTCTACTTTTAGAGTAGAATTCAATGGGAATTGCAATGCCTGTGGGAGGTATGGTCATCAAGATAAGGATTGCATAGTATTTTTGGTGCTTGATGGACAATAAACCAACCTTAGCATGGACGGACACACCTCAAGTGTCTGCATTGATGTGGGCCCCACCTCTTGAACAAACATCGCAACACATTGTCCCTAGGGCCCAAAATGTTGTTCAAACAACACCCTTATCACCTCTAGTGCTAGGACTGCACCCACTACATCCGAGAATCACCTCTGTGAATCAAGTGGATTGTGAGTCATCTATGGATTTTTTGGAAGGTTGTGAGGAAGATATAGACCCTAATATTGCATATGGGATTGATGTGCTTGAAGAAAGTCCACAATACTACATGGAGGACTATTGGGGACAAGCCAAACCTGTCTATCAAGTAGTTGCTCTTGCTACAAGAGGCCAAGATATCAATTAAACTGCCAAGAGACCACCTCTTCAATACTATGAGTGTGGAGGTCCACATCGTGTAGCTGAATGTCCTATTAAGCTACAAAAGAATGCTACACTAATGCAAACCAATCAAGCGAGCACGTCTACAATGCCGATACTCATGTGTAATTGATGTGGCATAGATCATTTGATTTCCCAATGTTAGAATAATGAAAATGCATCAAAGATCACGCCATTAAAATTTCTTGAGGTTACCGAGGAGCCATCACAAAGTACACCTGTGGTACCAGTAGATGTACTCACACAATCAATGCTCCAAAAACAAAATTATATTCTTGAAGAAAGAGACACAACATCAATTTCCCAATCTCAGAAGAAGAAGAAAACACAAAGCAAGAGATCGTAGAAAGTAGTGAAGTCAGACCTGAGTTCAAAGACCAACATAGGGATTGGTGATGATCCCATATATATGAACGACGCTAAAGAGGATTCTGATTCAGGTGAAACCAAGAAGATCAAAAAGACCACTAGGAAAGAAAGCAACAAGGAAGATCCTCATGAGCCACAATAGCCAGGACCCAAGAAGAAGATAGGAACTTGCTGGACGGATACGCCGCGACGAACGTCAGCACAGCGAGAACTCACCTAACAAGATTGTCAGCTAAGGACGAAGCTCAACCCTCAGGCGTGTGGAAGCAAGGATAGGGTGTCAACCTACACTCGACCGACTCCTAACTAATTCCTACAGAGGTCACTACCCAATGTCTAAGTCACAGCCTTCAGGAGTGCATAAGAAGAAACTTCCTACAACGCTTTCTAAAGCCGAACACCCATCAAACAATCTCGAAACACCACAGAACTTGAAGGAGACCCTACTAACACCAATAGGTCGCTCTCCCTAAGGTCTATGAACCAAAACCCCAACCCAAAACACCCAGTGCAAAATCACGTAGGATGTCTGGGCCGAAATTTGTAGGTCTTCGTTTCCAAAATCTAAAGTGCCTAATGTGTATCTCTACTCAATGCAAACGTGTGCATATGATGCAGTGCAAAATCGGACAACGTATGCTCACTGAATCACTAGATGAAGCTAATAGATGGAGCTCGCAAAACCGGACCGTACGCGCACAATGTAGGTATCGGCGCATAGCTCTCGTCAGGGGCAACACGCTGCACTTCTCCGCACTTGATTCCGACCATCGGTGCGTGTGTAGCATCAAGATAAGGCTCTCACTCTCTCTCGTACATAGTACGCTCACTCACAGACTTCAAACTTTTTTAAAATGACAAAAGGTTTTTCATTAAGGTCAAAAAGTGGCATAAATACCTTACAATTCTCAAACCCTAAAGTTCCAAATTAACCATCTACTCAATCTAAATGTCAAAACTGGGATACAATCTGGAAACTTTTGTAAGCCCCAATATTTACAAGGTGAAATGTCGGGTTTCCTCAATGAATGAATAATTACCAAAAAAAAAAATCTGATGAGCAGTCAATTTCTGTAGGGTGTGTCCAGCTTCTAACACTCCCCCCCTCCTTGCTCATGTCGTCCCCGACATGGCTGTTGAGGTGCTTCTTCATCTTATTGTTTCTCTCATCTTTAGCAGTGACTCGTATCTTGCATGTTGAGCTAGTAGTGTTGGGCCGAATATATCAGTGCTAATTGTGAAGAAGCCGATGTAGAAAGCTTCTTCAAAGGCCTGGAGGTGATAGGATGGCAAAAACATGATCCTTTGATACAACGCATGTATCACCTCCTTGGAAGGCTGACCAAACAGATCATATGCACATCTGTAAGTATCTTGAAAGAAGAAGATACTGTTTGTCGCCTGGCCCGGTTTGAACATCTCGAAGACTGCCAAAAAGGTTTTGCAGATCTTCCTCATCATTATGCAAGATAGATCAGCAGAGCCAGTGAGAACAATTTGATGGCATCCGTTAGGGTTTTCACCATGTATTGAACACTTATTCTCTCGCCGGCCTTCAAGCCTGGCAGCTTCGGATAGTTTAGCCAAGTAGGTTATCTTCTTTGTAGTAGCTCCTGGGCCTTCCACGTCCGCATCCTTGGTAGAGGGCAGAAACTTAGGTTATCTCTGATGATTTTGGGTGCCTCTACGAAATGGATTAGGTACTGTGGATACTTCATCAGCCATGCCTTTCTCCACCTGGGCTGGGAGTCGACTATCAACTTTACCCCTTCAGGCTTGGAGATATCTGTTGTGTACAGTGGCACTGTTGGCTCTTCTCTGATTCTCTTGTTGATGGTGGCGGCTTCGTACTTTAGCAAAGGATATGGGAGAGAGGGCTGTAGCCATTCATGCCGGAGGTTGCTGGCATCTATCTTCCGAATGGTCATGGATTTAAAAACCCTCTGCTCCCATTCCAAAGCTTCTTTGTCCGTTTCTCTAATTTCTGCTTCTATGGCCTTGCGTAGCTTCTCTTCCTCTTCTTGTGTCAGATTTTGTGGCTCTTGAGAGGGTCCTACAAGGATTTCCTCTTGCATGGGTGTGTCCACAGGATCTGCCACATTCTCTAGGTCTATGCCTTCCATGGCTGCTGGCCCTATGCTTGCCTACTCTTCTGCCTGCTAGCCTCTCAGCTCTTCTATCTGCTTTTGGAATGTCTGTTTCTTTGCTTCAGCTTGTTCTCCCATATTCACGAGGAGGTCGTTCAAATCGGCATTTGTCTTCTTCGCCTCCTCAAGCTTTCTCTTGATATTTTCTAGCTCATCCTGCATTACTTTGTGCTCTTCTTCCATGCGGGTTTTCATGACCACTGATCCCTCGGCCATCATCAATCTTTGCTTCTTCTCTAAGGTCAACTCCTTCTGGAGCTCTTTCATTTGCTCTTCATAAATCTGACTCTCCGAAGTAGTGTGAGTCGAGCTAGTAGCTCTGACTCTAGCAGGAGATGCCCGTAGCCGCTGGATGGTCTGTTCTTTAACTTTAAGCTGGTCCTTGAGATCAATGACCTCATCCTGGCTATCCTCCTGCTCTATTTCTGCCTTCTCTTTGGCATTCCGCATGGCCTCCACTTCCTGGACTCCTCAGCAAGTTGTAGGGTTAGGTTATCCCTTTCCCTCTCTGCATTTTTCAATGTCTTGCTGAGTTTTCTATACTCTTCTTCAGCTCCTTGCACTCTTTGAGTTGCTTCCTGATTTTCTCTTTCCATTTTTTGGCATCTTTGCAATGCCTTTGCCAGACTGGCTTGCAACTCTGCTTCTCTCTCTATCTGCCTTTGGCTTTGTTTTTGTAAAGTGTCGACTTCAAGCTTGATTTGCACTTCAGTGGCTTTGAGAGTTGCCATTTCACTTTCTAAGGCCATTGATTGTGCTCTTAGCTCGGTTAGCTTGGTCATCACCATATTCCAATCATTGGTGGGTGGGTGAAGGTCCACTGTATCAGTGGCCATCTCCTTTAGCTCCACTAACCGCAGGCTCTGCATTTGCTCTTTAGGCCCCGTGCTTGCCAAGTCAAAGCGACTATGGCAACCTCTTCTTTTGAATATCTGGCAGCCAGTAGGTCTAGAAATGTGTTATACCTTGCTTTATTTGGCTCTGGCTGCTCACTTTTAGGCTTAGCTTATTCTTTTGGTTCTTGCTCTTGACTTTGTTCTTGCCTAGACTCCTCTTGATCTTCAGGTTTGTCTTGCACCTCCTTCTGTTGAGTTTGTGGAGGGCTATGAGGAGGTGGTGATTGCGGTGGGCTGGACTCAGGGCTGGACGATGGAGTTGTCGGCTTTTTTTTGAAATCCCTGTCCGCCTTTGTCTTCATCTCTCTATCTTGGCCTTCCTGCTCCTTTAGCAGTTGCCGTCGGACTTGCTCCACTTCTACTTCTGTAAATGGTACATGTGGGATATTTTCCGTTGGGGCATCCAGAATCTCAAAATTCTTAATATAGTCATCAAATCTATCTCTGTGCACCCTTGGGGATGATCCCGACATTGCTTCTAGAGACGGCTTCCATAGCTCATTCAAATCTCCTTTCAGGTCTCTTTCGGCTCTGAAACTTTTCATTAGCCTCTCTAGCCGTGCCACTTTTTGTGATTTCGTCTCTTTTACCGGCATTTGGACACTCTCTTTCTTCCCTTTCTTCAACTCTGGCTACTCTTCTTGCACGGTTTCTAGATGGCGTTTCAACCTTGTGGCAACCCTTGGTGCTTTGGGCTGTTCCTCTTCCTTATCTTCCTAGAGCCTCAACCAGTCGTTCTGTGATGGAGGGTCGGGCCATCTTCCCTTGGCGTGCAATGCCCCATAAATCACTTTCGTGATTTGCTCACCCGGCACGATGTATGTGGGATTCTTGTTGCCCATATTCACGAGATTATCATGTATATAAGCTGCATAATTGATTACCTTCGGCTTGCTTTTCTGCATTGCCCAGGTGAATGTTGTGGAAATTGCTCCAGGCGGAATTCTGTACTTTTGTGGCCGCTTTGTACACATATGGAAGTACTGGTTGTACAGCTGACTCATGATTGCCACTTTAGGTTGGCAATGTCTTCAAAGGTGTAGTTGCCTTTCTTTTCTGTGTACACCTTTACTTCGTCTCTTCTTTTGGTTACACTATCCCCTTTGTTGGAGAGGTCTAGTGCAGTTGCCACTACTTTTTCTGTGATTTCAATCACCGTGTTTGGCTTGCCTTGTAGATCCGTAACTCTGGCCACTCCATCTTCCTTGATTGTCGTCACAAATTCCCATACTCTTTTTATGTCAATACCTACCGGCACAGCTTCAAAATAATTGTGGAGATCAATCTTCTCCAGAGACTGTGTCATCTTGCTTCTGACGAACTCATTGAGCTCCCGCGGTAGCATGGGTAGCTCTATTACATTTCCTTCAGTGTCTTTGAACACCCCCTGGTAGATCTTCATATCATTTGACTCTAGCAAGTCCTCTTGGATCCACGTGCTGGTTGGATTTAGAGTTCCTTCTGGGATGACAAAGGACTCTACTTCTTCCAAATAATCATTTTATGGTCATCCTCTTCAAATTTGCCGGTGATTTTGCGGCTGCCATAGATCCTGTTGCACTCAATAGTCCGGAGTTAGCCTTTTTTCCATATCAACTGAGAGACTGAGTTTTAACTATCCAAATGACTTGAAAATTGAAAATAAAACTTAAAAGGAACTTGGAAAATTGTGCATGTGCTCACAATACAATTTTGGCAAAAATTACTCCAAATTTTTCTAGGCATTTGCTTACTGTGGTCCACATGTTTGGTCGTAACCTTAGGAGTTCGGCTAATGTGATTGTGCATGCCACCGGGGTGGACAATAACTCAATCAACCCTTGTGAATCCATCACTTTATTAGAAGAAAGTCTTTGAGATGGGATTGCTCTCACCTCACACTTGACTTCATACTCTCCTAGGTAAGAGGGTAGAATTTATAGCGAGTCTGGTTGGCTGTGCCCCGAACTAATTGATCCCTAGTCTCCCCCTTGTGAATGTATATCAAAGTTCACTTGTGATCTTGCCTCAAATTCTTCAATAGGAGGTAAGATCTCGTTTTTCTCCTTTCTCGTGTTGTTTCATGTGGTTACTCACCTTGTTAGCTTCGTTGGCCTCACGGATTTGTTTCCACAGATAATCTAGACCATTATAATCCTTACCCATTTCTACCAATGTTTTAGGCTGGAACTCGTCACTTGCTTCATCTGTTGTATTTGGCACTATGATAGGTTCTCCCCTAGACTCATAGGCATTCGTGAGTCTTTCCTTCGTTTCTACTTGTTCCTCTAAAGCTGGTTGGATAGGGGTTGGAGCTGGTAGGTACTTCATGCCAATTTGCAGGTTTACCAAGCGGGTTTTCCATCAAAGATTGAGCTGTTTCAATCATCTTTCTACACATTAACAACCTCTATTTTTCTATTTCAGCATATGGATAAGTTATCCATCTTTGCTCTTGGGTTTGGTTCTTTTTTAGTCTGGCTTCGTAAGCTTTTAGAAGTGCATCTAACTGCTCATTTACCTTGTCTGCCAGTATTGATCCTCCTGATCTTGCACTTTTGGGTTCTGCTATTTCCTTGGGTGCTATGGTTTCCGCGGTGTGTGAGCTTAAGCTAGCTGGATCCTCTAACTGCTCTAATCTATCCTTTGTGTGTTTTAACTCTCGGATAGAGCCATTTGCTCTCGTTCTTTCCTGGCTTTCATCCGCGCCTTTCTAGCTTTCCAAGTGCTTCTCTGATTTTTCATTTCTGAACTTGGGGCATCTGTTTTTGGCTCTTCAATAATGGGTTCGTTCGTCATTCTTTGAGCTTGGGCTCGTGTCACCGCCTGAATAGGTATGATTGTTTCATTTTCTGACCCTCCACTGGAAGGCACTGCTTCCAGCATGTTTAAGGTAGTTTTTTCTCCTTTGCTCGGGTTCTTAGGAAAATCAGGAATCAAATGAGTAACTCCACACTCAGTGCAATATGCGTTGACTCTAATGATTTCATCATGAGGACAGTCTCTTAGCCAATGGTGTCCACCACACTTGTAGCAGGGTCCCTTGGGTTGTTGAGGTGCTCCTTGAGCTCCTCTTTGTTGGTATGCATGTCTCTGTCCGCCCATGCCTCCGTTGGCTATGAACAACAATGTTCGTTCATCCAAGTTATATCTTCCTTCTCCTGCTACCTGTGCAGCTGTTGGTGGTCCTGCACCTCCCATCATGCTCCATGGTTCTGGTGTTGAGGGTTCTTCTGGTGGATAGTAGACAGGATTTGCCGCATATCCGCTGGGATCTTCATAATATGCATGCATAGTCACTAAAGCCTTCTCTTCTGATTCAGTTATGGTTGGTGTGTATCTTATGCCGACTGGTCATAAACCTGGTAGGGGTGGTTGTTGCCCCAACACTGGTTGTGGTCTTTCTACACCTACAGGTCCTGGTAGGTTGCCTGCTTGATACCTAGGAATCGGTGGAACTTGAGGAGATGCTACCTGAGCTTGGGGAGTGTAAGGTCTCTCTCTCACATATCCCTTGTTATAATAACATTCCTCAGTCCCATGGTTTGTCCATTTTTGTTCAATAGCACACCACTTGGGTTGTTTAGCCTTGGACTTGGCGTACAAGTTAATCTTTTTTAGCACTTCCTCTACAAGCTGCTCTTGGTTTACAACTACTTCTCCTTTCAGTGCTGTCTTAGAAGACTTGCTTCCACTTTGATTGTGAGGATGAATCGTCATCAAGGTCCTTGAACTCACCCTCTTTGTAGACCGCACAATTGTCCACAAGGTAAAGAGCCTCCTTAGTTAACTCATTCAACGTCGTGCTCCTCTTCATATGTAAGTCCTTCTGGAGATCTTCATTCCTTAGTCCTTGGATAAATATAAGCATAAGTCTGGACTGAGTTGGCAGTTCTTCCACCGGGCAAAACCTTAAATATCTTTTTAGTCGTAGGGCTGCCTTTCGTACAGATTCCCCATCTTTCTGTTTGAATTTATGGATTTGTGAGACTGTATTATGAGCTATTCCCCTTTGTGAGAATTCCTCGATAAACTCGTCAAACACTTCCTCCATAGACTCAAAGTCTCTACGCTCCATAGAGTCAAACCAAGTAGCAGCATCATCCTCTAAGGTTAGTCCAAACCCTGCAAATTGGGTAGGAAAGTCTAACACCTCTTTCGCTCTATTACACGCACAAAGGCTGCTACGTGATCTCTTGGATCTCTGTTTCCTGTGTATTTCTTGTTTACCCATTTTTGCACTTGAGAAGGTCTAATTATACGATTGTCTACAAATCTCATCATTGGATCTCCACGTCCTAATCGATAGAACTCCTCTGGTCTTCTATAGTAGGCTGGTTCCTCTCCTATGGTGCTCCTAAGTCATAATTTCTAACAGTTCTTGCAAGAGATGGTTCATCTCTCCGGACTCGTTCTATGGGTGGTCTTCCAGGCTCTATTGACCCTTGAGTCTTTGGCTTACTCTCTCCTTGATACCTTGAGTAGAGTGGTGGTTCTTGTAAATCCCTTAGCCCTCGTGCGGATTGATAACCATCTCGGTTTTGGTCTTGTTCCAATGTTGCACTCTGTCAAAGCCATGCCTGCAATGATGGATAAGTTGCTAGTTGGTTTTGATTGTTGAATGTCTGCGGTTAGGTAGAATGTGAGGTCCCGGCATACTCCTCTGAAAAGGGATTTGTAGACTTGCTAGGGGTGTAGGTGGCTCTTGGCACTTCATCGGGGGCATATGTTGATGCTCCTGGAACTATTGCCTTTTCTACCTCCTCTAGGAGAATACGTTGGTATTCTCGCCCATACCTATCAACAAAAACTATATCCTTCCCCATAGAAGTTTCATAAGATTATAAGTAACTTTTTGTATGACCCTTGAATTTGATATCATGCTATGACTTTGGTGTTTCCACCATGAGCTTTATGAGTAGCTTTCATAAATCATCTAAGGTACTAAGGTATCCAAATCCATGTGAAATTGTCAATATACAATATCCGTACATAGGTGGGAATAGGTATATACCAAGTTGGCAAATTATGTCACTAAAATTGTTAGCCCTAGATGTTATCCCAACTTCTATTTACTTGGTAGCTCCTATAAACTGAAACCAATCAAGTCAAGGGGCTAGATCAATTGTGGATAGAAACCTTGTCTAGGGTCTTTGTTAAATCCACCTAACACCTATCAACCTTTGTAAGAATTATCAACAATGGATTTGTCCATAGACCATAGACAAAGTGTAATTGACAACCGCATGTGCAAATGTGTGTGTGTGTATGTGTGTGTGTGTGTGTGTGTGTGTGTGTGTGTGTGTGTGTGTGTGTGTGTGTGTGTGTGTGTGTGTGTGTGTGTGTGTGTGTGTGTGTGTGTGTGTGTGTGTGTGTGTACAAAAGCATTAGAGAGCTATTCCATCTTAGAGCATTAGGAATAGAATTGGGCATAGGAGGGTCTCTTTATTTTCCATGAAATTTAAAAAAAGAGACTAGCAGAAGGGCAAACGGTTGGCTCCCATGTGGACTAAAATGGTAGGTGTGGTGGTCCTAAAAATTAGGGATCAAACTTGTAGGCACAAGGGTGAGGACAATATCTTTATGATAAATAACATGAAAATACTATGAAAAATAAAGTATGGACTCGTTTTTTTTTAAATTAGGGGTAAAAATTACCGATAGTGGCTTTGTCCATAGACCATAGACAAAGTGTACTCCATAGCCAGTGTCCTAGCCCTAGACACCCCTCCCTAGTCCACCCACTTTCATGGGAGGACCTTGTGTTTAGTTTTTATGTGTGTTTTTATTTTAAATAGATTACGTACACACAAAAGAACATGGCTCAAATGACATTTGACTCTAAACAACACGATAGTATTCACACAAAATTCTCTGTTTGAATCATTCTTCTACAATTTTGTGAGAATGAAGAATCATTTCAATTATCATATCATCAGGAAGTGAATCTGTAGATGAAATAGGAAGTGAGAATGAAGAATCATTTCAATTATCGTATCATTAGGACAAGAAGTGAATATGTAGATAAAATAGGTCTTACAAGTTTCAAAGAGCCTATCGGTTGTTATCCATTTTAAAACTTAAAAATAATTAGATTAACTAAGGTCCTATTTAGTTCAAACTAAAGAGTTTGGTATAAAGAAAGTAATATTTGACAAGAAATGTTCTAGAAAAGGACACAAAGAGGCTATGAAATCCTCAAAGGTTTTAAAAAATACTTCATTTAGAGTAAGTCCATCTTTTTTATTATTCATAGGTCATTACTTGTCTTGGTTCCCATTAAAAGGACATCACCCCTCTTTATGGGCATGGCAAAAATGACTAGGATGACTTCATTAGATGAGGTAAGTGTCATTGCCTCTCATCCCAACTCTTGAGAGAGAAAATAAGAAACCCCTTACACAAGATTCATTCACAAAATGCCTTAACAATCAGCGTTCAATACATACATAGGAATCAAGAATCTGTCAAGTGATTGAATCCGAACTGAAAATTGAATACGCAGAAAAACATGAATTCAACATTGCACAGGGCTTCAATCCTCTTCTTCTTCTTCATTCCACACTGTGGGCTTTTTCCGCACGTATCGAATCAAGAGACTTAACTAACACTATGTGCGAGCCACATATGGATCCAAGCACGCAACTCTCTCTCTCTCTCTCTCTCTCTCTCTCTCTCTCTCTCTCTCTCTCTCTCTCTCTCTCAAGCGCGCACACACACACACACACTAGTACACAAAGGAGACGGAGAAGGAGATGGAGCAAGAGCACTCTTCTTGCATTGCACAAATGAGAGAATGACCTATTTTAGGTCTAGATTGACTTTTATATGGGCTTGCCCGTTCACATTTGGGCGTCCACACTTAGAATCTTACCCAAACATTATAGATTCCAGTTTTAGAGTGCGTCTCTCATCGGTGATCACTCTTAACCATTCCTACCTGACCGACAAGCCCGGCCAATAACATAATACACTACTAGTAGGTCTAGCAAGCCCGTCCCATGGCTACATAAAAGGTGGTTGCTTGGTGGTAACATGCCCCCCTTCCAGATGTAGATTCCACCCTCATAAGCTAGTGAGACAAAGCCCCTTTGTCCATGTTGTAGAGCATCTAGATTTGAATCTGCAAAGCAAAGTCATTGTTTTATGCAAGCGGAATTATATGGCAATAAATCATGAGAGGAATGTAAAGTACATGTGGAAATGAGTAAATGCAAGATTTATGAAATGCTAGACTGCCATTAAAGACAAATAAATTGCACTTTGATGAAATTAATTAATCAAGAATTTTGGGCTTATGGGTGGGTTTATCAATTAGTTAGCTATGACTAAGGTTAAATAACTACTCTAGTACTAGCTAGCTAAGAAGATTATCTAAATGCAAGATTCTCTAATTGTGCTTTTCAGCTTTGATTAGCCAACTAGCTCTCACAAATCCAAACAAAAGCTTGAAATTTTAAATGTAAGCTCGATGGAAGTCTTTTAAATGTCTTTTTTCTTTTCTTTTACTTTGGTTCACAATCATTTTACGTGTGTGCTTATTTTGTATATCCGGGGCTTTTTGCTTCTCAAGAAAAAGTGCCCACACTAGGAACCTTTAGGGCTCTAGTACCATAGACAATACATGTGAGGGAAGTACCAAATCAAGCCAGGATTTCTCTTCTAGCGAAAGAGTTTTCATTTGTGGCACTTATGCTTTTTGCTTCCATTTCCTTGGTATTCTCACTAGTGTCTTTTGTTGTTTAAGTGAGCAAGCTTCTCTATGCCTAAAACATTCCTAAAGTCTCAAACACTCAGTAATTTTATCAACTAGGACTAGTGGTCAAGTAATTGAGTTAACCTAAAGTCACGGTCTCTTAATCTCCAGGCTCATCTATAAGATTAAACTCTAGTTCAATCAACTTAAGCGAAGACAAATTTATAGATCTATAATGGCAAATAACAAACATAACTATTGCACTCAAACAAACCATGAAAAACCACAATTATCAATTATACATATCCACCAGCATGAATCATGGAAAGTAGTACACCTGGAGGTATAGAGTTGCTCATTTTGTCGAAGCAGATGTCGTCAGCCATGTGGATGGAAATCCATATAAGTCTTACATAACAATATCAAACAACAAGGCACTATACCTCTAGGAGGCATGTCAGTGTGAAAAAATTTAAAACTCCTAGAAAACAAACTCAAAACACGATCCAGACTCCTACTGCCTACCTATCTGTCATCCCTTTTAGAATCAAGGAAAGAGGACATTATATAAACCGTGTGGCATCCCTAGGCTAGGCCTCTATCCTCATCGTTTAGATAAACGAAATCATTTTCCGTGAGGCCATAGTCTTCCTCGGTCTCTATTATTTCTTCTTCATCATCCTCTTGTGCAAGCGTGTTAATCAAGGACCTCGCTATGCGTGGATACTCATCTTGTGCAAAAGAATAAGCATGTGCCACTGGAGAAACATTCGCTACTGGGTAGGGATCACTAGTTATTCATAGACGTATCAGCCATTCTAACTCCTCAAAATTTTTCTCACGTGCAAGTCTCTCTACCAAATCCCATTTGCAAGAAAGTACAAGGTAGCAGATATGAAACACTTGAGAAAAAAAAAAAGGGTACCTTTCATAAAAAATAGAAGCGCATGCCTCTAGTGGCCTAGCCATCTCTAAGAATACAGATAGATTTGGTTAGGTCTTTAAAACATAAAAGTTTTTTTTTTGTGCTGCTTAATGTGACATGGTGAATTTGGACTTATGTGTAGGATCTGATAGGGTGCTCTCTCGTTGCTAGTCGCTCTTGCTCTTGTACTTTTACTTTTCTTTGGCTAGAACTAGTATAAGGCTATGTATATACAATCCCTCAATTACAGAGTTCAGGTGTCAAGGAAGAAAATTTAAGAGGATCGGGATCCAAAGTATTGACGTGAGTGAGGACTCCCCGCTTCCTCGGGTAGGTCATACTATTTGAGATGTGCTCGTCACCCTTTGAAACCAATTGTTTTAGTTGGTAATAGGTGAGGATTTTTGCCATTATTTTTCTGTTACCTTAGGTGCCTCACCGAGTTGCAAGGGTGGTAAGGTACTCTCCCAGGATTGAACTTGAAGTGGTTCATCAGGTGATTGTTGAACACTGGGAGGTGTGGATTCCTTTGTAGCTTCATGGAGGTCCACTATTGTAGGTAGAGGCTATGAAGAAGCTTTTACCTCTATGGATGCATTACATGAGGAGCTAGAAGCTTTATGGGACTCCCCCCTTCCTGAGCTAGGTGGAATAATTTGGTTTTTCCTTGGAACCCAAACTAGCTCTGGAATAGGTGTTTAGCATTCTATGATCTTTCCCTTTTCACACTCTTCCATTGGCTTTGGAGTTACACTGATTGACTCACATGGTTTTGTAGGTGATAGGGAAAGACACATTTTACGTTTAGGTACCCAAATTTGATCCTTTCCATCATAGTAGCCTTGAGCTTCTAATAGTCGTTTTGGAATCCATCATGATTTGGTCTTGACTCTCCTAGAGCACGCTCTTGGGTTTCCATGAGAAGTTTTTCTTGAAATGGATGGAAGGGTTGAGGTATCTGGAAGTAAGGCCTTGGAGATCCATTGATATGTACTCTTAGGTCGTGCAGGTTGAGTACTTGCAATATTATTGCTTGCTGCAACTACAAGTGTTGAAGTGCTAGGTTCATGGGAAGCCGACAAGGACAAGTTAACCACTATGGTTTGTGAATCTTGGCTATCCTGCAACTTTTCTAGAGTTTGCAACGTAGGTGACTTTGCTTCAATGATAGGGGTAAGAGTTGATGGTTGTGTTGTGACACTATGAGTACCCCAATCAATAGTGCATTTGGTTGCCAACATCCACATGCATCCAACATTTATGTTGCCCTTCATAGTTCCTTATAGTATTTATATAGTTTGGACATGATGGTGGTTCTAACTTCTGAAGACATGAAATCCATCAATTTGGCAATGTTTAACGGCACCTTTTGGACTTTAGTCCCTTGACGTGGGGAAGATGGGATCTCCATTTCTTTGATAGGATCAGGTAGTCCCTCTGTAAACAATCTTTCCATCAAGAAGTGAGTACGCCCACTTTCCCATGACTTTAAGTCACTTTCTTCTTGGATGACACTAGGTATGTCTAAGGGTGTATGGACTTGGTGAGCTTGTTGTTGCGTAGGGAACACTGTGTCTGTAATCTAGATCTAGGTGTTGGTTCTAGATCCCTTTGGGTATCTTCTACCAAACTCCTTAATTGCTTGACTGGCAATCTCCTCTATAGGGTTTGGATAAGTTCCTATCTTCTTCTTGGATCCTGGCCATTGTGGCTCATGAAGATCGTGTTGTTGGTTTTTATCTTAGTGGTCGTTTTGGTCTCCATGGTTTCACCTGAATCAGAATCCTCTTCAGCGTCATTCATATATACGGGGTCGTCACCAGTCCCTATGTTGGTCTTTGAATTGGGTCTGACTTCGCTGCTTTTTGTGATCTCTTTCTTTGTGTTTTCTTCTTTTTTTGAGATTGGGCAATTGATGTCGTGTCTCTTTCCTCAAGAATATAATTTTGTTTTTGGAGCATCAATCGTGAGTACATTTACAGGTACCACATGTATACTTTGTGATGGCTCCTCAGTAACTTCAATCAAGTTTAATGGCGTGATCTTCACTGCATTTGGATTATTTGGACATTGGGCAATCAAATGATCTATGCCACATCGATTACACATGAGTATCGGCATTGTAGACGTGCTCGCTTGATTGGTTTGCATTAGTGTGGCGTTCTTTTGTAGCCTAATAGTACACTCGGATACATGATGTGGACCTCCACACTCATAGCATTGAATAGGTGGTCTCTTAGTAGTGTAATTGATATTTTGGCCTCTTGCCACAAGAGCAGCTACTTGATATACAGGTTTGACTTGTCCCCAATAGTCCTCCATGTAGTATTCTGGACTTTCTTCAAGCACATCCATCCCATAGGCAATATTAGGATCCATATCTTCCTCACAGCCTTCCAAACAAGCAATAGATGACTCACAATCCACTTGATTCATAGAAGTGATTCTCGAATGTGGTGGTTGCGGTCCTAGCACTGGAGCTGGTAAGGGTGTTGTTGGAACAACCTTTTTGGCCCTAGGGACCATGTTTTGTGCTTTTTGTTCAAGAGGTGGGGCCGGCATCAATGCAGGCAAACGAGGTGTGTCTATCCATGATAAGGTTGGTCTATTGGCCATCGCGCACTTAAATACTATGCAATCCTTAGCTTGATGACCATACCTTCCATAGGCATTGCAATTCCCATTGAATTTTACTCTAAAAGTAGGGCATTCATCTAGTACTATGCGGTCCACAGTATACTGAGCACCATTGTTGCTCCCTTCTTGGATACATATGATGGTTTTGTGGAGCATGATTGTCTCTAAGACTCTCTTGAATAGCCTTGGTGAGATCTGCTAAAGTCATCTCAGATATCTTTGGCTCCTTAGCAATAGGCTTTAGGGTCATTGGTTGATGCCCCGATGCTTGCGAGCTAATATAATAGATTTAGGCTCAACAGACACTCTTTCTCCTTGAATCATTAAATTATCCTCCAATTGGATTGCATTGGTGGTGACTGCTTCCCAAGTGGTGATACCTCTAATGACTAGGACATTGTAGATATCCTAATGTCGTAATCCCCTAATGAATCTATCAAGCAATTGATTATTATTGAAGCGCTCATTCGGATTACAACGAGAATTCAAATGCTTCAAGTGACTAATAAAGTCTCTCACCGACTCTCCTTCCTCTCGTTGGGCTTAGTGGAGCTGAGACGGTACAACCCAAAGTACTCCCTCTCGTATATATTATTTCAAGAATAGTCTCCTAAGAGTAGGGTAAATCGTTTTTTCTTCCACCCTTAGCGTTCTATACCAATACCCTGGCTGCCCACTTAAGGTTAGGCTTAGAGCATTACTCTCATGCAGGCCATTGTGTTCTCCTAGAGAATCACATATTTGTTCAAACACTTCGATATGCTTTCTCACATCCCCTCTCCACTATATTTTTGTGTGAGCTTGGCTATTTGTACTGCCTTACTTCTAGGCTTTCTATCAGGCATGTTACGCATATTCTCAGCAATAGATCGACCAATAGCTTGAGCAAATGTTGCCAAGTCACCTAAGTGAGCATGCACCGTGGGTGAAGGTGCTCCAGAGACTACATCTGGAGTAGGTATTGGCATTAGGCTTGGCGCATAGGAAGCCCTTGGGTTCCACGTTTAGTACGGTGTTGTGCCATGTGGCGGCCCAAAGTTCATATGTGTGGCCCTAGGCATAGCAGACATCGGATGTGGCATGCTAATGCTAGCCGGTACGGTCCCATAAAAATAAGAACTTGGGTGTTGTGGTTGTGGAGCATAGGTTGTTGAAACAATGGGAGGGATAGGGACTACATGAGTGCGATGACCCATAGGTGCATACGATTGGTACACACTTGTAGGTACTATTGTTGTAGGCATTGAGCTACCATGTAGCGGTGCTTTACTAACAAATGAGGTCCATGTCGTGTTTCTTGGCATGCCCATCATTGGGGTAGGCATGGTAGCCATGGTGTCATCAAGAGAAAGATGAGCTAGACTTGGAAAGGTAAAGCTATCACTTATGGGCTCATATTGCACTGAGACCCCTGGCGAAACAACATATGGAGGATCCATCGGACTTAATAAGGGAGTCTCCATTTGCGATAAGGTTAGTTGTTTAGCCTTCCTTGTATCCAAGAATCTCATGAGACCCGTTGAAGGCATGTTGATCCCCTTGTTTTGTCTCTCTAACTCAATGACCCTATGGATGACCTCACAAAATCTTTGTTGTTGATCCTCCACACTAGTAGCACCCATTGTGGATTGTAGGATATCTAATCAGCCCACGTTATAGGTGTGACCCGTGTATAAGTCGGTCAGAGTTTCCGCTCATAGTTCGTACTCCCAGTTCTCATTTAAGAACGCTCCATCTAGGATTGAGGTGCTAGGGGTGTCCTTTGAGCTAGATGCAATGTTTCTTTCTAGGGGTTGGCCCTTAGCAGTTGCTAAGTCAAGAGCACTCGATTGCTCTTTTAGCAAGGATATTGACATAGGGGCTGACAACTAAGTACATTCTCAAGTACACATCCTCGTGCTTGATGACACTTAAAATTCACTTGAGTGATGTCCCCCACATTGATGACGAAAGCATCTGGATTCGGCTTCACACCGATCCATTCACCATGTTTACTTCGCACCTCTAAGCCCCCAACATCACCCTGTAGAAGGATGGTAAGTGCTCCAACATCTTTGTGCCTGCTCACACCCAAAGCAAGCTCCGGAGCGGGACAAATTGGGTAATGATTCAAGCGGAAAAGACTTGTTGTAGAGGACTTGAAATCTTCATGGAAACGGCGCGAAGGAAGTCCCAAGCTTTCTGCCATAAGCTCAAGCAGGGTAAAGGCCAATTTGTCCAGCGCTGCCATGTACTCTTCGCATACTTTTCTGCATGCAAGCAATGTCTTCTGCATTAGCTTGGTCGCTAAGGATATACTAGGCAAAGTTCCTTGTCTTACCATGTCGGCTGTGTGTGTGTGTGTGCCAACCATCTGAAGGTATTTAAAATGGACCACAGTACAAACCTCAAATTGGGCATAAAAGAAGGCCACTAATTAGTATGAACCAGGGTATTCTGATCATCCGCGTCAAAATTGGCAGGGAGCTCAAATGAGCCGGCAGGTGCCATGTCATAAACCTCCTTCCAGTCACGCACATTCTAGGTAAGTTCTCCATCATTGTAACCCAGAAAGTTCTCAGAGCTCCTCTTAACTTCAACCTTCTTCTGCAGAGGGAGGTCAAAAAACACTCGTGCCTCGTCTCTTAAATTCTGAATTAGGGTTTGGGGAACGCCATGGTTAACAATCTGGAAGAAACCCCATTCCTCGCATTACCTGTGAGACGAGGGATTCTCGTGCAGTTGCCACACTGGACGTAAGAGGGCCCAGGTGGATGCCAGGAATTTGATGCGATGAAGCTGCCGATGGAGCTCGACAAGGCCTGTGCTCAGGCGGCACGACAAAGGAGGGGTCAATTCTGAGAGAAGGGTTGGGCCCATGGCCATTTGGGTTGGGGGCAGCACCATCCTTCTCTCCGTTCGCAAATGCAGCTTGGGGCTGTGCGCCAGATGGGCTAACATGCTGCTGCCGGGCAGGAGCTTCTTGTTCGGCTCCCGTTGCAAACAAATGTAGGCTCGCAAACTCCCTTCTTAACAGCCTAGCGCTAGCCTTGCTCTAGTGAGATTTGGAAGATTTAGGTCCCGTTCAAACTGTACACAAAGAAGAGCACGACTTTCCACCTGAAAAAGCTACTCTGTAGATGGCCGGCCTCCCATCCCTCGATGAACTTTTTGTTGCAAGTGTAGGTGTTGATTGGTTGTATCTCCATGGGCATGGGCAGGCTGGTTTAGAGGGCTCCCCCATAGACCCTCTAGACGTGCCATTCGAGGGCCCTCGTACCATATCACAGGTGCTCCATAAGCTGCCCCGTGCGTGCCGCCTGGCACCCAAGAACCAAAAAAGCAAGTGATCGACGATGACTACTGCAATTTCGTTGGGGGGTGCCTCAACCACCCCCTACATCATTTCAATCGCCTTTCTAACAGGCTGCAACAGGTTTCCAGTTACCGCTATCAACACTTGGCAACATTCCGTGAGCAATTGACCGGCTCAACAAGAGGTGCCTGCGAGTATGGGGCGCACAAAATTGTGTTGCAGGGCTCATTAACAAAAAAAAATGGGTCCTCCATGAATAATGACCCTTTACAGGGGGTATGGGGGTGCCCTCTTGAAGCTATGTTTAGAAAAGAATTCTTGCCCACGAATGAGGCAGATAGAAATTGGACGGCTTGTGACACGTTGGTACAGCTGAGGATGGTTGACCTATAGAAGTGCAACAAATCCGGGCATGGCAGTTTGCAGGCAAGTGATAGGGACATTAGATAGTTATTTGAAGGTGCTCGAGTACAGGTACACCGGGATGGAACACTCGCTAGTCGAAACGGCAAGTGTTTCTTGCTATCACAGGTGAGAGGATCAAATGCTTATATCACAAGGTTGGAAACGAGGCAAAGGGTGCTGGATGCAAATGCCATAGAGTTTATGATGTGGGATTTGGAGCGAGATGTTTGTAGGACACAGAGATTGTTGAAGGCACATTTCATACTTGAAGAAGACAAGTCAAAAGCAGATGCATAGAGGTTTGCAAGCAGGCGGCAAGGTGCTTGGGCACCTTCTTAGTGAAAGGTTCAACAGGTCCTTTGGAGATGTGTATGTCAGATGTGACACATAATAGGTCAAAGATAGCAGATTGAAGCCCTAAATGGTGGTGCCATGGTGTATGCAGAACAGGTGCTAAAGCTGGGCGACTTCGAAGCTTTTTGCGAGCTTGAAGGTCGGTATTTGGCAACTCTCCAATTGGGTGACATGTCAATCATACCACTCTCGGTGTGGTGATTTTGGTGCGAGACCTATTATGCAAAGAACTGGATCCAATTGCCGGCCATGGACCATTGACAGTACAAAAGGCGGTTTTTTTACGGACATCATGTGATGTACAGTTGATTGTGGAGGAAGGAGAAGTTTTCTGCACCATGATGAAGAGTGTCTGTTGGCGAGCAATGTAAAAGGAAGCTGTGCACAAGTGTTTTCAAGTCGACCATCGTTGGCGTGTGCAAGGGGTTCAAACCCAAAGCTTTTTAAAGCTTTAACTTGGAGGGGAAAAAAAACGCTGCTTGAGGAGTGACACCACTGCTAATAACAGGAAGAAAGGGCGGCCATTTGCCCCACATACGAGAGGAAAGGGGCGCCATCTGATGGCGGCCAGGAAGGAGGTGGTGCCATCTGTGGTGTTTTTCATGCGGGGGCGAGGAGTCAGTTGCATAGAGGGGGGTGGACCAATGGCATGCAAAAGCGGGTCGTACTCAGGGACCGGGGAAGAGAAGGGTGACTACAATGGGTAGCCATAGGGGGCATGGAGGGCCGACAGTGGTGACGTGACACAGGGGGTTGAGAGCGCTGTGGGGGGGGGGGGGGGGGGGGTGGGTGCTACACAAGGGGCGCCAACCTTCAGGATGAGGAGGGCGAGCTGAGCTTGGCTGTGAGCAAGTCAGGGTCGCCAGGACATGAAAAGTACGAGGCAGCCAGTGGTTGGATAATCGGAGCAAGAGGGAGTCCGCCACCTGCTGGATGTTGAGGCCGTGACCAAGGGGGCTACCATTGCATGGGGAGGAGTTTTTGAAGACCAAGGCCGTGAGCTACAGTTTTTGAAGAGAGAAGGTTTCCATGGGCTTGTGAAGAAGGAGGCGGAGGTTCATGGGCTGAGGACCGCCAGTGATGGGGGGCTCGTGGTACACAGGAGGGCCCGGGAGCAGGTTCAAAGGTTATTGGGAAGGTGTTGAAGGGCAGCGAGTGCTACAGTAAGAGATGTGAGAGAAAGGGGAACTCACAGAGAAGGCGTGAGAGAGAAGGGAGAGAGAGAGAGAGGCTGTTAAGCCTCAGAGAGAGATACGCAGAGAGAGCCAAGAAGGCGATGGCTAGAAGCGTATATTGTATTGATCCGAGAAGGTGCAGTTATATACACGTGAGGAGGCAGTTACAAGATCATGTGATTCATGGGAATGCGGGCCGTTTGGCATCTGACCACGTGTGTGGTGACTGGGTGATGACATGGATGGATGATGTGGATTAATTATTCCCACACGCCCCCGTAAGACACAGCGTCCATACAGAGGCATGTATGTGTGCATACTTTGATGTGATCATGAGATAGATCTACATGCTTTGGAAAAATACAATATGCGTATGCAATTATTCTTGGTGTGACTTCCAAGGTCTTCAACCTGGATCAAGGTCAGACTTCGTAATGGCGAAGTTCAGCAACTCTGATTGCTTCATTGAACGAGCTTTGAAGGACTTTGATAGGTACATAGCATGAATGATTTCACGAGCTTGGACATTGCACATTGGCCCCCCCAAGCGAAGTGAAGGCATGAGATTATCATTGGCTGAATGAACCGCAAGGGAGTCAAGGTAGGGTTTCAGCATCCTTTCAGGGTGTGGTTGATGCAACAGCTGAAAGTGTAAGATGGTGGTATTGTAGACATGACCACCGAGATCAAAGGGGTTAGTAGGGACAACTCTTGGCTAGGGAAAGTTTGATGTACCATGGAGCTGAGAATTGGTTTGAATGAAAGGCTCACTTGGCAAAGGTTGGATTAGAGTAGCCAATTGAATGGGAGGATGGGAGGTGGCTATAGCCTGAGCGGTTGGCTCAACTGGTTCAAGTTGTTGGTGATAGCACAAAATTTGAGTGAGCATTTGCATGCTTGATGCATTGGGGTGAAAGAGGATAATTGCCCCAAGTAAAGGGTAGAACTGTTGTTCAAGAGGGAGGGTTACAATCATGTAAGCGTCAAGGAAATCCAACTTGACAAATGGATTTGTGGCCTGGAGGATTGGCCTTAGCTTAGAGCTTGACGAAGGAGGCTTGCGAGCTGGCTCGCCGCCAAAGCGGGTCTTTAGTGTTGAGCAGGTTTTGTGTGGGATTCTTTGACAAAAGCGGCAAAGGTTGAGACCAGGGTGGAGACGGATACCATTACGGCCATCGTCAAGGGAGTTAGAGCTACAATTGAGGGAGGTTTGTTGCAATTGAGGGTGGGAAGCATTTTCGAGAGCAAGTGTGGAAGCAACATCAGTACTGGGAACTGCAACAGCATCTTTGGCAACATCATTTGCAGTAGTGGCTTTGGCTGCATCATTTATGCCGCAGGGATATTGGTGGCATGTTCGGCGGCTGTGAGGTCTGCACCAGTGTCGTCAGTGGCATCGGCCCCATCAGTTTTGATGGCAGCGTAGGAGGCATGCAGGTGAGCATGCAAGGGCTCGCCATTGAAGGCCTGGGCTGTGAGAAGCGCCTTCAGAGGCCTGGAAGTGGAAGCATCAACGTCCAAGGTGAATGCAGCTTTGTAGGCAACAGCAGAAAGAAGTGGTGCCTTGTTGTGTTGCGCCACTGGAGCAACATGGCTGGAATGTAGGACTTGAATGGTGGAAGCATGGGTGGCGTCACCTTTGGTAATTGTCGAGGTGGCATCAACATCATGCACTGCAGCAAGTATGGAAACGACGTTGGCCGCATGGCTTGCAGCAATGACGACAGCAGCTGAAATGGCGTCAGCAGGTTTGGGTGCTGTGGTGGCTTCCATGTGCAAGGTTGTCGTCGCATCGTCATCGTCTGTTGAGGTGGCAATTAAGACAGCAGGAAGGGTTGCATCAGCACTAGTGTTTGCAAGGGCGGCGGCAGCAAAGTCTTCTGCAGCAGGCTTGTCCTCTATAGCATGGGCCTTGGCTGCAATAAGGCCTTCGTCTGCAGCGGGGTGTTCGTCCTCCAAGTTTCTAAGGAAGCCATCGATTATGGTTGCATGACCATAACAATCGGTATCTGCAGCTGGGCAGGAGAAAAGACAAGCGGCTGCGGCTGCAGGGTGAATTGGCGCCTCAAGGAGAGTGCAAAGCAGGGGAGCGCCAGGGTTGGCATCGCCTGCAGGAGTAGGCCGGGCTTGTGCTGATTTGCTCACAATGTCAAGATTGAAACCAATTAGAAAGCGGCGGGCGCACTGCAGAGCCGCCAAGAGAACCATGGAGAGGTTCTTCACCCAGAGCAGGAGAGGCGCAGGGGCTGCGTGGGGGGTCTGCTCATAGAGGCAGCAAGGTCTGAGCCCGGGAGCCAGCGTCAGGCGAAGAAGCCAGGAGGGAGGATCTTCTGGCTGCAATGATACCATGTGAGAGAAAGGGGAACTCACAGAGAAGGCGTGAGAGAGAAGGGAGAGAGAGAGAGAGGCTGTTAAGCCTGAGAGAGAGATACGCAGAGAGAGCCAAGAAGGCGATGGCTAGAAGCGTATATTGTATTGATCTGAGAAGGTGTAGTTATATACACGTGAGGAGGCAATTACAAGATCATGTGATTCATGGGAATGCGGGCAGTTTGGCATCTGACCACGTGTGTGGTGACTGGGTGATGACATGGATGGATGATGTGGATTAATTATTTCCACAAGAGAGAGAAGGAGGGAGTAGGTCACATCCAGCAAGGGGACGAACCATTGGCATGTACAATCGGGGAGGGCCCTTGGTTGAGCCAGGTAGAGGGCAGCATGAACTGATGTGAGCACTGCAGGGAGGAGCGCCATTGCTCAGACTAGGAAAAAATGGTTGCGAGCAAGGCTACGTAGTAGAAGGGATGAATGTTTTGCTTTGAGAGCGCATGAAGGGAAATGTCCAAGGCCACCAGAAATGGAGGGGATTGGAGCAGTAGAAAGGTTGCGGGCTATTGCAGTCAGGAAGGTGAGAGGGATGCCGTCAGTTGGGGATTGTCGGGATCCGAGGGCCAAGAATGACAAGCCGATCGAGAGACAGGTTTTGCAGTTAAATCCGTCAGCCGAGATGCTTTGAGAAAGCTTTGAAGGAGATCGCCAGTGCAAGGAGGATCAAGCTGTACGAAGCATCATGTTCTCAAATATTGAGTCCGCCATCATTGTATTGTATTGGGTTTATGTGCTATTTAGTTGGTTTGTGGTTTTTTGTCGAGTTTTCCATCAATCTTATCCGTGTCTCGTCTTTTGCCGTATGCCCGTGGTAGCGTTGGCTTCGGGATTGTGTGTGTGTGTGTGTGTGTGTGTGTGTGTGTGTGTGTGTGTGTGTGTGTGAGCGTAGAGGGAGGTAGTGAGATTGTACGAGCAAATCGTATATAGGGTCGAGGTGTGTGTCGCCTCCCTGTGTGAGTGCGTTTACAGATTGGGGAGTTATATGCATCAATTGATGTCAAGATATGATGGTGTTTTTTATGGGCTTGTGATGTTGAGGTGTTTATGTGTGAGCGTGTGTGGTCGGTGATGCTCAAAGGAGAGCCGAGTAGTAGAGTTTTACAGAAAAGTGTGTGTGTGTGTGTATGTGTGGTTAGGGGTGCCAGTTATTCCCTGAGCTATAGAGAGGTAGGTCTTTTGTGTGTTGGGTTTGTTCCCCCTTCCCCCTTTCCATCAGTGGTGCCCCCACTAAGGATCTACTGATTGCTCCTCGGTGAAGTCCTACAGCTTGAAGATGATTGAAGATTGGGGTCCGCCGGTTTTCACTGGCGAGGAAGATGCAGAAGATTGGGTATGCGATCTAGAGTTGTATATGATGTCACTACAGATGCTGACCAACGAAGCAAATCTTAGAGGTTTGTCACAGGTGATGCAGGGCAAAGCAAAGGCCTGGCTCAACAATTTGGAGGTTTCCAATAGGCAATCATGGTCGAGGGTTTGAGCCTGTTTTGTCCGAGATTTCAAGACGAAAGTATCAAAGACTCGATCGATCGAAGATTAGACCAAGAGGTATGCAAGAAGTCAATTCTTGATAAAGAAGTCCCCTATGATGAAGCTTTAACAAGCTCTGCTAGTAGCGGATATGAATGTGATGATGAAGATGCTTGGAGTGATTCACGCTCCAGTTCTATGGAGGATTTTGCGGCTTATGACGAAGATTGGAAAGCCATGCTTGACGTCGCCTACTATGCAAAAGTGCAAGACATTGAAGAACTAGTGGACAAAAGCGATCTGCTATCTACATCAAGTTTGAGTGAAGGTGAAGTAGAGGTATGCCATGATACTTTATCTATGCAAGGGGTGGGGCAACTTTGCCTTGACCAGCATGTCGAGGTGCACGATAGGGTTCCAGAGTTGGTGTGTATCCGTAGAGAGATAGCTCCAGCAATTGACGGCGCTGTGGAGACAGGTACATGTGCAACTTGTGAGATCGGGGTCAGCTGCAAAGAGGAGCGTACTACCAACCTTGCAGGTGATGAAGTGTGGGATCCATTTTTGTCTTGCTTGTCCAATGATGAGGTGATCGAGCAAGTGATTGAAGAGCAGGTCGCAGTCGCACTATGAGAGATCGTGGTAAGTCCATTTTACCGCGTGTATTTCCGCGAATATTGCAGCGCCCATTACCGCTAAGGCCATAGACCCCCTTTGCCCTCCCTCTCCCCCCGTGGGTTACCATTTAAATCCAATACAACTCAAAATGTATTTACACACTACAACTCCTACACTCTCCAGAATGCTTGCTCACTTCACTTAATCTCTCTTTCACTCTAAAAATTATATACATAAATCATTGAACTCACAACAAAACCATTACAAATACTATTCATAAGCACATAACGAAACATTTGCAAATTAATCATATACTACACCAAGTGAAAGAATGGAGAGTTTTATTAATTCTCATCTTGTATAAGATCTCTACAAGCACTAGGATCCATATTTAGACCCATAGTATTCAAATTAATAAACAAGTTCAAAGATTCTTCCTCCTCTCCATCACCTCCTGTAGAATCATCATCTCTTTCTCCCTCTTCCTCTTCCTCAAGATATTGACTATTTGCAAGGCTTGGCTGACCTAGCTTCTTCAACTTCTACTACATCTTCCTCTGCATCTTGTGGTGATGGTATGATGGGATCAATTAGTGGCTCAATGTCCTTCTCTGCAAAGATATAAGATCTACCCCGTGGCGTGACTGGAATGACATACCAAAGTCTTCTTTGATATATACATGGCACATAAAAGACCTGTACGTCACACACAAAGAATAAGCTGATATACATATATTAAATTTTTAATTTAATTTAATTGCACATAGCCTAAACTACCTGCTCGCAACTACTAGGATACACCAAGTTGTCAGTTTTTCCCTGATGGAATTGGGTGGAATCCACCATAATGAGCCCATTTTCATGTCTTTTGACCTCACCCGCAAACCATCGGCACTCAAAGAGGAATTTGTGAAAAGATCTGAAATCCACTTTGATTATTCTCTCTATAGTACCACAATATCTAACCTCATCTGTTGTTGTGTCAAAGTTTCCCATCACGCCACAATCATTAGTGGTCCGACGCTCATCTATCCTGCGGGTGCGAAAATGTCGGCCTTTGGACCAAATGGAGTTGAAAATGAGACCCTACAATCACAATGCATAAGAGGTTACATCGCATTTCATTAAGTGATTTTCATACATGCATACATAACATATACACACTCACCTTGCGCAAGCATCCTCGCGCATACTCCCATTCTTTAGAGCTTATTTGTTCTCCTTGTGCTTTGGCATTGGTCATGGCATTATGGATCCACTCTACTTGAATCAAATCAGGATATTTTGCAAGCTCTTTAGGAAAAGGAGGTGCACGTCTACCTCCATGGGACCTCTTCCATGCATCTCTATCCCTTTCTCTAGCTGCGCGGGCTTCCAAGTACATATTGACCCATTTGGTCATGATAGTGGCATTGAGTAAACAGTAGTTGTTGACTATGGCATGAAACTCTCTATCCATGACCAAGAGTGAGCCTTTTCCACTGGGAATGGTTGAGTTCTTCCTAGGATCCTCTTCTTCACTCCACAGACGAGGCAATGATGGATCCACTGTGATGAGATACTGTGAGACATACACAAATGCCTCTTGCACCACCCAACCTTCTGCCATGCTCGCCTGAAAACATTAAAACCACATATTTTATATTAGTAACTCCATAGCATATAAATGCTATCTATATTGTATTGATTTTGCATACCTCCGGTTGTGACCTCAATCTAACAAAATCCTTTAAAGTCTTCAAGAATCTCTCCAAGAAGAACATCCATCTAGAGTGAACCACCCCACAAATGGAAATCTCCTCAACAAGGTGAAGCAATAGGTGTATTTGGCTAACAAGGATTGTACGTGGGAATGCATCCTCAATAGCACACACTGCCTCTACTGCTAGTTGATGGACTACTGGTATGGCTTCTACTTCTATCTCCTTGGAGCTCACAAATCTACAGGGCACAAATAATATAGTTGATGAAAAAAAAATCCATTGTTCATGCATGCACAACATGATATATTACTTGAAAAAAACCCATTGACTCACAATCTCACCCAATTTGAATATTGCAGCCTTCACCTTAGTGTCCCCATTATGGGAAGTACAAACTACAAACAATAAAACATCTTAGTGAATGTCAACCTATATATAAGGACACATAGACACCAAAAATTGTTCTACTCTTACCTGAAGGATTTTATGCCAATCATGGGATTTCAATCCATACAATTGAGTGGAGCCACCCTTTTTGGTTTTTGTGAAAGCACCTTTGAGTGACCGCATATATCCCGTTGGAGTTCTGATGGATGCAATAACTTGCTTTGTCTGCTCTTGGTCTGCCTTTGACAGTATCCACGGTGCTTTTGGGAGAATCATCTTTCCCCGCTCCCCCATGCGGGGCGTGGCTGAAGGGGGGAGACATCTCATGGCTCTTAAATCTTCCCTAGCACCCAATAAATCCTTCTTGCCAATTATGTGATCCCATATATCTTGCCCAATATTTTTGAATACATGCATAGGGTCCAATAAGTGCTGAATTTTCAACGAAGCCCAATAGGGGAGCGACAAGAAGATTGAGTAGCTTGACATACCCTTTGGCAACCCATTGGGAGGCGGTGAGGTACCATGATGCTCCTCCCAATGCTTTGCCCAATCAGCCATGTTCCAATGGAAAGGCTGCACTCCATTGATAGGGGGAGCATATCTACAATGTGAAGGAGGCAGGAAACGATGGTTGTTGGGATAGATCACCTTCCCAAGAAGAGGAGGTCTCTCTGTCACAAGGGAAGGGCCACAAGTGGGACACGCACTATGTCCATATGTTGCCAATCCTGCCAAGAGGTAAACAAACGTCTCTCATGAGATGATAAACCTAAAGCAAAGAGTACAATTAACATGTGCATACTTACCAAATACCTCTCCAAATCCTAGGTAACCATGCATGGTCCATATGAGGATGCACTTGATGACGACTTTGCGGTCTCGTGGTGGCTGTGAAATGTCAATGCCATCTATGCCTCTCCATAGTTCTTGAAGCTCATCAATAAGAGGCTGCAGATATACATCCATGTTTTTTACCTTGTGCTTTCCTGGAATGAGAAGTGACAGTAAAATGTTTCCCTTTTTTGTTGCCTCCCAAGGAGGAATATTGTAGTTTACAACCACCACCGGCCAAGTGCTCCATGAAGTAAAGCGGTGCCCAAATGGATTCACTCCATCACTAGCTAACCCAATCCTCAAGAGACGAGGCTCATCCCTGAACTCTGGCCATGTGTCCTCTATGTGCTTCCACGCTGGTGAGTCAGCTGGCACTCTCATAATACCATCTGCGGAGCGATTTTTTGCATGCCAACTCAAAAGCTCGCTCGTACCCTTCGATCTAAACATGTGTTGGATGCGAGGGATGAGTGGAAAATGCCTCAAAACTTTACGTGGAATTCTGTTGCTCTGCATTCCTTCTTTGAACCTAGGCTCCCAGCACGATGGACATGTATCACAATCGGCATGCTCATTACGAAAGAGTACACAATCGTTCACGCAAGCAGGAATGCGATCATAATCCATCCCTAATGCAGTCACCACTTCACGTGCTTTTCGTCTATTCTCTGGCATGTGATTGCCAGCTGGCAGCATCTTTCCTAGCAACCTATCACAAGAAGAAAGTACATTAGAAGCTAATTTATGCAATTTTGCAAGCATCCTTCACAATATGTATACATACCTCAAAAGTGCGTTGACACTAGCATCGCTCCATCCAAACATCGTCTGAAGGTTAAGGACTTTGAGAGATGCCCTTAAAATGGAGTAAGAGCATCTATCATATAGTGCGGTGTGTGTCAAATTGAGTAGCTCACTCCTCGTTCTTTCGGAAGCTTCTTTGCATGCACACTCTGGTTCATGCTCCTCCTCTCGTGCAAGGAGATCCTCAACCATTCTATGCAAATGGTCGTCTTCTGCATCCATGTAAGGAGATGGGATGTGTCCACTCGTAGAGGGAGCAGCAGTTGGCTGATTTGATGTGCTTCCTCCCTCTCTAATGGATTCCTGGCGCATGAGCTCTTCCACCCTCCTTTCCCCTCCTCCACCAACCACACGCCAATGAGGTGTGACGTCAATAGTCGTTACAATTCGTGGATCATTTGTTTCCATCCGTCCACGCTTGCGAGGATCGTCCCATAGTCCATAATCTTCCACATGGCTCAAGAATATCCGTCGAAGTCGAGCAATGGCGCATTTGCACCGTACACATGGGCATGGTAATCGCTCTGTCAACCACCGTGATCTATCCGGTTCAGTGGATAGGCCAAAATCATCCCAAGCAACCTACATTAATAAATTACATACACTAATAAAATCAAATTACCAAAAAATGTTAATAAAATATCAGTAAAAAGTAAAAATAAATAAATTTAACATGCATGGTAACCAAAACTTTTAGGTAAAAATGTCATTTTCAAAGTACTAGGAATACTTTTATTTTATATACATTTTATAAAAAACATAGTACCAATAGATTTTGGAAATCAATAGTAATAATGTCAGAACGTGGCCATCTGTGTGGATGGGCCGAAATTGCGCGGCGGTAATAGTTTCGGTAATTCACGCGGTAATGCATGCGGTAATGCTTGTGGAATTTTTTTTTTCAAATTTTTTTATAAATAAGGGTACTTGCGTGCCCCGCGAAATTCAAAACCCTAACTCTCCACAGAAGCCGAGAGCGCGAACCTCACAACCTTGAGCTCTTCCTCCATCTCTACTCTTCTACTCTCCACCATCTCTACTCTTCCACTCTCCTACCCTCTCCCAACAAGCTCTTCAATTCCATGTAAGTTTTGTTGTTATGTTTTTTTATTTTTTCACACGCATACACACACACACACACACGCATACACACATGCATACACTCATACACACGCATGCACACACATACATACACACACACACACACTAATTAGTGCATGTGTTCTTTACACACTAATTAGTGCATGTGTTTTTTACACACACTAATTAGTGTGTGTTTTTTACACACACTAATTAGTGTGTGCATTATTCTAATGCACACACTAATTAGTGTAAGTAAAGACACACCAAAACCTAAATTTGTTAACTATTAGTTACTTGCAAAATCTAAACTTGTTAAATTTGTCAAATTTGTTAAATTTATTACTTGCAAAACCTAATATGTTAAATTTGGGATTGGCCATGCACACACTAATTAGTGTGTGTTAACACACTAATTAGTGTGTGATTAGTGTGTGTATTGGCCAATGTGATTGGTCAATGCACACACTAATTAGTGTGTGATTAGTGTGTGCATTGGCCAATGTGATTGGTCAATGTACACACTAATTAGTGTGTAATTAGTGTGTGCATTGGTCAATGGGATTGGCCAATGCACACACTAATTAGTGTCACTATTTACTATGTGATTAGTGTGTGCATTGACCAATGTGATTGGCCAATGCGCACACTAATTAGTGTGTGCCTCTGTCAATTGGATTGGCCAACGTACACACTAAGTAGTTTGGGATTAGTATGTGCTAACACACTAATTAGTGTGTGTTAATACACACTATTTATTGTGTGATTAGTGTGTGCATTGACAAATGTGATTGGCCAATGCGCACATTCATTAGAGTGTAATTAGTGTGTGCATTGGTCAATTGGTGATTGGCCAATGCGCACACTAAGTAGTGTGTAATTAGTGTGTGCATGGGTCAATTGGATTGGCCAACGTACACACTAATTAGTTTGGGATTAGTGTGTGCTAACACACTAATTAGTGTGTGTTAACACACACTATTTATTGTGTGATTAGTGTGTGCATTGACCAATGTGATTGGCCAATGCGCACATTCATTAGTGTGTAATTAGTGTGTGCATTGGTCAATTGGTGATTGACCAGTGCGCACACTAATTAGTGTGTAATGAGTGTGTGCATGGGTCAATTGGATTGGCCAACGTACACACTAATTAGTTTGGGATTAGTGTGTGCATTGGTCAATGACATTGGCCAATGCACACACTAATTAGTGTGTGTTAACACACATTATTTATTGTGTGATTAGTGTGTGCATTGACCAATGTGATTGGACAATGTGCACACTAATTAGTGTATGCATTGGTCAATTGGTGATTGGCCAATGTGCACACTAATTAGTGTGTAATTAGTGTCTGCATTGGTCAATTGGATTGGCCAATACACACACTATTTAGTGTGTGATTAGTATGTACATTGGCCAATTGGATTGGCCAATACACACACTATTTAGTGTGTAATTAGTCCAATTACACAAGCCAATGCACACACTAATTAGTGTGTGCACAAGCATTGTGCACACACTAATTAGTGTATGTTAACACACACTAATTAGTGTGTGCACAAGCCAATTACAATAGCCAATGCATACACTAATTAGTCCAATTACACAAGCCAATGCACAAACTAATTAGTGTGTGCACAAGACAATGCACACACTAATTAGTGTGTGAACAAGCCAATTACACAAGCCAATGCACACACTAATTAGTGTGCGCACGAGCCAATTACACATGCCAATGCACACACTAATTAGTGTATGTTAACACACACTAATTAGTGTGTGCACAAACCAATTACACAAGCCAACACTAATTATGTTAAATTAAACAATCATCAACACAAAAACATAACATACCTCCATGATTAAGTCGTAGGTGATGTATTAGGCCCCAATGGCCATCCAAGTGATCGCGCAATCGGTCACACTAATCATAAACACAATAATCTCTTATTAGTCAGTACACACACCAATATCTTATTAGCACTCAAGGCTTTGCAAGACTCTTTTATAGGTTGTAGACACACCTTGGATTCTTTCCACATTGGATTCTTTCAACATTGAATACTATAGAGAATCCAATGTTAAAAAATCCAATGTTTGAAAAAAATCAATGTGTAAATTTTTAATCATATATTCAAATTTTTATACCCTAATTTAATATTTGTCATAATAAATGCAGACCATGTCTTCTTCTTCCACACCACGCTTTCGTAGCATTGAGGATTTCATGGCGGACGGGATGTCATATCCCGACGCTCTCTCTGCCTATCATTCATTCACAGCCGTCGCCTCAGCAGTCATCATCAGGGTTCAGCTGGTTTCGGGACGCTCTTAGTGGGTCCGTTGTCGTGCCTGTGACCGATCCAGATGTGGAGAGGGCATTGCGTCTTCGGGCTGAGTGGTTAGGTTCGCAGCAGACCCTTACGCAGCGCTATTCACCGGTGCAGCTAGCAGCTTTTGGATTATCAGAGGTCTCTACTCCGACTGGTGGCACTTCGTACCTGCAAAGTTTTCCAGCTACAGCTCCAGGTTCATCTTTTGCTTCACAGGGTCTAACGCCCCAGGGTCCGACGCCGTTGGGTGCGATGCCACGGGCGTCTACCTATCCATCACCTATCCCACCTTCTGCCCCAGATTCACGTCATCACTCTTCTGGCAGTCAACTCCAGGCAGCTCGCGCGCTAGCGCCGGTCGATCTCGACGAGGGAGCAGAGCTAGTTGTTTTTTTGGGGGGTCAGGGGGGGAAGTACTACAGATTCTCCTCCACAGTCACCGCTCCCTGCTCCAGCAGAAGATGAGGACCATGACATGCCTTCACTAGATGCTCGCGGGTTATACTACCAGGTTCATAGAGGAGGTATCGTGGATCTCGGGATAGCGCAGGGTAGGAGATTCCGCACACACGTCAACCAATTAATCCACTCCACATATATCAATTGTTTTCTCAAATTTGATTAGCAAGATCCCTACAACCTCACATATATAGAGACAACCATGCACATGCGTTTCCCCAACCCTGAGGGGCAACAATTCTCAAGGCAATGGTTGCAAGAGCCTGTCAAAACATTTCTTAAGAACAAAAAATCTAGTGTGAGGAGAGCTGCAAAGAAGACAATGGAGTCTCCAGAGCATAGCTATCGGCAAGGAAATGTCCATGATGTGGAGTGGGAGACAGCTATGGAAGAGAAAGAGGACGAAAGGGCAACGTGTGCGAGGATGTATACACATCAAGTTGAGGCCAGATCCCATCAGACTCCTACGCATTATGGTTCGGGAGGAAAAACGTCTTGGAAAGACAAATATGTAAGTAAAAATATTAGTTTTATTGTAAAAAATCTAATGTTTTTCATTTAATTAATTGGTTGCTATGTTTTGTCAGTATAACATTACCATTAGTCGCTCGACCAGAGATGTGCAGAGATATAGAGAGAACCATACCGAGTATCAAACTTGGTGTTGGTTATTTGAAAATCAAATGATCTCTCGAGAGGAGTTCGAAAATGCGTGCAGAAGTCTGCAACATGTAAGTTTAATCTTATTTAAATTATCAAATTGTTGATTTTATATCAAATATTAAATAACAAAGTGTTAATTGTTTCTTTTTCTGGTTTTGCAGAGTCAAGGAGTTCCACGCGAAATGCCGCCATCTCCCCCATGAGCATCCTCTATTTTGTATACGTGGGCCCCGCTTGCCCTATCCCACATGACCATACTCTATTTTGTACACGCGGGCTTTTTTTGCCCTTTATGTAAATGCAATACCTATCATTTTTTGGCTCAATATCTTCCCCAATTGTAATTCCACTTATGTAAATGAAATTATCAATCTTTTTTTGGCTCAATGTATTGTCCAATTGTGATATTTTATTGTGATTAATAATAATTTTGTAAAATATCTTAAATAAATAAAAAAATAGATGACCTTTTGGATGGTCCTGCAAAGGACAATCTAAACGGTCATCTGTTTTTTTATAATAAACCCGTTTGCGATAATGCTGGCGATAAAGTTTACACGGTAACTGTCGTGGGTATTTCTTGCAGTAAAGCACGTGGTAATAGGCGCGAAATATAGCCGCAGGCTTTACCGCGTATGTTACCGCTAGACCATTACCGCAAGTGTTGCCGCAGAATTTTCCGCATACGGGAAATTTCATATTACAAATTTCTATGTTTTTGTGCGGTAATGTGAGCGATAATACCGCGCATATGTTACAGTGTCGATTGTGGGGATAAAGAGGCACTTCTAGAGCTAGTGCCTGGGCACTTCAGTCAGGCCTATGATAAACAGAAGGAATTTGTATGCTTCTCTATGTCGCAATCGAAAGCCAAAAAGAAGGTATTCAAGGTCTGTGCTATGCTTTTGATGGGCTTGCTACTTAAAGTTGTTGTGCAAGCAGCTGTGCATAGATTGAAAAGGCTTTTGGAGGCAGATCATGCTATGGAGCCCTCTCTAGCAGGAAGCGGCATTTTGGTGTATGATGCAGGCATTTTGCAATGTACACAAGTTCATTTTGTGTGCAGGAAAAGCTTCTGGATACAGGTTGAAGGTATATGCCATGCCAAGTTGCTCCAAAAGTTTATTCTTGGGTTTGCAGGTGCAAAGAGAGGGTTCAAGTCATATGTTTTCCAAGTGGATGGCTACAATCGATGCCATGTTTCTGATCTAGGAGGAGTGGCAATCATGCTTGGGAAGGCTCACGGCTTTCCATTTGATCTGGGCGGGTGCTACAGCCAGTGAAAGTCTCTTTCTATCTACCTACTGCTATTTATCTAGCTCTTGTACATAGTATCTATAAGTTTCTTCTTATGCAATGATATATTATCTAAATCATGCTACGGTTGAGCATGAATGCTCAACGAGGGGTTGGGCAATGATGGTACAGCTGAGGATCTTCGACCTATGGAAGTGCAAGAAATCCGGGCATGGCAGTTTGCAGGCAAGTGATAGGGACATTGGGCAGTTATTTGAAGGTGCTCGTGTACAAGTACACCGGGATGGAACACTCGCTAGTCAAAACGGCAAGTGTTTCTTGCTATCACAGGTGACAGGATCAAATGCTTATATCACAAGCTTGGAAACGAGGCAAGGGGTGCTGGATGCAAATGCCATAGAGTTTATGATATGGGATTCGGAGTGAGATGTTCGTAGGACACAGAGATTGTTGAAGGCGTGTTTCATACTTGAAGAAGACAAGTCAAAAGCAGATGCATAGAGGTTTGCAAGCAGGCGGCAAGGTGCTTGGGCACCTTCTTAGTGAAAGGTTCAATAGGTCCTTTAAAGATGTGTATGTCAGATGTGACACATAATAGGTCAAAGATAGCAGATTGAAGCCCTAAGTGGTGGTGCCATGGTGTATGCAGAACGGGTGCTAAAGCTGGGCGAGTCGAAGCTTTTTGCGAGCTTGAAGGTCGGTATTTGGCAACTCTCCAATTGGGTGACATGTCAATCATACCACTCTCGGTGTGGTGCTTTTTCCCCGAGACATATTATGCAAAGAATTGGATCCGATTGCGGGCCATGGACCATTGACAGTATAAAAGGCGGTTTTTTTACGGACATCATGTGATGTACAGTTGATTGTGGAGGAAGGAGAAGTTTTCTTCACCATGATGAAGAGTGTCTGTTGGCAAGCAATGCAAAATGAAGCTGTGCACAAGTGTTTTCAAGTCGACCATCGTTGGCGTGTGCAAGGGGGTCAAACCCAAAGCTTTTTAAAGCTTTAACTTAGAGAGAAAAAAAACGCTGCTTGAGGAGTGACGCCACTGCTAATAACAGGAAAGGAGGCCGAGCATGGAAAGGACATACGAGAGGAAAGGGGTGCCATCTGTATGGAGAGCATGGCTGCCAGGAAGGAGGTGGTGCCATCTGTGGTGTTTTTCATGCGGGGGCGAGGAGTCAGTTGCATAGAGGGGGGTGGACCAATGGCATGCAAAAGCGGGTGGTACTCAGGGACCGGGGAAGAGAAGGGTGACTACAATGGGTAACCATAGGGAGCATGGAGGGCCGACATTGGTGACGTGACACAGGGGGTTGAGAGCGCTGTGGGGGGTGGTGCTACACAAGGGGCGCCAACCTTCAGGATGAGGAGGGCGAGCTGAGCTTGGCTGTGAGCAAGTCAGGGTCGCCAGGACATGAAAAGTACGAGGCAGCCAGTGGTTGGATAATCGGAGCAAGAGGGAGTCCGCCACCTGCTGGATGTTGAGGCCGTGACCAAGGGGGGTACCATTGCATGGGAAGGAGTTTTTTAAGACCAAGGCCGTGACCTGCATTTTTTGAGGAGAGAAGGCCGCCATGGGCTTGTGAAGAAGGAGGCGGAGGTTCACGGGCTGAGGACCGCCAGTGATTGAGGGCTTGTGGTACACAGGAGGACCCGGAGTAGGTTCAAAGGTTATTGGGAAGCTGTTGAAGGGCAGCGAGTGCTACAGTGAGAGAGAGAAGGAGGGAGCAGGTCGCATCCAGCAAACCATTGGCATGTACAATCGGGGAGGGCCCTTGGTTGAGCCAGGTAGAGGGCAGCATGAACTGATGTGAGGACTGCAGGGAGGAGCGCCATTGCTGAGACTAGGGAAAATTGGTCGCGAGCAAGGCTACGGAGTAGAAGGGATGAATGTGGTACTTTGAGAGCGCATGAAGGGAAATGTCCAAGGCCGCCAGAAATGGAGGGGATTGGAGCAGTAGAAAGGTTGCGGGCTATTGCAGTCCGGAAGGTGAGAGGGTGGCTGTCAGTTGGGGAGTGTCGGGATCCGAGGGCTGAGAATGACAAGCCAAGGACAGGTTCTAAGTTAAAGCCGTCAAACGAGATGCTTTGAGAAAGCTTTGAAGGAGATCGCCAGTGCAAGGAGGATCAAGCTGTACGAAGCATCATGTTCTGAAGCCGACAAATATTGAGTCCGCCATCATTGTATTGGATTGGGTTTATGTGCCACTTAGTTGGTTTGCGGTTTTTGGTCGAGTTTTCCATCAATCTTATCTGTGTCTCGTCTTTTGCCGTATACCCGTGGTAGTGTTGGCTCCGAGATTGTGTGTGTGTGAGCATAGAGGTAGGTAGTGAGATTGTACATGCAAATTGTATATAGGTTTGAGGTGTGTGTCGCCTCTCTGTGTGAGTGTGTTTACAGATTGGGGAGTTATATGCATCAATTGATGTCAAGATATGATGGTGTTTTTGATGGGCTTGTGATGCTGAGGTGTTTATGTGAGTGTGTGTGATCGGTGATGCTCAAAGGAGAGCCGGGTAGTAGATTTTTATAGAAAAGTGTGTGTGTGTATGAATTTTTGTGTGGTTAGGGTGTTGGATATTCCCTGAGCTATAGAGAGGCAGATCTTTTATGTGCTGGGTTTGTTCCCCCTTCTCCCTTTCCAACATGTTCCATGCGTCAACACCCATCATTGCTTGAATATATCTCACACTATCATGATGTTATCCTCAAGTTGGAAGGGTTAGACACCTTTCAACAAGTACGTGGGTTTATCTCTGGTCTGACACCAAAACTTAAGAAGCACGTCAAGACTTAGGACCCTAAAACACTTGAGGAGGCCGTAGTGAAAGCTCTCATTCATGATGATCCAGATGAGAAGAAATTTACAGTAGCCAATTCAAAAGCCGCTAAAAAACCCAAAGGATCTCAAGGGCCTCTCTCTCCTGAGGAATTTGAGAAGGCTAAAAAAGAGAAGTTATGTTTTCAATGCTTGGGAAGAGGCCATGGCCAAAAGGATTGTTCCAAGGAAAAATCTGGTGCTCAAGGCAAGGACAAAGCAGTGCACACAGTGCAGCTGCTGCCTCTTGAGTGTACCTCACATTTCTCTAAGGTGGAGGTAACACACACCAAAGTGGTGCATGAATGTTGTATCACAGCTTCCATATGGCAACATACCTTTGATTCACATGAGTGAGTGCGTATGCACAGATCTCTTCAAGGGAACAAGGTGCATATCTTGGTAGATGATTGTGCTACTCACAATTTCATTAACTACTACGAATTAGTGAAAGGACTCAAATTGCCCCAAACTCCAAGTTCCCACCGTTACAAGGTAGCAATGATGAAAGGCTATGATGCTGAAGTATGGGATACTCAAGTCAGAGCTGTACCGTTGGAATTCAAGGCTATTCCATATTCTTGGATTTCCAGGTTATGAATATGGAGCAGCAAAATGTGGTACTTGGTAGAGAGTGGTTGCATAGTCTAGGACCATCATTGAAGCGTAGCTACAAGCACAACAATCTGATGTTTGGATCCCATGGCAAGTTGAAACGCAAGCCGGATGGTGAGATCGATCGCCCCCATAAGGATCGACTTGTTGCAAAGGGTTATGCACAGTAAAAAGGCATAAATTATGAAGAGATCTTTGCTCCCACGTTTTGTATGACTACTGTGCGTTTTCTATGTGCATTGGCAGCTCATTTTGGTTGGGATGTACATCAATCAGACACTGTTACTGCTTTCTTGAATGGTGACATATTTGAGGAAGTTTATGTAATGCAGCCTCGTGGTTTTGTCAAGAAAGGACAAGAGGACAAAGTGTGCAAATGTAACAAGGCTTTGTATGGGTTGAAGCAATCTCCTCGTGCTTGGTATGAGAAAGCTGACACTCATTTGATCAAACAAGGCTTTCGTAACAGTCCAACAGAAAGCAACTGTATGTAAAGCGTGAGGGTGATTACTTCTCATTATGGTTCTTTATGTAGAGGGATTTGCTGATTACTGGACCAAATGAGAGACATATTGCTGAATTTAAGGCTGATTTGAATGCTACTTTCAAGATGAAAGATTTGGGGTTGTTGCATCATTATTTGGGCATACAGTTTAAGCAGTGTGATGGTGGTATTTCCTTGTGTCAGAAAAGTTACATAGAGGCATTGCTATGTAAGTTTGGACTTGAGGATTGCAAACCTATTGCCACTCCCCATGGAAACATGTTTGAAGTTAAATCTACATGATGCTGGCGATCCTGCTGATGTCACTCTTTACCAAACTGTTGTTGACTGTCTCATTAATGTATGCAACATGAAGTCAGATATTCAGTTTGCAGTCTCACAGGTCAACAGATTTATGCATAGCCCAGGGTCTAAGCATTGGCAGGCTGTCAAGATGATTTTTCGCTATCTTAATGGCACTTTACATCTTGGATAAAACTTGGCTTGTTTTGTCCCAAGGGGGATCATTGCCGCTAGATTTACATGCTTTTCCGAACTCAAATTGAGCTGGTTGTTTTGACACGCGAGTGTCCACAAGTAGTTTTTGTTTCATGCTTGGCAGTTCATGTATATCATGGTTGAGCAATAAGCAACCTAATGTGGCCACTTCAAGTTGTGACGCTGAGTACAGGGCAGTCTTCACAGCTACGGTTGAGTGTGTATGGCTCAGACACCTTATGGCTGATTTGGGTGTTGGACAAGACACTGCCAACACTATCTACACTGATAGTCAAAGTGCATTGGCAGTTGCGAGGAACCCAATTTTTCATGCTCGCACAAAGCACATTGAGGTGCATTACCACTATGTCAAGGAGAGGCTCTCAACAGGAGAGATCAACTTGGCTTATGTCCCAACACAGGACAATCTTGTAGATCTTTTCACAAAGGCATTGTCTCGTGAGAATCTCGAAGCTTTCTGCAAAGCTTTGGGCTTACTCTCCTTTGTGGACTGATCATGTCCTCAGGGCATGGCACTTCCCTTTACTCCTATGCCAGCTCTCATTCGCCGTATCACTCCAAGGGAGATTTGTTACCATATACATGTGGTAGTGATGTGTTGAACACACTAGGACCATTGGGGCATTTTTTCCCTCTTTGGGAGGTTTTTCCCCCCGTGCATTGATATATACGCCCATCACTCTAGGGCTATCTATCTTTCCATTGCACACCAAGTAACATACTCTCTATTGTGTGCCTTGAGCTTCCTTGGTCCTCTCCAAGTTGTGTGTGTTTTTCTGCAACCCTAATTCCAACATGAAGCTCACTTTTGATAATGAAATAGAATAAGTTTTCTTGTGTTACTCATTGTGTCATTTTCTTTCAAATATTGAAGCTGCTAAAAATTCCTCAACATTGCATGCTTCTCTCTCTTCTCTTCCAGCAATGGCTAGCTACTTCTCTCTCTTCTCAACAAACAAAGGTTGCTAGTCAGTCAAAAGATTTATTAATGGAATTTCAAGATGTTTTTCTTAATGATTTACCATCAGGATTATCGCCGACACAATTTGTGCAACATGGCATAGACGTGGTTGCAGGCAGTAAACCAGTCAGTAAACCACCCTACAGAATGAGTTATTCTGAGGCTGTTGAGGTGGAACATCAACTTTTTGACTATCTTAGCAAAGGGTTTATTCAACTAAGTTATTCACCATTGGCTTCTTCTATCCTATTGGTGAAGAAAAAGGATGGTAGTATGCGCACGTGCATAGACTACTGTGGGTTACATGCAGTCACTGTTAAGAACAAGTATCCATTACCACAAGTGGATGAGTTGTTCAACAAGCTCACGCACGCTCATATTTTTACAAAGATCGGCTTGCGGTCAGGCTATCACCAAGTATGTATTCATCTTTCTGATATACCTAAAACTGCATTCCGAACAAGTTTTGGGCATTACGATTTTTTGGTTATGCCTTTTGGGTTAACCAATGCGCCCGCTACTATCATGACACTCATGGATAGTGTCTTGAGACCGTACTTGGGCAAGTTTGTTATCGTTTTTCTTGATGACATCTGAAGAAGAGCACTTGCAATATCTAAGGTAGGTGTTTGAATTGCTAAGAGAAAGTAACTTATATGTCAAATAATCAAAGTGTGATTTTCTCAAGGAGGAAATTCGCTATCTAGGGCATGTTATCTCCAATAATGGGTTGCACATGGATCAATCCAAAGTGGATGCCATTCGGAGGTGACCTTCTCCAAAAAATTTGGACGAGCTATATATTTTCTTGGGATTTGTAGGTTTTTATTGATGGTTCGTTAAAAACTATGCTCATATTGTTGTGCCAATGACGGACCAGCTGAAGGGCAAAGGGAAAACCTTTTAGTGGAGTGCGGCGCCGCTCAACTACAAATTTTTGATACGCTCAAGGATGCATTATCTATAGCTCCTATTCTAGCTATTGTGGATGCTTTGAAGCCATTCATTTTGAAAACGGATGCCACTAACCGTGCTATTGGAGTAGTCCTTCTACAAGAGGGGAGGCCAATTGCATTTGAAAGCAAGAAGCTTGATTCAGCGTAGCAGAATTATTTTGCTTATAAACACGAACTCTATGCAATAGTGTCTTCCTTAAAGACATGGCGGAATCATTTGTATGGAACTCAGTTTGATATTGTGTTGGACCATGGAAGCATAAAATGGTCTACACAACCAACTGACTTGAAGGGTTGAAAGGCTAGGTGGGCTGAGATTCTTCAGGAGTATGATGCAAAGCTCCAGTATCGTAAAGGACAATACAATGTGGTGGCTAATTCTCTTAGTCGTATGCTCGAGATCAATTCTCTTTTGTTCATGGAGCTTTGCAGTGAGTTTTGGGATTCTTTGAAGCGGCCCAGGGATTTAATATCTACGTAATTATCAAAACAATTGTGTGATTACAAGGTCTTGTTGACATATTTACATAATCACAGTTAACATCATCACAAACAAGCCGGTTCAAAGCAATCTGGGAACCCACAAAAAGCCCACCAGGCTTTTGCGTTTTCTCACCGGGCACCGTCGGGCTTATGCATTTTCCCTATGAGTGCTGCCGTGCTTTTGCATTTCCCATACGGGCCCATCGGGAAAACCCTAAAGCTCGGCGTGCTGTAGCTTAATATATAGTGGGCCCTAATTGGGCCCATTGGGTGTTTCTTGTTGAGCCACACACAGACACACACACATGGAGAGAGAGAGAGAGAGATAGATAGATAGATAGATTTTATTATCGTCCTCGGAGGTCAAATATGACCTATGGGACCAAAGTTACATGTGATGTAGTATGTGTATGGTTGATGAGTGACTCTCGATGCTCCAAAATTGTAGTGATGAGAGTCGCAATGGAGAGCCCACACTTTGGCTGGGAGAGGAAAGTGTGTAGGTCTAAGTCATGGCTGAAAATGTGAGAAAAGCAAGTTCGAATGTGATCAAAATCTGAGCACTCTAGTAGTGTGTGGTACTCAAACTCTCGAACTTGCAGTGAGCATAATGTGCACAATCGATTTGACTCCTTTCCATTGCCCCAACGCCCTATCTCGCATCGAATGACATGGGAGCTAAGCCGAATTGTTGCGATAGTGCGTATCGCGGACAAGGGAATAGGCTCAAGCATGTAAGTGTGAGTACGGTTTCCTCTCTCAGCGAAGAACATGGTTTTGTAGTCGGGGGCAATATAGGTGGTGTAATGTATGAAGCGTGACCCACCGGATTTCTCCCAAGCTGTAATACATTGGCGTTGTAGAAAAGCTTCATTCACTTTAGATTCAATTGAAGCATCATGTAGCAAGTGTAATGCATCCCATCTCCCCAACCACTTCTTTATGTCTTGCATCCATCCCGTGCTCAAGATCTTGCTTTCATGCGTCTTTTGAACTTTTTTGCTTGCTTCCCATGCAATTGCAGGAAGTCGATGTGAGGGGTTTTGACGCATCTTTATCATGTACTCCACAACCCTTTCCATGCCCATAACCTCAATTGGAAGAGATCTAGACTCAAGAAGTAGGAGCATATATGGTGTTTGTGTCTTAACTTGGAGAAAGTTTGTAAGAAAACGCTTTTGGACATTCTCAAACTCTTTCCAAGTAGACTTTGAGATGCTTCCGCCCCACACTTCAACTCCATAAAGAAGAACCGGTGTCACCAATGCATCAAAAAGATACTTCTTGAGAACCCAACACTTGATGTTTCCCGCATTACACATGTTCTCAAATGCATAATATGCTCTCTTTCCCGCTTCCAAACGACGCATAGCACATTCATGCCACTTGTGATTGGATGGAACCTCAAGGCCAAGGTACTTAAAGCTCTCAACAACTTCAAGTGTCTCGTTGTTGTACACAATGCATGGCTTCTCCTTATGGTTGGTTTTCACAAGCATAACCTTTGTTTTGGATTCATTTACAATCAGCCCACTATGCAAGCAAAAGTTCTCAAGGACAACCATAAGCTTTTGTACATCTTCTAAAGTGTGTGCTAGAAGCACTACATCATCCATATACAACAAAAGCATGAATACCGCATTGCAAATGATGACCTCTTCAATGCCTTCTTCTTGCATAAAGTCAAGTACCATTTGTTCCAATTGATCGATGCATAGACCAAAGAGAGTTGGTGACAATGGACATCCTTGTTTAACCCCAATAGTGCTTACAAAAATTTCTAAAATTTCTCTTCCCATGCGCAATTGACAAATCACCTTCTCATAGATTCGAGAAACCGCAAGCATAAACTCACTTGGCACTTGGAGTTCTTCCATCCTTCTCCACAAATTGTTACGTGGAATCATATCAAAGGCTTTCTTAAAGTCCACAAAACAACAATACAATCGCTTGCCTTTCAACTGACTTTCCTCCATGAGAACACGAAGAGTGACAAGATGATCAATGGTACTATGGCATCGATGAAAACCCGCTTGTCCCTTTGCACGCTTGTCATTCTCTTCAGCCCAATCACTCAATTTCATCTCCATTATGCACCCAAACAACTTTGCCATAAGAGACCCAATCATTATAGTCCGGTAGTTGCTTACATTCTTTACATCCCCTCCTTTATGCAAAGGCTTAACCCAATTAGTACTCCAATCATAAGGCATACCATGTTGAAGTGCAAGGTTGAACATATCACACATCCACTCATGGGTAAAATCTCCCGTCCATTTGATCATCTCCAGCTTGATACCTTGAAGATCTCCCGCTTTGCGAGTGGCCAACTTTTCAAGCCCATCGCATACATCCTCAATAATAAAAAAAGACGGCATACATGGGAGTGAACCATAAAATGGCATTTTTTCAGTATTTGCTTGCTCATATAATTGCCTACAATGTGTGTATATATCCACTAGACTCAAGTTACCAAAATTCTCAACCCGCTTGCCTCTCAAGTTTCTCCAAAATCTTCCACATGCATGTGCCTTTTCTTGGACTTGAAATTCTTGTTGCTTTACTTCCCATCTTCTTCTCTTCTTTTGAATCAATGCCTTGTATGTATGCAAATGACTTTGATAGTTGTCTTTGTCCATAGCTGCATCAAGCTTTATCAAGGACTTTCAAGCATCTTGACATTCTTTATCAAACCACCTTTTGCGTGATCTATCTTTGTTGATACCATGGAGATGCTTTATGGCAAAGCATTCTTCCGCACAAGAACAAATAGCTTTCTTGAAAGCTTCCCATTTAGTTTCCAATGGTGCATCACATTGAAGCTTTGTCATCCATAATTTTTGCTCAATCATTTCAATGTACATTGGTGCCCGTTTGAAATCCATACATAGTGATAACTTCTCTTTCCTTTGGCTGAGATTATCATGCTTAGTTGCTTCTCCACATGAAAGGTCAATACATAAGGTGCGATGGTCGGATTCCGGGGTCCATTGACCAAACATAAAACTCTTTATGCGATACATGATGGCTTCAGAGAGTAGCATATAGTCAATCACACTATCCCCATTATGTCTCCTACATGTAAATCCATTGGTTCCACTCCACAAAGATACACCATTGGCAATGAGCATACTCGTGCTATTACACATGTGTAAAAGTAAATTTCCATAGTGATCCGGCTCTTTCTCATCCATTGAAGTACGATCATACAAGTGAACTTCCTCCAACTCCCTTGAAATGTATGGCATATCAAATTGTTGAGTATCATGTTGCAATGTTTTTGTGCGAGCATTCATATCCCCAAATACAATAACATCACCTTCACCTTTGAAATAAGCAATGTCCTCTTCCAAATCAGAAAATGGTTGATCTCTATCCATGCAAGCATAAAAGGGAGAATCATGATGAGGAATGTAGAAACCGTCTACAAAAATGGGTGCTCTTTTTGGTGTCATAATTTTTAGCCATACATAACGTTTGTACTTGTCGTCTTTCACAATTGATACAAAATCTTCCAATCCTTTCTTAACCATACATGCTAACCCTCCTTGTCCTCTTCGTTGCTTGAGATTCTTTGACCACATCAATGAATGTACATTGTAATCCTCCAAGCCGTTAATCCTTTGTGTATCATGCTCCCAAGTTTCAACAAGAAGTACAACATCGGCTTTGTTTGTTAGTTCATCAATGCCAACCCCCACATTCCATGGGTATCCATTACAATTCCAAAAGCATATTTTCAATTGTAACTCGGTCTCATAGGTCACGCATCCCTATTTGCTTGAGAGACTTGCCTCCTCCTTGGGCACATTTTCTTCATGAGAGATCTCCTTGTTTTTATTATTCTTTTCCTCATATGCCTTGCGACGCATATTTTGTTGCTTAATAGTGCGATCTTCACATACAAAACATTTTGTATCCCTCAAATAGATCCAACTATTATCAAGGATAATATTTTGCTTGGTCTCATCCGGCATGGTGCATACAATTGGCCGTTCTCCCGAGCGAGGAGCTCCTTGCTTCCCCACTCTATGTGCTCCATAGACCATAACTCCGGACATGCCAAAGTGGGTTTTGAAGAAATCTTCAATAACAATGGCAAGAGAAGGAGGTGTCTCTAACTTCTCTTCGGGAATTCCACGAATGACAATGTTCTTGGAACGTCGCTCCCGTTCCTTCAACTCCTCCACATCCACATTCTCAACATTCTTTGTTTGAACCATAGCTTGCATGAGTGAGGAATTAGAAACCACATTGCTACCACATTGTAGACATGACCACCGAGATCAAAGGGGTTAGTAGGGACAACTCTTGGCTAGGGAAAGTTTGATGTACCATGGAGCTGAGAATTGGTTTGAATGAAAGGCTCACTTGGCAAAGGTTGGATTAGAGTAGCCAATTGAATGGGAGGATGGGAGGTGGCTATAGCCTGAGCGGTTGGCTCAACTGGTTCAAGTTGTTGGTGATAGCACAAAATTTGAGTGAGCATTTGCATGCTTGATGCATTGGGGTGAAAGAGGATAATTGCCCCAAGTAAAGGGTAGAACTGTTGTTCAAGAGGGAGGGTTACAATCATGTAAGCGTCAAGGAAATCCAACTTGACAAATGGATTTGTGGCCTGGAGGATTGGCCTTAGCTTAGAGCTTGACGAAGGAGGCTTGCGAGCTGGCTCGCCGCCAAAGCGGGTCTTTAGTGTTGAGCAGGTTTTGTGTGGGATTCTTTGACAAAAGCGGCAAAGGTTGAGACCAGGGTGGAGACGGATACCATTACGGCCATCGTCAAGGGAGTTAGAGCTACAATTGAGGGAGGTTTGTTGCAATTGAGGGTGGGAAGCATTTTCGAGAGCAAGTGTGGAAGCAACATCAGTACTGGGAACTGCAACAGCATCTTTGGCAACATCATTTGCAGTAGTGGCTTTGGCTGCATCATTTATGCCGCAGGGATATTGGTGGCATGTTCGGCGGCTGTGAGGTCTGCACCAGTGTCGTCAGTGGCATCGGCCCCATCAGTTTTGATGGCAGCGTAGGAGGCATGCAGGTGAGCATGCAAGGGCTCGCCATTGAAGGCCTGGGCTGTGAGAAGCGCCTTCAGAGGCCTGGAAGTGGAAGCATCAACGTCCAAGGTGAATGCAGCTTTGTAGGCAACAGCAGAAAGAAGTGGTGCCTTGTTGTGTTGCGCCACTGGAGCAACATGGCTGGAATGTAGGACTTGAATGGTGGAAGCATGGGTGGCGTCACCTTTGGTAATTGTCGAGGTGGCATCAACATCATGCACTGCAGCAAGTATGGAAACGACGTTGGCCGCATGGCTTGCAGCAATGACGACAGCAGCTGAAATGGCGTCAGCAGGTTTGGGTGCTGTGGTGGCTTCCATGTGCAAGGTTGTCGTCGCATCGTCATCGTCTGTTGAGGTGGCAATTAAGACAGCAGGAAGGGTTGCATCAGCACTAGTGTTTGCAAGGGCGGCGGCAGCAAAGTCTTCTGCAGCAGGCTTGTCCTCTATAGCATGGGCCTTGGCTGCAATAAGGCCTTCGTCTGCAGCGGGGTGTTCGTCCTCCAAGTTTCTAAGGAAGCCATCGATTATGGTTGCATGACCATAACAATCGGTATCTGCAGCTGGGCAGGAGAAAAGACAAGCGGCTGCGGCTGCAGGGTGAATTGGCGCCTCAAGGAGAGTGCAAAGCAGGGGAGCGCCAGGGTTGGCATCGCCTGCAGGAGTAGGCCGGGCTTGTGCTGATTTGCTCACAATGTCAAGATTGAAACCAATTAGAAAGCGGCGGGCGCACTGCAGAGCCGCCAAGAGAACCATGGAGAGGTTCTTCACCCAGAGCAGGAGAGGCGCAGGGGCTGCGTGGGGGGTCTGCTCATAGAGGCAGCAAGGTCTGAGCCCGGGAGCCAGCGTCAGGCGAAGAAGCCAGGAGGGAGGATCTTCTGGCTGCAATGATACCATGTGAGAGAAAGGGGAACTCACAGAGAAGGCGTGAGAGAGAAGGGAGAGAGAGAGAGAGGCTGTTAAGCCTGAGAGAGAGATACGCAGAGAGAGCCAAGAAGGCGATGGCTAGAAGCGTATATTGTATTGATCTGAGAAGGTGTAGTTATATACACGTGAGGAGGCAATTACAAGATCATGTGATTCATGGGAATGCGGGCAGTTTGGCATCTGACCACGTGTGTGGTGACTGGGTGATGACATGGATGGATGATGTGGATTAATTATTTCCACAAGAGAGAGAAGGAGGGAGTAGGTCACATCCAGCAAGGGGACGAACCATTGGCATGTACAATCGGGGAGGGCCCTTGGTTGAGCCAGGTAGAGGGCAGCATGAACTGATGTGAGCACTGCAGGGAGGAGCGCCATTGCTCAGACTAGGAAAAAATGGTTGCGAGCAAGGCTACGTAGTAGAAGGGATGAATGTTTTGCTTTGAGAGCGCATGAAGGGAAATGTCCAAGGCCACCAGAAATGGAGGGGATTGGAGCAGTAGAAAGGTTGCGGGCTATTGCAGTCAGGAAGGTGAGAGGGATGCCGTCAGTTGGGGATTGTCGGGATCCGAGGGCCAAGAATGACAAGCCGATCGAGAGACAGGTTTTGCAGTTAAATCCGTCAGCCGAGATGCTTTGAGAAAGCTTTGAAGGAGATCGCCAGTGCAAGGAGGATCAAGCTGTACGAAGCATCATGTTCTCAAATATTGAGTCCGCCATCATTGTATTGTATTGGGTTTATGTGCTATTTAGTTGGTTTGTGGTTTTTTGTCGAGTTTTCCATCAATCTTATCCGTGTCTCGTCTTTTGCCGTATGCCCGTGGTAGCGTTGGCTTCGGGATTGTGTGTGTGTGTGTGTGTGTGTGTGTGTGTGTGTGAGCGTAGAGGGAGGTAGTGAGATTGTACGAGCAAATCGTATATAGGGTCGAGGTGTGTGTCGCCTCCCTGTGTGAGTGCGTTTACAGATTGGGGAGTTATATGCATCAATTGATGTCAAGATATGATGGTGTTTTTTATGGGCTTGTGATGTTGAGGTGTTTATGTGTGAGCGTGTGTGGTCGGTGATGCTCAAAGGAGAGCCGAGTAGTAGAGTTTTACAGAAAAGTGTGTGTGTGTGTGTATGTGTGGTTAGGGGTGCCAGTTATTCCCTGAGCTATAGAGAGGTAGGTCTTTTGTGTGTTGGGTTTGTTCCCCCTTCCCCCTTTCCATCAGTGGTGCCCCCACTAAGGATCTACTGATTGCTCCTCGGTGAAGTCCTACAGCTTGAAGATGATTGAAGATTGGGGTCCGCCGGTTTTCACTGGCGAGGAAGATGCAGAAGATTGGGTATGCGATCTAGAGTTGTATATGATGTCACTACAGATGCTGACCAACGAAGCAAATCTTAGAGGTTTGTCACAGGTGATGCAGGGCAAAGCAAAGGCCTGGCTCAACAATTTGGAGGTTTCCAATAGGCAATCATGGTCGAGGGTTTGAGCCTGTTTTGTCCGAGATTTCAAGACGAAAGTATCAAAGACTCGATCGATCGAAGATTAGACCAAGAGGTATGCAAGAAGTCAATTCTTGATAAAGAAGTCCCCTATGATGAAGCTTTAACAAGCTCTGCTAGTAGCGGATATGAATGTGATGATGAAGATGCTTGGAGTGATTCACGCTCCAGTTCTATGGAGGATTTTGCGGCTTATGACGAAGATTGGAAAGCCATGCTTGACGTCGCCTACTATGCAAAAGTGCAAGACATTGAAGAACTAGTGGACAAAAGCGATCTGCTATCTACATCAAGTTTGAGTGAAGGTGAAGTAGAGGTATGCCATGATACTTTATCTATGCAAGGGGTGGGGCAACTTTGCCTTGACCAGCATGTCGAGGTGCACGATAGGGTTCCAGAGTTGGTGTGTATCCGTAGAGAGATAGCTCCAGCAATTGACGGCGCTGTGGAGACAGGTACATGTGCAACTTGTGAGATCGGGGTCAGCTGCAAAGAGGAGCGTACTACCAACCTTGCAGGTGATGAAGTGTGGGATCCATTTTTGTCTTGCTTGTCCAATGATGAGGTGATCGAGCAAGTGATTGAAGAGCAGGTCGCAGTCGCACTATGAGAGATCGTGGTAAGTCCATTTTACCGCGTGTATTTCCGCGAATATTGCAGTGCCCATTACCGCTAAGGCCATAGACCCCCTTTGCCCTCCCTCTCCCCCCGTGGGTTACCATTTAAATCCAATACAACTCAAAATGTATTTACACACTACAACTCCTACACTCTCCAGAATGCTTGCTCACTTCACTTAATCTCTCTTTCACTCTAAAAATTATATACATAAATCATTGAACTCACAACAAAACCATTACAAATACTATTCATAAGCACATAACGAAACATTTGCAAATTAATCATATACTACACCAAGTGAAAGAATGGAGAGTTTTATTAATTCTCATCTTGTATAAGATCTCTACAAGCACTAGGATCCATATTTAGACCCATAGTATTCAAATTAATAAACAAGTTCAAAGATTCTTCCTCCTCTCCATCACCTCCTGTAGAATCATCATCTCTTTCTCCCTCTTCCTCTTCCTCAAGATATTGACTATTTGCAAGGCTTGGCTGACCTAGCTTCTTCAACTTCTACTACATCTTCCTCTGCATCTTGTGGTGATGGTATGATGGGATCAATTAGTGGCTCAATGTCCTTCTCTGCAAAGATATAAGATCTACCCCGTGGCGTGACTGGAATGACATACCAAAGTCTTCTTTGATATATACATGGCACATAAAAGACCTGTACGTCACACACAAAGAATAAGCTGATATACATATATTAAATTTTTAATTTAATTTAATTGCACATAGCCTAAACTACCTGCTCGCAACTACTAGGATACACCAAGTTGTCAGTTTTTCCCTGATGGAATTGGGTGGAATCCACCATAATGAGCCCATTTTCATGTCTTTTGACCTCACCCGCAAACCATCGGCACTCAAAGAGGAATTTGTGAAAAGATCTGAAATCCACTTTGATTATTCTCTCTATAGTACCACAATATCTAACCTCATCTGTTGTTGTGTCAAAGTTTCCCATCACGCCACAATCATTAGTGGTCCGACGCTCATCTATCCTGCGGGTGCGAAAATGTCGGCCTTTGGACCAAATGGAGTTGAAAATGAGACCCTACAATCACAATGCATAAGAGGTTACATCGCATTTCATTAAGTGATTTTCATACATGCATACATAACATATACACACTCACCTTGCGCAAGCATCCTCGCGCATACTCCCATTCTTTAGAGCTTATTTGTTCTCCTTGTGCTTTGGCATTGGTCATGGCATTATGGATCCACTCTACTTGAATCAAATCAGGATATTTTGCAAGCTCTTTAGGAAAAGGAGGTGCACGTCTACCTCCATGGGACCTCTTCCATGCATCTCTATCCCTTTCTCTAGCTGCGCGGGCTTCCAAGTACATATTGACCCATTTGGTCATGATAGTGGCATTGAGTAAACAGTAGTTGTTGACTATGGCATGAAACTCTCTATCCATGACCAAGAGTGAGCCTTTTCCACTGGGAATGGTTGAGTTCTTCCTAGGATCCTCTTCTTCACTCCACAGACGAGGCAATGATGGATCCACTGTGATGAGATACTGTGAGACATACACAAATGCCTCTTGCACCACCCAACCTTCTGCCATGCTCGCCTGAAAACATTAAAACCACATATTTTATATTAGTAACTCCATAGCATATAAATGCTATCTATATTGTATTGATTTTGCATACCTCCGGTTGTGACCTCAATCTAACAAAATCCTTTAAAGTCTTCAAGAATCTCTCCAAGAAGAACATCCATCTAGAGTGAACCACCCCACAAATGGAAATCTCCTCAACAAGGTGAAGCAATAGGTGTATTTGGCTAACAAGGATTGTACGTGGGAATGCATCCTCAATAGCACACACTGCCTCTACTGCTAGTTGATGGACTACTGGTATGGCTTCTACTTCTATCTCCTTGGAGCTCACAAATCTACAGGGCACAAATAATATAGTTGATGAAAAAAAAATCCATTGTTCATGCATGCACAACATGATATATTACTTGAAAAAAACCCATTGACTCACAATCTCACCCAATTTGAATATTGCAGCCTTCACCTTAGTGTCCCCATTATGGGAAGTACAAACTACAAACAATAAAACATCTTAGTGAATGTCAACCTATATATAAGGACACATAGACACCAAAAATTGTTCTACTCTTACCTGAAGGATTTTATGCCAATCATGGGATTTCAATCCATACAATTGAGTGGAGCCACCCTTTTTGGTTTTTGTGAAAGCACCTTTGAGTGACCGCATATATCCCGTTGGAGTTCTGATGGATGCAATAACTTGCTTTGTCTGCTCTTGGTCTGCCTTTGACAGTATCCACGGTGCTTTTGGGAGAATCATCTTTCCCCGCTCCCCCATGCGGGGCGTGGCTGAAGGGGGGAGACATCTCATGGCTCTTAAATCTTCCCTAGCACCCAATAAATCCTTCTTGCCAATTATGTGATCCCATATATCTTGCCCAATATTTTTGAATACATGCATAGGGTCCAATAAGTGCTGAATTTTCAACGAAGCCCAATAGGGGAGCGACAAGAAGATTGAGTAGCTTGACATACCCTTTGGCAACCCATTGGGAGGCGGTGAGGTACCATGATGCTCCTCCCAATGCTTTGCCCAATCAGCCATGTTCCAATGGAAAGGCTGCACTCCATTGATAGGGGGAGCATATCTACAATGTGAAGGAGGCAGGAAACGATGGTTGTTGGGATAGATCACCTTCCCAAGAAGAGGAGGTCTCTCTGTCACAAGGGAAGGGCCACAAGTGGGACACGCACTATGTCCATATGTTGCCAATCCTGCCAAGAGGTAAACAAACGTCTCTCATGAGATGATAAACCTAAAGCAAAGAGTACAATTAACATGTGCATACTTACCAAATACCTCTCCAAATCCTAGGTAACCATGCATGGTCCATATGAGGATGCACTTGATGACGACTTTGCGGTCTCGTGGTGGCTGTGAAATGTCAATGCCATCTATGCCTCTCCATAGTTCTTGAAGCTCATCAATAAGAGGCTGCAGATATACATCCATGTTTTTTACCTTGTGCTTTCCTGGAATGAGAAGTGACAGTAAAATGTTTCCCTTTTTTGTTGCCTCCCAAGGAGGAATATTGTAGTTTACAACCACCACCGGCCAAGTGCTCCATGAAGTAAAGCGGTGCCCAAATGGATTCACTCCATCACTAGCTAACCCAATCCTCAAGAGACGAGGCTCATCCCTGAACTCTGGCCATGTGTCCTCTATGTGCTTCCACGCTGGTGAGTCAGCTGGCACTCTCATAATACCATCTGCGGAGCGATTTTTTGCATGCCAACTCAAAAGCTCGCTCGTACCCTTCGATCTAAACATGTGTTGGATGCGAGGGATGAGTGGAAAATGCCTCAAAACTTTACGTGGAATTCTGTTGCTCTGCATTCCTTCTTTGAACCTAGGCTCCCAGCACGATGGACATGTATCACAATCGGCATGCTCATTACGAAAGAGTACACAATCGTTCACGCAAGCAGGAATGCGATCATAATCCATCCCTAATGCAGTCACCACTTCACGTGCTTTTCGTCTATTCTCTGGCATGTGATTGCCAGCTGGCAGCATCTTTCCTAGCAACCTATCACAAGAAGAAAGTACATTAGAAGCTAATTTATGCAATTTTGCAAGCATCCTTCACAATATGTATACATACCTCAAAAGTGCGTTGACACTAGCATCGCTCCATCCAAACATCGTCTGAAGGTTAAGGACTTTGAGAGATGCCCTTAAAATGGAGTAAGAGCATCTATCATATAGTGCGGTGTGTGTCAAATTGAGTAGCTCACTCCTCGTTCTTTCGGAAGCTTCTTTGCATGCACACTCTGGTTCATGCTCCTCCTCTCGTGCAAGGAGATCCTCAACCATTCTATGCAAATGGTCGTCTTCTGCATCCATGTAAGGAGATGGGATGTGTCCACTCGTAGAGGGAGCAGCAGTTGGCTGATTTGATGTGCTTCCTCCCTCTCTAATGGATTCCTGGCGCATGAGCTCTTCCACCCTCCTTTCCCCTCCTCCACCAACCACACGCCAATGAGGTGTGACGTCAATAGTCGTTACAATTCGTGGATCATTTGTTTCCATCCGTCCACGCTTGCGAGGATCGTCCCATAGTCCATAATCTTCCACATGGCTCAAGAATATCCGTCGAAGTCGAGCAATGGCGCATTTGCACCGTACACATGGGCATGGTAATCGCTCTGTCAACCACCGTGATCTATCCGGTTCAGTGGATAGGCCAAAATCATCCCAAGCAACCTACATTAATAAATTACATACACTAATAAAATCAAATTACCAAAAAATGTTAATAAAATATCAGTAAAAAGTAAAAATAAATAAATTTAACATGCATGGTAACCAAAACTTTTAGGTAAAAATGTCATTTTCAAAGTACTAGGAATACTTTTATTTTATATACATTTTATAAAAAACATAGTACCAATAGATTTTGGAAATCAATAGTAATAATGTCAGAACGTGGCCATCTGTGTGGATGGGCCGAAATTGCGCGGCGGTAATAGTTTCGGTAATTCACGCGGTAATGCATGCGGTAATGCTTGTGGAATTTTTTTTTTCAAATTTTTTTATAAATAAGGGTACTTGCGTGCCCCGCGAAATTCAAAACCCTAACTCTCCACAGAAGCCGAGAGCGCGAACCTCACAACCTTGAGCTCTTCCTCCATCTCTACTCTTCTACTCTCCACCATCTCTACTCTTCCACTCTCCTACCCTCTCCCAACAAGCTCTTCAATTCCATGTAAGTTTTGTTGTTATGTTTTTTTATTTTTTCACACGCATACACACACACACACACGCATACACACATGCATACACTCATACACACGCATGCACACACATACATACACACACACACACACTAATTAGTGCATGTGTTCTTTACACACTAATTAGTGCATGTGTTTTTTACACACACTAATTAGTGTGTGTTTTTTACACACACTAATTAGTGTAAGTAAAGACACACCAAAACCTAAATTTGTTAACTATTAGTTACTTGCAAAATCTAAACTTGTTAAATTTGTCAAATTTGTTAAATTTATTACTTGCAAAACCTAATATGTTAAATTTGGGATTGGCCATGCACACACTAATTAGTGTGTGTTAACACACACTAATTAGTGTGTGATTAGTGTGTGTATTGGCCAATGTGATTGGTCAATGCACACACTAATTAGTGTGTGATTAGTGTGTGCATTGGCCAATGTGATTGGTCAATGTACACACTAATTAGTGTGTAATTAGTGTGTGCATTGGTCAATGGGATTGGCCAATGCACACACTAATTAGTGTCACTATTTACTATGTGATTAGTGTGTGCATTGACCAATGTGATTGGCCAATGCGCACACTAATTAGTGTGTGCCTCTGTCAATTGGATTGGCCAACGTACACACTAAGTAGTTTGGGATTAGTATGTGCTAACACACTAATTAGTGTGTGTTAATACACACTATTTATTGTGTGATTAGTGTGTGCATTGACAAATGTGATTGGCCAATGCGCACATTCATTAGAGTGTAATTAGTGTGTGCATTGGTCAATTGGTGATTGGCCAATGCGCACACTAAGTAGTGTGTAATTAGTGTGTGCATGGGTCAATTGGATTGGCCAACGTACACACTAATTAGTTTGGGATTAGTGTGTGCTAACACACTAATTAGTGTGTGTTAACACACACTATTTATTGTGTGATTAGTGTGTGCATTGACCAATGTGATTGGCCAATGCGCACATTCATTAGTGTGTAATTAGTGTGTGCATTGGTCAATTGGTGATTGACCAGTGCGCACACTAATTAGTGTGTAATGAGTGTGTGCATGGGTCAATTGGATTGGCCAACGTACACACTAATTAGTTTGGGATTAGTGTGTGCATTGGTCAATGACATTGGCCAATGCACACACTAATTAGTGTGTGTTAACACACATTATTTATTGTGTGATTAGTGTGTGCATTGACCAATGTGATTGGACAATGTGCACACTAATTAGTGTATGCATTGGTCAATTGGTGATTGGCCAATGTGCACACTAATTAGTGTGTAATTAGTGTCTGCATTGGTCAATTGGATTGGCCAATACACACACTATTTAGTGTGTGATTAGTATGTACATTGGCCAATTGGATTGGCCAATACACACACTATTTAGTGTGTAATTAGTCCAATTACACAAGCCAATGCACACACTAATTAGTGTGTGCACAAGCATTGTGCACACACTAATTAGTGTGTGCACAAGCCAATTACAATAGCCAATGCATACACTAATTAGTCCAATTACACAAGCCAATGCACAAACTAATTAGTGTGTGCACAAGACAATGCACACACTAATTAGTGTGTGAACAAGCCAATTACACAAGCCAATGCACACACTAATTAGTGTGCGCACGAGCCAATTACACATGCCAATGCACACACTAATTAGTGTATGTTAACACACACTAATTAGTGTGTGCACAAACCAATTACACAAGCCAACACTAATTATGTTAAATTAAACAATCATCAACACAAAAACATAACATACCTCCATGATTAAGTCGTAGGTGATGTATTAGGCCCCAATGGCCATCCAAGTGATCGCGCAATCGGTCACACTAATCATAAACACAATAATCTCTTATTAGTCAGTACACACACCAATATCTTATTAGCACTCAAGGCTTTGCAAGACTCTTTTATAGGTTGTAGACACACCTTGGATTCTTTCCACATTGGATTCTTTCAACATTGAATACTATAGAGAATCCAATGTTAAAAAATCCAATGTTTGAAAAAAATCAATGTGTAAATTTTTAATCATATATTCAAATTTTTATACCCTAATTTAATATTTGTCATAATAAATGCAGACCATGTCTTCTTCTTCCACACCACGCTTTCGTAGCATTGAGGATTTCATGGCGGACGGGATGTCATATCCTGACGCTCTCTCTGCCTATCATTCATTCACAGCCGTCGCCTCAGCAGTCATCATCAGGGTTCAGCTGGTTTCGGGACGCTCTTAGTGGGTCCGTTGTCGTGCCTGTGACCGATCCAGATGTGGAGAGGGCATTGCGTCTTCGGGCTGAGTGGTTAGGTTCGCAGCAGACCCTTACGCAGCGCTATTCACCGGTGCAGCTAGCAGCTTTTGGATTATCAGAGGTCTCTACTCCGACTGGTGGCACTTCGTACCTGCAAAGTTTTCCAGCTACAGCTCCAGGTTCACCTTTTGCTTCACAGGGTCTAACGCCCCAGGGTCCGACGCCGTTGGGTGCGATGCCACGGGCGTCTACCTATCCATCACCTATCCCACCTTCTGCCCCAGATTCACGTCATCACTCTTCTGGCAGTCAACTCCAGGCAGCTCGCGCGCTAGCGCCGGTCGATCTCGACGAGGGAGCAGAGCTAGTTGTTTTTTTGGGGGGTCAGGGGGGGAAGTACTACAGATTCTCCTCCACAGTCACCGCTCCCTGCTCCAGCAGAAGATGAGGACCATGACATGCCTTCACTAGATGCTCGCGGGTTATACTACCAGGTTCATAGAGGAGGTATCGTGGATCTCGGGATAGCGCAGGGTAGGAGATTCCGCACACACGTCAACCAATTAATCCACTCCACATATATCAATTGTTTTCTCAAATTTGATTAGCAAGATCCCTACAACCTCACATATATAGAGACAACCATGCACATGCGTTTCCCCAACCCTGAGGGGCAACAATTCTCAAGGCAATGGTTGCAAGAGCCTGTCAAAACATTTCTTAAGAACAAAAAATCTAGTGTGAGGAGAGCTGCAAAGAAGACAATGGAGTCTCCAGAGCATAGCTATCGGCAAGGAAATGTCCATGATGTGGAGTGGGAGACAGCTATGGAAGAGAAAGAGGACGAAAGGGCAACGTGTGCGAGGATGTATACACATCAAGTTGAGGCCAGATCCCATCAGACTCCTACGCATTATGGTTCGGGAGGAAAAACGTCTTGGAAAGACAAATATGTAAGTAAAAATATTAGTTTTATTGTAAAAAATCTAATGTTTTTCATTTAATTAATTGGTTGCTATGTTTTGTCAGTATAACATTACCATTAGTCGCTCGACCAGAGATGTGCAGAGATATAGAGAGAACCATACCGAGTATCAAACTTGGTGTTGGTTATTTGAAAATCAAATGATCTCTCGAGAGGAGTTCGAAAATGCGTGCAGAAGTCTGCAACATGTAAGTTTAATCTTATTTAAATTATCAAATTGTTGATTTTATATCAAATATTAAATAACAAAGTGTTAATTGTTTCTTTTTCTGGTTTTGCAGAGTCAAGGAGTTCCACGCGAAATGCCGCCATCTCCCCCATGAGCATCCTCTATTTTGTATACGTGGGCCCCGCTTGCCCTATCCCACATGACCATACTCTATTTTGTACACGCGGGCTTTTTTTGCCCTTTATGTAAATGCAATACCTATCATTTTTTGGCTCAATATCTTCCCCAATTGTAATTCCACTTATGTAAATGAAATTATCAATCTTTTTTTGGCTCAATGTATTGTCCAATTGTGATATTTTATTGTGATTAATAATAATTTTGTAAAATATCTTAAATAAATAAAAAAATAGATGACCTTTTGGATGGTCCTGCAAAGGACAATCTAAACGGTCATCTGTTTTTTTATAATAAACCCGTTTGCGATAATGCTGGCGATAAAGTTTACACGGTAACTGTCGTGGGTATTTCTTGCAGTAAAGCACGTGGTAATAGGCGCGAAATATAGCCGCAGGCTTTACCGCGTATGTTACCGCTAGACCATTACCGCAAGTGTTGCCGCAGAATTTTCCGCATACGGGAAATTTCATATTACAAATTTCTATGTTTTTGTGCGGTAATGTGAGCGATAATACCGCGCATATGTTACAGTGTCGATTGTGGGGATAAAGAGGCACTTCTAGAGCTAGTGCCTGGGCACTTCAGTCAGGCCTATGATAAACAGAAGGAATTTGTATGCTTCTCTATGTCGCAATCGAAAGCCAAAAAGAAGGTATTCAAGGTCTGTGCTATGCTTTTGATGGGCTTGCTACTTAAAGTTGTTGTGCAAGCAGCTGTGCATAGATTGAAAAGGCTTTTGGAGGCAGATCATGCTATGGAGCCCTCTCTAGCAGGAAGCGGCATTTTGGTGTATGATGCAGGCATTTTGCAATGTACACAAGTTCATTTTGTGTGCAGGAAAAGCTTCTGGATACAGGTTGAAGGTATATGCCATGCCAAGTTGCTCCAAAAGTTTATTCTTGGGTTTGCAGGTGCAAAGAGAGGGTTCAAGTCATATGTTTTCCAAGTGGATGGCTACAATCGATGCCATGTTTCTGATCTAGGAGGAGTGGCAATCATGCTTGGGAAGGCTCACGGCTTTCCATTTGATCTGGGCGGGTGCTACAGCCAGTGAAAGTCTCTTTCTATCTACCTACTGCTATTTATCTAGCTCTTGTACATAGTATCTATAAGTTTCTTCTTATGCAATGATATATTATCTAAATCATGCTACGGTTGAGCATGAATGCTCAACGAGGGGTTGGGCAATGATGGTACAGCTGAGGATCTTCGACCTATGGAAGTGCAAGAAATCCGGGCATGGCAGTTTGCAGGCAAGTGATAGGGACATTGGGCAGTTATTTGAAGGTGCTCGTGTACAAGTACACCGGGATGGAACACTCGCTAGTCAAAACGGCAAGTGTTTCTTGCTATCACAGGTGACAGGATCAAATGCTTATATCACAAGCTTGGAAACGAGGCAAGGGGTGCTGGATGCAAATGCCATAGAGTTTATGATATGGGATTCGGAGTGAGATGTTCGTAGGACACAGAGATTGTTGAAGGCGTGTTTCATACTTGAAGAAGACAAGTCAAAAGCAGATGCATAGAGGTTTGCAAGCAGGCGGCAAGGTGCTTGGGCACCTTCTTAGTGAAAGGTTCAATAGGTCCTTTAAAGATGTGTATGTCAGATGTGACACATAATAGGTCAAAGATAGCAGATTGAAGCCCTAAGTGGTGGTGCCATGGTGTATGCAGAACGGGTGCTAAAGCTGGGCGAGTCGAAGCTTTTTGCGAGCTTGAAGGTCGGTATTTGGCAACTCTCCAATTGGGTGACATGTCAATCATACCACTCTCGGTGTGGTGCTTTTTCCCCGAGACATATTATGCAAAGAATTGGATCCGATTGCGGGCCATGGACCATTGACAGTATAAAAGGCGGTTTTTTTACGGACATCATGTGATGTACAGTTGATTGTGGAGGAAGGAGAAGTTTTCTTCACCATGATGAAGAGTGTCTGTTGGCAAGCAATGCAAAATGAAGCTGTGCACAAGTGTTTTCAAGTCGACCATCGTTGGCGTGTGCAAGGGGGTCAAACCCAAAGCTTTTTAAAGCTTTAACTTAGAGAGAAAAAAAACGCTGCTTGAGGAGTGACGCCACTGCTAATAACAGGAAAGGAGGCCGAGCATGGAAAGGACATACGAGAGGAAAGGGGTGCCATCTGTATGGAGAGCATGGCTGCCAGGAAGGAGGTGGTGCCATCTGTGGTGTTTTTCATGCGGGGGCGAGGAGTCAGTTGCATAGAGGGGGGTGGACCAATGGCATGCAAAAGCGGGTGGTACTCAGGGACCGGGGAAGAGAAGGGTGACTACAATGGGTAACCATAGGGAGCATGGAGGGCCGACATTGGTGACGTGACACAGGGGGTTGAGAGCGCTGTGGGGGGTGGTGCTACACAAGGGGCGCCAACCTTCAGGATGAGGAGGGCGAGCTGAGCTTGGCTGTGAGCAAGTCAGGGTCGCCAGGACATGAAAAGTACGAGGCAGCCAGTGGTTGGATAATCGGAGCAAGAGGGAGTCCGCCACCTGCTGGATGTTGAGGCCGTGACCAAGGGGGGTACCATTGCATGGGAAGGAGTTTTTTAAGACCAAGGCCGTGACCTGCATTTTTTGAGGAGAGAAGGCCGCCATGGGCTTGTGAAGAAGGAGGCGGAGGTTCACGGGCTGAGGACCGCCAGTGATTGAGGGCTTGTGGTACACAGGAGGACCCGGAGTAGGTTCAAAGGTTATTGGGAAGCTGTTGAAGGGCAGCGAGTGCTACAGTGAGAGAGAGAAGGAGGGAGCAGGTCGCATCCAGCAAACCATTGGCATGTACAATCGGGGAGGGCCCTTGGTTGAGCCAGGTAGAGGGCAGCATGAACTGATGTGAGGACTGCAGGGAGGAGCGCCATTGCTGAGACTAGGGAAAATTGGTCGCGAGCAAGGCTACGGAGTAGAAGGGATGAATGTGGTACTTTGAGAGCGCATGAAGGGAAATGTCCAAGGCCGCCAGAAATGGAGGGGATTGGAGCAGTAGAAAGGTTGCGGGCTATTGCAGTCCGGAAGGTGAGAGGGTGGCTGTCAGTTGGGGAGTGTCGGGATCCGAGGGCTGAGAATGACAAGCCAAGGACAGGTTCTAAGTTAAAGCCGTCAAACGAGATGCTTTGAGAAAGCTTTGAAGGAGATCGCCAGTGCAAGGAGGATCAAGCTGTACGAAGCATCATGTTCTGAAGCCGACAAATATTGAGTCCGCCATCATTGTATTGGATTGGGTTTATGTGCCACTTAGTTGGTTTGCGGTTTTTGGTCGAGTTTTCCATCAATCTTATCTGTGTCTCGTCTTTTGCCGTATACCCGTGGTAGTGTTGGCTCCGAGATTGTGTGTGTGTGAGCATAGAGGTAGGTAGTGAGATTGTACATGCAAATTGTATATAGGTTTGAGGTGTGTGTCGCCTCTCTGTGTGAGTGTGTTTACAGATTGGGGAGTTATATGCATCAATTGATGTCAAGATATGATGGTGTTTTTGATGGGCTTGTGATGCTGAGGTGTTTATGTGAGTGTGTGTGATCGGTGATGCTCAAAGGAGAGCCGGGTAGTAGATTTTTATAGAAAAGTGTGTGTGTGTATGAATTTTTGTGTGGTTAGGGTGTTGGATATTCCCTGAGCTATAGAGAGGCAGATCTTTTATGTGCTGGGTTTGTTCCCCCTTCTCCCTTTCCAACATGTTCCATGCGTCAACACCCATCATTGCTTGAATATATCTCACACTATCATGATGTTATCCTCAAGTTGGAAGGGTTAGACACCTTTCAACAAGTACGTGGGTTTATCTCTGGTCTGACACCAAAACTTAAGAAGCACGTCAAGACTTAGGACCCTAAAACACTTGAGGAGGCCGTAGTGAAAGCTCTCATTCATGATGATCCAGATGAGAAGAAATTTACAGTAGCCAATTCAAAAGCCGCTAAAAAACCCAAAGGATCTCAAGGGCCTCTCTCTCCTGAGGAATTTGAGAAGGCTAAAAAAGAGAAGTTATGTTTTCAATGCTTGGGAAGAGGCCATGGCCAAAAGGATTGTTCCAAGGAAAAATCTGGTGCTCAAGGCAAGGACAAAGCAGTGCACACAGTGCAGCTGCTGCCTCTTGAGTGTACCTCACATTTCTCTAAGGTGGAGGTAACACACACCAAAGTGGTGCATGAATGTTGTATCACAGCTTCCATATGGCAACATACCTTTGATTCACATGAGTGAGTGCGTATGCACAGATCTCTTCAAGGGAACAAGGTGCATATCTTGGTAGATGATTGTGCTACTCACAATTTCATTAACTACTACGAATTAGTGAAAGGACTCAAATTGCCCCAAACTCCAAGTTCCCACCGTTACAAGGTAGCAATGATGAAAGGCTATGATGCTGAAGTATGGGATACTCAAGTCAGAGCTGTACCGTTGGAATTCAAGGCTATTCCATATTCTTGGATTTCCAGGTTATGAATATGGAGCAGCAAAATGTGGTACTTGGTAGAGAGTGGTTGCATAGTCTAGGACCATCATTGAAGCGTAGCTACAAGCACAACAATCTGATGTTTGGATCCCATGGCAAGTTGAAACGCAAGCCGGATGGTGAGATCGATCGCCCCCATAAGGATCGACTTGTTGCAAAGGGTTATGCACAGTAAAAAGGCATAAATTATGAAGAGATCTTTGCTCCCACGTTTTGTATGACTACTGTGCGTTTTCTATGTGCATTGGCAGCTCATTTTGGTTGGGATGTACATCAATCAGACACTGTTACTGCTTTCTTGAATGGTGACATATTTGAGGAAGTTTATGTAATGCAGCCTCGTGGTTTTGTCAAGAAAGGACAAGAGGACAAAGTGTGCAAATGTAACAAGGCTTTGTATGGGTTGAAGCAATCTCCTCGTGCTTGGTATGAGAAAGCTGACACTCATTTGATCAAACAAGGCTTTCGTAACAGTCCAACAGAAAGCAACTGTATGTAAAGCGTGAGGGTGATTACTTCTCATTATGGTTCTTTATGTAGAGGGATTTGCTGATTACTGGACCAAATGAGAGACATATTGCTGAATTTAAGGCTGATTTGAATGCTACTTTCAAGATGAAAGATTTGGGGTTGTTGCATCATTATTTGGGCATACAGTTTAAGCAGTGTGATGGTGGTATTTCCTTGTGTCAGAAAAGTTACATAGAGGCATTGCTATGTAAGTTTGGACTTGAGGATTGCAAACCTATTGCCACTCCCCATGGAAACATGTTTGAAGTTAAATCTACATGATGCTGGCGATCCTGCTGATGTCACTCTTTACCAAACTGTTGTTGACTGTCTCATTAATGTATGCAACATGAAGTCAGATATTCAGTTTGCAGTCTCACAGGTCAACAGATTTATGCATAGCCCAGGGTCTAAGCATTGGCAGGCTGTCAAGATGATTTTTCGCTATCTTAATGGCACTTTACATCTTGGATAAAACTTGGCTTGTTTTGTCCCAAGGGGGATCATTGCCGCTAGATTTACATGCTTTTCCGAACTCAAATTGAGCTGGTTGTTTTGACACGCGAGTGTCCACAAGTAGTTTTTGTTTCATGCTTGGCAGTTCATGTATATCATGGTTGAGCAATAAGCAACCTAATGTGGCCACTTCAAGTTGTGACGCTGAGTACAGGGCAGTCTTCACAGCTACGGTTGAGTGTGTATGGCTCAGACACCTTATGGCTGATTTGGGTGTTGGACAAGACACTGCCAACACTATCTACACTGATAGTCAAAGTGCATTGGCAGTTGCGAGGAACCCAATTTTTCATGCTCGCACAAAGCACATTGAGGTGCATTACCACTATGTCAAGGAGAGGCTCTCAACAGGAGAGATCAACTTGGCTTATGTCCCAACACAGGACAATCTTGTAGATCTTTTCACAAAGGCATTGTCTCGTGAGAATCTCGAAGCTTTCTGCAAAGCTTTGGGCTTACTCTCCTTTGTGGACTGATCATGTCCTCAGGGCATGGCACTTCCCTTTACTCCTATGCCAGCTCTCGTTCGCCGTATCACTCCAAGGGAGATTTGTTACCATATACATGTGGTAGTGATGTGTTGAACACACTAGGACCATTGGGGCATTTTTTCCCTCTTTGGGAGGTTTTTCCCCCCGTGCATTGATATATACGCCCATCACTCTAGGGCTATCTATCTTTCCATTGCACACCAAGTAACATACTCTCTATTGTGTGCCTTGAGCTTCCTTGGTCCTCTCCAAGTTGTGTGTGTTTTTCTGCAACCCTAATTCCAACATGAAGCTCACTTTTGATAATGAAATAGAATAAGTTTTCTTGTGTTACTCATTGTGTCATTTTCTTTCAAATATTGAAGCTGCTAAAAATTCCTCAACATTGCATGCTTCTCTCTCTTCTCTTCCAGCAATGGCTAGCTACTTCTCTCTCTTCTCAACAAACAAAGGTTGCTAGTCAGTCAAAAGATTTATTAATGGAATTTCAAGATGTTTTTCTTAATGATTTACCATCAGGATTATCGCCGACACAATTTGTGCAACATGGCATAGACGTGGTTGCAGGCAGTAAACCAGTCAGTAAACCACCCTACAGAATGAGTTATTCTGAGGCTGTTGAGGTGGAACATCAACTTTTTGACTATCTTAGCAAAGGGTTTATTCAACTAAGTTATTCACCATTGGCTTCTTCTATCCTATTGGTGAAGAAAAAGGATGGTAGTATGCGCACGTGCATAGACTACTGTGGGTTACATGCAGTCACTGTTAAGAACAAGTATCCATTACCACAAGTGGATGAGTTGTTCAACAAGCTCACGCACGCTCATATTTTTACAAAGATCGGCTTGCGGTCAGGCTATCACCAAGTATGTATTCATCTTTCTGATATACCTAAAACTGCATTCCGAACAAGTTTTGGGCATTACGATTTTTTGGTTATGCCTTTTGGGTTAACCAATGCGCCCGCTACTATCATGACACTCATGGATAGTGTCTTGAGACCGTACTTGGGCAAGTTTGTTATCGTTTTTCTTGATGACATCTGAAGAAGAGCACTTGCAATATCTAAGGTAGGTGTTTGAATTGCTAAGAGAAAGTAACTTATATGTCAAATAATCAAAGTGTGATTTTCTCAAGGAGGAAATTCGCTATCTAGGGCATGTTATCTCCAATAATGGGTTGCACATGGATCAATCCAAAGTGGATGCCATTCGGAGGTGACCTTCTCCAAAAAATTTGGACGAGCTATATATTTTCTTGGGATTTGTAGGTTTTTATTGATGGTTCGTTAAAAACTATGCTCATATTGTTGTGCCAATGACGGACCAGCTGAAGGGCAAAGGGAAAACCTTTTAGTGGAGTGCGGCGCCGCTCAACTACAAATTTTTGATACGCTCAAGGATGCATTATCTATAGCTCCTATTCTAGCTATTGTGGATGCTTTGAAGCCATTCATTTTGAAAACGGATGCCACTAACCGTGCTATTGGAGTAGTCCTTCTACAAGAGGGGAGGCCAATTGCATTTGAAAGCAAGAAGCTTGATTCAGCGTAGCAGAATTATTTTGCTTATAAACACGAACTCTATGCAATAGTGTCTTCCTTAAAGACATGGCGGAATCATTTGTATGGAACTCAGTTTGATATTGTGTTGGACCATGGAAGCATAAAATGGTCTACACAACCAACTGACTTGAAGGGTTGAAAGGCTAGGTGGGCTGAGATTCTTCAGGAGTATGATGCAAAGCTCCAGTATCGTAAAGGACAATACAATGTGGTGGCTAATTCTCTTAGTCGTATGCTCGAGATCAATTCTCTTTTGTTCATGGAGCTTTGCAGTGAGTTTTGGGATTCTTTGAAGCGGCCCAGGGATTTAATATCTACGTAATTATCAAAACAATTGTGTGATTACAAGGTCTTGTTGACATATTTACATAATCACAGTTAACATCATCACAAACAAGCCGGTTCAAAGCAATCTGGGAACCCACAAAAAGCCCACCAGGCTTTTGCGTTTTCTCACCGGGCACCGTCGGGCTTATGCATTTTCCCTATGAGTGCTGCCGTGCTTTTGCATTTCCCATACGGGCCCATCGGGAAAACCCTAAAGCTCGGCGTGCTGTAGCTTAATATATAGTGGGCCCTAATTGGGCCCATTGGGTGTTTCTTGTTGAGCCACACACAGACACACACACATGGAGAGAGAGAGAGAGAGATAGATAGATAGATAGATTTTATTATCGTCCTCGGAGGTCAAATATGACCTATGGGACCAAAGTTACATGTGATGTAGTATGTGTATGGTTGATGAGTGACTCTCGATGCTCCAAAATTGTAGTGATGAGAGTCGCAATGGAGAGCCCACACTTTGGCTGGGAGAGGAAAGTGTGTAGGTCTAAGTCATGGCTGAAAATGTGAGAAAAGCAAGTTCGAATGTGATCAAAATCTGAGCACTCTAGTAGTGTGTGGTACTCAAACTCTCGAACTTGCAGTGAGCATAATGTGCACAATCGATTTGACTCCTTTCCATTGCCCCAACGCCCTATCTCGCATCGAATGACATGGGAGCTAAGCCGAATTGTTGCGATAGTGCGTATCGCGGACAAGGGAATAGGCTCAAGCATGTAAGTGTGAGTACGGTTTCCTCTCTCAGCGAAGAACATGGTTTTGTAGTCGGGGGCAATATAGGTGGTGTAATGTATGAAGCGTGACCCACCGGATTTCTCCCAAGCTGTAATACATTGGCGTTGTAGAAAAGCTTCATTCACTTTAGATTCAATTGAAGCATCATGTAGCAAGTGTAATGCATCCCATCTCCCCAACCACTTCTTTATGTCTTGCATCCATCCCGTGCTCAAGATCTTGCTTTCATGCGTCTTTTGAACTTTTTTGCTTGCTTCCCATGCAATTGCAGGAAGTCGATGTGAGGGGTTTTGACGCATCTTTATCATGTACTCCACAACCCTTTCCATGCCCATAACCTCAATTGGAAGAGATCTAGACTCAAGAAGTAGGAGCATATATGGTGTTTGTGTCTTAACTTGGAGAAAGTTTGTAAGAAAACGCTTTTGGACATTCTCAAACTCTTTCCAAGTAGACTTTGAGATGCTTCCGCCCCACACTTCAACTCCATAAAGAAGAACCGGTGTCACCAATGCATCAAAAAGATACTTCTTGAGAACCCAACACTTGATGTTTCCCGCATTACACATGTTCTCAAATGCATAATATGCTCTCTTTCCCGCTTCCAAACGACGCATAGCACATTCATGCCACTTGTGATTGGATGGAACCTCAAGGCCAAGGTACTTAAAGCTCTCAACAACTTCAAGTGTCTCGTTGTTGTACACAATGCATGGCTTCTCCTTATGGTTGGTTTTCACAAGCATAACCTTTGTTTTGGATTCATTTACAATCAGCCCACTATGCAAGCAAAAGTTCTCAAGGACAACCATAAGCTTTTGTACATCTTCTAAAGTGTGTGCTAGAAGCACTACATCATCCATATACAACAAAAGCATGAATACCGCATTGCAAATGATGACCTCTTCAATGCCTTCTTCTTGCATAAAGTCAAGTACCATTTGTTCCAATTGATCGATGCATAGACCAAAGAGAGTTGGTGACAATGGACATCCTTGTTTAACCCCAATAGTGCTTACAAAAATTTCTAAAATTTCTCTTCCCATGCGCAATTGACAAATCACCTTCTCATAGATTCGAGAAACCGCAAGCATAAACTCACTTGGCACTTGGAGTTCTTCCATCCTTCTCCACAAATTGTTACGTGGAATCATATCAAAGGCTTTCTTAAAGTCCACAAAACAACAATACAATCGCTTGCCTTTCAACTGACTTTCCTCCATGAGAACACGAAGAGTGACAAGATGATCAATGGTACTATGGCATCGATGAAAACCCGCTTGTCCCTTTGCACGCTTGTCATTCTCTTCAGCCCAATCACTCAATTTCATCTCCATTATGCACCCAAACAACTTTGCCATAAGAGACCCAATCATTATAGTCCGGTAGTTGCTTACATTCTTTACATCCCCTCCTTTATGCAAAGGCTTAACCCAATTAGTACTCCAATCATAAGGCATACCATGTTGAAGTGCAAGGTTGAACATATCACACATCCACTCATGGGTAAAATCTCCCGTCCATTTGATCATCTCCAGCTTGATACCTTGAAGATCTCCCGCTTTGCGAGTGGCCAACTTTTCAAGCCCATCGCATACATCCTCAATAATAAAAAAGACGGCATACATGGGAGTGAACCATAAAATGGCATTTTTTCAGTATTTGCTTGCTCATATAATTGCCTACAATGTGTGTATATATCCACTAGACTCAAGTTACCAAAATTCTCAACCCGCTTGCCTCTCAAGTTTCTCCAAAATCTTCCACATGCATGTGCCTTTTCTTGGACTTGAAATTCTTGTTGCTTTACTTCCCATCTTCTTCTCTTCTTTTGAATCAATGCCTTGTATGTATGCAAATGACTTTGATAGTTGTCTTTGTCCATAGCTGCATCAAGCTTTATCAAGGACTTTCAAGCATCTTGACATTCTTTATCAAACCACCTTTTGCGTGATCTATCTTTGTTGATACCATGGAGATGCTTTATGGCAAAGCATTCTTCCGCACAAGAACAAATAGCTTTCTTGAAAGCTTCCCATTTAGTTTCCAATGGTGCATCACATTGAAGCTTTGTCATCCATAATTTTTGCTCAATCATTTCAATGTACATTGGTGCCCGTTTGAAATCCATACATAGTGATAACTTCTCTTTCCTTTGGCTGAGATTATCATGCTTAGTTGCTTCTCCACATGAAAGGTCAATACATAAGGTGCGATGGTCGGATTCCGGGGTCCATTGACCAAACATAAAACTCTTTATGCGATACATGATGGCTTCAGAGAGTAGCATATAGTCAATCACACTATCCCCATTATGTCTCCTACATGTAAATCCATTGGTTCCACTCCACAAAGATACACCATTGGCAATGAGCATACTCGTGCTATTACACATGTGTAAAAGTAAATTTCCATAGTGATCCGGCTCTTTCTCATCCATTGAAGTACGATCATACAAGTGAACTTCCTCCAACTCCCTTGAAATGTATGGCATATCAAATTGTTGAGTATCATGTTGCAATGTTTTTGTGCGAGCATTCATATCCCCAAATACAATAACATCACCTTCACCTTTGAAATAAGCAATGTCCTCTTCCAAATCAGAAAATGGTTGATCTCTATCCATGCAAGCATAAAAGGGAGAATCATGATGAGGAATGTAGAAACCGTCTACAAAAATGGGTGCTCTTTTTGGTGTCATAATTTTTAGCCATACATAACGTTTGTACTTGTCGTCTTTCACAATTGATACAAAATCTTCCAATCCTTTCTTAACCATACATGCTAACCCTCCTTGTCCTCTTCGTTGCTTGAGATTCTTTGACCACATCAATGAATGTACATTGTAATCCTCCAAGCCGTTAATCCTTTGTGTATCATGCTCCCAAGTTTCAACAAGAAGTACAACATCGGCTTTGTTTGTTAGTTCATCAATGCCAACCCCCACATTCCATGGGTATCCATTACAATTCCAAAAGCATATTTTCAATTGTAACTCGGTCTCATAGGTCACGCATCCCTATTTGCTTGAGAGACTTGCCTCCTCCTTGGGCACATTTTCTTCATGAGAGATCTCCTTGTTTTTATTATTCTTTTCCTCATATGCCTTGCGACGCATATTTTGTTGCTTAATAGTGCGATCTTCACATACAAAACATTTTGTATCCCTCAAATAGATCCAACTATTATCAAGGATAATATTTTGCTTGGTCTCATCCGGCATGGTGCATACAATTGGCCGTTCTCCCGAGCGAGGAGCTCCTGCTTCCCCACTCTATGTGCTCCATAGACCATAACTCCGGACATGCCAAAGTGGGTTTTGAAGAAATCTTCAATAACAATGGCAAGAGAAGGAGGTGTCTCTAACTTCTCTTCGGGAATTCCACGAATGACAATGTTCTTGGAACGTCGCTCCCGTTCCTTCAACTCCTCCACATCCACATTCTCAACATTCTTTGTTTGAACCATAGCTTGCATGAGTGAGGAATTAGAAACCACATTGCTACCACATTGTAGACATGACCACCGAGATCAAAGGGGTTAGTAGGGACAACTCTTGGCTAGGGAAAGTTTGATGTACCATTGGAGCTGAGAATTGGTTTGAATGAAAGGCTCACTTGGCAAAGGTTGGATTAGAGTAGCAATTGAATGGGAGGATGGGAGGTGGCTATAGCCTGAGCGGTTGGCTCAACTGGTTCAAGTTTGTTGGTGATAGCACAAAATTTGAGTGAGCATCTTGCATGCTTGATGCATTGGGGTGAAAGAGATAATTGCCCAAGTAAAGGGTAGAACTGTTGTTCAAGAGGGAGGGTTACAATCATGTAAGCGTCAAGGAAATCCAACTTGACAAATGATTTTGGCCGGAGGATTGGCCTTAGCTTAGAGCTTGACGAAGGAGGCTTGCGAGCTGGCTCGCCGCCAAAGCGGGTCTTTAGTGTTGAGCAGGTTTTGTGTGGGATTCTTTGACAAAAGCGGCTAAAGGTTGAGACCAGGGTGGAGACGGATACCATACGGCCATCGTCAAGGGAGTTAGAGTCTAACAATTGAGGGAGGTTTTGTGCAATTGAGGGTGGGAAGCATTTTCGAGAGCCATTGAGGCTATAGATCACCCAAATCGGAGTTCGGATGAAGAAGTTATGATCAAAGGAGTGGACTGCTGTCTACTTGGTCAAAAAACGGCTGCGTTTTTGAGAGAGAGAGAGAGTTGACCATCTTTGTAGGTACGTTGAGAGGAGAGAGGGGGTCGTGTGTGTATGTGTGTGTGTGTGTGTGTGTGTGTGTGTGAGAGAGAGAGAGAGAGAGAGAGAGAGAGAGAGAGAGAGAGAGAGATGACTACCTTTGTTGTGGGAGCTACCTAGTGTCGCCACAATTATAATGATTACTTGCACGCAAAAAACGGACATCATTTGGTACACTTACAACCACAAATAGCTCGTAGATGCGTTAGCACACGTGCTCCGGTTTGCAAGGAATGTTTGGCATTGTTGTGTAGCTCTCTCCGAGCCAATCGTGATGGTTCAGTTGAATCTCCAATGCGATGAGCAAGCAAGAAGTAGTGTTAGGATGAAGCTCACACTCTCTCTCTTTCTCTCTCACACAAAGTCAATGACAACTTAAAACTTTGATTATGATAAAGTTCTCTTTACAAAATGACCTAGGTACCCTATATACTAAGGCTACCATAGGTTAAATCAAAATAGAGTTCAAGGGATCAAATGACTTTGTATTTACAATCTGGAAGTGCCATTGCACCCCAGCTTCTACAACTAGAATAATTAATCATTATAAATAATGTTTTTAACCATAATCCGCATCATTTCATAACTATAAAAAAATAAGACTTTGGTATGGAAATTGAGTTATATCGTGTTGTTGACCCATGGGTCGACTCTCCCCCCCTCCGAATTCATGTCGTCCCCGACATGACCTCAATGTCAATGTCGGTGCAGTCTTTGTTGTCGTTTTGCTTTCTTGTGCTTATGTCCTTCACATCCAAACCCCGAGATGCAACATCTGTTGTTGTCACTATAGGGCTATTGCTAGATCTAAATTCAAAAAGAAGCCAATCATGTTCAACTTGACTCTTATCATCATGGATAGATAAAGATGCAAATTCATCCAATATAAGTTGTTTAGTAACTTGATCACAACCTCTTTTTGTTTCCATAAATATGATCACTTTACTTCCATCCATCATTCGCTTTAGTAAATCTGGCAATTTTGAGTATTTCTCATTCTCAAAAACAACTTCTACAATCTGTAGAATTGAATGATTGTCTTTTAGAGCTTATGAACCAATGACAACTTTTTAAGGATTCTGAAGAAATTGTCTAGCTAAACCTTCTACTTGTTTAGGCCAAGTTATACTCCAATACTAAGCCTCTTTCTCAGGCCGAATCAGGGAGATAATTTTTTTGAATTGAGATTCAAAACCCATGTTTGCTAGGGGCTTTTTAATTCTTTGCCTTCTTCGTATCACTTGTGGCGCCATTTTTCTCCATTGCTTTCAATTTAATACTGCGGACATGAGAACTAGATGTTCAGTTAAATAAATAAAAAAACTTTTCAATATATATTAGAAAAACAATCACTAAGAAAGCAATCAAATCTACACAATATGAGATTTGCAATGCACTCTAGTCAATTTCACATATCTACCACATATGTTTTGAGAGTACATACACATTACAATGCACTCTATACATGGCATTATGGATACAAAAATAATATGAAATTGTCAATGCAATTATAAATATAATGATTAGTTATATATCCTCTGCGATCTGAAGACAATAAGACACAACTCAGTTTCACATGCTACAAAGAATCATCAACATTTACATTGAAAAAATGATAATTATTGCAAAATACACATGAAAGAAATAATGTCGATGATTGACCATCTCATGCACTAACAATCTTTTAATTATAATACATAATTCACTCCCTATATAAACCAATCCATAAAACAAGGCAATGAAATCTTCAATACAATTACACAATTGAGGACTACTTGTACCCAATCAAGGATTGTAGCCGCCTTATGCATCCAATTCAATATATAAAAGCTAATTTCACCCAATTAAGGATTATATCTCTCATATTGTGCAGTGGAAATGTATATCAATTCAAATCTATGATGGTAAAAAATGTAAGACTTCAAGGATCTTTATATACCCAATACACTAGTACAGGGCATCTGACCCTTGACTATCAACTCGTTATTTAGATATGCTCATCTTCTAAAACCAACTACAACCCTTTTATGGACCAATGGCTTTGTCACAATGAGCATGACTCTCCAAATTCTCAATTGTTTTGGTTTCATACCTTTATGTTCGGTGAAGGGTTTCAATATTTTTAGAAGTGGTTACCGAATTAAGAATCATGTTTGGCCCAAAAAATAGGACCTGTGACTCTGTAACCTTAGGTCAATTCACAAGGAGATGACTATACCCGGCGCTCTCATACACTCCCCAGGGATTTGCCTAGTTAAAATGCCAAAGTAAGAAGAGGTTTACTATATATAGCCGGGCCTGCTGGGCTTTTTCATTTTCCCGACGGGACCGTCGAGAAAACCCAATAGCCCGAAGGGATCCACCGGAAAAATAAAAAAGCCCGGCGGGCCTACCGGCTCTATTGGTTTCTGCATGTCACCATCAAGATCATGTTAACAATTAACGTGATCACGTGATTTTCTTGTGTAAATACTAGAGTTATTAACGTAATCACGTGATCGTGATTACGTCAATGAAATCCCTGTCTGAAGGGAAAATATGAGCATGATGACACATACTCCAAAGTGTGGAGCCATCTGCAAATGAGGGATCCTTCTCACTCCAATGCTAATAGTGTGTCATTAACCTCCACCCACAGTTCTCATCAATTGAGTGATGAGCTACAGAGATGGAATAATTTATCCATCAATAATGAGTACCTACTCCACAAGGGGAGAGTTTGCGTACCGACAGACACATACATTCGACACCAAATTCTTTATGAATGTTATGACAGTCCAAGTGCAGGGCACCCAAGCATTAAAAAGACATGCTCTCATAAGACGATAGTTTTATTGCCCAGTTTTACAAGGCTTTGTTCAAGACTATGTCTTGCATTGCCAAAAATGTCAAGTTGACAAAGCAAAGTGCATGAAGGCAGGAGGACTCTTACATCCTTTGGAGATTCCCAATGGGAAATGGAAAAGCATCTCTATAGATTTTATTGTGGGTTTACCAACCACTGTATGAGGTCATGACTCAGTATGGGTGGTTGTAGACCGATTGACTAAACTATGTAAGTTTATTCCAGCCAAGTCGACCATAAAGACTCCAAAATTAGCTAAGCTATTTGTGGGACAATTTGTACAAGTTGTATGGATTTCCAAGTAACATTGTGAGTGATCGTGAACCCAAGTTTAACAGTCATTTTTGGAGGGCTACATTTAAACAATTAGGTACACAACTCAACCTCGGTACAACAGATCATCCAAAAACGGATGGTCAAACTGAACGAGTTAACCAAGTGCTAGAGGATATGATAAGAGCATACGTTAGAAACAAATAGACTGGGAAGAGTATCTACCTCTTCTTGAGTTTTCTTATAACGGTGCTAAGCATGTCATGATTGGATTTAGTTCTTCCATGCTCATGTATGGTTTTCAACCTAGGTCACCCGTTATGGTGGGGTTGGCAATTGAAAAACTCCAACACGTTAAGGATTTTCTCCAAGAACATATGGACTGGGAAGAGTATCTACCTCTTCTTGAGTTTTCTTATAACGGTGCTAAGCATGTCATGATTGGATTTAGTTCTTCCATGCTCATGTATGGTTTTCAACCTAGGTCACCCGTTATGGTGGGGTTGGCAATTGAAAAACTCCAGCACGTTAAGGATTTTCTCCAAGAAACAAATAGACTGGGAAGAGTATCTACCTCTTCTTGAGTTTTCTTATAACGGTGCTAAGCATGTCATGATTGGATTTAGTTCTTCCATGCTCATGTATGGTTTTCAACCTAGGTCACCCGTTATGGTGGGGTTGGCAATTCAAAAACTCCAGCACGTTAAGGATTTTCTCCAAGAACATATGGACATGATGAAACTCGCTTGTCAGAATGTCCGATAAGCGCACGATTGGTATAAGAAGTACGCTGATGAGAAACATCGTCAAGATACCTTTGAGGAAGGGAAAGAGGTGTTTTTGCGTGTGCCAAAGCATTCAAAAATTTTGAAGACTGGGCCAACACCTAAATTATCTCCAAGATGTTGTGGGCCTTTCAAGATACTCAAGCGAGTTGGTGATCGTGCTTACAAACTCTCATTAACGACACACTCTTGTGTCCATCCGGTATTTCATGTAAGCCGTTTACGTAAACATTTACACGCGGACAACAATGTCATTAACCAACAGATTCAGGTTGATTTTGTTGAACCTCCTACCCCACCACATGAACCTGAGCAAATTCTCGACTATCATGATATACATATGCATCATCATGTACGTTGTCAAGCTTTAATCAAGTGGAAAGATCGACCTGACGAAGGCGTCACTTGGGAAAACATTAGTGTTCCGAAGAAGAATTTTCCCACTTTTGTTTTTGAGGACGAGGGGGAGTAATGTCATGCTAAGGGAATACCCAAGGGGGGTCACAGACCCGGGCCAAGAGGCCGGCTACTAGTGTGGACTAGGGATTCAGGGAAAGGGCTATATATATGGGAGGTTGGGTGGTGAATCCTACAAGGTAATTCCTTGGGCTTCATAGGTGTTACATTATGAACATGACATAGCCAGTAGTGCTACTTCGAGTATCTTTGTCACCTGCCATATCTGCATCAGCATACCCTTCTAGAAAAATATCTGTTCCTCCAAAATACAAAGCATTTGTTGTTGTCCCTTTTAGATACCTAAGTATCCACTTCATAACTTGCCAATGCTCTTTACCTGGGTTGTCCATGAACCTACTCACAACTCCCACTGCATGTGCAATGTCTGGCCTTGTCCAGACCATAGCATACATTAGAGAACCTACCGCTATAGCATATGGAACTTTAGACATATAGGCTATCTCCTCTTGTGTCTTTGGACACATATCCTTCGTTAGTTTAAAATGACCAGCCAAAGGTGTAGAAACTGGTTTTGCATTTTGCATTGCAAACCTTTCTAGTACCTTCTTGATGTAATCTTCTTGAGATAGCTTTATTGTCTTCTTCATCCTGCCCCTTCATATTTTCATACCAAGTATCCTCTTTGCAGCACCTAAATCTTTCATTGAAAAAGATTTAGATAGCTCCTCTTTTAGGTCTTTGATGTCCTGCATGTTAGCACTTGCAATCAGCATGTCATCAACATACAACATTAGGATGCTGAACTTCCCATCTCCCAAATTCTTCGTGTAGACGTAGTGATCCGAGTTGCATCTTGTGAATCCATGATCCAACATCCATCGATCAAACTTCAAGTACCATTGTCTTGATGCTTGCTTTAAACCATACAAGCTCTTCTTTAATCTGCAAACCATTTTCTCCTTACCTTTTACTTCATACCCCTTTGGTTGAAGCATGTAGATTTCCTCCTCTAAGTCACCGTGAGGAAATGCCGTATTTACATCCATTTGCTCGAGATTTAGATCATGAGCAGCCACAAGGCTTAAGAAAAGCCTAATTCAGTTCATTTTTACAACAGGAGAAAATATTTCATTGAAGTCAATACCTTTCTTTTGAGAAAACCCTTTTACCACAAGCCTAGACTTGTACCTTTTCTTCCCACCTTCTTCTTCCTTCAGCTTGTACACCCATTTGTTTTGAAGTGCCCGCTTACCTTTAGGCAACTCAACCAACTCCCATGTTTGGTTGCGATGTAGTGAGTCCATCTCCACTTGCATGCTCTTCGTCCATTCTTCTTTGGATTCATGTTGCATAGCTTCTTCGTATGATTCTGGCTCTCTAGAATCTGAGATCAAGAGATGGTTGAAGGAAGGAACAAACCTTTCTGGAGGTCTACTTGCTCTTGTAGATCTTTGGGGAATAGGTTGAGGCTCCTCATTTGGTTGACGTTGTTGCACATTGTTACTGTTTGCAGTCCTTGAGTCTTCACCGTCCTCAAGCTCCATGTACTCATCACCTGTTTCTTTTGTTTGTTTTCTTTCCAAGTAATCTTTGTAGATATTTTGTTCGTTAAAAATTACATCCCTATTCCTTAAGATTTTACCATCTTCAGGATTCCATAGGCGATACCCAAAGTCACCTTCTCCATAGCCAATGAAGAAACACTTTTTGGACTTTGCATCTAGCTTTGATCTTAGGTTTCTATCTATGTGCATGAAAGCCTCACACCCAAACACTTTGAAAAATGCATAATTCACCGGTTTACCTGTCCATGCCTCTTTTGGAACTCCCCCATCCAATGCCCTTGAGGGTGACCAGTTGATTAAGTACACAGACGTACTTGCATGCTTCGTGCTCGCTCCATGATTGTCCTGTTCATCCTTTCCGAAATCCCATTTTGTTGAGGTGTCCTTGGGGTTGTCCTTTGCCTCCGAATGCCATTGCTAGCACAAAAGCTTTCACAAGCTTGGCTTCAATATTCACCTCCATTGTCGGATCTGAGGCATTTAACCTTGTCAGTACCTGTTTCATTCTCCACAAAGGCTTTCCACCTTTGAAATATGGAAAATACATCGGATTTATTCTTCATGACATAAACCCATGTTTTTCTAGTCGCATCGTCTATGAATGTTACATAGTACAATGAGCCACCAATTGATGGTGTACTTGCAGGACCCCAAACATCAGAATGAACCAACTCAAGTTATTTTTTCTTTCATTTCCTGATTTTTGAAATTTTACCCTCTTTTGTTTACCATAAACACAATCTTCACATAACTCTAAGTCCACTTCTTTCAAACCTGGTAGAAGCTTCTTTTTTTGAAGGATTTTCATTCCTTTGGCACTCATATGCCCAAGTCGGTAGTGCCACACCGCACTGTCAACTTCTGTAGTTGCTGCACAAGCTGAAGGTTGCGTGCTAACAGTACACAAGTAAAGTGTACCGACTTTTTCTCCCTTAGCAACCACCAAAGATCCCTTTGAGATCTTCCACCTTTTGTTTCCGAATGCAATGTTGTGACCTTCATCATCCAATTGTCCTGTAGAGATCAAATTTTTGCGAAGAGAAGGAACATGCCTAACATCTTTAAGCTTCCACTCATTTCCATTAGCAGTTTTGACAGAAACTGTACCTTTGCCGACAATCTCACAAGCTTCATCATCTCCCAAGTATACATACCCAAAATTACCTTTGGTGTAGTCTTGGAAATGTTGCTTGTGTGGTGTCGCATGGAATGAAGCCCCGAAATCTACTATCCAGGAATTAGACACATTGTCTAATGAGAGAATTAGAGCATCTTGCTCTACTTTACCTGCCACATTGGCCTCCAATGTTGGCTTGTTGTCTTGAGACTCAGTCTCCTTCTTCTTCTTGGACCAACAATCCTTCTTGACATGGCCCTTCTTGCCGCAATTCTAACATTCAAGAACTGACTTTGTGCGTGACTTGCTCCGCCTTGAGCGATCACGACCCTTTTGGCTTTTGTACCTCTCCTTAGGCCTTCCTCTTGTTTCCAATGACAGTGCAGCACTTGATGATTCTCCTGTGCTTCTCCTTCGTATTTCCTCGCTTAGGAGAATACCCACAACATCATCAAACTTAAGAGTATTTGTGCCAGAAATAGAATTACTTACAGCCATCACAAGGCTGTCCCAACTATGCGGTAGAGATGATAGTATAAGGAGATCTCACACTTCGTCATCGAAATTGATTTTCACCAATCTAAGTTGACTTATGTTTGTGTTAAAGTCATTTAGGTGTTCTGCAAGTAAACCATTCTCTGCCATCTTTAGATTGAACAAGCGCTTCATAAGAAATACCTTATTGGATGCTGATGGTTTCTCGTAGAAGTCGTCAAGTGACTTCATCAAGTCCTCCGTGGTCTTCATCTCCGAAACATTGAAGGCCACCGTTGACTCCAAGCTTAACCGGATTGTTCCCGGTGCCTTTCGATCAGGGACAATCCATGCTTCATCTGCCATTGTTGAGGGCTTCTTCGCAAGACCGCCTAGTGGCAAATAGAGGTCCTTGTAGTAGAGATAGTGTTCAATCTGCATCTTCCAATGTTGGTAGTTTTTGCCATTGAACTTCTCAATCTTGAGCTTCCCTTCCTCCGCCATAACTCCCACTCAATTCAAGGAATCCTTTCCTTGAGATAATTTAGCTACGAGCAAACCTTGCTCTGATACCAGTTGTTAGGAAATAAGACGTAGCTAAATAGATATTTGAGTAGATTACTTAATGGAGAGAGATAGATTTCACACACAAGAGATTATAGAGTAGAGAGAGAGAGAGAGAGTACACACGACATACGTGGTTCACCCACTGTGGACTACGTCCACGGGAAAGCAGCCACTCAATGGATTTAGCACTTCAAAAGAAGAAGTAGTTTACAAAGGGATTAAACCCTTAATAGAGCTCCCGCCTTGCTTCACTCTCACCACCTCACACTCACCTTGTTGCATCAACTTCACACTATGAACTGTGTGTAGAAATGGCCTCCTTTTATAGGCCAAAAGGGTTGCCCTCTCTCATGAGAGGCAGCCATGTGTAGCCGCCCTTGTGTAGATAAGTCCAAATCGGACCCTCCAATCCGCCCATGTGTGGCCACCCTTGAGAAGACGAGTCTGCTTTTGAATTCGGCCACCGGCCACTGGCCATTGAATTCCGACCACCGGCCACCGGCCATTGACTACCGGCCACCGGCCAACCGACGGTTGTTTTCAGACCACTTTCCGGCCGCCGTCCGGCCATAATATTCCCGCAAAAAGAAATATTCCGGCGAGGAAAAAAAGTCTCGGGGGCCTCCACCCCTGAGGCCCCTAAAGTTGCCCCTGATTTTTGGCCATGAAAATTTTGGTTTTCGGTGAGTGATTTTCCTTCACGCACGATGGCTTCTCCTCATAATGGGGGCCTTACAAATGTGCGCTTTTACCACAGAAAATTACAAGCGTAAATCAGGCTCCATACTGAATAATCCGCTCCTCAAAATAGCCAAGTGTAACTGGAAGGAGTTATTGAAACCTTTTAAAAGATTCTTATGGAGGAATAATATTAAAGCCTCGACATCATGGCAGTGGGCAAAGTGGGAAGGTATCGCTCGACTGTTGGTCTAAGGTGGCCTATGAATTCTCTCCTTGCGGTTCATGTTGAGGCCCTCTCCGCCATGTTTGTGGTCTCAATTGCAAAACAAGACCAATCCTGGGCTTTCATGATCAAGGATATGATAGACAAGGAAAGACTTTTCTCCGATGGTGGACAGTGGAAAGGGCTCCAGATACAAGAAAAACTATTAGCCCCAACATGGTCTAGTCTGAGTTTTGGTGGCATCACAAGAGAGCTAGTGCAAAAGTGCAATAGAGCATCAGGGGTATTGGAATGGGGTGAATTAACCAAGTATTTCCAGAACTCCATCTGTCACTGGTCCCCTTGGCTGTTTAAAGCTACTGGTGTAATCCTGAACCCTTATTGGAGACAGACTATAAGAAGGATCAACAATAAAGGATTCCAATGGTTGAGCCACTTCTAGGATAGGAATACCAAGTGCGAGAAATCCGTTGACCAGGTGGTAGCCCAATTTCAACTCAACAACACTGAGAAGCTGCTTGTTAGCAGAGTAGTAGAAGGCCTGTCCAGTGTTGTGATGCCGATCTGTGAATCTACTTTGGAGTGGAAATCTTGGAAATGGCCTTTTAGTAGCCATTGCATTAAATCTCATACCAAGGGCATCTACCAAGTGTTAATTCATAAGACAGATTGGTTCGCGCCATTGAACAATGAGATCTACCAAGATGACACTAGTAGCTACCGATGCTACCAACAAGACTATGCGACTACTATGCATAGACTAGTAGCTACTAGTGAAATAAATACTAGTGGCTACCACTATTAGATAGGTGGTGGTTTCAATGGATGTTATAGGTGAACTCCATTGCTCACAGAAGATGACACGCAAAAGATGAAGGTAAAGAGAGGGTAGTAGGAAGAGGAGAGAGAAGAAGATGGTGGGATGAGTGGGAATAGGAGGGATAATAAGGCCGTGAGACAATCTAAAACTCATTTTGGTTTATGAAAGAGACTTTCTTGAGGTAAAAGGACCATGTAATGGAAAGTTGCCTCAAATTGTCTCTCAAAGAAAATGCACTTTAGAAATTCAAAAGGAAAATTTAAATGAAATTCTATAACTAAGGCCCTCCCCTCATTGGTGTAGAGCTCTCTCTCTCTCTCTCTCTCTCTCTCTCTCTCTCTCTCTCTCTCTCCAAACATCAAAAGGAAAACAAATGACCTCAAACTTTCCCAAATGTCTACTCCTTTATTTTCCTTGATGTCTTAAACCTTCCACCCATAGGTTCGTACAGATCTAGAGCCCACAAAGATTAAAGGTAGCTATTATTTTATGGTCCCTCTGCTTGGTAAGGCATTTATCCTGTAAACTTCTCTCTGTTTTGTTGTCTATGCATTATATTTTTTTAACCTTTGAGTAGCTAGATCTCGGAGGGATCACTAAATACTTATGTGACTATCACATGAGTGCAATAGAAAAATCTATTAAATTTCTTTTCTTCTCACATTTTCACATACAGAAGGATACCATAAAACAGAATTGTGAAAAAAAGCTACAAGTTGAATAAGAAAAGGGTGTATTTTATACAGATATCTTCCAAGCAGTTTGTGTAGTCATCAACAAGATCTTGTGTGCTAGTTTCCCATTAGCTAGCCTTGTAGAATGGGAAATATAATTCTCTAGCCATAGGTATGTGACACCAACACATAAGGGGTGGGGCACTTTGATTCCCTTCCCTATGCCAACTTTTCAAAGCATGGAATTCCCCACACATAATGTTACCACAATTGTTGTGCCCAAAGGGAAACTAGAGGTGGAAGTGTATTCTATAGTGAAGCATAATTTTGGCTCACCTAAAGAAACCTTGTATGATTGTTGTTATTGTATGTTTTGTGTTTAGTTTTTTGATTGTAGAAATTGCATAAGACATTAGCAAAGTGGATTTACAATGCCGATGGACCAATACCAAGGCCTAATTTCCTATGTATTATGAACCATTGTGGTGAAACATTAGAGGGATATTGCCAAATGATATGTTGTCTCTGCGAAGCCGTGTGGTTAGATATCACATTGCATGATAGACGATGTTGATGGCTTTTTTTGGAAAAGGTGGAATCTCTATCAAAGGTTGGGAGGCGGTGGACTCAAAGGTGATTTCTTGACATACAAAAATTGATTTTGGATAGTATTAAATATGTTTTCTCCATCAATGACAAAAATATTTGGTCTAAGAAGGAGAAAGCTTATTTTTGTGAGGACATGGCGCTCCTATGATACATTATTGTACAAGTTTTCACCTAAGGTGGATTGCCATTCTAAATTAATAAAAATTGTGCTATTTTTACTTTCTCCTCGCAAAGTTGTTCAAAATTTAAGATTTTGATGATTTTTTAAAGTTGTCTATTAAATTCTTAAAAGTAATTACCAGCATATAAGTCAATTTTTGGTTTTTAAGGTTCATTCCTCACTGTAACCTCAAAGCCTTCTTCAATAGCTTTAATTATGACTGCCTTGCACATTTTTCTCCTTGTGCAGCTTGACAAGGTAGTCCTTGCAAGTGCACTAGTGGTTGTGTTTGGCTCCATCAACATAGAGACACAAAAGTCTTGTGTGTTGCTGACGCTTCTAAGGATTTTGTAGATTACATGAAAGAACACCTTGTGGATGAATGCAAAGAATAATAATGCAAAATTGTAAACGTAGAGCAAGGAAAGCTTGATGTTTGAATGCAAGGTTTTAGGACAAGTTATTGCCATATATGAAAAATTTATTACTTGCAGTCTTTGTGATTATATGGAAATCTATTGTGGTTGATGTGATTTATTTTGACTTTCTAGTGTAGTTGGGATTGGTATGATCAAGAGAAAATTCTCACTTGTGTTTTCCTCATGTGCATGTGTTGAATGGGCCACACCCATATAATCTCTTCTTCAGAGTACATAATTTTAGCCAGTTTTTTAAGACTTTAAGTCTGATCCTCTTTCTCCCTACAATAGAATAGATGTTTCATTGATAATTACATTTATTGTGTTGAATAATTGATATATATATTTTTGTCTTTGGTGGTAGTTGGTAATTCATGTGTTTGATTCTATTTACCAAATTTTCACGTGGTGATTCTTTTGTAAGCAGGGATTTCATTCACGTCTTCATATGAAGTATGAAGTTGTAATAACTCATGTTATTAATAGTCCATGGGAGTGTTAATAACATCAAATTCACATTGACATGTTGAAACCAAGAGTTCACGTTTGCCTGTCGAGATATTTGATTTTCTCAAAAAGCTCCCTTAGTAGCCTGACGGGCTCGAAATTCCCACTAAATTTTCAAAGAGGTGCCAAATTTGGAGGGGCCTATATAAACAATGGCCCATCCTCTCATACACCCCTTTTGGCACACTCTCTAAAGTCCTCACTAGAGCTAAGACTTGAAGTTTATCCTTGAGCTTTATCATGTAAATTTTTTGCACCTTTTTTTCCCCATGAGGATGTCCACATACACTTACCTCCCTTGGGTGTCTACCCGTTGGAAGAAGGTTTGGGTAGGAAGCATTCTCATGGAGGTTTTGGGTGGTTCAAATTCTTGGGGCTCATTTCTATTGTTGGAATAGACCACTTCTCATCACTACACCAACATACTTGTATTTTAGGACTAGTTACCTCTCCTCGTTGTCTATGCGCCTGGAAACAGGTTTAGGTAAGAAGCATCCTTGTGGAGGGTTTAGGTGGTGCAAGTGCTTGGGGCTCATTTCTATTGTTGGAATGGAGAGTCCCTCATTACACCAATTTCACACTAATTTGCTTTTTTTTGTTTATATATCACCTTTGTCGGGGTATTATTGTTTCTCGAAGGGTCCTTGATGCTGCTAGAGTGCCCCTCATGTTGTTCGAAGGGCCAACTTGTATCCTAGAGGACCCCAGAGGGCCAAGGATATTGCTTAGTGGGAAAAAAATGATCCAACCATCTGGAAGCCTTCAGATCACATGGTCATTTCCTGTGAATGTGAAGAGTTGTGAATTGAGAATTTTGTTAATTAACATTGTGATCCCAAAAAAACACGTGATTACGTGAATATGAAATCAATAGGACTCACTGTAAGCTACAATACTTAGAAGTAAAAATCAAAATCACCCGACACTTAAATTGTCTTTTAAATTAACAAATATTTCTTAAGTTCTAGATTAAGATTTAAAAATAAGTTTTTTTGAAGTAGGTGCATAGATTTGTGCCTACATTTTAAAGAGTTTTCAACTTTGAAGCCACACTAAATTTGCAAATCAAGCATCATCCCCGCCATTTCGTCTTGGTTTTCCGTAGCATTCCCATTCTCGTTTGTGAGTGAGTGGATGGAACCCCAACTTTTCTTGATTTTCAAGGCTTTTAGAATATGTGCTTGATGAGCAGCCTCTAGCTAAAGTAAGGTCTCCCTGGATATCAATCTTTCCCTCTTGACCTCCTCAAGCTATTTCTCAACCAGGTTGGCTTTAGCTTCCAGCCACCTTTAGTGTTCTTCTTCGGAGGCCAGCCCGATAGTGTTTTTTTAAGTTAGACGGGCAACCTCATCTTCGAGTTGTTTCCAATGTTCTTTCTGGGCCTTTTCCATCCGAGGGCCCAAGATTTTTATTGATTTTTGTATACTCTGAGCAAAGAGGTCCCAAGCTTTAGGTTTTTCAATATTAATATCTTTATTAAGTTTACTCTTAGCTTTTTTGGTAAGCCTTCTAAATAGAGGGTCTTTGAACAGGTGTGCCCTATTAACAAGCAATTTCTTACTCCCTTTGTGGGCCGGCCCCTCCCCTTTGGATTTCCTAAGTTTCATGTGTAAAGATATATGGTCTGACCAGTTGGCTGCCCAATTTCAATGACGTGGAGAAGCTACTTGTCAACTGAGTGGTAAAAGGCTTGGACAACATTTTGATGTCAATATGGGAATCTACTTTTGAGTGGAAAGCTTCACAATGGCCCATGGGTGACCATTTCTTTAAACCCCATACCAAGGACATTTACCAAGCATTAATGCATGAGGCTGTTTGGTTTGCCCCTTTGAACAAACAGTGCAAGAAATAATGGCCAGAATCTTGATGGGATGAGGTCATGAAGAACATTTGGAATCCACTATGGCCGGATTTTATGAATTTATTTCTATGGAAGGTGTTGTGGGGGGCTTTGCCGACGCGTATCAAGATTCAGGCACGTGGTATTGGATCTGATAGATATTCAAGGTGTAGATTGACTAGCGAAGACCTCACCCACCTTTTCATAGAATGCCCGAAAATTAGAGGCCTAGCAAGGAAGGTGTGCAAATGGGTACAAAGAACATGGAAGATAGGGTTCTTCAAGAAGGATCTATGCCTTGGTGGGGAACAGTTTTGAAGCCCTGCACTTCTAATATGCATGCAAATTGTCAGATACTCTTTCTTTAGTAATATCTGGAAGTCCATCAAAGTATGGAGGTGTTTGTGTACCATGATCAAATTGCATGCTACACTTTTGGGACCGTCAAAATGATTTTTTCATGTGAGGCCATGTTTTTGGGACAAATCATGGCCAAATCGGGCAGCATATGCATCAAAAAATCACATCATGGGTTTTTTTTGGATCTTGATTCGACCATAATTTTCCCCTAAAACATGGCTTCACATGGAAAAATCATCTTTATAGCCCCAAAAAAAACATCAAATAGAACAAACATGTGCCATGGTGCACAATAGTCCTCAAGCCTCCCTAGTACTCAACAAACCCCTCACATGTGGATTTTTGGTTTATATCTTGCCACATTTAGCCATAATGTGCTCCAAAAAACTAGACCTCATATACAAAAATCATCTTTTCAATCCCAAAATGTGGCAATCTTGCTTCTCAACATTGTACTACCATATGATATACTATTTTAATGCCACCCCACCCCCACAATGTCCATAATTTGGATTTGCTTTCCCTTAGTATCTTTGGACTGTGCTAAACACCACTTCAATAATTGATGTCTATTAGTGCAAAGGATATTACTACTCGATTTAATCCCTTCATGTTATGTATGGGTTTTAACCTAGATCACCAATTATGGTGGTGTTGGCTACCATGAAAACTTAGCAAGTGAAGGACTTATCTGAGATCATATGGATATGAAAAAAATTGCTCATCAAAATGTATGACAAGCACAAAATAGATACACGAATTATGTTGATAAGAAACATTGGCAAGTCACTTTCATGGAACATGAAGTAGTATTCCTACATGTTTTTGAGCATTCAAAAAGTCTAAAAACTTGTACCTAAGTTATCACCTAGATATTATGGCCCATTCAAAATAATCAAGTAAGTTGGCAATATAACCTAAACTTTCTTTACTTGGGCACTCTCATATTCATCCGGTTTTTCATGTAAGTCATTTATGTAAATGCTTGCATAGGGATGATTAACAAGTTTGGGTCGATGTCATTGAAGCTACCACCCAACCACATGAGCCTAAGCGCATTATCAACTATCATGATTTGCGTGCTCATCATCATATGTGTTGCCAAACATTGGTTAAGTGGAAAGAGAGACTTAAAGAAGGTGCTATTTGGGAAAAAATTAGTGTTCTTAAAAAGAAATATCTTACTTTTGTTTTCAAGGACAAAAACACCTCCAAGGGGGGAGTAATATATAGAGAGAGGGATGGTCAATTTGTCCCATAGAATATATAGCTCATAAAGACATAAAAAATTTAATCAACTCATAATTTGATATCAAGCTCTTCAAACTCCATTTACATATACAATATACCAATTCTTGGATATTTCTTGGTTAATAGGACATAACAATGTCAAATAGGACATAACAATGTCAAAGGACAATATACAATATACCATTTATATATACAATATACCAATTCTTGGATATTTCTTGGTTAACAATGTCAAAGGACATAAAAGTGTTTGGTTTTTAAAGCAACAACATGAGCAGGAAAGATTTGCATGACATCGATGTTGAAGGAAGCATGCACCCAAAAGTATAATATGTCTTCTTAATCTTGAGGGATGCAAAATTATTGTTCTCTTCGGTTGTAATCTCCATGTCTATGTTCTCAACCTCAGTGTGCGATATTTGAGCTTCAACCCACACCAAATCCTGAACATCCAAAAACTCATCTACACATCTCCATCACTTGTATTGGTTCTTGATTCTCTCTCTCTCTCTCTCTCTCTCTCTCTCTCTCTCTCTCTCTCTCTCTCTCTCTCTCTCTCTCTCTCTCTCTCTCTCTCTATATATATATATATATATATATATATATATATATATATATATATATATATATATATTACAATTCAAATGTTTCACATTTTTTGAAGTGATAAAGTGTTTCAAAGTTTTGCAGATTATAGTTGTCTATATGTTTTCATATTATCCCTTGCCTAAAGTGATTATAGTGTATCAGAGATTCAATTGCTTTCTTGCTCTCTACAAATCAATGCACAATTCTTTTTTTTTTCCCTAACGACATGGACGATCGAGGAACATAGAAATCACCATTGGGAAACATAGCGATTGGAGAATCCCTAAACTCCAATCAAATTCTCTGCATCAAGCCTATATGAAGGAGTTTAGGGAGTTGTGCTCCTAGAATTATCTTTGGCTCCTAGAATTATCTTTGGGTTGTCCCACTCCCATAAAAAGCTAGGAAGAAATTACTCGACTTAGTCTCATGCTTCTGCATTAGTACCTATTACGATCATTTACATCATTTTCGTCCATCACAAAATAGAATGGGCAAGAGCATTGGTCTACTTACTCGATTTTGCAACTACCGCGTCTCTAGTCGCGGCCGATTATTCCACTTTTTGCAAGGTGGAATGAAGTTGTAATCCAATTTTGGGGACCTTTGGACAAAAAGGTGTGGCAGGCACGTCCAAGGTTTGGATTTCAAGGGAGAGGCTCTTTTGTTGACCCATTAGAGACCTGGGCTCTATATCCCCCCCCTTGAAACATTGGGAGATTAACTGCAGGTGAAGGTGTCAAACTCAGTGCCATTTGAGACAAGGAAAATTGGCTAGCCACAAGTATCTTCCATTTGAAGGACCATAAACAATAGCATATCAACACGCTTTGTTTTTAACGTTGTCTCGATCACCTTGCACTCTAACTCCCCTAGTATATCGAAGGGGTTTTTGCTGGAAGCAGATCCAAATATGCAATTACGAAGGAATCTCAAATCTCGAGCGAGATTTTCCGAGCAATCCCTAAAACGAGCAAGAGTGGCCAAGGCTCACTATACAAAACAAAAACCAAACAAGATTTTTTAGGTGACTTCAAGCACCAAAAAGAAAAAAAAACAAGATTACACCTAATTTTAATGGTAAAACGATCACAAAATTTTGACAAAAAAGGCCCCTTAAACAAGGGTTTGGTAGAATGTTTTCTTTGATGGGCTAGAACAATTGGAACCCATACAATGGCATGTTGATATTCCTCTTGTGGATATAACTCTCCTATTCCTACCTCCCTACATGTGGGACCACGAGACTTACACTAAAAGAGTAAGGTTGTTGCCACTCGAACAAATCTCATGAATAAGGAAAGTCTGGGAGCTTGAGCTTCTCTTCACTTTTCCTTCTTCTTCTCCTCCTCTCTCTTGCTCTACCTCAAGTTATTGTGGGTTGATGCACGATAACATGCTATGCATTTTAAGTTACTCTAGAGAAAACGGTGGAAACTTGAAAAGAATTCTATTATTGCAATGAGGCTATTCTTTTGAGAAAATCCACATCATGGTATATATTAAAGTTTGGATCACACCATCATAGGTAGCCTTCTATCGGGGGGCTCAAGCATCAGTCCTTAGCACCCCATAAGGGTAGCTGGGAGGTTAGTTGTGCTACAACAAACAACATTGTGCCACATTGAGACAACTGTGTTGGCTAGGAAAGGTAAATCTCAGGGTCCCTAATCATTGACAAATTTGGTTTTGAAGGAATAGGAAACTCAAAATAGATGAGGCAAGAAGGTATAAACAAAACCCTTCAAAAAATCTCTTTGAAAGAGATGCAAACTCTTTCACATACGAGCAGGGACCAGTGCTCGAAAAAAAACTTTGTTATGAAAACTTTGTCCTCACTCTCTCTCAATCTCTTAAAAAAAAGTCTTTGAAAAAGCTCCCGCCAGCGTGGACGGGTAGATGCAGCAAAAGGAGACCTCCGGAGAGGTGCAACTACTAAATCACACTTCTCTCTCTCCTCGTCGGCTAGATCTTTAAGGTCCCTTGGGATAGTTCTTTACGATGTCAAAACTCTCTTCTTCTTCTTTTTCCCTTTGGAAACAACATGAAAGACATAGTAACAATATCGGCAGCAATAACCAATATTCAAAGAAGGAGATGGGGGAAAATTGCAAAATGCAAACCCTTGTATGCTTGCAATAGTCATGCTTTCAAGAGTAAAGCAAAAACTGTAGGAGCTCAAAGGTCCAAGGTTTCTATTTAAGTACTATCGAGTCACAGCTCTTGGCTAAATCTTGCTATACCGCTCACTTCTTGGACTTCTCGGTGGCCTCAGTCCCTATGCCAAGTGCTCTTCCCTCCTGGCAATTTTTTGCTCCCTGATAGCTTGAATAGAGGGGCAAGGTTTCAGGGGAAACAAGATGGTGTCATAATGGAGGATTTGGTGACCCTAATGGTTGTCCCATTTTGGACAAATCTGCGATCTGAACTTATTCCAAACACCCCACAATGATTTCATCAAATCGGATCCCTTGGGGGTGATGTTCATATGACCAAAAACATTTGTGACCCATGGCAGTTGTTGCCAAGTCTTGGCTACCTCTAATGCGAAGGAGTTACATTTCCTAAACAACAAACAAGCTAAGTGCAATTTGATAACAAGGCCAATAGTGAAGGTCTAAAATGGCCTCCCTATACACGTGGGACTCAAGGATAACAGGATAATGCAGAGAGCAGCTAAAGCAGCTACCGAGCCCGCAGCTCCTCCTATAATTGCCACAAAATTTTTGCTTGATGTCCCTATTGAAGGAGATGAAATATCCAATGGGGGCACAGTAAGCGGAGGCGGGCGTGGCCCCTGAAGATTGCCAGCAGAATCATTCATTTTGAAGATCTCCAAGCCATTCAAGATTGCATTGTAGTAAGAAGGTCGTGAGATGATGTTAGGGTGAAGCTCCACTGTGATGAAGGGCGCATCAGTCGGCTGAAATGGCATGGAAAAATCAAGAACGGAAGCCAGGAACGGTCCTCCTGCTGCCCCCGCCACATCATATGGTGATGGAGTTGCTAGCTGACTGTTTATGAAGATGTCAAAAACCCTCATGTTGCTCTTAGTGTACTGAATCTCACAAAAATGAAACCGCATGTAGTAGGTGAAGTTAGGGTCGACAGAGAAATTCCATGTGAGATTGAACTGCATGTTGGCATCATTGTAATTTGTCATGAAGTGGGCCGACTTATACACACCTTCTGGTGCGGTGAAGTTGTCGAGAGTGCCATAAGAAATAGCATGAGGTACAGATGTGGCAACACCTTGTTGAGCTCCAAAAATGTGGGCTTCATCTGTTGCCCAAAGGCGCCCGAGAGCATCATTACTCTCAACAATGGCCTGTCCGCCGACATTGAGTCGAAACATTGTCTCTAGCGCTGTCCTGGGCACTGGAAATGGAATCACAGCATCCAGATTCACTGCATTCAAGCTGTTCACATACATATCCTCAGGCATGGACAAGATCTCTATGCCATTCACCATAGCATATGCGTTTGGACTACTGCCGGGAATGAAATTCAGTGTCAAGAAATTCTCCGTCACATTCACAGAAAACTCCTTGAATATAAAGCCAAGATTCAGCACTGACATGACATAAGACAGGCTAACATTTTGCATGAGAGTGAGGTATCTGTTTCCACTATCAGGATGGCATCTGAGATGCTATATATCGATAAATCGAAGAGGTAGAAGTACAGTCGTATCCAATGGCGGCCGGGGCTGACATGGAAGGAGTATGTAGCCGGACTGGTGAAGATATGTGCCGATGAAAAGGGAACAGAGTCCGGAAGGTTGATGTTTTGGCTTGATGAGGATGCATTGATGTCCTTGCCTAAATTCAAGGTTACCTGATGGAGCGTTGGAAGCATCCCCTGTCCACAAGCGGCCCTGCGTCTCCTCCCTCTCTCTCTCTCTCTTCAAAAAGAAACTCTCTGAAAGAGCGCGCGCCGGCCACAAGCGGCCCTGCGTCTCCTCCCTCTCTCTCTCTCTCTCTTCAAAAAGAAACTCTCTAAAAGAGCGCGCGTCTCCTCCCTCTCTCTCTCTTCAAAAAGAAACTCTCTGAAAGAGCGCACGCTGGCGTGCGTTCTTTCAGAGAGTTTCTTTTTGACCAGTGCTAGAAAAAACTCTCTCTCTCTCTCTCTTCAAAAAGAAACTCTCTGAAAGAGCGCGCGCTGGCGCGCACTCTTTCAGAGAGTTTCTTTTTTACCAGTGCTAGAAAAAAACAGAGGTCCAGTGTATTTTAACCGGCTGAGATTTTGAGTTTTCCTTGAAGAAAACTTGGAAATTTTCACAAGTTTTAGTGTGATTACCGGCAAAAGCTTCAAATTTTGACCTAAAAAAACATGGAGAATTTCAAGTTTGTCCTTATTTTCTTTGGTTAGGAAAAATGCATTTTTCTAGCCCTGTTTTTGACTAAGATAGAGACTCCGGAGTCGGGAGAGAGAGAGAGAGAGAGAGAGAGAGAGAGAGAGAGAGAGAGAGAGAGAGAGAGAGAGAGAGAGAGAGAGAGAGAGAGAGAGAGAGAGAGAGAGAGGTCCCAAGTGGTACTGAGAAAACCGCCATGATGCTATGAGGCAGCAGGCTGTTGGCGATGCAGACGACAGAGGGCAAATAAATAAATTTCAAAGTGGACATGATGGTAAAAAAGCTTATGATGGTGCAACTGTGATGCTTGCTTAGAGATCCGGTGCGATGCATCGTCCGACCCGCAGTGGTGCATTGCTAATGAATCGGTGACAGTCACAGCCACCAATCTGTGTGCTCCCAACAATACCCTGCCCAACAATGCGGGCAGCTAGTGCAACCCACCTCTCGAGCACTTTGACATGGCGCAGCCAGCGTTTGAGAAGATTGGAGTGTACAGGATCGTGCCTGTGGAGTACCGCCAGCCAAGAAGGGTAGCATCCACTTCACCATGAATGGTCACGCCTACTTCAATCTGGTGCTCAATACAAATGTGGGAGGAGTCGGTGATGTGCACTCTGTCTCCGTGAAGGGCTCGCGCACGGAAGCCATGACCAGAAATTGGGGCCAGAATTGGCAGAGCAATGTGCGGCTGGACGGCCAGAGCCTCTCCTTTCAGGTCACAACCAACGATAGTTGCACCCTCACCTCCTACAATGTGGCGCCCACGGATGGCACTTCGGCCAAACCTTCAGCGGCGAGCAATTCTAGCTTCAATATTTGGTCGCCCAAATCAATAGGCTAGCTACTTCATTTTGGATTGGGAGCACAATAATATTCTACACTACACTCTATTATATATACTGGGGACCTATGCTAACATCTCCATCTTGCGAGCTGAGGTTGCACCCAATTATGTTTACCCAAGGGCTCCCTGCAAGCCAAATTGTTCAATGTGATAAAGCCATCCCTTCAAGCAGACAACTCAATGTCGAGGAAAAGGCATTGGGAAATATTTCCACTAGTGCAAGTCATGGTTTGATGAGCCTTTGGCTTCAGACACACTCCTCGTCCAGCTCTGTTGATAACCTATTTGAAAATTTGAATAGGCAAGCATTTCAGAACAATCTGCAGATAAACAGAAACATCTCTCATGACCGATTCAACACAGAATATGGTGTCCGCAAGACTTGGTTAATGTGACGTAGCTCCAAGGAGATGCAACGGAAAACTAAAACCTTTCCAGCACTAGAGACAATGTTTCGACTCTGGAGAAAACTAAAACATTGTCTCTAGCGCTGTCCCGGACACTGGAGAAAACTAAAACATTTTTTAATGTTATTGTTGAAAAGTCACAACATGCTACTCTCTATTTTGCATCAATATCCCCCTTTTTATCTTACAATTCTTAAAAAATCTCTCTTTTTTGGATATAGGATATGAAAATTGTTTATTGATATAGTTTAGAAACTTTGTAGATGTATGAGCATTGTTGAATTGCATCAGATTTATTATTAGAATTTGAATTTAAAATATAGTTTTGATTGTTGTTGTGGATCATAACATGGTTTGCATACTTGTAAAATAACTTTGCTACTCGATTAGGTTTCTCATTGCTCGACAAATCTTGCATTAAAATTGTAGTTTTGATTGTTGTTGTGGATCATGACATGGTTTTCGTACTTGTATAATAACTTTTCTACTTGCTCGGGTTTCTCATTGCTTGAGAAATCTTGCTCGGGTTACTGTAAGACTCGCAATTACGCACGTGTGCAGATCGATTGAAAGTAGGCATTGGCAGATTCTAGTGCATAGTAAGGCTAGGCCTAGGCCTCACATTGATCTCCATTTTGCAAGTTTTAGGACAACCAAAATTTTGAGCGTGTTGACACGCTTTGTTGTTTGATGTTTGCCATGAGGTCACTCCCATGCCCTCTTGCATTTCATCTATTCTCAGCATGCTTGGTAGAGTCAAATTCGAGTTTAAGCAATGCATGACATTGTTTATATTATATTGTTCAAATCGGAAGCTCCTTGGAATTAGAATAGAGTTGTTTTGTGTATGCGAGGGAGGGCAAGCACTTGGATGTAGGTGCTTCACAACTTTGTTAAGGGGCAACGTGTAGGTATCGTTCTCATTCTTGTCACATTAAGCACAACATAAAATTACAAAATAACCTCAAGCTTAGGCCAGCCTTGAGGTGCTGAAGATTACAAGTTGGATGTCTACCACCTTTCATCGCATCGGCTTAACAAAGTAGGTGAACTATAGTTCTAGGCTTTACTTATCGCAGGTTGACAACATGGCATGGGTAGCCCAAGACCAGTCTTCCGAGTCTTGGTTGCATCTGAGCATATAGATCACCACTCTACTTCCTTGTATAATCTCTTAGAAGCTTACCACATCAAGATCTCCTTCAAACACACTTCCTCGCATGCCAAATATGATGAAAGAAGAAGTATCTAATAGTTTGAGTGTAGATGAGAAGAGAAGGACTTCCCAACTTCTTGCCACCAACGAACAAGATCAGTCTTGAAGAATCTGATCTGCCATGTCTTTGGATCCACTTGCAGATTTTCCATGCCACACCTCTAATCGCCTGACATTCCATGAATAGGTGGACCAGATCCTCACTAGCTATCACACACCAAACATTGATCTGACCTAATTTCTCTCTCTTGGATCTTTACGCCCATCAATAGAGCACCCCACACCACCTTCAATAAAAAAATATTCATAAATTGTGGCCACTTTGGCTTCCAAATGTTCTCCATGACTTTCTCCCACCACTCTTCCGTCCATTGTCCCTTCCATAATTTGTTGAGGGGGCTAGATCAAAAATTCTCGTGTATGATTGGATGATATATGCCTTTAGAATGGGGTTTCTATAAATGACTACTTTCGGGCCATCTCCAGGAATTCCACTCAAACTTGGATTCAAAGATTGGCCTTACAACATTGTCAAGCTCTTTTATCACTTTGTTGACTAACAATATCCATTTAGTTGATACTAGGTTGCCATAAGGTCAATGATTTTCCAGTTCTTGTTGTTATCATCCCAAAAGTGAGCTAGCCGATTCAAACCCTTATTATTCACTTTCCTGGCTGTTTCTATCCAATAGGGGCTTTAAGGTGGTCCTACAACTTTAGAGAGTCAAAGGGACTATTGCTAAATGAAGTTCTTGAAGTACCTAGTTTCTCCCCCCCACTCCAAAACCCCAAGTGCTCTTTTTCACTTCCTTACCACTTCACCTGAGATGCCCCTCAGACTTATGCTAGACCATGCGTCGAGGCTTAGAGTTTGTCGCGAAACTCTACTCCTTTCCACTTACCACCTTTCTAACATATCTTTGGTAATGATAGCCCAAGCTTGGACTTGTTTAGCCAATGAGAGCACAATTCGGTGCAACGGCCCTCAGCATGGGCAATTGCGTTAAGAATTACGAGACCTCCTTTGTCCACGGGTCAAGAGACTGACCCGCTGCCATGATTTGGAGGATTCGTGTTGTTTTTGCATGAAAATCTTTTTATTGGATTTAAGAACTCTTTCCAGTGACACTTAGCCATCTTGAGAAATGGGCTAATGAAGGCAATATAGGGAGCATAAATGAAATTATCACTTTTATTCGGCTCGAGAATGGGAGAAGAGCATACTCCCACCTTCTCAGTTTTGTTCTGACAAGGACCCAATGAAATCTTTGTTCGTGAGTCACATCCACCCCCAAGGGGTCCAGATGCCTAAAGATATTCCTTTGAGACGATCTCACTTTATCAGTCTCAGAAGGGTCGAAGGAGTCATTTTTCGACAAGGAGATCAGCCTTGACTTCTCAATAATACACTTGGAACCCGAGGCCACAACAAACATATGCACAATCTCCATAGATTTCCTGACAACCTGGGGGCATGCCTTCAAGAAGAGAAGCGAATAATCTGCAAACAATTTTGCAAGGAACTGATCATTGCCCAGTAAAGCCAGCGTTGTAAATCCCCTCGTGAGGCCCTCGCTTTGAGCATCATGATGAGAGGATGCAATCCAATGGCAAAAAGCAAGGGGGATAGGGGGAATCTTTGCTTAATAGACCTTTTGGCCTCGAAGGAGCCCACAATTTTATCATTAAACAGGAGCTTTCACTGGTTGCCATTGTAAGGACATGGGTCCTATGGGCAAGGCCACCGGCACGGCCGGACAGTGTGTACGCTAGGGGGAGGCTTTAAGATAGCACGGTTGGGTGGAGACTAGCACACGCATTACCACTGCCCTTTCACTGGTATCCGAGCTATTTTTGGGAGAAGGCTAAAAGCGTCTTGCATGTGCGTGCGATGCCTTGCTTCTCCCCCATGTTCCGCAAATAGCGACATCTCCGTTGTGCAGCTTTCCTGACAACCTGGGGGCATGCCTTCAAGAAGAGAAGCGAATCATCTACAAACAATTTTGCCAGGAACTGATCATTGCCTAGTAAAGCCAGGGTTGTAACTCCCCTCGCGAGGCCTTTGTTTTGAGCATCATGATGAGAGGATGCAATCCAATGGCAAAAAGCAGGGGGGATAGGGGGAATCTTTGCTTAATAGACCTTTTGGCCTCGAAGGAGCCCACAATTCTATCATTAAACAAGAGCTTTCACTGGTTCCTATTGTAAGAACATGGGTCCTATGGGCAAGGCCACCGGCACAGCCGAACAGCGTGTACGCTAGGGGGAGGCTTTAAGATAGCACGGTTGGGTGGAGACTAGCACACGCATTACCACTGCCCTTTCACTGGTATCCGAGCTATTTTTGGGAGGAGGCTAAAAGCGGCTTGCATGAGCGTGAGACGCCCTGCTTCTCCCCCACGTTTCGCAGATAGCGACCTCTCTGCTGTGCAGCAAAAAGAAGATAGACACGGTTCCCTGCGCGAGCAACGTGTGGATAGACAGTGACAGGCGACCCACCTACGCCCTCTACAACGGGCGACCAAGGCGAGCTCGATCGACAAATCGATGGCATCGAGGCTTCCGAAGGCTTCCGTTGGCGCCATTGGTTGCGCGCGTAGGAAGGCCTGCTTAACCCTTGCATGAAGGAGGATTGAACCCACCCCATGAGGACAAAAGGCCAACACTTTACCATAAAGCTATTGGCCCTTGCTGTGTATAACAAGGAAAGATAGTCTACTTGTCTTGAAAGGAAAACTAGAAGGAGAGGAAAAGCTTCAAACTTCAAGAAAGTAGCTTTACCCTTCCTTTTCACTTCTTGGAGGAAGGCAAGTTTTCCTCCAAAAATTCTTTTTTCCTCAAGGAGGTAGCTTCAAAGTGAAGAAAAGCCTTCACAAAAATGACGAGTTTTTGTGAAGAATCATCAACGGTGTTCTTACAAGGAACGACAAGTGCAGCACTCAACTTCCCGCAAGGCGAGGTTCACATGCAACACAAATCACGGAGCATACAAAACACAAAGACTTTAATTTCTCAAGGTACAAGTTGTCGTTTCTTTTTCTCTCTTTGCGTTAGTGTGTGTTTACCATGGCCAGTGAGGATATCCCACCTACACACACGTTTGATTTTAAGCATGTAGATCAAAATCAGGGCACTACGGGTGCTGCTGACACTAATATGCATGATGATGATGATCTAGGAGATCATGGGCTTGTAGATATGGCTTCTTTCAAGACTTTGGAACATCGCCAAAGCGTACTTGAAAGAAACCTCTCTGCACTCAATGCAAATGTTACCAATCTTACAAAGTTACTTGCGAAATTTATGAATTCACAGACAACTCAAGGAGCCACAAGTGGCACGGTTCAACGGAACCAAGGTTGCACGACTCAAGGAGTCCAAGAGACAAGTGCTGCAGAAGGTAGCAATGCATTACTTAAGAATATCACCATTCCTGAGTTTCACGGGGAAGAGCGTGATCGCAACAAGGATGCGGTCAATACGTTCTTACACAAATGGAGTGATATTCATAGATTGAAACACACCCCGGATATAAAGACGGCTATGGAAACAAGTCTATCTCTTAAAGGCAAGGCCTATTAGTGGTGGATGACATTTCCAATAGATGCTCGTCCTCCGTCTTGGGTTGCGTTTCAAGCTTCTTTCTCCAAAGAGTTTTTGGACTCCAATGAAGAAGATAAGAATTGGTTAGCATGGGATGCATGCCGCATGTCTGGCCTCTCTCTCACACAGTACCTTCCAAAGTATCCGGAAATCATATTAAAACTAGAAGGTCTAGATGAATTCCAAAAGATACGGGGTTTTAATAGGGGTCTTGACAAAGACTATCGTCTTCATGTCAAGACCCAACATCCAAAAACTTTGGAAGAAGCCATTAGTCATGCACAAAGATATGATGATGACCAAGAGAGGAAAGGAAATGTTCCCTACTCTAAGAATACTTTTGATAAGATCAATGTGGCTAAGAGCCAATGGTGAGGTAGATCTCCCACACGTTCCAAGAGGAACAAGAGACAATCTACCTCTCCACGCCCACAAGAGGCTAAGAAGCCTAAGCAATCATGAGATACTCCGCGTGAGTCTCTTAGCACTACTGATTTTGAGCGTGCAAAGAAACACAATTTTTGTTGTAGATGTCTTTCGGACCAACATAACACGAAAGATTGTCCTCTTTTTCAAGGCAAAGAAAAGGCCGTGCACACGGTGCAATGCCTCACATTAGATTCATCTCCTAAATATTGTGTTGTAGAGGTTCTTCATATGGAAGAAAAGCACAAGTGTTGTGTGCCTGCTTCAATGTGGCAGCCCACCTTTGGCCCCCATGATTTGATTCGCATGCATGGCACTATTAACGGACAATGTGTTCGTATTTTAGTGGATGATGGTGCAACTCGTAACTTCTTGAACTATAAGCTAGTCAAGAAATTGAAGCTTACAGAGACTCCCTACTCTCACAAGTATGTGGTGGAGCAGATGTCTTGGAATGATAAAGAAGTATGGGACACGGTAGTTCAAGGGGTTGAGCTATATTGGAATTTGCTTATAATAGTTCAAAGCATGTGACTACAGGGTTTAGTCCATTTATGCTTTTGTATAGATTTCAACCTAGATCACCCGTTACAGTGGGGTTGGCTAAGGAGAAGATACAACAAGCAAAGGATTTTCTCCAAGACCATTTTGACATGCTTCGAGTTGCTCGACAGAATGTTAGGCAATCTCAAGATTGATATAAGAAGTACGCAGATGAGCATTGACGTCTTGCTACTTTCGAAGAAGGAGACAAGGTTTTCCTCAAAGTTCCGGAGCATTTAGAAAGTCTGAAGACGGGAAAAGTTGCTAAACTTTCACCACGCTATTGTGGACCATTTACCATTCTCAAACGTATAGGTCAAGTGGCCTATAAGTTAGCTCTTCCAGAGCACTCACGAGTTCATCCTGTTTTCCATGTTAGCCGTTTACGAAAACAGCTAGGACAGAATGATAATGTCATTGACACAGGTGTGCTGGTTGACCTTATCGAACCGCCAAGCATTCCTCATGAGCTCGAAAAGATTTGGATTCTCATGAGCTTCGCACCAGACATCATGTCAGACGACAGGTGTTGGTAAAATGGCTAGATAGACCTGAAGAAGTTCTACATGGGAGAATGTCTCCACACTTAAGAAACATTTTCCTACGTTCGTTGTCGAGGACGAAAATGATTCTCCAAGGGGGGAGTAATGTAAGGACATGGGTCCTATGGGCAAGGCCACCGGCACGGCTGGACAATGTGTACGCTAGGGGGAGGCTATAAGATAGCACGGTTGGGTGGAGACTAGCACACACATTACCACCGCCCTTTCAGCCATCCCCTAGTGTACGAATGAGGTGACACAGGCGAGGCCCAAAGCCCAAAGATTCCATGACATCTTCTATATATGACCATGTTATTCTGTCATAAGCTTTATCAAGGTCAAGATGTAGCAAAATGCACTCTTGCTTGGTGAAGGCCCTGTATTCGATGCCCACCATTGCTACCAAGATGTTTTCATAAATGGATCTTCCTTTAATGAACCCATGTTGATGGGGAGAGATGATCCTGTCCAGTAGGGGAGCTAGTCTGAGAGCTACTGCCTTGGCAATAATTTTGTATGCTACTGACATCATTGTAATAAGGTTCTAATGCTTAAGTTGAGAACAACAGACCTATTGGGGGATGGGTTTGATAAGACCTCTCTTCACACTTGTATCCAATGACCCTTCGGTAATGGCTTGGTTAGCCAACCGCGTGAGTGGGACCTTGAGATCATCCAAAAATACTCTAAAGAACTCAACCATCATCCCATCCCAATTGGGAGACTTTTCCTTGCCAAGATCTTGCAATGCTAGTGAACATTCGTCTTCGCAAAATGCCCCTTCCAGGCGTTTGACTTCCGATTGGGAAACCTTCTTTCCGACACTCTCAAGAAAAGTTTCTCTTGCTTCATCCACTTCCTGGGATTGGATCTCTTGTTGGGCCAATAATCTGGCTTAGATAATTTAGCATTAGACCAGCCATCCTATCTTGGTTCTGAACTGCAATCCCTTTCTCATCAGAAAACAAGTTGACACGACCCCAGCTCTTCTTGACTTTTAGAGCCCTAAAAAATGTGCTTGATTCTTGCTTGATTAGAGCCTTCTGGTAGTAGGAAGGTCTGATTTCGATAGTAGCAATCTTTCCTTCTTGATTTCCTCAAGCTCTTCATTAGCTAGGTTAGATTTAGCTTCAAGCCATTGCTTGTACTCATTCTCAGTAGCTAGCCCAACAGTCTTTCTTGAGGTCAGCAAAGCCACCTCCTTTGTAGATGCTTGAGGTGGACCTCACTGGATTTTTTAATCCGAAACCTTGAGCTTTTGATCTCTTTTTCAATGCTTTGAGTGAATAGATCCCAAGCCTTAGGTTTATTGAGATCCACATCTTTCTTGAGCTTACCCAATGATTTCTTGGTGAGGCTTCTAAAGAGACGGTCTTTGAGCAGGTGTGACCTTGTTATAAGAAGCTTTTTGTCCCCTTTCGGGGTCTGCCCCCCACCTTGAGTTGTATGTGTAGGGGCATGTGATCCGATAGGCTTTTTGTTGAGATCAACTTCATCTCTATCGTTGATGGGAGCCAGTCAGCTTGGTGAGAGCAATAACATCTGTCAAGCCGAGAGGTGGTTCGGGCATACTAGAGACTTGTGTAGGGAAAACCGTGCATGTTGTTCCAGGGGCCACCTCTCACAAATTAACCATAGCCCACTTCTCAAACAAGCTCAGCCATTTAGATTTTTTAGTGCCAGCCAGCATATTTGTGGAGCCAGCTCTGTCCTTACTCTTCTCTATCATATTGAAATTCCTAACCATCATCCATGCCCCTTCTATCGGAGTATCCTTGAGATACATCTACAATTTAGCTCTATCCTTTTCATTGCAAGGGCCATGCACATTCACAATGGTGAGGGACTGATCATCCCACCTGATTCTAGCTCTAAGGACTCTACCAAAGGGGTGGTTAAGAACCATCTTAGGTTCCAATTCTCTATCTACAATAAGTAGAACGCAAGTCAATCCTTCACTTCCTTCCCCATAGAGTACAATCTTTTTCCCTACAGCCTGCTTTCTTCTGCTGCGAGTATCTAAGTGGTGTTTTTGGATAGCCCAGCAATTGACTACTTTCTCTTTCTTAACTTCATCCCAAAAGAGGGTACTTTTCTTGCGGGTGAATGGATAGCGAGAGTATCCATCATTGGGAGAGAGGGACAAATTCCTCAACATCTGCTATCGTTGTACATTCACCACATCCCTGCTTGTAGGAGAATCCAGGGGTTTCGAGGCAGGAGATTTCTTTTCTTGAAGCACTGTAAAGGGGTTCTGAAGAGGAACAACCCATGTAACCCCTTTCTGTTGGATAGGGGGAGAGACAGAGCCTTTCCCTTTCATAAGTGACATGGAAACCCTTGCCACTGCCTTTACGCTTTTGGCCCTCTTGTCACACTTTATGGTTAAATTTCCTTTGGTTTGTCTTTTTTTTTAAAGAAAAACTCACAACTGTGAGTATATTGAATTAAAAGCCAAAAAGCATTACAAAAAAGAACAACTCCTGCTCAAACCGAGCCAAGAGGAATACATCCCTAAAATGTAAAGCCATTATGAGGAGGTTTCCTTTGGTTGTTATAATTTAGGTTTCTTATGCATCTAATATTAAAATAATGTGCTATCGTAAGCCTAAGTCTTTGTGATACTCCCATCAAGACAAATAGCATTTGTGACTATCACATTAATGAATACATCAAAGGAGCAATGAGATCAATTAATCAAGGCTAGGAGCTAGAAGAGGAAGGGAAAAACCCTTGATTTCTACCTACCAAGGGCGTGATGAAGAAGTACTTCCAATTATTCCATGTTTACTTGGAGCTGATTGAGATCATGAAAGGATATGAGTAATAGAAAGTCCAAGTTTGATCTCATGGACCATCACATACATGAAATGTTATTTTTTTGTTGGCAAAACCCACAATATGTGGGTGATTACATAATATTAACCAAATAAATTACATCAACCACGAGCCACGAATACCCATCAAACCATAGACAACTTATCAAATGAAACAACACTGAGACAAGCCATCAAGAGGTTCCCACAAACTCTGCCTAAGCTGCCACCCCAATCAGAGATCTCCCTCTAGATGCAAGATCTAGACCATTACCTACAGGACAATCAAACCGCGGACGACACAAGCAACCAACGCATTATAGGTACATTATTTTTTAATGCTATTTTTATGGTAGTAACATTGGTTGCTTACTTTTCATTACTGTCTCCTTCTTCATTAAGGTCTTCCAATTATTTAATGTTGTCAGGAAGAAGAGTAAACAATCCAATGCCTCTATAGCTTTCACCTCACACGCTTTAAAAACCACAAACAAATCCACACAAAACATAGTAATCAAACATCCCCTTCCTCCCAAATCACTAATTCATGACATTGATAGATAGGCTAATACATAGCTTTAAAAAAATAGATTAGACGATGATGCTCAATCGTAAATGCTCATAAACAATGATCTAAAGTTGTGGGAGCAAGGCAAGTCCTTAGGGAAAATTTGAACTCAATTTTGGATACGTAGAAATACAAAGTCATGAGGCTGATTGGTTTGCCCCTTTAAACAAGCAATGGAAGAAGCAATGGTCAGAGGGTAGCGGCCACGAAGAACATCTGGAATCCACAGTGGCCTTAGTTTATGAAGATATTTATGTGTAAGGTACTTTGGAGGGCCTTGCCGACAGGCGTCAAGATTCAAGTGCGTGGTATCAGGCCTAGTAGATGTTCAGGATGTAGATTGGCTAGTGGACCTCTTTCATGGAATGCCCATCTATTAGAGTCCTTGCACGAAAGATGTGCTAATGGATACAAAGGATGTGGAAGATAGGGTTTTTCAAGAGGGATTTGTGCCTTGGTGGCAAGCAGTTTTGTAGTTATGCACTTCTAATTTGTACTCAAATTGTCAGATATTGTTTCTTCAGTAATATCTGGAAGGCCAGAAACTGTCGTGTCTTTGATAGCGACCTCTCTGTGGCTAGCTTCCCAAATATTGTACAAGAAAGCAAGGAGATAATATATGTGGTAAGTAAAAGGCATAACTCAAATGATTGGCTTAGGGCAACCCTCGCAGTCCGATCGAGCCCCTTCCTTTGTAAAGAAATGGGTTGTTCACAATAGTACGTTGCTAGGTAATTGTACCTAAGCTCGGATGTAACCCTCTGTCCCTCAAGACTCGGCATGAGCTTGAGACTGATTGGTATATCTATTGGTGACTTTATAATACAATCACTCACAATTTAGGTTTTGAAATACCAAGTCATTAGCTTATTAGGAAAAGGGATCTTGTGGATACTTGTACTTTATGTTGGTCAAAAATATATCATGCAACATGTCATTGGAACGGTACAAATGAGGGAATTTAAACGTGCCAAATTCTAACCAATTTGCAGTCAAGAAATGGGTTTGCCACCAAAATATCACACTCAAAACTTCAATAATAAATGCCTTATCCCCATTGGTCCACATTAAATAATCCATAGAATCCTTAGAAGCTAAAAGTTCCAAAAGTGACTCCAAACACTTCCTAAACAAATAACAAGGATATGGTTCTTATCTTTGGGAGGAATATGAACAATAGCATCTCTATTGTGGATGTGCGGGTGAAGGATCAAGAAGTCTCAAATGTCTAGATCAATGATGGAGCATCAATGGATGAGAGAACAAGTAATGCCACCTTTAGATATGATCAATGGACTAGCACCTTACAAATCCAAGATGGCCAACAATGTGGAAAAAAGTGTTTAGGAGTTTTGAATGCTATGAAGGTGTGAAGTGGAAGTTGACATAGATGTGTGTGTGTGATGCCCACCATGAGAAAAGGAAACCCTATAATTTTAGGGCGACCATAGCTGATGTTCATGAGGGCTAGGCAAGATTAGGGTACATGGACACTACAATTCAAACCACACAAGGGAAGTGGTTAAAAGATTAAGGAGGCCCATTATGATGTGAAGAGTGGAAAGCACAAAAAAAAGTTGGAAACATGCGTGGATGAGTTCAACTCATTTGGCTACTCAAACACAGAAGAGTAGTCAACAATGTCACAGGTAAAGATCCATTGAGATAATGGGATCCATTCTTCCAAAACCCAACAAGATGAACACACTAGATATACCACAAACTTGGAATAAGGTAAATCAATGGCAATGCTAGCTTAAGAATTTTCAAATGTCAGGGCACTATCTCACAACCTTCACTTTGTCTTCAATGATACACTATGAATAAGTCAATTGAGTGCATATGGAGCTCAGCATCTTGACAAGGCCAGCTATGCCTTCACCTTCACACCATCAGGCAAGGAAAGACGTTTTTAATGAAATCTTAGATTTCTTTGCTTTGACCCCAAAAGGCCTTCCCATCCTTTAACAAGGTTCACAGGCAACGTTGTGAGAATTATCCCAAGTGCTTGTTCCTCTCTTAATTGAAATTGTGCTTGGCAATCTTAGTTGGATGGTTTCACCTGTCTCCATGGGTTTGATAACGCCCAAAAGATTTTTGTTCCTAAGATTTTTCTCACATCTCTCTATGGGTTTGATAACACCTCATGGTTAAACACGACACCTACATGAACAATCTAGGAATACACATGGGAAGGAACAATACCTCTCGAGCAATTAGCACAGAGATAGCAATCAGAAGCATTATGTGCCAATGAAACTGTGGAGATTCTTTGAGAGCATAGGATGTGAGACAACTATAACCCTTCAACAAAAATGCATGAAGACTCTTAAGGATACACATGGGAAGGAACAATGTCTTCCAAGAAATGAGACACGAAGATAGCAATTACGAGCATTTTCTGTGAGTAGTAAGAATGTGGAGATTCTTTTGACACCATAGGATGTGAGAAATCAAGACCCTTTTGCAAACACTCCTTGGACTCGACGGTTTTTACTAGGCATCCTATGAATACAATGTCCCTCCACCATGAATTTGCTTGTGTGTTGTGTCATCACTTATCTTCGTAAACAATTTATAAGTTCTCAATTAATTAATAAATATCATGGGTGCATCCATGAAGAATAGACAAGCTTCTAATTGCGAAAGATGCATGGTATCAAGTGCCAATAGTTGAAATGAGTAGCCACACCCATGCAATCTCAATGTGAAAGCCTTGCATGTTGTCTTCCTAGTAACAACTGTAACCATATTCTCCATCTAGCCAAATGGTCTTGCTCTCTCTCTCTCTCTCTCTCTCTCTCTCTCTCTCATGTTGTATATCACTAACCTGCAAGAACTGTAATCTGAATAGAATTTACCTAGGTAGTCACAAAGATACAAGAATACCATTCACTACAAGAGGTCACTTGAATTCCGGCGCCACATTACCGGCGTCACTGGCGAGCGTCGGTATATGTGTGTGTATTTATGGAGGGAGCTAAGATTTTTAAAATTTTGATTTTCAAATTTTCGACGCTGCTTTCGGCGTCTATTCCGACGACAGCGCGAATGCACCTACCGACACCTGTTCCGACGGCTTTACCGACAGCTGTATCGACGGCACCTGCAAAAATCAAAACCGCGGGATTTCTTTGAGCACTTCTCTTAGTTCTTGCGTGTTTTCTCAAGCTCTCCTCTTCCCCATCTCTCATAGATCTGCTACGATACACGTCGTCGGAGTGATAATTTTTCTTGTGGGTTAGCGCATAACACTAAGGTAAGATTGTTTTCATGTTTACTTGTAGATTGAGGGTTTGGGGTTTAGCTTTGTATTTGTGTGTGTGTTTTTGCAGGTTCCAGGACTTTTACAACAACTTTCATTGCTCAAATAGGACGAATGTAGTGCTGAAACCTTTAAATGCATATTAAGTTTATTTAAATTACTTTGTATATTAAGAAAAGAAAATTTCATGCTTTAAACTTTGAATGCTTTAAACTTTCAATGCTTTAAAAATAAATTAGGATTTGTTGTGTGAAATTCAATTTTAAATTATGAAAAAAAAAATTGTTTAAGTTTATGAAAAAATTTATTTTTTATTGAATTATGTCATTTTTCAAATTATGCAGTGGATGGGGTTTATGTTTTAGGTTAAGTATAGGTTATATGTTAAGTTAGATTAAGCTAGGTTACATTAAGTTAAACTGCGTTGTTAGGTTAGGTTATACGTTAGGTTAGGTTACGTTATCTTATACGCTAAGTTAAATTAAGTTAAGCTACGTTAAGTTAAGTTATATTAAGTTAGGTTAGGTTAAGCTACGTTAAGTTAGGTTAGGTTATCTTATATGTTAGGTTAGGTTAAGTTAATCTACATTAGGTTTAGCTACGTTAAGTTATGTTAGGTTAGGTTAAGTTAATCTACATTAGGTTTAGCTACGTTAAGTTATGTTAGGTTAGGTTAGGTAAAGCGACATTAGGTTAAGTTAGGTTAACCTACGTTCGACAATACGGCAAGCCATAGAGCTAAGCAGCCCTAAAAACAACACGATGGAGATCCGTTTGGCAAAACGAAAATTCATAGAGCTTGCTCACAATGCATATGCATTGTGGGAAAGTTATATGGCTTGCCGTATTGCCAACGTCTGACCATTGTGTTGTCTCTATGTTTGGAGCGATTTTCAAGCGCTAAAATTGCCTCGTGCACCTAAAAACAACACAATGGCGATCCGTTTGGCAATACGGCAAGCCATAAAGCTTGCCCATAAGGAATATGCATTGTGGGAAAGCTCTATGGCTTGCCATATTGCCAACGGCTCGCCATTGTGTTGTCTATATGTTTGTGAGCGATTTTCAGGCCATAAAATCGTTTCGCAACTCTAGAAACAACACAATGGTGAGCTGTTTATCAAATTGGCAAACCATAGAGCTTGCCCACATCGCATATGCATTGTGGGCAAGCTGTATGGCTTGTCGTTTTGCTAAACGCCTCACCATCGTGTTTTTTTTATGTTAAGTTAGGTTAGTTTTATTATAGGTTATGTTAGATTATAGGTTAAGTTAGAACTATCGACGGCATAATAGTCGAAAAAATACAAATGGACTTCGAATATGACTCATGTACTTCTAAAAACGCAAACAGACTTCAGTTAGGTTAGGTTATAGGTCAGGTAAATGTTATAAGTTAGGTTACATTAAGTTAAGTTAGGTATAAGTTTTACGTTAGGTTAGATTATAGGTTTAGCATAACGATTATAGGTTAGGTTAGAGCTAGTGTCAAATTTATAGTAGAAAAAACGCAATCGGACTTTGAAGATGACTCGTGTACTTCTAAAAACGCAAACGGACTTGTTAGGTTAGGTTATAGGCTAGGTAGATGTTATAAATTAGGTTACATTAAGTTAAGTTAGGTATAGGTTTTACGTTAGGTTAGATTATAGGTTAGGCATAACGATTATAGGTTAGGTTAGAGGTAGCGCAAATTAATACTAAAAAAAACGCAATCGGACTTCGAAGATGACTCGTGTACTTCTAAAAACGCAAACGGACTTCAGTTAGGTTAGGTTATAGGTTAGGTTACATTAAGTTAAGTTAGGGTTATGTTATAGGTTAGGTTAGTTTATAGGTTAGGTTAGAGCTATTGTCAAATTAATAGTAGAAAAAACGCAATCCGACTTCAAAGATGACTCGTATACTTTTAAAAACGCAAGCGGACTTCGGTTAGGTTATGTTATAGGTTAGGTTTAGGTTAGGTTTAGGTTATAGGTTTAGGTTATAAGTTAAGTTACATTAAGTTAGGCTAGGGTTATGTTATAGGTTATGTTAGATTATAGGTTAGGTTAGAGCTAGCGTCAAATTAATAGTAGAAAAAAGACAATCGGACTTCAAAAGTGCACACAGACTTCAAGAACCTTCATATATAGTCATTGACCAATAAAGACAATATTATTACCCTGTAGTCCTAATCTCCGTGCACCTCTAGATCAGGTGTGCGGGGATCGGGCTTGGCTAGAGAATGTGAGGTTGTTAGAGCTAGCAGAAAATAGTTGAAATAATGCAATCGGACTTCAAAAGTTCACATAGACTTCAAGAACTTAATATATAGTCATTGACCAATAAAGACGAGATTATTACCCTATGGTCCTACTCTCCGTGCACCTCTAGACCGAGGTCTGCGGGGATCGGGTCTGGCTAGAGAATGTGACGTTGTTTAAGCTTGTCATGTACTTAGTAGTGTGTATTTATAACAACTAGAGTGTTTTAATTATTTGTTGCATCATTGGTAGATAAAGTATGGACGATAGGATGGCGTGTCCTTGTGCGCATTGAAAGCATCAGATCTTTCCAAAACAAAAAATTTACGATCAAGACATACTCAATCACGGTCTCTTTCCGATAGAGCAAGTACAAGACATGCGTTATCGATCTCATGGTCTAGAGATTGAAGGTCAAAGTCCGCAAGTAGATATTGCTCCAACTTCATCCCAGAGATGAAGATTTTCAAACAAGCAGCCATCAACTGAGTCCTCCCAACTAATACCTGAAGCGGCATTTCAAGAAGTAGAGATGGAGCAGATGTTCTTACCATCCAAATGCATGTATTTGTGTCTGTGGTCGATGATGTTGCAGTTGTTGGGGTGGTCCATAGCAGGTGGATGTTCGTCTAGGAGAGATTTATAAAGACTTTAAAGGGGTTTGTTCGTCAAAGGGCTCCCCCGAAGGTAGAATGGCCGAAGGATAACTTGTACAAGAGTCTCTTGTCCTCATCAATGAATTTTTGGTCTCAATTGATCCAGAGATGCATTGAATGTAGACTACTGAGGTGAAGGTCAAGGTGATAGGGGACGAGCCGCAGGGACAAGGCATCATTAGGAAGATGGACATCACGATGCGAGAAAAGGTTATGAGATTTTGCCTTCTCAACTCAAACATCATGCAAAAGTGGCTAGAGAGGTACGAAGGGAAAAAGCAACAACGTTTGACAGATCGCCTTCAATTCAAGCGCAATCATGCAACTAGAAACCTTCCTTTTTCAAATCATCTTCAAAAATTTCTTGACTTTCCAACTGGCGGTGGTTAGATGTGTCACTCTCATAGGTAAAGAGGAGTGGAGTGTTGATTACTGAAGAGGAAGAGGAGATGTCAAGGGGTTGCGATTGGCATGTACATTTCACAACTTCCTTTTTGAGCTCCACATGTAAATTAGTTTGCTTTAATAACTTTTAATATGTTTCAATTTTGTGGCTGCAGTATCACAAATATGGAGCTTTGTGGTCGCATGAGAAGCACTTCAGAGTGCAACGGATCGTCGAACAAAGGGTCACTTTCGACAGTGGTGTTAGGGCAAGCTTTGTCCAAGAAAGTAAAAGTAGTGTTAGGGATGAGAATATAGAGACTAGCCAGCTTGAATACTTTGGCTACATCCAAGACATCTTGAAGATTAGCTTTAGAAAGTTCGATATGTTTATCTTTGATGTGAAGTTGTTCAAAGTTATTACCAGCGGCCCTAATGCAACTGTGCACAAAGACAAGAGTGGATTGATTCAAGTGAACTCTAAGCGGGTGTGGACAGATGTGCAGGATACATTCGTTCTTCTGCAGCATTGTGAACAAGTTGTGTTCATACACGATCCACTATGGACAGAAAATGATGAGAATGATCTGTCTAAACCCTGGTGGGTCTATGTCGTTCAAGTTGCTCCACGTAGCAAGCAAGTGTGTGAAGGATTGGATGTTGAGCTCGAAAGAGATGATTCATGAACAAAGCGCAGGACCGACTCCAACTTTAAGTTTAGATTTTGAGGTGGATGTCAGCATTGAGCAATTGTCTGAACCTAGAGATGAAGTGTCAAATAGTGAAGCTGATGTGGAGAGTGACGAAGAAGTAGAGTTTGATGACGAATATGCAGAAGTACAGATTGAGAAAGACATATTTGGTGCATCAGATCTCATAGAGGATGAGAGATTAACTAATGACTTTTGCTAGGAAACCTTTTGTAAAGCTCTTTTTATTAGTTTACAATACAATTTAGATGTTGTCATTTGTGTAGCAGTTTCGTTGATTTGTTATTTGTATGATTAAGCATTTCTTACAAACTAACGTATTTTGTGGGTGTTGTTTGTGTATGATTAGCCATGGCCGATGAAGATGAGCCATACTCTTCTAGTTTTAGTTTTCCTGTCACTCCGGTCGGCATGTCACCCGAGCAGATGGGCAGATCGCGATGACACAACACCTTTGGGGTGCAGATCCCTCTAGACCTACTACGGCCAATCCTATGCCCTGGACTAGTGTGGTCCCTACATCAAGCGGCCCCACATCTCAGTCTAGTGTGCCCTCTACGCGTAGGACTCGTGTGTCCCCTACACCGACGGGTGGTTCATCCTCGAGACGACGTAGGCGTCGCTCTACAGGCAGTGGTTGCTGTGGTAGAGGTTCTACCGATGCATCCACACCATCGAGAGAGCATCTACCACTCTCTTCAGTAGACAGTTCACCGATGGGCACACCACGTACACCTTGGGGATAACACGAGCATGATCCTAGCAAGGTGTACAAGAGTAGGGATGGGGCTGTTGTGGCAGATAGGGCCGGAAAGGCCATGCGATAGAGGATTTGACAACTCTGTACGATTTAGTTTGATCACTCTATGATGGACATTTGGGAAAACCTCGATATTGAGAGAAAAAATTACATCGTCGACGCCATTCAAAGAGAGTACAGGCCCACAGAGGGGTACGATCAAGTCTTGAACAACTGGATTTTGAGTGTGGCGAAGTCCAAAAATGTCACACCGTCGGTCAAAGGCGAGACACAGGTACAATGACGACAGTCCCAAGCCGGCATGGTTGGATGCAGAGGAGTGAACGGGGATTGCACGAGAGACACAAAACAATCCCAATAGATTTCAGCAGCAGAGAGATGCAGCCAGAGACGTTTGGAGTCTGTTGGAGCGTCACATCTTGAGAGTGGAGGCTACGATACGCTTCGACATGAGTTTGTAAGTATTATACGTATGCTTTAAATTATTGAGGTAATGGGATCCATTCTTCCAAAACCCAACAAGATGAACACACTAGATATACCACAAACTTGGAATAAGGTAAATCAATGGCAATGCTAGCTTAAGAATTTTCAAATGTCAGGTCACTATCTCATAACCTTCACTTTGTCTTCAATGATACACTATGAATAAGTCAATTGAGTGCATATGGAGCTCAGCATCTTGACAAGGCCAGCTATGCCTTCACCTTCACACCATCAGGCAAGGAAAGACGTTTTTAATGAAATCTTAGATTTCTTTGCTTTGACCCCAAAAGGCCTTCCCATCCTTTAACAAGGTTCACAGGCAACGTTGTGAGAATTATCCCAAGTGCTTGTTCCTCTCTTAATTGAAATTGTGCTTGGCAATCTTAGTTGGATGGTTTCACCTGTCTCCATGGGTTTGATAACGCCCAAAAGATTTTTGTTCCTAAGATTTTTCTCACATCTCTCTATGGGTTTGATAACACCTCATGGTTAAACACGACACCTACATGAACAATCTAGGAATACACATGGGAAGGAACAATACCTCTCGAGCAATTAGCACAGAGATAGCAATCAGAAGCATTATGTGCCAATGAAACTGTGGAGATTCTTTGAGAGCATAGGATGTGAGACAACTATAACCCTTCAACAAAAATGCATGAAGACTCTTAAGGATACACATGGGAAGGAACAATGTCTTCCAAGAAATGAGACACGAAGATAGCAATTACGAGCATTTTCTGTGAGTAGTAAGAATGTGGAGATTCTTTTGACACCATAGGATGTGAGAAATCAAGACCCTTTTGCAAACACTCCTTGGACTCGACGGTTTTTACTAGGCATCCTATGAATACAATGTCCCTCCACCATGAATTTTCTTGTGTGTTGTGTCATCACTTATCTTCGTAAACAATTTATAAGTTCTCAATTAATTAATAAATATCATGGGTGCATCCATGAAGAATAGACAAGCTTCTAATTGCGAAAGATGCATGGTATCAAGTGCCAATAGTTGAAATGAGTAGCCACACCCATGCAATCTCAATGTGAAAGCCTTGCATGTTGTCTTCCTAGTAACAACTGTAACCATATTCTCCATCTAGCCAAATGGTTTTGCTCTCTCTCTCTCTCTCTCTCTCTCTCTCATGTTGTATATCACTAACCTGCAAGAACTGTAATCTGAATAGAATTTACCTAGTTAATCACAAAGATACGAGAATACCATTCACTACAAGAGGTCACTTGAATTTCAGCGCCACATTACCAGCGTCACTGGCGGGCGTCGGTATATGTGTGTGTATTTATGGAGGGATCTAAGGTTTTTTTTTTAAATTTGATTTTCAAATTTTCGACGCTACTTCCGGCATCTATTGCGACGGCAACTCGAATGCACCTACCGACACCTGCTCCGACGGCTCTACCGACACCTGCTCCGACGGCTTTACCGACAGCTGTATCGGTGGCACCTGCAAAAATCAAAACCGCGGGATTTCTTTGCGCACTTCTCTTAGTTCTTGCGTGTTTTCTCAAGCTCTCCTCTTCCCCATCTCTCACAGATATGTTGCGATACACGCCGTCAGAGTGTGTGCTAATCTTGCTTGTGGCTTAGCGCATAAAACTAAGGTAAGATTGTTTTCATGTTTACTTGTAGATTTAGGGTTTAGGATTTAACTTTGTGTTTGTGTGTGAGTTTTTGCAGGTTCCAGGAATTTTACAACTTTCATTGCTCAAATAGGACAAATGTGAGTGCTCAAACCTTAAAATGCATATTAAATTTATTTGAATTACTTTGTATATTACGAAAAGAAAATTTCATGCTCTAAACTTTGAATGCTTTAAAAGAAATTAGGATTTGTTATGTGAGTTTTATTTTAAATTATGAAAAAAAATTATTTAAGTTTATGAAAAAATCTTGTTTTGAAGAAATTTATTTTTTATTGAATTATATCGTTTTTCAAATTATGCAGTTGATGGGGTTTATGTCTTAAGTTAAGTTTAGGTTATATGTTAAGTTAGATTAAGTTAAGTTATGTTAAGTTAAGCTACATTGTTAGGTTAGGTTATATGTTAGGTTAGGTTAGGTTAACACGTTAAGTTAGATTAAGTTAAGATACGTTAGGTTAAGTTATATTAGGTTAGATTATGTTAAGTTACGTTAAGTCAAGTTAGGTTATCTTATATGTTAGGTTAGGTTAAGTTAATCTACGTTAGGTTATGTTAGGTTAGGTTAGGTAAATCTACATTAGATTAAATTAGATTAAGCTATGTTCGACAATACGGCAAGCCATGGAGCTAAGCAACCCTAAAAACAACACAATGGAGATCCGTTTGGCAAAACGGAAATTCATAGAGCTTGCCCACAATGCATATGCATTGTGGGCAATCTCTATGGCTTGCCGTATTGCCAACGGCTGGCCATTGTGTTGTCTATATGTTTGGATTGATTTTCAAGCGCTAAAATTGCCTCGTGTCCCTAAAAACAACACAATGACGATCCGTTTGGCAATACGGCAAGCCATAAAGCTTGCCCACAAGGCATATACATTGTGGGCAAGCTCTATGGATTGCCATATTGCCAACGACTCGCCATTGTGTTATCTATATGTCTGCGAGCGGTTTTCAGGCCATAAAATCACTTTGCAACTCTTAAAACAACACAATGGTGAGCCGTTTGCCAAATTGGCAAGCCATAGAGCTTGCCCACATCGCATATGCATTGTGGGCAAGTTGTATGGCTTGTCGTTTTGCTAAACGTCTCACCATTGTATTTTTTTTATGTTAGGTTAAGTTAGGTTAGGTTTAGGTTATAGGTTAGGTGAGATTATAGGTTAAGTTTAGGTTATAGGTTAGGTTAGAGCTATCGACGGCATAATAGTTGAAAAAATACAAACGGATTTCGAATATGACTCGTGTACTTCGAAAAATGCAAACGGACTTCGGTTAGGTTAGGTTATAGATTAGATAGATGTTATAAGTTAAGTTAGGTGTAGGTTTTACATTAGGTTAGATTATAGGTTAGTCATAACGATTATAGGTTACGTTAGAGCTATCAACGGTATCATAGTCGAAAAAATACAAACGGACTTCGAATATGACTCGTGTACTTCTAAAACTGCAAACGGACTTCAGTTAGGTTAGGTTATAGGTAAGGTAGATGTTATAAGTTAGGTTACATTAAGTTAAGTTAGGCATAGGTTTTATGTTAGGTTAGATTATAGGTTAGGCATAATGATTATAGATTATGTTAGAGCTAGTGTAAAATTAATAGTAGAAAAAATGTAATCGGACTTCGAAGATGATTCGTGTACTTCTAAAAACGCAAACGGACTTCGGTTAGGTAGGTTATAAGTTAGGTAGATGTTATAAGTTAGGTTACATTAAGTTACGTTAGGTATAGGTTTTACGTTAGGTTAGATTATAGGTTAGGCATAACGATTATAGGTTACGTTAGAGCTATCGTCAAATAAATAGTAGAAAAAACACAATCGGACTTCAAAGATGATTCGTGTATTTCTAAAAGCGCAAACGGACTTCGGTTAGGTTAGATAATAGGTTAGGTTTAGGTTAGAAGTTAGGTTAGGATTATGGTATAGGTTAGGTTAGAGCTACCATCAAATTAATAGTAGAAAAAATGCAATCGGACTTCAAAAGTGCACACAAACTTTAAGAACCTTAATATATAATCATTGACCAATAAAGATAAGATTATTACCCTGTGGTCCTAATCTTCGTGCATCTCTAGACAAGGTGTGCGGGGATCGGGCCTGGCTAGAGAATGTGAGGTTGTTAGAGCTAGTAGAGAATAGTTGAAATAATGCAATCGGACTTCAAAAGTGCACACAGACCTCAAGAACTTTAATATATAGTCATTGACCAATAAAGACGAGATTATTACCCTGTGGTCCTAATCTCCGTGCACCTCTAGACCGAGGTGTGCAGGGATCGGGCCTGGCTAGAGAATGTGAGGTTTTTTAAGCTTGTCATGTACTTAGTAGTGTGTAGTTATAACAAATAGAGTGTTTTAATTATTTATTGCATCATTGGTAGATAAAGTATGGACGATAGGATGGCGTGTCCTTGTGCGCATTGAAAGCATCGGATCTTTCAAAAACAAAAAATCTGCGACCAACACATACGCAATCACGGTCTCTTTCCGATAGAGCAAGTACAAGACATACATTCGATCTCATGGTCTAGAGATTGAAGGTCAAAGTCCGCAAGTAGATATTGCGTCAACTTCATCCCAGAGAAGACGATTTTCAAACGAGTAGCCATCGAATGAGTCCTCCCAACTAATACTTGAAGCGGCATTTCAAGAAGTAGAGATAGAGCAGATGTTCTTACCATCCAAATACATGTATTTGTGCATGTGGTCAATGAAGTTGCAGTTGCTGGGGTGGTCCATTGCAGGTGGATGTTCTTCTTGGAGAGATTTATGAAGACTTTAAAGGGGTTTGTTCGTCAAAGGGCTCGTCCCAAGGGTAGCATGGCCGAAGGATGGCTTATACAAGAGTCTCTTGTCCTCATCAGTGAATTTTTTGTCTCAATTGACCCAAAGATGCCCCGAATGTGGACTACTGAGGTCAACGTCAAGGTGACAGGGGACGAGCCGCAGGAACAAGGCATCGTTAGAAAGATGAACATCACAATGCGAGAAAAGGTTATGAGATTTTGCCTTCTCAACTCAAACATTATGCAAAAGTGGCTAGAGAGGTACGAAGGGAAAAAGCAACAACGTTTGGCAGATCGCCTTCAATTCAAGCGCAACCATGCCACTAGAAACCTTCTTTTTCCATATCATCTTCAAAAATTGCTTGACTTTCCAACTGGGCGGTGGTTAAATGTGACACTCTCAGAGGCAAAGAGAAGTGGAGTGTTGATTACTGAAGAGGAAGAGGAGATGTCAAGGGATTGCGATTGGCATGTACATTTCACAACTTCCTTTTCGAGCTCCACATGAACATTAATTTTCTTTAATAACTTTTAATATGTTTCAATTTTGTGGCTGCAGTATCACAAATATGAAGCTTTGTGGTCGCATGGGAAGCACTTCAGAGTGCAACGGATCGCCGAATAAAGGGTCACATTTGACAGTGGTGTTAGGGCAAGCTTTGTCCAAGAAAGTAGGAGTAGTACCAAGGATGAGAATAAAGAGACTAGCCAGCTTGAATACTTTGGCTACATCCAAAACATCTTGAAGATTAGCTTTAGAAAGTTTAATATGTTTATCTTTGATACCAAGTGATTCAAAGTTATTACCAGCGGCCCTAATGCAGCAGTGCGCAAAGACAAGAGTGGATTGATTCAAGTGAAATCTAGGCGGGTGTGGACATATGTGCGGGATACATTCGTACTTCTGCAGCATTGTGAACAAGTTGTGTTCATACATGATCTACTATGGACAGAAAATGATGAGAATGATCTGTCTGAACCCTGCTGGTTCTATGTCGTTCAAGTTGCTCCACGTAGCAAGCAAGTGTGTGAAGGATCGGATGTTGAGCTCGAAAGAGGTGATTCATGAACAAAACGCAGGACCAACTCCAACTTTAAGTTTAGATTTTGAGGTGGATGTCAGCATTGAGCAATTGTCTGAACCTAGAGATGAAGTGTCAAATAGTGAAGCTGATGCGGAGAGCGACAAAGAAGTAGAGTTCAATGACAAAGATGCAGAAGTACAGATTGAGAAAAACATATTTAGTGCATCAGATCTCATAGAGGATGAGAGATTAACTAATGACTTTTTCTAAGAAACCTTTTGTAAAACTCTTTTTATTAATCTACAATACACTTTAGATGTTGTCATTTGTGTAGCAGTTTCGTTGATTTGTTATTTGTATTGATTAAGCATTTCTTACGTAAACTAGAGTATTTTGTGGGTGTTGTTTGTGTATGATTAGCGATGGTCGATGACGATGAGCCATACTCTCCGAGTTTCAGTTTTCCTGTCACTCCGGTCGGCATGTCACACGAGTAGATGGGCTCGTTTTTGTCTCATTTCACACCAGAGCAGATCGCGATGGCACAGCACCTTTGGGGTGCAGGTCCCTCTAGACCTACTATGGCCGACTCTACGTCCAGGACTAGTGTGGTCCTTACACCGAGCGGCCCCACACCTCAGTCTAGTGTGTCCCCTACGCGTAGGACGCGTGTGCCCCCTACACCGACGGGTGGTTCATCCTCAAAACGATGTAGGCGTCATTCCAAAGGCGGTGGTTGTTGTGGTAGCGGTTCTACTGATGCGTCCACACCACCAAGAGAGCGTCTATCACTCCCTTCAGTAGATAGTTCACCGATGGGTACACCAGGTACACCTTGGGGATCACACGAGCATGACCCTAGCAAGGTGTACAAGAGCAGGGATGGGGTTGTTGTGGCAGATAGGGTCGAAAAGGCCATGCGACAGAGGATTCGACAGCTCTGTACAATTCAGTTTGGTCACTTTGTGATGGAGATTTGGGAAAACCTCGATGCTGAGAGAAAAAATTACATCATTGACGCCATTCAAAGAGAGTACAGTCCCAGAGAGGGGTACGATCAAGTCTCGAACAACTAGATTTGAGCTTTACGAAATCCAAAATGTCACACCGCCGGTCAGAGACGAGAGGCAGGTACAATGACGGCAGTTCCAAGCCAGCATGGTTGGACACAGAGGAGTGGACGAGGATTGCACGAGACACAAGACAATCCCGATAGATTTGAGCAGCAGAGAGATGCAACTAGAGCAGGTTTGGAGTCTGCTGGAGCGTCACATCTTGTGAGTGGAGATTACAATACGCTTCGACATGAGTTTGTAAGTATTATACGTATGCTTTAAATTATTGATAATATATATGTTATTTGAAGATTTATCTAATGATTAAACCATAATTTTACAGGAAGTTGCCGTGAAACGCTTTCCGACACGCTAAGAGGAGAAGTATAGGTATGAGCATGAACTTGTAGCCCTTTTGACCTTGCAAGAAAAGGGAGAGGACGTCGATTGGGAGGCATTACCATGAGGGTCTTCTCAGTCAGTGATTGTTTACATATGTACAGTTTTGTAGTGCTTATGTTTATGATTTATGGTTATGTTTATGGTATGGCACAGATGTTATAGTCAAGGTTTGACAGTCAACTTAAGATTATGGTTTTGCTATGATGGTATGACAATCATCTGATGGTTATGATTATGGTTATGGTTATGATTATGGTTATGGTTGTGCAATGATGGTATAGCAATCAGGTGATGGTTATAGTTTTGCTATGATGGTATAGCAATCATGTGATGGTTATGGTTATGGTTGTGCAATGATGATATGGCTGTTATGGTTATGGTATGACAAGCAAGTTATAGTAATGGTTATGGTATGACAAACAAATTATGTTTATGATTTTACAATTTTCGACTCGTGTTTTAATTATGTTAACAAGTTATGTTATTCATACAATTTTGCTAATTACCACACACTTGCTCTTTAGCGTCAGCTTGTAGGTGAAGTGCGGTTGCTTGTGCACTCTTCCTTTGGGCAGAGGGGACTGTTTTCTTTTGCTGCAGTATACATGCAACATTAGTTCCCAGCCCTCTCTGTCCAAAAAAGATTTGCAGGTTTTGATTGTCGATTCAGGTGCGGTATCGATGTCGGTAGGGGCAACGGTATGAGCGTCGAAGTTTACTATATAAATATCGATGCTTATTACGTTACGTATTTCGACGCCTATTTAAAGGTGTATTCCAACGCCCGCTATACGGATGGTCATATTGACGCTACGATACCGGCGTCTCTTCCGAGGCTTATTTCAACGCTTTTTAGTTTAAAAAGTAACGCTATTTCGTCGGTACCTGCGCGACGTCTTGTAATGATTTGTTTAAACTTCTTGCCATAAGCAAACAAGGTGGTGGTAAGTGGCTGAATAAAATGTGCCCTAAGCACAAAGGTACTTCAACTCTTGTGGTGCTTCTTTTATGTTAAAACGACGTACTTCAACAAAATTAGTAGTTACCTCCAAGGCAGGCTTCAAGGAAAGCAATAACTACTTGCACCCACGGTCATTCATAAGGGTGCAACAAAAATGTGGACGTGCATATCCTCCCTCCCTCTCTCTCTCACTCTCTCTCTCTCTCTCTCACACACACACACAGCAAAAACAAAGAAAATCCAGACAATGTGCTATGCCTACATCCAATCATCTCAACACCTTCGATGCGCTACATCCTACATTCCTGGCTCTTTAGAATGGGTAGCTTGTCAACATATAGCGATGCCATATATTGAAAATGGGATAAACATTGTTGGTACAGGCCACAATCCATGGCTTCTTTTCAACATCTGCACACCAATCTATGCGCTTTCACAGTCAAACAGTGGGTCGGGGGAATCAAAAGAAAAGAAAAGGACTTCAGAAAATGACCAAGTTGAATAACCAGCACGTCGACTTCAAAATGTAGGTTCTGAGGCAGTCACAATAGACATTCTAGCTCCTTTCGACCACTTGTATTTTCTGTCTAGTTTACATAATCCTAGGACTCACTGGCCTGTCTCTAGTGAAAATAACATCCTTTTGTTCAAACATAGCAATCCCTTTCGTTCAAGCATAACAACGTGAAGATGCCCATCATCCATAAGCTACAAAGATCATTGAAACCCACAGCATTTTTAGTGCGTTTTTCCAATAACAAATACCAGAATGAAACAATTTATACATGTAAGTTTGTCTCGTAAACCCATTTGGCCTTCCAACAAGGCTTTTATCTTCTAAATAATAGAAGGCAACCAAAAACTACGCAGTGGGAAAAAAAAAAATCATGTACGCCAAACACGAACTGAAGAACTCCCTACAATGAGCACAAGCTTTTATATTCATTAAGAACATACATACAAAGAAGACATTTCCAAATGTTGCCATTTGTTGCAATACAAACATAGATCAATTGCCTTTGCTACAGTTGTGGCATGCCAACTGGGACGTCACTGCTTTTGCTACCGCCGCCTTCGTTTGCTAATGTACCTATCTAAGTTATCAAAGGCTTGCTTCACTCCCAAAACAAAGTCATCAATGATAGCCCCTATTTCTGCCCTGCAAAAACTAAACCTTGTAAGCGTGCAAAAAGTGAAAAGAAATCAAATATGATAATGGAAATGGTTCTCTCTCTCTCTCTCTCTCTCTCTCTCTCTCTCTCTCTCTCTCTCTCTCTCTCTCTCTCTCTCTCAAAAAAGAGCTCTTTCTGTGATGTACCTAAAGTTTTCTTTTCCCGATAAAATTTGCGTCCACTCGAAACTTTTTTTTTTAAGTTTAAAAGCATTATTAAGCGTAGAAAGAATCAAGGCACTATCCAAACAATCAGTTCTGAAATGAACACCGTTATGTTGTAGATCTTAGGGAAAGAGGGAAGGTTCAGGAAACCCTTAGTATTAGGAAAGCGAGTATTGAATACTTTTGTGGCCCTCGGATAACTGAGAGAAAAGGACTCCAGAGAGGCCCATGGAACTCATAACTAAAAGCAAAGGACAACAAAAGTTGACTGCACGAAAAGCACTATCGTGGGAGCGCATTGCCGAAACTAGTAACTCGTGAGGCAAGGAGCCAAAAAGCATGTGCTGAAAAAAACGCACCTCAGAGGCCTATACAAAGGGCCAAAGGGCGAACACAAAACAAAGAGCGAGGGAACTCCACAACAAAACTTCTGCGAAGCTGCGAAAGCACACCATCCCGACACTTCCAAGACCATCACCTCCTCGAGGCCACACAACTTTCTTCAAGGCAACCGAAAGGCAGCCACCTAGGCATAGTCTTGGGACACTAGCAAAGAACGAAGGCTTTGTTGGTGTTGTTGGCTGTGTGTGAGGGACAACCGTTCTCCATAAGTCAAAACTTCCCGGTCTGGCCCAAGAGTGCTTAACCACAAGGTAACTAACCATTGAATTAAATCTCCTTGTTGTCTATATTTTCAAAAGAATGTGGGGTTAGGCTTGAATTTTCGGTCTACCTAAGCTAAACCATGTGTAGAATAGGCATATAAAGGAATATCTAGAACTACTTAAGTATGCATGTAGGGGGGCGTATTATGGATGCATGTAATAGTAACTTAGGGATAAAATCCCTTGTTTCTTTGTGATTTTGTTTACCTTAATCACCCCCCCACGTGTAACTGCTCCTCGCTAATTTCACCCTTCCCAACCACTTGAAAGTGGTATGTAAAGCAGGTTTTCCTTCCATTTTGGTTATGTATGCGGTAGAATATTCTTTTTTTTTCGAGAAAAAGATCCTTCTATTAGTTACTGAAACTGCCCATAGGGCTAAAACCACCTCTTCAAGAGAGGGCTACAACAACCATGGTGGGACAATGAAAAAACCAGCATATGTACAATGGGGCTAAATCAAGACATGGGGGGAGGGAAAAGCCACACAGGTGGTCGGTAGTGCCATCGGAGTACACCATGGACCATGGTGTAGAAAGGCCCAGGACGCCAGAGTCGAAGGAAAGACTCTCTGCGCTCCCGCATGCGGTCGGAGCTGCCCTGTAGTCCCTTGAGCTGTCCTCTGAGAGTGTGGATCAGCTCTAGCCAAAAATCGCGAACAGTCTCTGCTGGTGGCACAGGGCGAGCCTCAAAGATGCGGAAGCAACGGGCCCGCCAGATGAACCAGAGTGTCACGCCACTAATGAGCTCCCAACACTCCTCTCTCTCACTACACCACTCCTGTGCAGTAAGCTCTGTAGAGGCTGGAGTGTAGGTCGCCCCTCCTGCATCACTATCATCCTGCTGGTGGAAGATAGCTCAAACTGAAGTGCCGGGCTGGAGTGTAGATCGCCCCTCCTGCATCACTATCATCCTGCTGGTGGAAGATAGCTCAAACTGTAGTGCTGGGCCCGTGAGGGTGGACCAAGCCGCTGCTCCCCAAGTGTACTGTCGAGCCGTGGAGAGAGCAGGCATCAGCCGAAGAACTCGCAGCCACACCTGCTGGGTCAAAGGACAGTCCCAAAGACAGTGACACTGACTCTCCACAAGATGGCCACAAGCTGCACATGCGGCCGAGAGACCACTATGCACTAGCCAGCTCCCAATTGCTGTAGCTTTGTGTGCGACTAGCCACTGAAACAAGGTGACTCGCCTCGGCTGTCTGGAGTCCCACAACCTCTTCCAAAAGGCTGCCAAGAACTCAGCTGTGGGACCCTCCTCCTGCCAATGAGGTGCTGCAGCAGGACGGGCCTCTCTCTGTGCTGCTAGTATATAACGTCCCAATCAAATAGTGTACTGAAAGAACGGGACACCTGGGTGGTCTGCAGAAGAGAAAGGGTCCCTCCAGAGCCACTCACCAGGATCCCATTGTACTCGTGCCAGTGGACAGCACTCCCAAGCCCACACCACCCTCAAGTGTCCAGTCTCAAGAGTTGCTGGGTCAGGATCGATGACACAAGTCCTCCCACAGATGCCCACTACTCGGATCCTCTGAAAACAGCACTCTGCCACCTGCGGGGCCTCTACTGCAACTCGCTGTAAGCGTCCCCCACCCTAAAGCTCGAAGAAAAGGGATGGAACAGTCTCTGAGCAGGCCCTGATTGAGATGAGAACCTCCAATCGTGTGAAGGCTCCCATCCCCTGGGTGCTACTGGCTCAAGAGGTGTGAGCCACTCAGCTGGAACTGCCTTTGAGATGTCCTGGCACATGCTCTGCACCCCTCTCATGCCCTGGAAACCCTGCACCTCCTCTGACAAGCTTGTGAACTCTAACCAGTCACCTAAAGAGCGCGCTGGACCCGCTGCCATGGGACCCCAGGAAACATGAGGCCGACTATCAACCAAGTGGCCTCTCTGAGTGCTAACCATGGGGTTCCAGACAAGGGGCTGCCGTAGGCGCTCCTCCGTGCAAGTAGGCTGTCTCTGCTCCAGGCCTCGCCGCAAGAGCTCCCAAGATCGAAGCAAACTCACAGCGAAGCGGTCCTACAGTCTCCTGCTCAAACCAACTCTGCGCATCTCTGTGAAGATCCATCTGGTCGAAGGTCGCCAGGGGCCTCCTGCCTGAGGCACCCTAGCACGAAGCCGCTATAGCAAGAACTCCTTCCAGGGCTCCTCACCTGGCAGAAGTCCTCTAACGATAGACTTCCCAAGAAGGGCTCTGCTCTACTGTGCTGGGTCAATGATCCCAAGCCCTCCCTGTGAACAAGGAAGAGTGATGACCTGCCAAGCCACTTTGGCTCGGGCTATCTGAGTGTCACGTCCTGACCAAAGGAAGTTCCTGATCAACCTCTCTACCTGGCTGATACAAGAACTCGAGAAGATCCAGCAAGAAGTGATGTACCACATAGTCGCCAACAACACCTGGTTGGCCACTACTACTCTGCCAGCCAAAGAAAGTCGTGCTGAGCTCCAATGTAACAACTTCCTCCTGATAGACAGGAGAAGGGGAGCAATTTGCTGCTCGGGAGACAAGTCCAAACCAACCTGACACCCCAAGTACCGAACTGCAGTCCTTGGGGGAATCCACCTAAAACCCTCTCCTGGCATCCAATCGAGCACAAAAGCACTACCAACCAAGAAAGCCACTGTCTTTCTCCAGTTGATCAGTGCGCCCGATGCACAACAGAAGGTCTCCAGAGCCTGCTCACACCTGTGAAGGTTGGCCTCCTAAGTACAAGGCTGAGTCATCGGTAACCTCAGCATCCAGTAGCTCATCTCCCCGAATAGGGAGTGCTAAGCCCCGTAGACCAACCTGCTGCGACACCAAAAACCTGCTCATCGCCTCCGCATAGAACAGAAGGAGGAAGGGGGCAAGAGGACAACCCTGTCTGACCGAACGTGTGAGCATGAAGCGATCACCTCTACCTCATGCCAAAAGTACCTGACTGTGAGCCTGTCTGTACAAAGCTGACACCCCTTTGATCCAAGCATCTGAGAAGCCCATCCTGCATAAAGTGCCCTCTAGAAAGTCCCAGTCAACTCTGTTGTATGCCTTCTCAAAATCGAGAAGAAGAATCACTAGGTCCTCACCACGGAGCCGTGCTAGGGCAGAAGCCTCCCAAAAAGTAAAGATGTTGTCAAGGATACTGCGTTCCTTGACAAAACTTGTCTGAGTCCCATGTATAAGGCTCTCTAGAAGTGGCTGGATCCTCAAACTCAGAGCCTTGGCAAGAATTTTGTAGGCTGAGTTGAGGATGGTGATGGGACGCCACTGTCGAATCTCATCCAAGGAGCCACCCTCCTTGGGAATGAAAATAGGTCAAGCCCTCACTCATGCTGTCAAGCATCACTCCTGTGTGCAAAATGTACTGAAAAGCACTACAGAGATCTGGGCCAAGCAGGTCCCAGTCCTCCAAGAAAAAACTGGAAGTCAGCCCATCCTCACCTGGACAGCTACCACGGGGGAGGGCCCTAAGAGCCGTGTGCAGCTCCTCAAGCTGAAGTGGCAGCTCAAGCCTCTGACGCATCTCCTCAGTCACAAAACAAGGCATCTGTGCCCAAACCTGCTCCCTGCATGCATCCTAACACTCACTGGGGCTCTGCAGCCAGTAACTCACAGTAAAAGTTACTAGCAACTACGCATATCCTCGGGCTCAGAAGCAACTGACCCGTCGGGCCTCCACAACTAACTGACCTTGGCATGCGAATGCCGAGGTCCCACTGCCTCAAAGAAAGCACCAGTCACTCTGTCGCCCACCTGGGTCCACTGAGATGCCTGTCGGTGGTAAGCAAACTCATGTCGCCTCTCCTCTGTGCTAACAAGCTCCTATCGAGCCTGTTGTAGCTGCTCCTCCAACCAAGGACTGTCTGGATGCTGCTCCTGCATCCTTTGTAACGAAGCAATGCCCCGTTTGAGACGCTGCTCCTCCTCTCTCGCTGCAGCCCGGCGAGCCAGCGACTCCTGGAGAAAAAACGGCTAATCTAAGCTAATCCTGAGGCCACTCTGTCAACAGGAGAATCCTGCTTGTCCAAGCTCTCTGTCTAGAGAGCCTCTACTCGCTCTCTGAGTGCAGAGTCCAACAAGACCCTCTCTGGGATGCGAAGCATCGTGCTCCCTCTCCTCTGCCTGTCTGCCACTGTGAGAATCACTCGTGCATGGTCCGAGAAGGAAGTCCCTGCCAGAATGCCAACAGTCCCTCCCAAGTCACTGAAATGGTCACTAGTGTAGAAGCGATCTATCCGCGATAGATTCACTCCTCCCACTCTACGGTCCGAACGAGAGAAGGCAAGGCTGTTTGGGGGCCTCACAAAACTAGAGTGTTGCCAAACATCCGAGACCCTCAGAGTCATACAAAACCTCTCCCAAGCTGCCAGCTCAACTCCATGCACAGTAGCATGGCTACCACCAATCCTGTCAGAAGGGTCCTCCAACATGTTGAAGTCCCCTCCTATGCACCAATGTTCTGCCTGCGGCAGAGACTCAACTATCTGTGACCGAAACTCTGCTCGAGCACTCGCCACATTGGGTGCATAGATGTTCAGGAAGCCCACTAGGCAACCCTGAACCTGCATAGTAATCCATTGAGCCCTGCCTGGCACAATAATCCCTCTGCCAACAATGGCCTGCTGCAAAGAGTCCGCAATAGTCATACATACCCCACCCTGGATGCCTCCAGGTCCAAAAGCAGCTGACCAAAAAGTATCATATCGTCCACGTAAGAGCTGACCACAACATCTACTGCGGCTCTCACACAAATGGTGCTCCTGAAGCATAAGGAGATCAATCTCTCCTCCCACAAGGCAGCACTGAAGCTCCTGACGCAGTCGGCCCCGCTGACGCTGAAACGGGGGCCCACCTAGTCCCTGCACGTTCCATGAGACGATCCTCATGGGAGCGAGAGAGAACAGATGCTATCGCAGCAGCTAGACGGGCTATCTTCGAGGCTGGCTTGGATGGGGAGTAATCCGCATCCGAGCGTCCTCTAGATAGGCGTGACTGCAACGAGTGCCTGGCTCAAGCCCAAGCAGAGCGAGCCGTACGTAAAGCAATCTCCTCGGTCCAGGAGTCCTCATGAATGTGTACATAGCATGGCAAGCACTGTGTATCGGCAAAGAAGTAACCACAATGTGTCTACATCCTGCTGTATCTGGAGGTGTCACCGCAAACTTGGCCAATGGCCACAAAGTCTGAAGCATGTCTATAACTCCTAGTTCTCCCATGTGGTGAGAGAACTCTAAGACCTGTGTGTGCAACCATCCCAACACTGAGTCGAGAGTCCACTCAGTCTGGTCCGTGCCGCAAAGGGGAAAGGAGAAGCCAACTGCTGAGTCCAAGGCCTCTTTCTCCCTAGCTGCAAGGAACAGAACACGGACCCTGAAGAAGGCTGCCTCATGGTCTGCTGAGGGGTCGCCGAGAAAACGAGTGAAGTCGTAGTCGAAGAAGTCACATCGGCGCCAGATATCAATGCTCGTCAGATCACGAGGGATAGCTGCAAGGGGAGACGTCTGTACCTGTAGAGGGGTCCGCAAGTAAGGTTGTCCCTCTCGCCAAGCGACTCGTGGCAAAGGCGCTGCCAAGAGATCTCCTAGCAGCCGGAGAAGGCCCTGCCCCCGGGGTCGACTGTGGAACTGAAGCGGGAGGGGGGGGAGAAGGAGCAGGGGGGAGCGGCAGAGGTAGAGAGGCGGGGGGAAGAGGCGGGGGGAAGAGGAGGCGGAGGGGATGATGATGAGGAGGGGGGGAACTCTGGGGGGGGGGGGGGGGGGGGCTGTCGAGGGTGAAGCTGGGCTGGGGGCTGGAGCAGGGACCTCATTCTGCTCAAGAGGACCAAACCGGTTCCCCGTGGGAGCCCACTGCTACTGAGTAGGCGACCACGGACCTGCTGCCATCCCTCCTCCACTGGAGCCCCAGGCTCAGAGGGTGGCTCTGCATGTGTGCGTGGTGTCTCTGTCTGTGGCTGCTGGCCAACCCTTGCAGGCTGGGGCTCAGTCTGTGGTGTAGGTCGAGGCCTCCTCCGGGGATAGGCCTTCGCAATATGGCCCATCTGTCGACAAATGAAGTACTGGTTCGGGAGGCCCGAATACTCCACACTCTGTCTAAACCAACCCCCACCCACCCGAGGCAGAAGAACGACCTTCGGGAGCGTGTGAGTGTCTCTGACCAAAACGCGAACTAAGGGAATGCCAGCCGCCTTGGCAGATACTGAGGCTGCCGTGCGAGGTGTCTCCAGGACAGTCCCAATGGCTGAGCCTATCCTGGACAAAAGTGGTAAGTACTCCCTCCGCAAACCCGGAAAGCAGACAGAGATTGAGATGTCTGCCTCCTCTACTAGAACATCCGAAGTAGGGCCGAAACCATGCCTCCACTGTCGAAAGTGGGCTCATGCTGCTCGGATGGTCAATGGACTCATGGCGATGACCTTAGACGCCATCTCAGAGGTCTCAAACTCGATCTGATAGTAACCTCGTCCAAGTATCTGTACGTCCAAGATCTTGCCCACCTCTGCGAGAAGGCGGGCCTGGAGAAGGTCACGCAGCTTTCCTCTGCTAGGTCGGGTGCCGAGAATCTTGCAGATGACAGAAGTCGCCTGCAAGCGCTCTACCTCTGCGACTAGGCTCGCTTGCTCTGTCGGTGAAAGAGCAAGTTGAATGGTGGGCTCAGCGGGGTCGGGCGAGGGGGCTTCGACGAGTCCCTCTGTGGCGGAGTTGGAGCCTTCATCTGTGTCTACTGCTGTGGCGAAGAAGCGGATGGAGAAAGTGTAACAGACTTGGACACTCCAAGTCAAGAATCAATCGCGATAGCACCAAATAACCACTTCAAAACAAGTCACAGATCACAATAGATTTGCTATGGCCCGGCGGAGTTCCGTGCCTAGAGATATTGGCCCCAAACACTGGCGCCCCTTTCGGTATTTCTTTATGTATTAAAATCAATGTCAGAGTACAAAGAGCGGTTAGGGTTTCACTCTCAGACTCTGCGTCCAGATGCTCTACAGAGTGAGCCCTAAACCGTGTATATAAAGATTACAAGGGATGCCCAAAAGCAGAGCCCCAAAAGCTTGAAAGCAAAAGCAGATTCTCTCTCTCTCAATGAGAGTAAAAATAAAGCATATTCTCTCTTCCAATTTCCTTGCTAAGCCAAAAAGCAGGGATTTGCGTCGCTAAACAAAAAACAATTTTTTTTTTCCCACCTCCGTGATTTCCGGAAATTAGGGTTTCTGGCAGAAATTAGGGTTTCTGCTGCCGGTAGCCACGTCATCACTTTGTGACATACCCCCCTCTTGAAAGCATTGTAATCGACCGCGATTACGCCTGCAAAACCGACAAAAGCCATAAACCGTCTTAGCAGACACTGACTATTAGTACCTACGTACTAGGGACACACATCTGACACATGTACCAAATCGACAGTCACATCACACGACATCACATGACATTCAACATTAATTCGGATCTTAGACTATGATTTATCGGCAATGTAGCTAGCAATCACATCTAGGTCCAATCGGGACCTCATCGATGTCCGATTGACTAACCCCTATTGCAACCATGTCTATTCGAGATCAATCAGACCAAAATGCTGCAGTCATTTCGGCTATCAGTTCCTGCACTCAAAAGAAGTCAAGAACAAATCAGTATCATTATCAGGAATGCCATTTCATAAAGTCATCCAGCAGAATACTGTCAGCTCTCAGTATCCCTGAAGCTCAAAGAGACATCAGTGACTTTAATATCAAAATCAAGGCATCTGTTGACAAAGGAGTGGAGTGACTCCCCTCTTGTGCATCCCACTGCACCAGATCTCCGGCCAAGCTGAATTCTGGGTTCCGTTTGGAATAGACTATGCTAAACCAAAAGCATCGAGGTAAAGTTTCACAATTTGAGGAGTATCTGCTAGGTCCTCCTCCATCCACTTCGCATCAAATGCAGGATAGTTCTTGAACTTAACCAAGAACCGCCTTCGGACTTTACCTTTCTTCGTATCCTTGTGTGCCAAAATCTGTTCAGGAACAAGGATCTCCTCGTTTTCTTCCACTCCGGGTTGCTCATCAGGCTCCCCATCATCAGGCACATCACCCTTAAAAGGTTTCAAGAGACTCACATGGAATGCATTGTGAATCCTCCAAGTATCTGGTAGTTTCAATCGGAAGGAGACATCATTTATCTTTTCAGTAATCTGGAAAGGTCCGTAGTATCGCATACTAAGCTTTGGAAAAAGCCTCTCCTTTCCCTTTCTCTTTCTTAGGCCCTGCCTTCTCAAAACGTAAGAGCACCCAATCATCCTCCTTCAATTTCAAGTCGGGACGATGGCGATCCGCTACCTTTTCCTGTTGTTCTTGAGACTTCTGCGAAGTCTAACGAACCTTGGCAAAAGCCGTATCCAAATCTCGCGAATATTCATCCGCTTTAAATATCTAATCTTTCGTGCTCAGGAAGGATGGAACCTTCGCAGCACTTTCAACAATCTCAAATGGCGTCTTCCCCGTCGAAGAGTGTATCTTGTTATTGTAGGCATATTCCACCAAAGGTAAGTTCTTTTCCCATTGAGTCTTCTGATCCGAGATACAAGACTTCAATAAATCTAAAACCACTGAATTGGCAATCTCAGATTGCCGTCAGTCTGCAAGTGAAACGATGACGAGAACTGCAACCACGTGCCAATATTCTCCCAAATTGCCTTCCAAAACAAACTCATAAATCTGGGGTCTCTGTCGGAGACAATCGTCTCAGACGTGCCATGTAATCGGAAAATCGTCGTGTGTCTTCAGCAAGGTCGATCTCAAAAGTGGATACCATCAGGTACGGGTATTCAAAGGCGACATTTTCAAGACCGCCTTTCGCATCGAGCGAGGGCAATGGGAGTATGTTGTTATGCCTTTTGGACTGACAAGTGCCGTGGGTACATTCAATCGTCTCATGGTAGATCGTTTCGGCGATATGGTCGGTGTATGTGTGTTCATCTTTTTAGATGATATTGCTTTGTCTCGGAAGACGTTGGTTCTGGCTTTTTCCGCGATACATCATAGGAGCTTCGAGGATATGGTCGATCAGTATGCCACAAATACAGATTTTGCAGATAGTTTCACACGGATACGGGATGGGGAGACAGTAGCTGGATACTCCCTTCGGGAAGGCTACTTGATGAGAAAGACTATGTTGTGCGTTACACAGCCGTTGAGGGAAAAGGTTATAACTGAATGCCACTGTCCACCTTTTACGGGTCACCGCGTCATTGCTACCACCATGAAGGGGGTAGAGAGATACAGAAGGTCAAGTTTGACAGGCATAAGGCACAGGGATTGTTACAGCCTTTACCCATACCCACCCGCCCCTGGGAAAATATTGAAATGGATTTAATTTTTGATCTCCCGAGAACAGCCTATCAAGGATATACTCAATACGAGGCATCGAAAACTTGTTCTTGACGGTCATCTTGTTTAATGCCCTATAATCAACACACAAACGAGACGAACCGTCCTGCGAACAAACAAAATAGGAGCAGCAAAAGGACTTACACTAGGGCGTATGAATCCTCTAGCCACCAACTCTGTGAGTTGTCGCTCTAACTCTTCCTCCTGTGTCTTGTTCAATCGATAGGGAGCCTTACTGACAGGCTGTGCTCCCTCCATAAGCTCGATGCGATGGTCCTCCGGCCGCTTGGGTGGGAGACGAGGTGGAAGATCATCCTACAAAAAGAGATGTTTAAACTTCGTAAACAACTCTGAATACTTAGCTGGAGCCTGAATGCTCTGGGAAACTGGAGCAACATAGATGAATGCCGCTTGTGCTCCTCGTCGTAATTCACGCTTTACCTGCACATGAGAGCTGATAGGCAAAGAATGCAAGCCCTCCTCAGCACGAATGATGAGGGGGGAATCAGTTTTGGCATGTAAAGTGAGAGTGTTAGCCTCCCAATCAATGAGAGGTTTGAGTTCACGAAACCACCTTATGCCCAAAATCATATCACATCCTGAGAGAGGAGACACAAGAAATTTCCTACTGAAAGAAGCTTGTTGAACGGTAAACATCACATCAAGGCACTCCTTCGTGATGAGAGAGTCCATACCAGGAGCGAAGCCAGAAACCTCGAGGAGATTTCTGACTAACCTCTAGGCGGGCTCTCTCAAAAGAGGGAGACTAATCACATCATGCATACTGCCTGGATCAAACAATATGATAAAACGCTGACCTTTTACATGACCATAATAACACTTCATGAGGGACTCATCAATGTGTGTGTCAGAGTCATGAGAAGAGGCAGGTTAGTGTGTGATAGTGCTTGTGGTTGTTGTGGGTGCCTTTTGTTCTTTAGGTGGGACTGTCTTAGGACAGGCCTTCTTAATGTGCCCCTTGACGTGACATTGAAAACATCTACCTTCTTTAGCATAAATCACTTGTTCTTCAGCCGTGATGTATCCTCCTACAATTCCTTGTGCAGCTTTTTCATCTAGGGTTAGCTTAGGTTTTGCAAGTGCTTTAGCTTTACCCTTAGATTCATTGTTAGAGTTCTTTTCCAACGAATTAGAGGAAGAAGGGCTAGAAGAATTACCATTCTTACCATTCTATGTGTTCTGACAATTCTACGGGGAAGTCTTGTTTTCCTTAGGCTTTCCTTTGTTGTGCTTCATCTCGTGTACGAGAGCAATCGCTACCACCTAGTTGAGATCGATTGGATTAAGTTCCTCGACATCATACTGGATATACTCGTCCAATCCGTAAAGAAATGCCTCTTTGCGCTCCGAATCCGATTTGCGTAATTGAGTGCCGAGCTGCAAAACACGATTAGAGAAAGACATAACCGGCATACTATTTTGCTTGAGAGCGCGCCAATCATCCTTTAATCGTGCGAGGTACTAAGGTGGCATAAACCGCGCCTTGAGCTTGTCTTGGAAATCAGCCCAATTGAAGGACAGGGACGTGAGTTCGTCGTCTTCCTCAAGGTGCGCGGCTAGCTGTGCCTCTTGCCATGCGTGGTACCAATTGATGGCATCACCAGCAAGGTACATAGCTGCTGTCAAAACCTTGCTATTTCGTGTCTTCTTAGTTGTCGCAAAATAAGCATTAAATCGATGCAACCAAGAATGAATAACCGTAGCATCCATCTTACCATCATACTTACTGAAAGTCAACTTCTCTGTGACTGAGTTGTTGGAATCCGCATCATGGCTTGCGCCACTGGATGAACTCCCACGATCTTTGGTTGGTTCGGACTTCGAGGCAAGTACTTGTCGAATCAATTCTTGAGTGCGTAGTTCTCATTGAGCCTCACGCTCGATCTCCAAGGCTACTCTTTGAGCTTCACGCTCGGTCTCCAAGGCCACTCTTTGAGCTGCACGCTCGGCCTCCAAGGCCGCGCTTCGTGTTGCCGCTTCCTCCTTTCTTTGTTCTTTTCGTTCGTCGCGCTCGCGTTCTAAAGCAAGGTGATTTGCTTCTTGTTGTGCCAACGCAATTCGATTAGCTTCTTGTTGTTGGGCCATCATGTCCATCATCTGCTTGACCATTGCCTCCATAGGGTTTGGTACACTTGGTGGCGTAGATTGCGAAGGGGGAGGGTCGAAAAAATCTCCTGGTGGGGAAAATTCTTCGTCGCCTCTCTCATGCTCATCACCTGTATACGAAGTATCCATTCCGCTTCGGGTGACGACCATGCCACTATGATCTTTGGTTCTTAAGTCCACGAGGAACTTGGGTTCTTGAGGGTCTTGAGGTTCTTGAGGTTCTTGAGGTTTTCTTTCGCTTGCAAACCGTGTTTGAGAAGGATCTTCTCTTCACCCGAGTTCTACTCCTTTCTGCGGGCGCACCCCTTGGCGGCCTTGCGCTCACACCAAGGTTGCTTTTTCCCACCTCACGTCGATTGGCGGGCCGCTAAGTGCATGGTCCGCTCTCAATGAGTGAAAAGAGACACAAGGGGAGGTTGTACTAAGCCCTTCTTTCCTGGGATTCCTGTCACTCTTCAAAAACACGATTAGGAATCGACACGCCCAAGCGAACTTGGGTTCGTGCGACCGCAACAAGCAAAAAAATTTCTTGTGATTCTTGTGGTTCCTTCCTTGAGTGATACAGAACACTACCAAAGCTCTGATACCAATGTATGGTGCAGCGGAATGAATGTTGTTCTTTCTCAATATGAGTGATCCATATTTGCTCAAGGTTCCTTTTAGTTCTTAGGGAAGGGAGAGCCTTCCGTTCTTAATGGAGAGTGCTATGATCACGAACAAAGTGAGTGGACACTGTGCGTGCAAGTGAATGAGACTGAGAGATAGAGAGAAGAGAGATACGACACCAGAGACGTTGTAAAACCCTCCTCCGAAGGCCCCACTCTCGTTGGCGAGAGTGGTCTACGATTGATTGTACAAAGTGGTACAATGATGATGCATGGAAAATTGATGCAGATCTAGGCTATGTCAACGACGACAACCGTGAGAGCGAGGACGACAATGGGGGCTGAATTGGGGGTGGATCTAACTGCTGTCCAAAGATACTAACTGCTGAAAATATTCTGAACTCTGGGGCTGTTTTGGGCGGCTGAAAACGCAGGTTTGGCTGCGTTTTTGGGGGCTGAAACTTCTTGATAAAAACGCTGGTGTATGCAGGGGTTTAGGGCTGAAAAAAATGTAGGTTTACCTGCTGCAAAAACACTGGTTTTACCTGCTGTCCTTAGGCTGAAAATGCTGCTTGGTCTGCTGCGAATGAAGGCTGAAAACGCTGGGTAATGCAGCCTCTGTTGATGGCAAAAACGCTGGTTGCTGGCAGCCTGCAGCGATGGTGACAAACGCTAGGTATTGTGGAAGCAACGCGGTCCAGAATTGCTGAAAACGCCAAGCAAGATGGGGGCTGGCGATGAGCAAAACGCTAGGGCTGATGGGGTGATGGGGTCGCCAAGGGAAGCTTGGAGAGTCTGTTGAGAGAGGGGAGTACCTGTTGCCAAAGGTCTGTTGTGCTCCTTGCTCATCTGCCAAAGAGTGCTAGCTTTGGTTTGCTTATATATTTTCTTATCCAAATTGCCCTACCTACTTTTGTTGAAAAGTCACTTAAATTAATAAGTGAAAATGTCAAAAATAGGGAAAATAGGCTAAATGCACTGGAAAATTCCCCTGATGGAATGTGATGGATTCTAATGGGAATACTGACGATCATGTTGTGTGCAACCAAAGGATATGCATCTATGCTAAGTGACTAAGCATGCACGGTCTACGAATAGACTCACAAAAAGTGCCAGATCACTTCTAATCTAGACTGACTGGACTTGACGGAAACCCTGTTATGGTGTAGCTTGTCCACGGACACATAGGGTTGGATGTGACACATCAGAGATGTCCGCTCCCGGATGGTCGAATACTTCTTCCCGATGCTCCCTATCACCCATCCGATGTGACGCATCAGAAGTACCCGTTCCTTGTGGCCTCACATATATTCCCTTTCACAGTGCTCCTGTCATTACTTTGAATGACGCACTAGGAATACTCTGTACTCGGATGTCTCCACTGAGAAAAACCCTCTCACTTAAAATTCCAATAATTCACTTAGAATTATTTTTCCTGTTGTTCCAAGCGAGAAAACCCTCTGACTTACAAATCCAATAATTCATTTAGAATTATTTTTTTGTCAGATAAAGCCAATTTAGCAACACATGCCGATTGCTTCTCAGAGGGCCTGCCAGGCGGGTTACCACCCGCTCATCTTGAAGATCATACATACCATTGATATGATACCTGGAGGCACACCACCGAACCGGCCACCTTACCGGGTGAGCCGAGCCCAAAACAAAGAGATTATGAACCAAGTGAAATACCTCTTGGAAAAGGGTCTTGTCCAGCCTAGTACATCACCGTACTGCTCTCCAGTATTGTTGTTTTTGAAGACAGAGGGATCTTGGAGAATGTGCATCGATTATAGAGCTCTCAATAAAATCACCATCAAGAATAGATTTCCGATTCCTAGAATTGATGATATACTTGACCGACTTAAGGGATCCTCGTGCTTGAACAGGATTGACTTGAAAAGTGGATATCATCATATTCGAATCGCGCCAGCAAGACGTCTACAAGCAAGACAGCCTTTCGGATGACTTTTGGGTTATTTGAGTTTTTGGTGATGCCTTTTGGCTTAACCAATGCTCCTGCGACATTTAACTGGATGATGGACAGATTTTTAGAGAGTACAAACTATTCGTTGGCACTTTTTTTGACGACATCATTGTTTTCTCCAAGGATGAGGCAGAACATAAAAAACATCTGCTTCAGGTCTTTCGGGCATAACGAGATCACAAGTTAGTGATTAATGCGAAGAGCAGTGGATTTTTCCTACCAGAGATACACTTTTTGGGACACATTGTCTCGGCAGCAGGAGTGCAGATGGATCCGGCCAAGATAGAGACTATCCGTGATTGGCCCGATTTGAAGAATGTCCATGAAGTTAGAAGCTTCTTGAGATTGTGTTCGTACTACAAGCGGTTTATTAGAAAGTTTGCAGAGGTTGCTTCCCCTTTGCATATCTTGACACAGAAAGGAGTCCCTTTCTCGTGGGGGACCCACAGGTGACTGCCTTTCAGAATTTGAAAGAGAAATTGACTATGGGACCAGTTTTGACTTTGCCAGACTTGCAGAAGTCATTTAAAGTATATTGTGATGCTCGTGGTCGTAGTCTGGGTGCGGTCTTGATGCAAGAAGGCCATGTCATTGCTTATAAGAGCCGATTGTTCTCAAGGCCGGATTGACAGCACAGATTTATTTATGAGAAAGAGCTTTTGGCGGTTATCCATGCTCTTACTCAGTGGCGGCATTACCTACTCGGAGTGGATTTTACTGTCTTTACAGACCATCAGAGTTTACGCTACTTCTTGTCACAGAAGCAGCTATCGGAAAAGCAGATGCAGTGGGCGAACATCTTGTCATAGTTTCACTTCCACATTGTCCATGTTCGGGGACAAAAGAATTTGGTGGCAGATGCTTTGTCTCGGAAGCCGTTGGTTCTGGCTATTTCCACGATACACCATAGGAGCTTCGAGGATATGGCCGATCAGTATGCCACGGATACAGATTTTGCACACATTTTCACATGGATACGGGATGGGGAGACAGTATCGGGATATTCCGTTCAGGATGGCTACTTGATGAGAAAAACCATGTTGCTCGTTACACAGCCGCCGCTGAGGGAAAAGGTTATGACTGAATGCCACTGTCCACCGTTTACGCGTCACCACGGCATTGCTACCACCTTGAAAGGGGTAGAGAAATACTTCTTTGGCCGAGACTCAAGAAGGATGTGGACGAGTTTGTGTGCAGTTGCTTGGTATGCCAGAAGGTCAAGTTTGACATGCATAAATCACAGGGATTGTTACAGCCTTTGCCCATACCCACCCGCCCATGGGAAAGTATTGCAATGAGTTTCATTTTTAATCTCCCGAGAACACAGAGTGGTCACGATGGTATCTAGACTGTTATTGACAGATTTAGCAAGCAGGCTCATTTTATTCCAGTGAAGAAAATAGTCAAGTCGGATCACTTAGCGAGACTGTTTGTGGGCCAGATTTTTAGATTACATGGCATGCCCAGACTATTGTCTCCGACAGGGACCCCAGATTTACGACTTTGTTTTGGAAGGCAATTTGGGAGGACATTGGCACGCAGTTGCAGTTCTCGTCATCTTTCCACCCGCAGACTGACGGGCAATCTCAGATTGCCAATTCGTTGGTTTTAGACTTATTGAAGTCTTACATCTCGGATCATAAGACTCAATGGGAAAAGTATCTACCTTTGGTGGAATTTGCCTACAACAACACGATACACTCTTCGACGGGGAAGGCGCCATTTGAGATTATTGAAGGTACTGCGAAGGTTCCACCCTTCCTAAGCACGAAAGATAAGATTTTTGAAGCCGATGAGTACACGCGGGACCTAGACACGGCTTTTGCCAAGGTCCGCGAGGCTTTGCAGAAATCTCAGGAAAGAAAAAAAAAGACAGCAGATCGCCATCGTCGCGATTTGAAATTAAAGAAAAATGATTGGGTGCATTTACGTTTTGAGAAGGCACGCCTGAGAAAGAAGAAGGGAAAGGAGAGGCTTTTTCCAAAGCTTAGTATGAGATACTACAGACCTTTCCAGATCTTCAAAAAGATCAATGTCTCCTTCCGACTGAAACTGCCTGACACTTGGAGGATTCACAATGCATTTCATGTGTCTCTTGAAACCTTTTAAAGGTGATGTGCCCGAAGATGGGGAGCCTGATGAGCAACCCGAAGTGGAAGAAAACAAGGAGATCCTTGTTCCTGAACAGATTTTGGCACATAAGGACAGAAAGACTAAGGGTAAAGTAAGAAGGCGGTTCTAGGTTAAATTCAAGATTCCTGCATTGCATGCGAAGTGGATGGAGGAGGAGGACCTAGCAAATACTCCTCAGATTGTAAAACTTTACCTTGAAGCTTTTGGTTTAGCATAGTCTAATCCAAATGGAACCCCGAATTCTGCTTGGCCGGAGATCTGGTGCAATGGGTCTGCACAAGAGGGGAGTTACTCCGCTCCTTTGTCAACAGATGCCTCGAATTTTAGAATACTAGAGTCACTGATGTCTCTTTGAGCTTCAGGGATGCTGAGAGCTGACAGTATTCTGTTGTATGACTTTATGAAATGGAATTCCGGATTATATCAAACTGACTTGTTCTTGACTTGTTTGAGTGCAGGAACTGATCGACGAAATGACTGCAGCATTTTGGTATGAATGATCTCGATAGACATGGTTGCAGTAGGGATTAGTCATTCAGGCATCTATGAGGCTTGAGTGGATCTAGATGCAATTGCTAATTGCATTGCCGTTAAATCATGGTCTGAGATCCGAATGAATGTTGAAAGTGATTTGTCATGTGATGTCCTGTGATGTCAAGTGATGTCGTATGATGTGATTGTCGATTGGAAAATATGCTAGATGTGTGTTCCTAGTGCGTCGGTACTAACAGTCAGTGTCTGCTAAGACAGTTTATGGCCTCTGTCTGTTTTCCAGGCGTAATCGAGGGCGATTACAATGCTTTCAAGAGGGGGGTATGTCACAAATTGGTGACGTGGCTACCATGTACACACACACCCGCCATGGCTGAAAATGCTGACGTGGTGCTGCAGTACAGACAAGCCCGCAAATTGCGGAAATGAAGACACGTGTAATGCTCTACGGACGCCCGCGTTCTGCGGTGTAAATTGCGGAAGCCCTAGGCTGCTTTTCTGGCTACGTAGTGTGGCCTGCTTTTCCTACGCAAGAGGAGAGAGAGAAAGAGGTTTTAGTACCTAGATTTATTTTTCCCTAAGAGGGCTTGTGAGAGGAAAATTGAGGGAGCTTTATTTTATGAAGAGCTTTTGATTTCTAGCTTTTGGGCCTTTGCTTTTAGCATCCCTTGTAAACCCTTTGAATATGTGTGTAGGCCTCTCACAACTCAAAGCATCTGGATGCAGAGTCTGAGAGTGAGCACCTGCCTACACTCTTGTACCTTGAACACAGATTAATACAAAAAGAAATACCGAATGGGGCACCAGTCTTTGGGGCCCATATCTCTAGGCACGGAACTCCGCTGGGCTAGTGTCAAATCAATTGTGAACTCTGAACTGTTTTGAAGTGATTATTTGTTTTGTCGTGGTAGATTGTCGACTTGGAGTGTCCAAGTCTGTTACAAATGGGGTCCCAAACCCCCCTCCAAGGGCCCCCCTCTGTATTGCTAGAGAGGTATTTGCTTTAGATTGCATTAAGTATGGTACAATGCTGCTAGATGCTGTGGTACTTGACGGCGATGATGTCGACGACGACGATGAAGACAACGATGACGATGTCAACAACAATGATAGTGTCGACGACAACGACAAGGTCAATGCTGAACTCGCTTATTTCATCTCTCTTATAAATCAATTAGTAAAGTTCTGAATTTCTTAATCATCTAAGCCAAGTGATTAACTTAGAGCTAGTTCCCATAGGGCAAGTAAAGAACTACCCATAAAATTGATACGTCTCGAAGGAAAAATCAAATCTCTTGCATAAGGTGGATTCATTAATGATTCTAATATGCCAATTGGTTTGTTATGATGCTCTCGGACTTTAGCTCTTTTTCAAGTTTATCATTTAAAGTAGTCAGTAAAATGGCCCCGGTTAAGAGAACTCACTTCGGTGGTACCCACGACCGCAAGGCGGGAACAAGCAATGTCAATGGAAAGGGAAAAGCTCCCATGGACGAACAAATACCGGCCATCTCACGGGCCATTGACGAAAAAATGGAAGAGGTAGGTCATAATTTTATTCAAGTCGTTTGAATTAACATTGCACACGTTTAGTTAGGAATGAACATATCCCCAAAACATGTTGGAGAAATCCGACGGAAACCTCGGCACTGAACTCATTTGTACATTAAAGTCTAAAGTAGGAAAGAAATGATTGATGGGTATGTTGTTTGCAATAGGAAAGAATGTCTGCTAGGGAAAATTTAGCTCGACATGTTCATTTTATTTCCAATGTTGAATCAGTCCTGACCCCCCTACTGATCACAGGGGACAGAGTTTCTCGTTAAGGGCTCTTGAATCCACGACTTGCTTTTTATGCGGTGGATACCCACGACTTGCTTTCTATGCGGTGAGAACCCACGACTTGCTGTCTATGCGGTGGAAGTGTCCATGTCGTGCTTTCTATGCGGTGGACATACGTAGTTGTATGGGCAGCTAGGCGACAACGGGAGGAGTAAACTCTCACTGGAGGGGGGATGTTGTACCTCCAGAACATTGGAATTTTAATGAATAAGTTTGAGTAGAATTTTTACTAGAATACTGTTTTGGTGCCGCTTTGCAATACTGATTGAAGGGCTGTCTTAATGAACATTGTGATTCGGAATTTAATCAAAGAATGTTTATGTTGAACAATCATTGTGGTAGTAATTAGGACACACAAGGAAGTGTGACTGTGGGGGTGGAAAGTGGGGACTTGGCTCAGGTTGCCAATGCCTATGAGATGGGTGGTCCCGATTGGTCGGGAACTCTCTATCTCCATAGTGTTTAATTCGATATTATAATACTCATTGCCCCTAGAGCGGTGAAATCTCGAGAGTACGTGCCTCTGAAACATGGGAAAAAAGGTACTCGGGGTTTCTCTCCTCTTGGAAGGTGGGTCTTAGGATCGCTAGATAGTTTAAGTACGCTTTCCTTGCGAGGTGGAGCTAGATCTCATTGCTAGTAGGCTCGAGCTCGACTCACTTTGTGATGAGAGATCGTCCGCTAGCTGAACCCTGAACCACTTTGTTTGCTTCCGCTATAGATCTAGAGGCCACCAGGTGCACCATCAGATCCGCTGTTTGATATGGCGGGGTCGGGACCTCACAGTCTCCTTGAGGTGCTCTAGCCCACATTCAGGCGCACATAAGGCCCTAGGACTATTTGTTTTGTTTTGTTGTGCACACAACTAATTAAATATTTTCGATAATGAATTATTTATTTACAAAATAATTTATTATTTACAAAAGTCTGATATAGTTACACTTGCGGTGAGAAATGCTCATGCTGGTTACTAGCTATTAATGCTAATGGTCCTAGGTTGTGCAATCAGAGGTATGCAGCTACTCTAAGTGGATAAATATGCACGGCCTACGCACAGGCTCACAAGGTTGCCAGAACACTTTCTAGGCTTCTTAAACCCTAGAAGTAGGAACTTGTCCACGTACACATAGGGTTAAATGTGCACGTGCCAGCACAGGATGAAAAACAAAGTTTTGCTTGCATTTTTGAACCTTCGACAAGCCTATGATCTATGTGTGAATTATTGATGGCATCAGATTAACGGAAATGTATGATGTTTTTTTTAGATCAAAAGTGCTTCAAAGTGGGCTAAGTGGGATGGCAAGTTGAAGATGTCCAAAGTGAGGGATTTTTTTGCTCAGGGATGTAGAGCTTGAAGTGTTGAGAAAGTTGGTTCAGACGGCTTATCAAACAGAGCTATGGAGTGTGAGATATGGATGTTTGCAGCTGGAGGTGGTTGCAGATCCAAGACGGATAGGGCAGATGATGACAGGTGATCAAAACAAGTTTCAGCGGATAGAACTGTAGAGCTTGAATTACAGAGCCTGTCGGTCTTCTCAGATCATCAAACAAAGTCGCCGATGCCGAGATACTGAGCTTTGAAGTTTCAGTAGGGGTCAGTTCTGAGCCAATTTGCCCGCTTTGGAAAATGTGCCATCAGGCAGTTTTTGGAGCTCGACAAGGTTTGTGGACGTAGTATTCACTGTATGAAGTCAACAGGAAGTGGCGGTTCGTGAATCGGATTCTCGGTGGCCGAGATATGTTAGCCTAAAGTCGGATGCAGTTGACGGTGGAATGTGGACAGATGCTTTTCTCTATTTTTTGCGGCTTTGGTTCGTTTGGTTTCGGAGTTTTGGAAAGCAGCAAAGATCCCACTGGTACTTCACCTTGCTGACCTCAATTCCCCTGACATTACAGCTTGGCAGTAGGACCTTTGGGCGATAAATTATAGAACTTCAAAAGGGGATGTGGAAAGAGGTTTTTTTATATGTATACTTGAAATTCAAGGTAGGCCTAGAGGGGGTTTGGTCACAAGCCGCCACGTGGCATCGAGTGCTTCCACATGCGAGGACAGGGACAAGGCACTTGGGGTATATGAGCCACACGAGTACCCCCTCATTGTGTACACCGTGGAGAGAAGGGAGAGCTTCAAAGGGGAGGCGGCCATGACGCCCGACAGCCCTGGCACTGCACGGGGCTGTCGTCACAGGAGTTTTGGTTGCTTTGGGCGTGCGGTGGCGCCTCTAGGTGGAGCCGATCGGCGATGACGTGGCATGTTCGGCTCGATGGCATGTCCTGCGGTGCCCTAAGGGCCCATAACTTTTGAATGCTGAGGGAGGGACCCTACTAGCGCTGGCGCTAGTGCCTAGCAGGGGCCCCTTCCCCGGTGCGCTCGGGAGAAATGTGTGTGTGTGTGTGTGAGAGAGAGAGAGACAGAGAGAGAGAGAGAGAGAGAGATGAAAGCCCAAGGGGGCGGTTCATGCTAAGAGAGAGAGAGAGGGGTCTAAAGCGAAATCAGAAGCACGAAAGAACTCGACGGGGGTTCAATTCTTGGGAGTTTTCTAATCAAAGGGTTGCAATTCAAAGGGCATAGTGAAGCAGGCGTATGCAACAGAATTGTAAAAGAGACATCAGAAATCTAAAGTTGTATCACTTGTCAGTTGACAGCTTCTCTTGTGACTCGATTCTATGTTTCTTACCCCTTTAATAGTTAATAGCGTTCTCATTTGCAGTCTTTTCTCTTAAACTCTCTCTAATCACCATAAATACTTATATTAAACCTCTGCACTCATTTATCTTAGCTTGAACGTCTGTTAAGCTCTTGTCTACAGCCAGAAGCCGAGTGCTTTCCCGGTTGACCCTGGAGAAACGCGCACTCCGACAACGCAAGCATCAACCGCATCTCCATTCGTTCGTATTCCGTAGGCCGAGGTGGCCCATACTCTTTGTTTGTTGTTCCACTAGAATTTTCCGTCCTTTCACCCAATCCAAAATTGTCGGGTGGGTTTTGATTCTTGCCGGAATCGTCACTTGAATCTATGTGTGTCACGGTAAAAAGGGATCGGATTTTCCCACTGGAAGGAAAGATCGACTGAGCTCTAATACCACTGTAACAGAGTTGGACACCCAAGTCGAAAATCTGGCACGACACACAAGAGAATCACTTAAAACACTTCACAAATTTAATCACAATTCACTTGAGTCACCCGGCGTAGTTCCGTACCCAGAGATATTGGCCCCAAAGTCTGGCGGTCCCTTTCGGTATTTATTTTTATGCTTGAGCAAGTTACAGAGTGCGAGGGTCCTCTCTGCTCAGCTGTTCATCAGCAAGACAGAGACAAGAGACCCTCCCCATACATATTTAAAGGCCCCATGGGCTCTCAAAAGCAATACATGAAAAGCTTCAAACTCCAAAAGCTTGTGCTAAATCCTGCCAACCAATGCACGGAATTCAATACAGCTACCACGTCATCAATCAGCGCGAAAAGCGAAGAGTCCGTACAATTGCCATGTCAGCATGTTCTACACGATCTCTCTCTCTTTATGACTCTACTGTCCCCAAGGCCCCATCGGACGGGACCCTATAAGTTGGAACAACTTATAACTTTAAATCTCGTCAATTTCCGGTGCACATGCCACGTCATCATTTTGTGACAACTCTTGTGCGACAATACCTTTGAGGAATTCCAGCCATCCAGCTAGAGTGTTTTGTGCACAAGAGGGGGCTGATCTTGGATTGATTTCAGCCAGTGTACTCGCCCTTGTTGAGGAGTTTGAAGACCCTTCCCATGGGAGGTTGATTGCAACTTGGAAGCCTGGTTTGTACATGGCTATAGAGCATTCCCTTGCAAGTTGCGACCTTTGAGTGTCTTGTCCATGGCACCCAAGAAGGATGTGGCATGGAGTTCTCATAATGTGGTCAACACAATCGATGACATGCATGTTGACACAATCGATGATTCTTTGGAGCGTTTGCAAAGGTCTACTCATGATGAGGAGTTACAAGAGTTACTTCAGAGGAAGGTTCTAGTGTTTCTAGTGTCTCTACACTATCAAAAGCTATATGCAGCCAACTACCAGGATTGAAAGGTGCATATGCAGGCACTATTAGAGACTACAACCTTATCTTGATGGTGCACAACGAGATTGAGTGGTCAAAGGCTCCTACGGATGTACTCTTTCTTCCAAGGAGTTGGAGAAGCTTGCACAATATCAACAATCATCGGATCGGTTGAAGCATGTGGCATGGAGTTCTCATAATGTGGTCAACACAATCGATGACATGCATGTTGACACAATCGATGATTCTTTGGAGCGTTTGCAAAGGTCTACTCATGATGAGGAGTTACAAGAGTTACTTCAGAGGAAGGTTCTAGTGTTTCTAGTGTCTCTACACTATCAAAAGCTATATGCAGCCAACTACCAGGATTGAAAGGTGCATATGCAGGCACTATTAGAGACTACAACCTTATCTTGATGGTGCACAACGAGATTGAGTGGTCAAAGGCTCCTACGGATGTACTCTTTCTTCCAAGGAGTTGGAGAAGCTTGCACAATATCAACAATCATCGGATCGGTTGAATGCTAAAATCCGGTCTTTCATCTGCCTCAATTGCACTCAAAAGGCACTTGGGCATATTCGGAGTATGATTAATGCTCGGTAGATTTTGAACCACTTGGATGAAGTTTACAACGGGATGACACCTATGACGAGTGCTCACCTTGAGGTACAGTTGCCCACTTTAGACCCTAGGGATGAGCACGCTCAAGCAAGCAGGTGGAGATGGATAGCAAAGTAGTGGTGGGAAAGACTGAGGGCTTGCATGACAAGGGTGAAGTGGCAGGTTGTGAGGATGCAGGGTAGCCGCGTCTCTCTCTCTCTCTCTCTCTCTCTCTCTCTCTCTCTCTCTCTCTCTCACACACAAAAACTGGTGACGTGGCTGCTCTGTACACACACACCCGCTTTGGCTGGCTGACGTGGCAGTGATGTGGCAGCAACGTACGGACCTCCATGAAATCGCGGCGCATTCTACAGAAATCCGTACGGCCTAATGACGTGGCAGCAGCGTACAACAGCTTTTGGGCCTGCTTTATTCTACGCAATTTAGCAAGAGAGAGAGCTTTATTTTAGCTTCACTTTATTTTAGTAAGCAAGCCTTGTGAGAGGAAATTGCTTTATTTTGAAAGCTTTTGGAGCAGCTTTTGTAATCCCTTGTAACTCTTTATAAGTGTGGTTTGGGTTCCCACTTCTCAGAGCATCTGGACGCAGAGTATGAGAGTGAGACCCAATCACTCCCTTGTATTTTGAGCACAGATTATAGTACAAAAAGAAATACCGAAAGGGGCGCCAGTCTTTGGGGCCCATATCTCTAGGCACGGAACTCCGCCGGGCCGTGTCGAATCAATTGTGAACTGTGAACTGTTTTGAAGTGAATTCATGTCGTGTCGCCGTAGAATCTTGACTTGGAGTGTCCAAGTCTGTTACAGTGGTATCAAAGCGCGTCCGATTTCTCTTCTACCGAGAAATCCGATCCTTTTTCTAGCGACACTTATGGATTCAGATAGAGATCAATCGACTTCCTCTGCATCTGGAGATGCAGGAAGAGATCACAAAGAAGATTCTCACAAGGAGTATGTCCCGCCTCGGCCTACTCAGGCGGAGATTGAAGAGATGGAGCATCGAGATTGGTTGACGATGCAACAAAGATGATGATAAATTTTGCAATGGACCCGAAATTTGCAAAATTTTTGACCCAGACCTCCTTCGACGAGGTGCACTCACAGTGGCGGCAAACCAGAGGACCACCCCTCAAACCGGCACTCAAGAAACCTCCTACTCCAAGAATGTTTACAGAGCAAGAATTAGAAGAGGTGGTTGATACACGAATTTCTCAGCTTTTTGACGCATCCAACAAAGCCAAAAAGCACGACAAAAAGCAAAAGAAAGGAACTCACTTCCCGGGTTATTTGGGTCGTCAATTTGCTTTTTCCTTGGCAAGAAAGCAGAAAAACCATGTCAGATTTGAAGGAGTATCTAGTTCTTCTTCTTCTTCTTCTTCTGACAATCCTTCTAGCTCTTCTGACTTGAGCGAAGAAGACAGAAAAGGGAAAAAGCGAAGCAAAAAGCAAAAGCTTCGGAAAGGGCAAGAAAAAGACAAAGAAGCCTAAATTTTGCCAAGTTTCGGACAGTTCTACAAAGGACTCGTCTTCTGACAGTTCGGACTCTGATGATCACAGATTCTATGCAAAGAAGAAGAATTTCTATAAAGCCAACCAGTATGACTTTCTGGAGGATAAGAGCAAGAAAGTCTGAGAGTTTAAAGAAGGTGGGCAGTCAATTAAATTTGACACGTTTTCTGGATTTCGAGATGCTTCGAAAGGCTCTGGCCTTCATACAGCAGTTTGACATAGCTTTCTCTGGAGGAGATTACTTACAACACTCCAAGATTCGGAGGGCTACCTCTTACTTCAAGGGAAATGCTCTAGCTTGTTGGTACACTCTTCTATTGAACAAGAAAGCGCCAGTTAAATGGCTGAAATTTAAGAGGCTTTTTATTTCTTCTTGGTTGAATCGGGAGTACGAACGCGACATACGAACTGCTTGGAACCATCTTCGGATGACCAAGAAAGATTCATTGGACGCATATTGCGAGAGATTTTGAAGCTCTTTTCTACCAGCCTCTTCATTTAAGAAGATCTCGTTCAAAGAACATATTGAGCGGTTTACCTTGGGACTTCCTACAGAGATCCGAGATCAGGGCTTAGAGCAAAAGTCAGATTCCATTCAGGAACTGATGAGTCATGCGAAACGGGGTTTTGCCATTCATTCAGGCAACTTGACCTACCCTTCATATGAAATCGTGACCGAACAAACTTCGAACAATGAAAGTAGAAAGCAGAAGAGCAACCCTGAAAAGAAAGAAAAGGATGCACGACCCAAGCTCACTCTTCGAGAGAGGGCTAACTACATCAGAGAGGGGAAGTGCTTTGGATGCGGGGAAACTGGGCATATCTCCGCCAAGTGCCCTAAAAAGGCACCGAAAGAACAGAATGACAAAGATGAAGACAAGCCTGAGGGTTCGAAAGCAGCTAAGGAACATGGTCGAAAAGGCAAGATGAAAGCAGGACTGGTTCCCGATTGCATGGGTACTAACCCAAGCACGATTGACGAGAGTACAGAACTTTGCCGAGCATGGGGCAAAGTGAAAGACCAAGAAGCCCTCATTTTCTTTGATGAAGGAGACAAGGCCAACTTCATTTCACTTGAATTGGCAGCGCGGCTCGAGATCACACCCGATCTGATGGGACCAATAGCAGAGCCAGTTCTAGCGGCACCCGGCAGGGACGTAGCCATTACACCTGTCATTGGCAAACTTCGGTTGCATTGTCAGGGGTATTTGGGGCACAAGGACTTCTACATAATGCCCTTGGAAGGTTGTGTTGTCCTCCTGGGAATTCTTTGGTACCATAAGAACAATTCCGTCGTCGACTATCGGGCGAGAAAAGCGACTTTGAGTACAAAGAAGGGCCGAACTACTGTACTTGATGTAAAACTTAAGTGCGAGTCTGTCCCTATTGTATCGGCCTCGGCCATTTCAAAATTAATGAAATCCAGTCTATTTGTTTACTCGATCTTTTTGAAAGAGTTGAATGTTGAGATGTCACGTGACACATCCCAACCCTATGTGTCCGTGGACAAGCTACACCATAGCAGGGTTCCCGTCAGTTCAGTCAGTTTAGATTAGCAGTGATCTGGCACTTTTGTAAGTCTATTCGTAGACCCTGCATGCCCAATCGCTTAGCATAGATGCATATCCTCCGGTTGCACACAGCATGATCATCGGAATTCCCATCAGAATCCATTAGCATCAGTTAGGGAAACTTTCCAGTGCATTTAGCCTATTTTCCTATTTTTGGTTTTTTTCACTTATTATTTTTAAGTGACTTTCCAACAAAAGTAGGTAGGGCGATTTTGCTAAGTTAATATATAAGCAAACCCAAGTTCACACTTTCTGGCAGAAGAGGCAGCAGGAGCTTCCCGCTCAACAGGTCACTTCTCAGCAGTAAAACCCCCCCCCCCAGAAGCCTGGCATTTTGGTTTTCCATCCTCGCCTACAACATCAAAGCCCTAGCGCTTTGGACACAGAGATCAGCCGATGTGTCCTCTTGCAGTACCACGGCAACACCAGATCCCCAGGATCCTCCCCCCCTTGCATCATCGCCAAGACCATCAGCATTGTAGCGTTTTGCTCACCAAACCTCAGCACCAACATCAGCGTTTTCAGCCCATGCACTAACGCCAGCAAGACAGATCCCTTCAGCGTTTTTGTTCAAGTATTCGGACCCTTCCAGACCAGCGTTTTCAGCATTATAGCACCTGCTGTGGCAGCATTTTTCAGCCAAGGAACTCTCTCCAAAAACGCAGCCTAAAGAGCAGCAGCATCAGCGTTTCCATCCTCAGCATGACCCCCGACAGTACCAATCATTTTCAGCCATCAAGACAGCAGTAGAACAGCCAGTTTCAACCCCGAAACAGTCCATAAATTCAGCCACCAAGAAGATCACAGATTTCAGCCTAAGTCGCCGTCGTCATCACCGTCGTCGTCGGCGGCATAGTCCAATTGCATCAGTCCATTGCATACGCATTGTACACTTTTGTGCAATCAAAGATTAGACCACTCTCACCGACGAGAGTGGGGCCTTCGGAGGAGGGTTTTACAACCTCTCGGGTGTCGTATCTCTTCTCTCTCCTTCTCTCAGTCTCATTCACTTGCACGCACAATATCCACTCACTTTGTTCGTGATCATAGCACTCTCCATAAGACGGAAAGCTCTCTCTTTCCCTAAGAACTAAAAGGCCTTGAGCAATAAAGATCACTAATCTTGAGAAAATACAACATTCATTCCGCTGCACATTACATTGGTATCAAAGCTTTGGAAGTGTTCTGCATTACTCAAGGAAAGAACCACAAGAACTTTTTTTTGCTTGTTGCAATCGCACGAACCCAAGTTTACTTGGGCGTGGCGATTCCTAATCGTGTTTTGTTGAAGAGTGACAGGAATCCCAAGAAAGAAGGGCTTGTCCAACCTCCCCTTGTGTCTCTTTTCACTCATTGAGAGCGAACCGTGCACTTAGCGGCCGGCCAATCGACGAGAGGTGGGAAAAAGCAACCTTGGCGTGAGCACAAGGCCGCCAAGGGGTGCGCCCGCAGAAAAGAGTAGAACTCGGGTGAAGAGAAGATCCTTCTCAACGCGATTTGCAAGCGAAAGAAAACCTCAAGAACCCCAAGAACCCAAGACCCTCAAGACTCAAGAACCTCAAGAACCCACGATTCTCACGAATCAAGGACCTCAAGACCCTCAAGAACCCAAGTTCCTCGCGAGCTTAAGACCCCAAGATTATAGTGCATGGTCGTCACCCGAAGCGGAATCGATACTTCGCATACAGGTGATGAGCATGAGAGAGCCGACGAAGACTCGTCCCCACCCGGAGATGATTTCTTCAACCCTCCCCCTTCGCCATCTACGCCAAACCCTATGGAGGCAGTGGTCAAGCAGATGATGGCCATGATGGATAGACAAGAAGCAAATCACCTTGCTCTTGCCACAAAACAAGAAGAAAATCGACTTGCTTTCGAACGCGAGCGCGATGAACGAGAGGCTCAAAGGGAGATTCGTCATCAAGAATTTATTTCCCATATCCTAACCTCGAAGACCGAACCACCCAAAGATCGTGGGAGTTTGTCAAGTGGCACAAGCCACGACGCGGATTCCAATCATCCAGTCACAGAAAAGTTGACTTTCAGTAAGTATGACGGTAAGATAGATGCTACAGTTATCCATTCTTGGTTGCATCAATTTAATGTTTATTTTGCGACAACTAAGAAGACAGGAAACAACAAAGTTTTGACAGCAGCTATGTACCTTGCCGGTGATGCCATCAATTGGTACCACGCATGGCAAGAGGCACAGCTAGCCGCGCACCTAGCGACGATTTCACGCCCCTCTTTTAGTTGGGCTGATTTCCAAGACAAGCTCAAGGCACGGTTTATGCCACCTCAGTACCTTGCACGATTGAAGGACGATTGGTGAGCTCTCAAGCAAAATGGTATGCCAGTTATGTCTTTCTCTTATCGTGTTTTGCAGCTAGGTACCCAACTACGCATGTCGGATGAAGAGCGCAAAGAGGCTTTTCTCTTTGGATTGGACGAGTATATCAAGTACGATGTCGAGGTACTCGATCCAATCGATCTCAACAAGGCGGTAGCGATTGCTCTCGAACAGGAGATGAAGCACAACAAGGGAAAGCCTAAGGAGAACAAGACTTCCACAAGTACCTCGCAGACTCCTCAGATCGGTAAGAACGGTAAGAATGGTAAGAGTGATAACTCTTCTAACCAATCTTCCAACAGCCTCTCATCAAAAAATTCTTCCAATGAACCTAAGGGTAAGGCTAACACAATTGCTAAACCTAAGCTTACTCCGGATGAAAAGGTAGCACAAGGAATTGTAGGAGGTTACATCATGTCGGAAGAACAAAGCACTTATTCTAAGGAAGGTCGTTGTTTTCATTGTCACATTAAGGGTCACATAAAACGAACATGTCCTAAGCTTGAATCGAATGAATCTAAAGAACCCACAGCACCCACTACATCTGTCAATGCAATGAATGATAACACGGGTGTGCCCAAAGTTTCTCAGGACCCTCCCATTGATGATTCTCTCATTAAATGTTATGGTCGTACGTCGGGGCACCGTTTTGTCATATTGTTTGACCCAGGTAGTATGCATGATGTGATCAGTCCCTCTCTTGTTGAGAGAGCCGACCTCGAAGTTAGTCAGAGATATCCTATCGAGGTCTCTGGCTTTCGTCCTGGTATGGACGCTCTCATCACGAAGGAGTGCCTTGATGTGTTGTTTGCAATTCAACAGACTGCCTTCACTAGAAGATTTGTTGTTTCTCCTCTCTCAGGATGTGATATGATTCTAAGCATAAAATGGTTTCGTGAAATAAACTCTCTCGTTGATTGGGAGGCTAACACTTTAACTCTCAATGCCAAAAGTGATTCTCCTACTGTCTTCCATGGAGTGGATACTTCTCCTTCTCCATCTCTCATTGCTAATATGCAGGACAAGGTTGAAAGGATTCGAGATAATAGACTCTTTCAGTCTCTTTTTCTCCACAACATGACACACAGAACTTGCATGATTATGAGAAGCATGATGATTTGAAGGATAATGATTTGCATGATGATTTGGATGAAAAAGACAAGCATGATGAATTGCATGAAGATGGTGTGATTGTTCACAAGGATGATGTGTTAGTTGATGCTTTTTCTAGCAAAGTTAACCTCGTTGTAGATTCGATCAATCACCAAGAATCGATCTTGGCTTTCAAGTTGAGGTCCACAGATCCCCCACAAGAAGATTCGATAGATTCTGAAGAAGCGATCTTGGCTCTCGAGTCTTGGTCCTGAGAACCATTACAGGAAGTATTATGTGTTCGCATGATTGATACGCACGCATTGTTCGAGAGTTTCATTCGTGAAGGTTTCCTGTATTTTAGTCAACATCGTTATGTGATCCCTTTTCCTAGGCATGACATATTGTATGTTGAGCACGTTTCTCTCTTGGATGAATACGAATGTATGCGGATTGTTCATGAAAAGCTGAAAAGTTTGTATGTAAGGAAGTCGCATTGCATGTCTCTTCCTTGGCATGACACAGTTTCCGGAAGAGCACATGATAGTATGAGCACCAAGCATGGGCATTTCCATTGTGATTTGTCACAGTTGATTGATTTCGATCAAACAGAAAAGATTCGATCTCATTGTTTGCATGTGTTTGATGAACGGGTTGTCACTCCGTCTCTATGTTCATCTACATTGCATGCACAGTCTTTAGAGAAGACACGATTTTTTTCCTTCACTTTACATGGAATGGGTATGTTCATGGTTTGGTGTTGGAGATGGTTTCAGGAATTTTCAGCCATGGAGATTCTTGAAGACGAAAGAAGCAGGACTCTACACGAAGTTGAAGCATTAAAGGAGCCACAGAAGACTTTGTGTCGCTTTCAGCGCGGCCCAAAGAAGCAAGCGTTGCAGACCTTTATGAAGTTCAAGTACCGCGCGACCCACACATCAGAGTGGGCCAGCGAAGAGTCCCTTCCAGGATTCCGGATGCTGTTGGCGATCTCCCTCGACGCCATACAGTTCGGTACCAATACCTCACTTTGAAAAGGAGGGGCTGTCACGTGACACATCTCAACCCTATGTGTCCGTGGACAAGCTACACCATAGCAGGGTTCCCATCAGTTCAGTCAGTTTAGATTAGCAGTGATCTGGCACTTTTGTGAGTCTATTCGTAGACCGTGCATGCCCAATCGCTTAGCATAGATGCATATCCTCCGGTTGCACACAGCATGATCATCGGAATTCCCATCAGAATCCATTAGCATCAGTTAGGGGAACTTTCCAATGCATTTAGCCTATTTTCCTATTTTTGGTTTTTTTCACTTATTATTTTTAAGTGACTTTCCAACAAAAGTAGGTAGGGCAATTTTGCTAAGTTAATATATAAGCAAACCCAAGTTCACACTTTCTGGCAGAAGAGGCAACAGGAGCTTCCCGCTCAACAGGTCACTTCTGAGCAGTACCCCTCCCAGAAGCCTGGCGTTTTGGTTTTCCATCCTCGCCTACAACATCAAAGCCCTAGCGCTTTGGATACAGAGATCAGCCGGCGTGTCCTCTTGCAGTACCGCGGCAACACCAAATCCCCCGCATCCTTCCCCCCTTGCATCATCGCCAAGACCATCAGCATTGTAGCGTTTTGCTCACCAAACCTCAGCACCAACATCAGCGTTTTCAGCCCATGCACTAACGCCAGCAAGACAGATCCCTTCAGCGTTTTTGTTCAAGAATTCGGACCCTTCCAGACCAGCATTTTCAGCATTATAGCACCTGCTGTGGCAGCGTTTTTCAGCCAAGGAACTCTCTACAAAAACGCAGCCTAAAGAGCAGCAGCATCAGCGTTTCCATCCTCAGCATGACCCCCGACATTACCAATCATTTTCAGCCATCAAGACAGCAGTAGAACAGCCAGTTTCAGCCCCGAAACAGTCCATACATTCAGCCACCAAGAAGATCACAGATTTCAGCCTAAGTCGCCGTCGTCATCACCGTCGTCGTCATCGGCATAGTCCAATTGCATCAGTCCATTGCATACGCATTGTACACTTTTGTGCAACCAAAGATTAGACCACTCTCACCGACGAGAGTGGGGCCTTTGGAGGAGGGTTTTACAACCTCTCGGGTGTCGTATCTCTTCTCTCTCCTTCTCTCAGTCTCATTCACTTGCACCACAATATCCACTCACTTTGTTCATGATCATAGCACTCTCCATAAGACGGAAAGCTCTCTCTTTCCCTAAGAACTAAAAGGAACCTTGAGCAATAAAGATCACTAATCTTGAGAAAATACAACATTCATTCCGCTGCACATTACATGAGAATAGGACAAATATGACTGAACTTGATAAAGAACGCCAAGATTTTCTCCACACTCATGCCGATTGCTTTTCAAAGGGCTTGTCAGGCAAGATACCACCAGCTCGTCCTCAAGATCATACCATTGATGTGATGCCTGGAAGCACACCACCAAACCGGCCACCTTACCGTGTGAGCTGAGACCAGAACAAAGAAATTATGAACCAAGTGAAAGACCTCTTGGAAAAGGGTCTTGTCCAGCCTAGTACTTCACCGTACTGCTCTCCAGTGTTGTTGGTTTTGAAGAAAGACGGATCTTGGAGAATGTGCATCCATTACAGATCTCTCAATAAAATCACCATCGAGAACAGATTTCCGATTCCTAGGATCGATGATATTCTTGACCAACTACAGGGATCCTCATGTTTTAGCAGGATCGATTTGAAGAGCGGATATCATCAGATTCGAATCGCGCAGGGAGATGTCTACAAGATAGCTTTTTGGACGACTTTTGGGTTATTTGAGTTTTTGGTGATGCCTTTTGGCCTAAGCAATGCTCTAGTGACATTTAATCCGATGATGGACAGGATTTTTCGAACTATTTGTTGGCACTTTCTTTGACCACATCATTGTTTTCTCCAAAGATGAGGCAGAACATAGAGAACATCTGCTATAGGTCTTTCAAGCATTACGAGATCACAAGTAGGTGATTAATGCAAAGAAAAGTGAATTTTTGCTACCCGAGATACACTTTTTGGGACACGTCTCAGCAGCAGGAGTACAGATGGACCCGGCCAAGATAGAGACTATCCGTGATTGGCCCGATTTGAAGAATGTCCACGAAGTTAGAAGCTTATTGGGCTTATGTTCGTACTACAGGCGGTTCATTAGAAAGTTTGCAGAGATTGCTTCCCCTTTGCTATCTTGACACAGAAAGGAGTCCCTTTCTCGTGGGGACCCACAGAGGTGACTGCCTTTCAGACTTTGAAAGAGAAATTGACTACGGGACCAGTTTTGACTTTGCCGGATTTGCAGAAGTCATTTGAAGTATAATGTGATGCTTGTGGTCGTAGTCTGGGTGCGGTCGTGATGCAAGAAGGCCATGTCATTGCCTATGAAAGCCGATTGTTTTCAAGGCCGGAATTGACAGCACAGATTTATGAGAGAGCTTTTGGCGGTTATCCATGCTCTTATTCAGTGGTGACATTACCTACTCGGAGCGGATTTTACTGTCTTCACAGACCAGCAGAGTTTACGCTATTTCTTGTCACAGAAGCAGCTATCGTAAAAGCAGATGCAGTGTGCGAACATCTTGTCACAGTTTCACTTCCAGATTGTCCATGTGCAAGGACAAAAGAACTTGGTGGGAGATGCATTTGTCTCGGAAGCTGTTGGTTCTGGCTATTTCAGCGATTCATCATCGGAGCTTCGAGCATACGGTCGATCAGTATGCCACAGATACAGATTTTGCAGATATTTTCACTCGAATACGGAATGGGAAGATAGTAGCGGGATATTCTATTCGCGATGGCTACTTGATGAGGAAAACGATGTTGTGCGTTAGATAGCCATTGAGGGAAAAGGTTATAACCGAATGGCACTGTCCACCTTTTTCGGGTCACCACGGCATTGCTAGCACCCTGAAAGGTGTGGAGAGATACTTCTTTTGGAGACTCAAGAAGGATGTAGACGATTTTGTACGCAGGTGCTTGGTATGCGAGAAGATCAAGTTTGACAGGCATAAAGCACAAGGATTGTTACAACCTTTACCCATACCCATGCGCCCCTGGGAAAGTATTGCAATGGATTTCATTTTTGATCTCCCGAGAACACAGAGTGGTCACGATGGTATCTGGACTGTTATTGACAAATTTAGCAAGCAAGCTCATTTCATTCCAGTAAAGAAAACAGTCAAGGCGGATCACTTAGCGAGACTGTTTGTGGACCAGATCTTCAGATTACATGGCATGCCTGGGACAATTGTCTCCGACAGAGACCCTAGATTCACGAGTTTGTTTTGGAAGGCTATTTGAAGAACATTGGCACACGATTGCAGTTCTCGTCATCGTTCCACCCGCAAACTGACGGGCAATCTGAGATTGCTAATTCAGTGGTACTAGATTTATTGTAAGACTAGATTTATTGAAGTCTTACATCTAGGATCAGAAAACTCAATGGGAAAACTATTTAACTTAGGTGGAATTTGCCTACAGTAACACGATACACTCTTCGACGTGGAACGCGCCATTTGAGATTATTGAAGGTGCTACGAAGGTTCCACCCTTCCTAAGCACAAAAGATAAGATTTTTGAAGCCCACGAGTACACGCGTGACTTGGACACCGCTTTTGCCAAGGTCCACGAGGCTTTGCAGAAATCTCAAGAAAGATAGAAAAGGCAGTAGATCGCCATCGTCGTGATTTGTGTCATAAACTGCTGACGTGTCAAAGCCTAAAGAATGGAGCCAACTTGCAGATGTCGGCCGAGGGGCCTAAACCCTAAGAAGAACAAGTAACAGACGAAGAAGTCCTACCAACTTATGGGAACCCCGTCTGATGGGGCCCCAAGTGACAAAGGATTAAAATAAAGCAGGACCCGCACGCACGCACAAACTGATGACGTGGCAGATTTCCGAAAATTGCGCTGACATGATGACGTGGCAGGCTGTACGGATTTCCGAGTTTTGCGCTGGCTGATGACGTGGCAAGCTGTACGGATTTCCGAGATTTACGCTGGCAGCTTTTTGGCTTTGCTTTTGGCCCAGAAGCTTTTGAGTTTTAAAAGCTTTTCACTGTAACTGCTTTTCAGGCCAAGGGCCTTTATGAGGTTAGGGCTCATTCTCTAGCATGCTTCCTGGAGAAGGTGCAGAGTTTGGAGTACCGGCTTGTACTGTGTTGATGCAATATAAAGAAATACCGAAAGGGGCGCCAAGGTTTGGGGCCAATACTCTCTGGGAGGAATTCCGCCACTCCGTGTCACATGTCATCTCTCTCTCTCACTTCAATTGTTATTGAAGTGCTAAAAGTCTGTTCAATATGTTCTTTTCTATTGGCACGTGGTGCTCGTCTTGTGACAATTTGAAAATGAAGGAGAACGATTGGGTGCTCTTACGTTTGAGAAGGCACGCCTGAGAAAGAAAAAGGAAAAGGAGAGGCTTTTTCCAAAGCTTAGTATGCGATACTACGAACCTTTCCAGATTTTCAAAAAGATAAAAGATGTCTCCTTTAGACTGAAGCTGCCCGATACTTGAAGGATTCCCAATGCTTTTCATGTGAGTCTCCTGAAGCCTTTTAAAGGCGATGTGCCTAAAGATCCCCTGATGAGCAACCCGAAGTGGAAGAAAACGAGAGATCCTTGTTCCAGAACAGATATTCGCACATAAAGACAGAAAGATTAAGGGTAAAGCGATAAGGCGGTTCTTGGTTAAATTCAAGAATTGTCTTGCATTGGATGCGAAGTGGATGGAGAAGGAGGACCTAGCAGATACTCCTCAGATTGTGAATCTTTACCTTGAAGCATTTGGATTAGCATAGTCAGCCCGAACTCAGCTTGGGCGGAATCTGGTGTAGCGGGTATGCACAAGAGAGAAGTCGCTCCGCTCCTTTGTCAACAGATTGCCTCGATTTTTTATGCTAAAGTCACTGATGTCTCTTTGAGTTTCAAGTATACTATGAGCTGACAATATTCTGTTGTATGACTTTATGAACTGGAATTCCCGATAATATGATACTGATTTGTTCTTGCCTTGTTTAAGTGCAGGAACTGATAGACGAAATGACTACAGCATTTCAGTCTGAACGGTCTCGATAGACATGATCGCAATAAGGATTAGTCAATCGGGCATCTATGAGATCCCGAGTGGATCTAGATGCGATTGCTAAAAACGTTGCCGAATAATCATGATCTGAGATCTGAATGAATTTTGAATGTGATTTGTCATGGTGATGTCCTGTGATGTCAAGTGGTGTCTTGTGATGTCGTGTGATGTGACTGTCGATTGGTAGATGTGCTAGATGTGTCTTCCTAGTGAGTCAATACTAATAGTCAGTGTCTGCTAAGACAATTTATGGCCTCTGTCTGTTTTGCAGGCGTAATCGAGGGCGATTACAATGCTTTCAAGAGGGGGATCTGTCACAAACTGGTGACGTGGCTGCTCTATACACACCCGCTTTGGCTGGCTGACGTGGCAGTGACGTGGCAGCAAGGTACAAACGTCCCCTGAAATTGCGGTGCATTCTGCAGAAATCCATACGGCTTGATGACGTGGCAACAACGTACAGCAGCTTTTGGGCCTGTTTTATTCTACGCAAATTAGCAAGAGAGAGAGAGAGCTTTATTTTAGCTTTGATTTATCTTAGTAAGCAAGCCTTGTGAGAGGAAATTGCTTTATTTTTTAAAGCTTTTGGGGCAGCTTTTGGGGCTTTGCTTTTGGTATCCCTTGTAACTCTTTATAAGTGTGGTTTGGGTTCCCACTTCTCAGTGCATCTAGACGCAGAGTCTGAGAGTCAAACCCAATCACTCCCTTGTACTTTGAGCACAGATTTTGATACAAAAAGAAATACCAAAAGGGGCGTCAGTCCTTGGGGCCAATATCTCTGATCACGGAACTCCTTTGGGCCGTGTCAATCGATTGTGAACTGTGAACTGTTTTGAAATGAATTCCTGTCGTGTCGCGGCAAAATCTTGACTTGGAGTGTCCAAGTCTCTCTCTCTCTCTCTCTCTCTCTCTCTCTCTCTCTCTCTCTCTCTCTCTCTCTCTCTCTCTCTCTCTGCACACATGTGGATAACTTGTTCTTACCCTGTAGTAGCATCACCTCGTCTGAGCTTTCCAAGATTGCTATGCCTACCATTTTCATCGTAGGCCCTTCCCCTCCCAAGACCATATCCAAATCCAATTCCAATCCCACAACCAGCACCAAGACCAGCTCCAAATTGCAAGCCTGGGAATCCAAACCCTATCCCAGCACCTGTTTGATAAAGTACAATAATAATTGAAAACTATAGCCTGGCAATTACAAGAATGTATAAAAACATAAGTATAACGTGCACCGTACTACTACCATTTGGCGTATGTAGGCTGTGTGTGTGTGTGTGTGTGTGTGTGTGTGTGTGTGTGTGTGCGCGCGCGCGCACTCCACGCACATGACGTGCATATGCATCCCACCTCACATGCTCATTGCATGCAGCAGAACTTCCGGACATAAGTTAACGACAAACATTCTGTTTGCGGGGGTGTGTTACCTCCAACCAGACCAGCACCAACGCCAACACCACATCCGACGCCATAGCCGAATCCAGGGCCGAGCTTGCCCAAGTCAGGGGTACGCAGCACAGGCAATCTCCATAACACACCTTTGTTTTCTTCCATTGCTCGCAATGCACACCAAATGGCCACCCCGAGAATGACAAATGCCGTCACAGGAAACGAACACGTCTTGAGTTCGAAACAAGCTTTTCTCTCTTCTCTCTCTATATAGGGCAGAGTCAAAGGGGAGTACAAAGTAACACGGGATCGCCAAGCAGTGGGATTAAGGGCAAGGAAACGGGGCACAAAGGGAGAGGGGATCTCGGCGCTTCATGCCGTTACAAAAAGTAAACTTGGACAGGATTAGTAAATTTGGGCAGGTCTGGTGATGTGGCGCGATTTTATGGGGTGGCGGGGTTGACTAGGCAGAATCGTGGCGTGCGGGGGGAGGGGGGTAGCAATTTGGATTTGATTTGGCAGGGCATCATGAGAGGGTGTGCCTAGCCATGCAAGAGGGGGGCATGCAAGCGCTCTGCATGCAAAATCTTAGAGAGCAGGGCTCGTTTAGACAAGTGGGACCATGTGAGTCTCTCTACACATTTTGTGGAGCGGGTTGGTGAGCAGCAAGATCTTGTGAAGTCTTGCAACCCCAATGGCACATAGAAGGAGAGAAAAAGAGGCTAGGAGCGGGCATGGGGCTAAGCTTTAGAACCAAAGAAGCAATTTGTGGAGAGTATTGTGAAGGAGTGCATGACCGCCTACCATGCATCAACTCAATTGCACCTTGCACGCATTCAAAAACGTACCAACGAAGGCTATGATCAACATGTAAGCTAGTTAATTGGTTAACTGACTTCTTTGCATGCTTATGGATGCTACGGTTTACATTCCTTGAATTTTTGAATTTTTATCATGTTAGCATGTTTAAGTTCCTTGTTTGCTTATGGTTGCCATGACAAGCATGTAAGTTTGATTGGTTAGATCATTTCACAGTTTTTATGTTTTGAAGGGTGGCTTGTGAGCATATTCAAGTTCTTTCTATGCTTATGGATGCTACATTTAAACTTACATTTCTTGTATGATTTGAAGCTTCATGAAGCATGTGGGCTTTGTTTATTTCATGTTTAGGGTATGTCTTGAAGCTTCTGGCATGCGGGTTGGCTATATATTTTATGGTCATTGTCATGTTTATGTGGTCTTTCTTTGTCCTTGTTTCACCCACCATTGTCCAAGTCCACAACGTACTTTTGTCCTTGCTTGCCACTATGGTTTACACCCAGACTATTCTTAATTTTTTACTTGTTACCATGGTAGTTTTTCCTTGTTGTTACGATTTTCGATAGTTTACTTGGACTTATCCTAGTTCGTTCTCATTTGTCTCCTGGTTGTTAATAGGAGGTCCTAGTTTACTCATTTTGATTTTCTTTGCAATGATCATATTTTGCCTTTAGTCCTAGTCTGCTTATATTTTATCTTGTTTGGCATGGACCTAGCTTATCTTAGTCTAGTGGTCTTTGTGTGCTGCCATGGTTCAAGTATACTTAGAGTTGTCCTTGTTTATCTATGTCTATCCTTGATTGTCCTAGGTTCTAGTTCACCAACCTTCACCCTCTTTTCCATGAGGATGGGGACCTCGATGACCATGAAACCTACAACACGATGGCCATGAAATCTACAACCCAAAGGTCATCAGGTTGTGGGTGAAATCGGTGAGTCATGGCTCAATTACACTTGGGGTTGTGCTCATTCATTTATACTTATCCTCAGGGAAAAAGAACACAGGGTCTTGAGGGAAGGCCTAGCGGTTGGATCAAGGGTAGGGAAGCGGCTATATTTGATCTTGTTTGGCATGGACATATCTCACCCTTGTCTAGTGGTCTTTGTGTGCCACCATGGTTCGATACACTTAGTGTTGTCCTTGTGTATCTATGTTTGTCCTTGATTGTCCTAGGTTCTAGTTTACCAAGTGTAACATTTAATGGCCTAATAACTTATGTGTAGCGGAAATTAGCATGAACATAGTGGGCATTTCATTAAAATAGATTCCTAATGAGAATTACAAGAGTGCTTGGGTGGAGAAAGCAACAAAAAGCATAACACCTAGTTAGATAGCATCAACAATACTTTCAAAAGAGAGAGAAATTAAGCTATTGACAACAGTTGAGGACCGGATTTGCATGGAGCCGGTCCCCCCCTCCAAAAGGCTTTGTATTGTGGTTTCTCCCATCAAGAGAGACATTGTACAATACAATTCTTTGTGTTCCTTCAAGACTAGCTAGTGCAATGAAGATGAAAGCTTCATGCACTAAGCAAAACACTTAACACACACAACTTTAATTATCCCCGTTCTCAGACCCAAGACCTCACACACCTTCAAAGATGGTGAGAGCTAGCAGGGTATGAGAGTAGATTGAGAGGAAGAAGGAGTATCTTACGAGAAAGATGTACATCTCCTCACATAATCACTCATATTAGCATAGATTTAGCTTAGTAATTAGCTTGGTAGAGGAGATGAGCATGCATTGAAGCTTGGCTCTTGGTTGGATTTGCATCCACATGCCAAGAGAGTGTTGATGTAGGCTTCTATCTCACAACCTTGGAGTAGGTGATGAGTTCTCCATTAAAGCTTGAGATAGTCTTCTCTTTCTTCACACATGAGATTGTGTGAGTGTGTGTGTGTGATAATGCCTTGCAAAAATCAGCCCCCTCTCTCTCATGGGCGAGCCCTCTTGCTATTTGCTCTTGTTGAGCCCTCATTGGCTCTCCCCAAGTCAAGCCAATGACTATTAAGCAGCATAAGTGATAGCCTTCTAACATGTGTCCCCCTTTCCCCTTTTGTGAGAGCTTTAGGTAATTAAATAATTAAACTAAACTCTCATTGGACCCCTTTGCCTCCTGGCCAATAGGAATCAGGCAAGCCATTGGGCTCCTGAATGCTCATTGGACCCCTTGTGAGACTGCCCAATAGTCTTCTAGGAGACTAAATTCTCATTGGTTTCTTTTATTAAATGTTTTTTAAATTAATTAAACTAGATTTACTCTAGCTTAATTCTCATTGGTGGTCCACTTCAAGGGTCATCCAATAGAAACTGGGCACACCTTGTGGGCACCTGGCCTAGGGAGCTGACATGTGTCCCTCATTCCCTTTGTGTAAAGGGAGCCTGTGTGTGTGTGTGTGTGTGTGTGTGTGTGTGTGTGTGTGTCTTTCTCTCTCATCCCCTACTCTCAAGGCTCGCCCCCTCCCATGTAGGGATATGCAAAGACTTTTTAGTCACACACAAAGCATCCAATTTCCCCTAGGTTTGACCTTTGGACACAACCTTTGAATTTTGGAACCTTAGCATTTTGGAAGTCTTAATGGGTTGAACCTTAGGGTCTTTTTAGCCCATTGTTGCACATGGATCTTTTGCAGATGGCCCCCCCCTTTGGATCCCTATTTTCCCTCCTTTGGATCCCTACTGTGGCCGGTCTGCTAGCTTAACCAATATTCTAGCTTTTTCTCCCCTGGCACTTCCCCACATTAAATGATCAATTTAATATGAGAAAATCATTTAGGAGAATTAGATATTGATTATTATGACATTACCTCTCTCTTGAAATCATAGTCGTCCTCGACTATGGTATAGAGAAGATAAAGCATATTCATGAGTCCTTTTCTTAGCGGGTAGAGGATCCCTATGTTACCCTATGACATCATTCCACAATGGATGACTAGTCCATTTGTCGCTTGAGAGCCTGAGGCTGCCGCAAGCATGTCTGCACATTAGTCCTATCAATCTTCCATAGTAGAGTGACAAGCTCTACGTGGTGTTTGGGAGACGTCCTCATTTTTGTGCATACTACTTCATTTTTGTGCACAATAAAGAAAAAGAGAGTCTTATAAGACAAAAAACTTTGTTCATTTTTAACATTTTGTACATTTTCTTACTCTTGGGAAGCATTGTAAGCATTGACAAGGTTTAGGTTATCCTTTAATTGTATGCCTTGCATCCATCTAGCATCTTCAAAAGGATAATTCTTAAACTTAATAAGATATCGTCGGATAGTCTTACCGCCTCTTAATACCTTGTCTTCATGTCGGAGAATGGACTCGGGCTGCAGCACCTCCTCTTGGTCCTCGATCTCCGGTGGGTCTTCAATAGTTGGTTCTTGAGGTGGCTCTCCTTTGTAAGGCTTTAATAGGCTCACATGGAAAGCATTGTGTATGAGCCAATGATTGGGCAACTTGAATTGATAGGCCATCTCGTTGATTGGCCTAAGAATCTGGAAGGGACCATAGTACCTTTTTGCTAGTTTAGCATAGTACTTTTGGTGGTCCGTAGGATTCTTGCCCGTCGTGTGCCTTAATCAAGCCTTGGGAAACTTTAACAAGACCCAATCGTTTTCTTTAAAGGCTTGGGCTCTTCTGTGCTTGTCAGTAGTAGCCTTTTTCCTTTGCTGTGAGATAGAGATAGCATCCTTAATCTTTTGAAAAGATTCTTGTAGGTCTCGGCTATACTCATCTGCAGCGAAGATCTTCCCATGTACCTTAAGTAGCAAGGGACTTTTTGATCTTCCCTCAATTACCTCGAAAGGTGCTTTTCCCGTGGAAGTATGTACAGTGTTATTGTAAGCATACTCCACTAAGGGTAAGTACTTCTCCCATTGGGATCTTTGATCTACTTCCGTTACATAGGTTTTTAGTAGATCAAGAATGGTTAGGTTAGCTATTTCACTTTGGCCATCCGTTTGTGGATGATAGGCCGAAGAGAAGTTTAGCCTTGTCCCTAAATTCTCAAAGAGACCCTTCCAGAAATTACTGGTCGTTCTAGGATCTCTATCCGACACTATGGACATTGGCAAGCCATGGTACTTAAAAATTTGTGAAATGAAGAGGGTTGCCATTTGATGGGCTTTGATAGTCTTTTTGACAGGTATAAAATGAGCTTGTTTACTGAACCTGTCTACTATCGTCCATATTCCCGTATTCCCATGGATAGACTTAGGCAATCCAAAGATAAAATCCATGGATATGCTCTCCCATGGTAAATTAGGGATTGGCAAGGGTTGAAGCAATCCAAGTTGCTTCCCTCTATCAAATTTTGTCTTTTGGCATACCACACATTTAGAAACATACTCTTGTATGTTTACTTTCATGGTAGGCCAATAGAAATATGTTTCAATTCCCTTTAAGGTAGATTGAATCCCTCTATGCCCCGCATAAGGTGGAGCATGAGATTCATACATTACTTTCTCACGTAGTGAGTTAGTAACGCGTAGTCTATTGCCATGGAGAAGATAACCATCTTGTAAAGTAAATGGTTCCTCTTTCTTCCCCAATGCAAGGGCTGAAATCACATCTCTAAAATCGGTATCAATAGCGTACTCATCTATCATTATAGATAGATCATTGTGAGTTGCTATGGAAACCGCATTCACTCTCGGCCGTCTTGAGAGTGCATCAGCTACTTGATTATGCTTGCCAGCAATGTGAGCAATATGAAAATGAAATTGCGAAAGGAAATTTGCCCACCTCATTTGTTTGTCGGAGAGCTTGGTCTGCGTCATGAAGTACTTAAGACTTTGGTGATCCGTTCGTAGAATGAAAGGAGTCCCCAATAAATAGTGCTTCCATGAGTCTAAGGCATGTAGAACTGCAAGGAGTTCCTTTTCGTAAATGCCTAGAGCTTGCTCAACAGGGTCGAGCCTTCGACTCTCATAGCCTATGGCATGCCCTTCTTGGAGCAAAACAGCTCCAAGGCAATCACCACAAGCATCACATTGGACTTCAAATGGTTTTGAGAGATCCGGTAGTGTAAGCACAGGTTGAGAGATAAGCTTTTCTTTAAGCTTTTTGAAAGCATTGTTCTCCTTAGCAGACCATGTATACCTAACGCTTTTCTTTGTTATCATGTAATGGTCCCGCAATTTGTGAGAACTTTTCTATGAAGCGTCTATAGTATGCACACATACCTATAAAGCTTCTTAGTTCATGAAGATTCCTTGGTTTAGGCCATCCTTTTATTACCTCTAACTTAGACGCATCCATTTGGATGCCATCTTCAGAGATAATATGACCTAAATACTGAATCTCTTGTAAGAAAAATTCACTTTTCTTTCAATTAACATAAATTTTATTCTCTCTTAAAACTTGAAATATTACATGGAGGTGTTGCTTGTGTTCCTCCAATGAATTAGAGTAGATGATAATATCATCAAAGAACACTCCAGTGAAGGTTCTATGAGGCCTGAACAGCTTCTCCATCAAGCGGTTGAATGTGGCTGGTGCATTGGTCAAGCAAAAAGGCATGACAATGTATTCGTAAAGACCAAATGGGGTGCGAAATGCGGTCTTTACAATGTCTTGATCAACTATCCTTATTTGATGATAGCCACTTTTTAGGTCAATCCTACTGAAGTAGGTTGATCCTTGTAGCTTATCAAATAGGTCTTCTACCCGTGGAACGGGAAACCTATTCTTGATAGTGATCCTATTTAGTGCTCTATAGTCGACACACATACGATATGTGCCGTCTTTCTTTTGCACTAGTAGCACAGGTGAGCAAAATGGAGAGGAGCTTGGCCGAACCATACCCTTCTCAACTAACTCATGCACTTGCTGCATAATCTCCTCTTGTTGAGCTTGAGAAACTCTATAAGGAGGTTTGTTAGGCGGTGAACTTCCTGGAAGAAGTTCAATTGCATGGTCATCATTACCTCGTTTAGGAGGTAGCTCACAAGGGATGTCGTCAATAAAAACATCTTGAAACCCCTTGAGAAAATTGGATAACTCTAATTCCTTTTGGTTGCTTTTATTTTCTTTTGCTAAAGCATTAGGTTCATTTTGAGAATCTTTAACAAAAATCATGTACACGGAAATAGAGCTCTTTATTGACTTGTTGAAAGCTGGTGTATGTACAATGGGGATAGTGTTACCCATTTCCTTAGCATCTATATACATGTCTTTTTCCCTGAACTTAAAGGAGATTCTCCTTTCAGGAAATTTAACATCGGTAGCCAGGCGGTCAAACCATGGTGCCCCTAGGATTACATCCTCATGCTTGAGAGGAGAGATAAAGAAGTCCTCTTTGTCCACATAGCCTTGGACATGAAGCCTCAATTTCCCAATTAAGGGAGTGGCTGAAGCTTCTTGCCCCTTGAAGGCATTGTCTGCGGGTAGGACATCTCCCATCTCGTAGGATTGTATGCCTAGCTTGGTGGCCAACTCTATAGATATAAAATTGTGAGTAGAACCAGGGTCAAAGAGAATAAAAGCATCATGTTCTCTTACCTTTCCCCAAGCATGGCATAGAGGAGATCCTTTGTGATGAGTTTGGTGAGTCTCCTCCTCTTGGATTGCAACCAAGGAAGCTCTAGGAGGATCTTGGCGGTTGTTCTTTTGGGGACAAGCGTGGTACGCATGCCCTTGTTCGCCGCACTTGAAACACCGGTTATCCTTACGATAATGCTCAAGCTCTTCAGGAGAGAGTTTATTCTTACCTTTGTAAACTCCCTTCTCTTTAGCTTTGTTGGAGTTGCCCTTAGGAGACTTTTGGACATTGTCCTTCCCCTTAGGCTCATTGGAACCCTTGTTTTCCGGGGGCTTATTATTTCTTTTAGCCCCCGTTTGGAAATTGATTCGAGAGGCCACCATAGTATGGTGTATTACCGCCGATATGGTACGTGGCCTTTGGGAGTTGACATACTCCGCCATTTCTTCGGTTAAGCCCGCACAAAATTGTTGCTTTTGCTCTCCAAAATCCAACTTTTTGAAGACAGTGGCTTTGAGTTGTAGGTCCCAAAACTTGTCTACATATTTATGGATGGATTCATTGGGAGAGAGCTTTAAGCTTCGCCATTCGGTGAGTACCTTGTCTTTGGCATCGGTGGCCAAAAACTGCTTCATAATGGAAGCTCTTAAAGCTTTCCATGTTCGTGGAGCTTCACCGTTGGCTCGTAGGCTAGACCACCATTGTCTGGCGGACTTTTGAAAGTGCATAGCTACATGGCGTAGCTTAGAGGACTCCGTGAAGCCCTCATCTCCAAACGCCGCATCAAATTGCTAGATAAAGGCCAAGACTTTGTCCGTAGCACCAAAGGTACCATCATAGGTAAGGAAAGAGATGCTCTTCCCTCCCTCTTTGAATTTCTTCAGCGTGGATGACCTCTTCCATGTGGCATAGGATTTCCTATGGCCTCTTCTTTTTGATGGTTCAAAGGTTGCACCATCACTTTCTTCAGAAGATGAAGAATTTGAAGAAGGTGGAGAAGAGGGTGACCTCTTTCTCGCCTTTTTCTTGTCTTGATCTTTGTCGTCTTCACCATAGCTTTCATAAGAGGAAGAGAATGAAGAAGATGGAGAAGAGGGTCCTCTTTCTCGCCTTTTTCTTCTCTTGCTTTTTATCATCCCTCTTTGAATTATGGCGTGGAGAAGAGTGTGATGGTCTTCTCCGCTTTGGTGGTGATGGAGAGCGTTTAGCCCGCCGTCTTCGTAAAGCCATCTCCGTCGAGGTGGCGGGAGACTCGCTTATTTCTTGTTCCTTTGGTGGAGGCTCTTGAGTTGTCCTTTGGGAGGGAGATGCATCATCAAGAAGTAAATTCTTGAGCCCTTCATATGGATTCTCTTCTTCTTCCCGAATCGGAGAGAGACCTCTTTTGGTAGTCTCACAAGGAGGCTTCCCAGGTGTTCTCTCGTCATGGTGATGAGCTTGGAGAATCCCGTGAGCATGGAGCTGCCGTTGCACTTCACTTTGGAGAGATGGATTGCCCATGGCTTGTTGAAGCCTAGTAACAAGATAGTTAACAAGCATTGAAGCATCATTAGTAGCTTGCTCATGAGCAAAATCAAAGTTATCAACATTAATTTCACTCTCTTTACTATTGTCAGCCATTCTAACAACCTTTAGGTGTAAAATTTTTAGGTATACTTTGGCACTTCAAGCCGTAGTTGCTACTCCTCTTTACCCCTTTAGAAAAATCACTCAAGCTACTGTACCCGCGGCTCGAATACCATTAATCGAAGGAATAGAAGAGAGGGTCTTTCGACACCAAAACAGCACCGGCTCCTGTCAAGCTTCTAATAGCTCAATAGTGGTTAAGCCGTAGGGAAGCCCCGTAGGACTCCACTATTAATACCATAGCTCTCGACGGTGATGCCTCGTTAACTGCACGAAGGCAGGCGCACTGCAAGGCTGAAAAATCCCTATTCTACTTACTCACAGGCAATTAATAATACCAACCATTTGTAGCTAGCTTGAGGACCTCCCTTCTTGAACAAGAAAAGAGAAACCTTGAGCTCTGATACCAATGTAACATTTAATGGCCTAATAACTTATGTGTAGCGGAAATTAGCATGAACATAGTGGGCATTTCATTAGAATAGGTTCCTAATAAGAATTACAAGAGTGCTTGGGTGGAGAAAGCAACAAAAAGCATAACACCTAGTTAGATAGCATCAACAATACTTTCAAAAGAGAGAGAAATTAATCTATTGACAACAGTTGAGGACCGTATTTGCATGGAGCCGGTCCCCCCCTCCAAAAGGCTTTGTATTATGGTTTCTCCCATCAAGAGAGACATTGTACAATACAATTCTTTGTGTTCCTTCAAGACTAGCTAGTGCAATGAAGATGAAAGCTTCATGCACTAAGCAAAACACTTAACACACACAACTTTAATTATCCCCGTTCTCAGACCCAAGACCTCACACACCTTCGAAGATGGTGAGAGCTAGCAGGGTATGAGAGTAGATTGAGAGGAAGAAGGAGTATCTTACGAGAAAGATGTACATCTCCTCACATAATCACTCATATTAGCATAGATTTAGCTTAGTAATTAGCTTGGTAGAGGAGATGAGCATGCATTGAAGCTTGGCTCTTGGTTGGATTTGCATCCACATGCCAAGAGAGTGTTGATGTAGGCTTCTATCTCACAAGCTTGGAGTAGGTGATGAGTTCTCCATTAAAGCTTGAGATAGTCTTCTCTTTCTTCACACATGAGATTGTGTGAGTGTGTGTGTGTGATAATGCCTTGCAAAAATCAGCCCCCTCTCTCTCATGGGCGATCCCTCTTGCTATTTGCTCTTGTTGAGCCCTCATTGGCTCTCCCCAAGTCAAGCCAATGACTATTAAGCAGCATAAGTGATAGCCTTCTGACATGTGTCCCCCTTTCCCCTTTTGTGAGAGCTTTAGGTAATTAAATAATTAAACTAAACTCTCATTGGACCCCTTTGCCTCCTGGCCAATAGGAATCAGGCAAGCCATCGGGCTCCTGAATGCTCATTGGACCCCTTGTGAGACTGCCCAATAGTCTTCTAGGAGACTTAATTCTCATTAGTTTCTTTTATTAAATGTTTTTTAAATTAATTAAACTAGATTTACTCTAGCTTAATTCTCATTGGTGGTCCACTTCAAGGGTCATCCAATAGAAACTGGGCACACCTTGTGGGCATCTGGCCTAGGGAGCTAACATGTGTCCCTCATTCCCTTTGTGTAAAGGGAGCCTGTGTGTGTGTGTGTGTGTCTTTCTCTCTCATCCCTTGCTCTCAAGGCTCGCCCCCTCCCATGTAGGGATATGCAAAGACTTTTTAGTCACACACAAAGCATCCAATTTCCCCTAGGTTTGACCTTTGGACACAACCTTTGAATTTTGGAACCTTAGCATTTTGGAAGTCTTAATGGGCTGAACCTTAGGGTCTTTTTAGCCCATTGTTGCACATGGCTCTTTTGCAGATGCCCCCCCCCTTTGGATCCCTCTTTTCCCTCCTTTGGATCCCTACTGTGGCCGGTCTGCTAGCTTAACCAATATTCTAGCTTTTTCTCCCCTAGCACTTCCCCACATTAAATGATCAATTTAATATGAGAAAATCATATAGGAGAATTAGATATTGATTATTATGACACCAAGCTTCATCCTTTTTTCCATGGAGACCTCGATGACCATGAAACCTACAATTCAAAGGTCATCGTGGTGTAGGTTGAAATCGGCAAGTCATGGTATAAGTATACTTAGAGTTGTCCTTGTTCATTTATACTTGTCCTATTTTACCAAATGGGACCCTTTTTGCTAGGGAACTTTGGGTTGTAGGTTTCATGGCCATTGGGTTGCAGGTTGAAATTGTTATGTATAAGGGATATGTACATTTATTACTCAAGTGCTCATTATGAGCTATGGCTATTTATGCCCGACGGGCCAATGTGTATTCATTTTTTAGCATTGAAGAATCTATAAATAAATACGTGCAAGAGGGAAATGCTCACTCTTGCATGGGGGGAGATTACGCCCAGTGCTTGTATCTTTCTTCTCTTCTCTCTTCCCTCCTCTCTCACCGTTCCGGTGTAGCACTTCGCTCTAGGAGGTGCACCTGCACGTACTCGCTTGCACTCTCCCGCTCTCTATCTCTCTCTACACGCTTATAGATTGATTATGGTTTGTAGATTATCCAGGTAAACAATTTTGTCAATTTATGGCTTGAAATATATATTTTTTGCTATTTTGCAGGGCCACTTCGCCTTCTGTTTGTAGCAGTGGTATCAAAGTTGTGGCTATGCTCTAATCAACCTCACATAGAGAAGACTACATACGCAAAGATAAGTGTATTCTATGCATCTCTATCATTTACAATTAGCTTGACTAATTGTGATTAATTAGCAAGAAACCATGTTAAAGGACCCTCAATTATGATTATGACCATGGTAATCACGAACGTTGTGACTAGCAGGAAGACGAGAAGCCTTGATGTGCATGAAGACAAGGAGGCATGTGACATGAAGAGTAGACATACATGCACCACGAGGACACAACTGGTGATCGTATACTTCATGCATGCAACACACGATGCAACGTGCATATTCCATGCAAGGAAGAAATCACATGTATACAGGGGAAGATGAGCTACAACGCTCAACATAGTACGCATGCGAAGCTAAGTAAAACTTTGAAGCTTAATTATAGCACTTTTATGAGTAAAATTTTGTTGGATTATCAATGACAATATGGCAAATTGATCAATCTCCTTTAGTGAAATTATTTATGTTTGTGCATCTGTTAACCCCAATGGGATTTGAACCCACATCTCCTTGTACAACACAAGACCATGACCGTTTGTGCTATGGAGTTTCAAGCCTAGAAATTATATACGTTTGTGCATCTTTTAACCCCAATGGGATTTGAACCCACATCTCCCTGTAAAACACAGGAGCACGACCATTTGTGCTATGGAGTTTCAAGCCTAGAAATTATTTACGTTTGTATATCTGTTAACCCCAATGGGATTTGAACCCACATCTCCCCGTACAACACAGGAGCATAACCATTTGTGCTTTGGAGTTTCAAGCCTAGAAAACGAGTAACTTAGCAGGAGGAGGCACATGCATGCAAAAGCGGCCGACTAACACTCTCTGCATAACACTGGATCCCTCGAGGCTCCGTGAAAATAGGGGGGTAGATAATGCAAGGGGGTGATGACGCCACCCACCCTCGACCCCCACACCAATGCCCTGCTCCTTCTTCTCCCCCTCATGGCATGCCACCCCATACGGTATGCAAAGCTGCCTCAGCAAGGGACCTGGTGGCCCATGCAACAGGCACGACCAGAAACCCTCCCCACCCTCCTACGACAAGTGGCCAACCACCTCACCCACCACCCCCTTGGTGACTCTGCATGCACCTCAGCACGTTCACTTCTGACCACGTTGGTCATCAACATTAGCAAGGTTTATCATTGACCACGACCAGAACATCAGCACAAGGCACTTGCACATAAGGCTACGTTGACGGCATAGGAACAATACATCCACCGTGGTGATGATCGACATGATCACAAAAGTGCGTACTATCGCTCAAAGTCGTGTCATCGGGCAGTCGACACACCACGACACACAATGGATGCTACAAAGGATACCTTTCATGAACAATAGTCACAATGGAGGTAATTGCTCAAGTGGTGATGATGAAAATCCAAGTATCCATGTCAGCTCTAAAGAAGTTATCACAAGACAGGGCAACCCTAGAGTATAGAAGGGATCATGGCCATCAAATTGCTGCTTGTACAACTCTCAAAAGCATGAAGATGTCAGCAGGGACACACACGATGAATAAACTCAAAGTGCTAATATTGATGACCACAATGACACTTTCTCTCTTTCTTACTACCTGTACCTACACTCCCTCTTTCTCAATTACGGATTATCATTGCTATGAATGGTCCTATATATCTCTAAATTTTCAAGGTCTTTATGAGACTGCTTCACCCGAGGCTCCACAATAAACTCCTAGAGGGTTCACCCCAAAACTTTGGCACAGTACTGAATTGTATAAAATGATTGTATTCTTTTACAATCGTTGTTTAAGCATGCCCAAGGATCATTATAATCCTTGTCCTAAAATCTCCAACTTCATCCGCAATCCCAAGCTTACCATGACCAATCCTGACCCCACTTGATACAATTGACAACACTATGTTTTCTTTTAACTAACCTTCGACTAAGATGGGGCAAACCTTCCTTGTACATTGGTAATAGGCCGGTCAATTTTATGTCATTTTTCCATTGTCTTTTACAAGTAAAATCATGACATGTCTTATATAAATAGCCTTAGTTACCCAAATATGTAGTATTTGTCACATTTGAAGGGATTAGGTGCCAATTTGACTGGTAAAGAGGATGGAGATGGTGACCATGTGGAGTTATAGAACAATAATTTGCTTCTCATGGGTCATGTTGGCTCTTAGTTTATTTTGATACTTTCATGTCCTACATTGTAAACATCGTGAATAAGCATAACGTGCTAGGGTAAAATTTTCACCCTCTAGATACATCAGGCCTTAATATTCTAGCAATGGTGACCATAGGCGACCTCTGACTAGGTACACTTTTAGCTACCCACATCCAGATTGACTGTTACCTGGATTATTAAGCAATTATCAAGCATAAACAAGAAAATCCCTCTCATCATTATTTGCAAGAGCCATTATCCCCATAATGTGAGTTTATATCCATTAGAAATGATATAATGTAATTAGATTTTCACTTTGATTGCTCTACAAATTGTCTTAAATGTTACATCATATGTCAGTCCAATTGTTGTTTCATATTACTCAATATTGTTCTATTTATTTTCTTCTATATCACATCCTTGTCAATGTTTCCAATACTCCTTCGCAAAGGACTATGTTTACTCAAGGATATTTACTTCTATGCCAGAATTTGAAGCCAACTACTTTCAGAGACCTGCTTTTGACCTATCCTAATGTAAGGACACGGGTCCTGTGGGAAAGGTCACCGGCACGGTCGGATAGTGTGTACGGTAGGGGGAGGCTACAAGATAGCATGGTTGGGTGGAGACTAGCACATGCATTACTCTCGTCCTTTCACTGGTATCCGATCTATTCTTGGGAAAGGGAAAAAGCGGGTTGCATCTGCAAGCAGGGACAATGACGCCCCTGCAGTGCAACAAAAAAAAGACAGGCCACAACCGCCTCTTCTATGCTCTCCACAATGCACAACCAAGGCGGGCGACCAAGGCAAACTCGACCGACAACTCTACGGCACCGAGGCTCCATTGGCGCCATAGGCTACGCGCTGATAGCCGTTTTTTGGCTTTCCATCATTGCCACCATTTCACTGAACATAGGCGTGTGTGAGTTAGGGGACCTTTCCCATATCTTCTTAAAAATCCTCAATTAGCTAGTCACTGGGCTAGTTGAGCCAAAAAAATAAAAAATATAAGTATTATGGCCCATTTGTGTGTAAATATTTCTTTGTATATAGGGTCTAAATAAAAGGATTTTTTATAATTATTTTATTATTTATTTAAATATTTCTACCTATGGTGTGTTATTTATGCTATGTACATTGACTGAACATTACCATATTTTTTCTTACCATTTTGCATACTCTTTATTCCATATAAAAATAATTTCATGCAAGCTTCTCTTATTTTTGGTGTAACTCCATCCCAACAAAAATCCAAAAAAACTAGTTCTATTTATGGGTATATTTTTTCACTATTGTGATTTTTTCCTTCCTACATCTATTCTCTATTACTCTCATAAATTAGACCACCAAAAATATTCATTTTTTTTTATGGTAGACTTATAATGAGAGAGATTTATTTTGACCCCTTTATATTTTTTCCACCTATATAATTTATATTTGACATATACATATTTTTTTAGACCCCTCAATATTTGATTTTCTTAGTTGTACTATTCACTTATATCATGATCTCAACAATATCTTCAATGATAGACCTACCAAATAAGGTCAAGGGTATGTGACATGCATGCATGCACCATGGGGAGCTCACTCTTGGAGGTATTCAAAAGAATCATTTAAAAAAGGACCTCACAAGGACCTTGTGCAGTGGAAAAAACAGTCGGTTTTGCTGAATTTTTAAAGATCACATGCTCCCCGAATTTGAAAAGGTGATACAAACAAAAGTTGTAGCTCGTGAGCTGAACTTTTAGCTCAAATTTTTTCATATTTTTTTGAGCTACGAGCTGTGAGCTATGATTTTATTGGTGGACCCCAGTTTGCCCGTGCTATGCAGCCACACTCCCTCTTCCACTTTATCATTTTCCTCTTTCACACACACTCCTCTCTCTCCTTCCCACTCCCAAACCTGCAACTCCCATGTCTTAATTCACCCTTTTCACCATTTCCACATCTCTCACACCTCCATAGCCTTCATCCTCCATTTCTACACTCTATGTGTCCCCCTTTCTCTCTACATATATGTCCATATTACCATACTCTCTTCAGCTTTGTAAAGAACTTCAAAAAATCAGCAAAAATCCAAGGATAACCTCTGAAAATGAAGGCTTTTATCATGAATTTTCCAAGGTTTGAAGATTCAATAGCTTCATGGACACGCGCTACTTCGCCATGCTGACTGCTTCTTCTTCCGGTGCTGTAAAGAGGTGAATGTCAACTTCTCCAAAGCTTCAATCTCTCTTTACAAGCTCATCCCTTCTCTAACTTTTCTCATCATATATCTCACCATTTGGTGAATGATTTTGTAAATATTTTTTAGTGATAATTACTAACTACTAACCACTAACCTTATTGTAAAATGCACCCTCTACTAGAGTAGGCACTCCCAAATTATTCACTCAATCCTCTCTCCTTTCATCCTCAATAATTATCTTCCCTTGAGCCCACATCCATATGACTCAAAGGACAAGAGAGACCCACCCTCATTAAATAAAAATAAAAATATGCATAATCTTTTATTCCTTCAAATAAACTTGATTAGGCCTAATCCTAATCGGGGCTTCTAAAACCTATAAATAGAGCCCTTCTCTCCCTTGTAAATCATCACATGATCACACTACACCACACCATTCTCAACACATAACACACCACTCTTCAAGCCTAGTTGTGTAGAGTGTGTGTACCGTGAGTGCTCTATTCCATCACTACACATAGGTGCATGGAGAAGCTTGAAGTTAGTTATGCCATGTAGAGGAGTGGAGTGATACCATACTCTACATCACAATTGTAGCCTACTCTTGTCCATAAATAAGATTCATAGTTTTGGGTGCAATTGTATGCTACAACTACGAATCTTCTCTCCAAATTGACTTGATAAGTTGGCTCATCAGGTGGTTGAAGGTATATTGTCCTTGTAGTCTGGTGTGCTATTTCATGCTTGATGGTTTGAGGGCTTGTTGAATTGTTTTCCTAAAAAATCAATTGTAAGAGGGTGCTCGGTGAGAGGGCTCCCGTGACCCTAAGACAATTTGTGTATTGGCAACAAAGTCAAGTTTTGTGTTGTCTCTCTATTTCTCATCAAGCTTTGTGTGCATCTAGCCTTTAAGGCTAAGACTGAGTTGCTTAGGTTGATTTGTGCTCTTACCTCTCTCTGGCGTGGTGAATGTTTGTGTTTGGTGTGTGTGGCTATCTTGCATTCCCCTCTCTTTGTGCGTTTGAGTATAAGGAGATATCACGTGCGTCCTAGTTCGCATCTACAACTAGGTGGTGCCCCTTTTCTTGTTTGGTTTCTGGTTGTGGGTTGTTGTTGTCTCTTATTGTGCTTGCCCCAGCCCCAATTGAGCACCACGGGAGCCTCGAAGGGTGTTTAGAGGCCGCTCTTCTTGTTGCCCGCCCAGACCGCCTCAAATTGGTGCCCCCACTGAGGACGGCTTGTGTATTTTTGTGAAGGCTCAACCTTTAGCATAATCAAGTAGCTTGCATGAATCACGAGAATTTGTATGATCCCTTCCTTCCCATTGCAAGGCAAAAGGTACACAAAATTGTTAGTACTAAGTTGCAATTTCAACGTGTAATTCGTAGAATTTTAGGTCCTCTTAGGTTGGCAGAGATAAACCCATCAGTAAATCCTTTTATTTTGCCTCTCATTAGGTACGACCTTAGTTTGGCTTTCTATATTTTTGTTTTGTTTTAAGAATTAGGTCATGCATAGACCATGGATAATGGCCCAAGAATAGAGGTTTTCCCCTTTCATTTCACTCCACACATTAGAATAAACATTGCAATTAGTAGAAAAATCCATTTTCAACAACGTATGGTGTTCATGTTTGGTGCCCAAAGAGTAGGATAAATTCTCGCATCACCAAACCCTGTCATCCTGCCTCTTATTGATTATAATGGGTCATTTGATGTGAATATTTTTATTTTGTTGTAGAATAGATTGCAATTTAGAAAACATTATTGTGTAAATTTTTTAAGAAAGAAAAACAAAAACGTATTGTCACTTTGAAACCGATTCAATGGAGACCCAACGCCAAATGTTTGGATATCCTCTTTTCTTTGGAGAGCCTGGAGAGGATGCAGAATTATTTTTAGCAAATTTCAAGATGTCTTGTCGTATCAAGAGGATAGTAATTGATCAGGAACGTGTAGAGATGTTTGAGGTGGTCCTTAGGAAAGATGCTAGCACTTGGTTTGACTCTTTGCCTGAGGAAGTTAAAGGGAATTACACGGAAGTTGTGAATCATTTCAAGAGATACTTCTTTGATCCCCAAAACACTTAAAAGCTATGGCAAGACATTGTTTCTCATAAGCAAAAAGACTTAGATGACTACTACTTGTACAAGCAAGAGTTTCTACGTCTTTGGGCTGTATGGGTGAGAAATGTTGCTAACCCTGGTGATGGTGCAGAGTTCCTAAAGAAGGAGAGGTTCATAGCCGGACTCTTTCCTGACCTTAAGATAAAAGTTGAGGCGGGTGCACCTGCTACCTTTGATGCAGCTGAAACTAGGGCTGCTGAGAAATATAGAAAACTCAAGTGCCTAAGGGGGGAGGTTCCAATAGAAGGTCTTAGACCCAAAGGTAAGTCACAAGCATCGACATCTAGGGAGCTTCCTGAGGTAACGACGGAAGTGATTGAGAAGTTAAATGAATCTTTAAGCAGCCTGCCAATTCACCTTACACAAGCTGTAGGTCCAAAAGGACAAGCAAAGAAGTCTGAAGAGCGAGATCCACAACCTAGGAGAGTCTTACAATGTTGGAATTGTGGAGAGTCTGGACATGGGATGTATAATTGTCCTTGGCCCCGTGGTGGGGAGCCAGGGAGACCTAACTTGAATTACCCAGTGATGAATGCAGGTGAAGGAACTGGTCAACAACCAAGGCTTCTACAAAGGCCAAATGGAGCAAGACCACCTCCACAAGCAGTGGAAGGAGTTCCACCTTTACTAGACCCAAATGTGCATGTGGTAGAGGTGACAAACTCAAATGAGGTTGACATGGAAGCAAATGGCATTAAGCGGGGCCGAGGAAAAGATAAAGAGAAAGAAGGTGTCACATCACAGAGTGACCATGGACGAGGCAAGAAGGCAAAGGAGACTAAGGAAGCTAAGAGGACTCCACGTCGTATCAATATCCAAGACTTCCCTCTTGGACATGGTATGGCTCCATACAACCTATTGGAAGACATGAGAGGTAAGGGTCCTGATATCTCATGGCCTCGGTTTCTTGCATTATGCCCACAAGTTAGGAGGGATTTAACGAAGGCAGTTAGCACTAGGAGAAAGATAAAAGAGAGTGTTCTTGTTGTAAAAATTGCACATGATGAAATGAATGAGGATATTACACCTGTGCTAGATTGTTGCATCAAAGGAAGATTGGTTAGGAAAGGTCTAGTGGATGGGGGTGCACAAATTTGCATCATGACAGAGGGACTCATGCAAAAACTAGGCATGCACATCCATGAGACACTTGAAATTAAAGTCAAGATGGCAAACAATAGCAAAGCTAGGTGTGTAGGCATTTGTAAAAATGTTTTTGTAGAGGCCTTTGGCATTAAGAAGGCAGTGGATTTTTATGTTATGTCTACGAAAGGAAATGGTTATCCATTTATCCTAGGGAGACCATGGCTAATGAAAATGCGAGCTTTGCACGATTGGGAGAGTGGAAAGCTAATTTGCAGGAATGACAATCATAAGAACGTTGTCTTTGACATGAAGGAGCAATGCCAAGAGGAGCTCCATGAAGAATCATCTCAAAGTGAGACGGAGGAAGGCTGGACCGATAGCACTTCAGAAGGAGAAAGTAGCGGCAGCATTACTGAAGAGGAGTCTTCCATCGAAGTCATGGGGGTAAGGTTTAAGCCAAACAACCAAGAGACCTCTTGCCCAGGTTTGGAAGAGGTAGGTTTCCAAGAAAACCAAAAAGTGGAAGATGAAAGAATGCTAGAAGGTATGTTATCTACAACACTTACAAAGGATGAAAGAGAGGAGCTCAAAGGTGTGTTAAAGAAATTTCCTAGGCTTTTTGCTAAAGACTACACCGATGTGCGTGGAGTAGATGCTGTTCAACACAAAATTGAGTTGAAGCCACAGGCCACACCTAAGGCTCAGAAGCTACGAAGGCTAGGAGTCATCAAGGAGCAAGCTTTACTCAAGGAGGTAAGAAAGCTTCTAGCAGCAGGTTTCATTTATCCAGTGGAGAATTCAGAGTGGGTCTCTCCCGTTGTTGTCACTCCTAAGAAAAATGGCAAGTGGAGGGTGTGTGTGGATTACCGTCCACTCAATGAGGCAACAAAAAGAGATCACTTTCCCCTCCCATTTCAAGATGAGATACTAAATGAGGTAGCTGGTCATGAGAAGTACACTGTGTGTAATGGCTACTCGGGTTACTTTCAAATAGGTATCGCATTGGAAGATCAGTTGAAAACAACCTTCATCACTCCTTGGGGTTGTTATGCTTTTAAAGTCATGCCATTTGGACTGACAAATGCTCCTGCAACTTTCCAACGCTTCATGAACATGGTGTTTCAAGCATTCTTTGTAAAGTCCATTAGGGTTTTTATTGATGATTTTTGTATTTATAGCTCAAAATCATTGCATCTACAAAGGGTAGAAGAAGGTTTAAAGAAGCTCTACGACATGGGAGGTCAACTCAACCCCGACAAGTGTCACATAGGTGAGGATGAAGTGATCTTGCTTGGTCACAAGGTTTCCTATAAAGGCATTGAGGTGGATCCTTCAAAGGCAAAGGCTCTTATTGAGCTCCCATCACCCAAGAATCTCAAAGAGGTCATCTCATTCATTCAAAAGGTGAAGTATATGTCATGCTTTATTCACTTAGCTTCGGAGTTTCTTCATCCTTTGCAAAAGTTGACACAACAAGTAGAATTTGCATGGTCTTATGAGCTTGAAGAGTACTTTTGTAACATTAAAGTCATCCTGTCAGAGCTACCAATACTCATGCCTCCTTGTTGGGAGTACACATTCTTTGTTAGCTCTAGTGTTGGGAAAGAAACAATTGGAGCGGTTTTGCTACAACAAGATCCCCATAGTACTCGGATGCGACCCATCTACTTTGCTAGTAGGGTCATGAATGCTTTGGAGAGAGGTTACACGGAGGCAGAACTCATGATTCTTTCTCTCATGTTTGCGGTGAGAAAGTTTAGATCCTACTTGCTACCAAAACCTTTTGTAATTCTCACTGCAGAAAATTTGTTTCCTTGGGTGTCATCTCAAATGAATCTTAGCACTAGGATCTCAAAGTGGATTATGGAATTGCAAGAGTTCCAATACTCTTTCAAGGTAGAAGATAGTGTGCGTGCACAATTGGCAGGGATCCTTACTTATAGGGTACATGAGAAGGAGATTAAGGTGCCTGAAGTAAAGACCCTACCATTGCCACCACCTAAAAGTATTCCTAATGCTTTTACCTTGTTCTTTGATGGAGCTTTTCGACGAGCCACAGGAAAAGCAGGGGGAGGGCTAGTATTGCTCAACCCAAGTGGGGAGGTGGTCATGCAAGAGAAGGTCAATCTACCAGGTTCAACTAGCAACAATGAAGCAAAATATGACACACTACTTCATGGTTTAAAGATATGCATTGGCCAAGGTATACAACAACTCATGGTAAAAGGGGATGCACTTCTAATCGTGAAGCAAATTTTAGGCATTTGGGCATGCAAGAATGAAAGCCTAAGGACAAAAGTTCATGCCATTCGTAGGATGTTTAATCAGTTTGAAGAAGTGCAACTATATCATATTCATAGGAAACAAAATGAAGATGCCGATTTACTTGCACAACAAGCAGTTACATGTGTTGAGAAAGAAGTGCAGGTCATCATGGTGGTAGCAACTGCCAAGAAACCGAGATACCAGGGATTGGAGTCATTGACTCCCATTATTAGCTACATTTTGGAGGGTGAGTTTCCACAAGACTTCACGAAGGCTCAGAAGAGGAGACTCATGAAAAAGGCAAGCGCGTATCTCTTCTTAGAAGGATCCCTCTATCAAAGAGGGAAGGATCAAGTGTGCAGAAGAGTACCAACTATTGAGGAAATCCCAGCCATTATAAAAGGTTTGCATGAGGAAGCGTGTGGTGGTCATTTTGCACAAGAACTCACTGCAAAAAAGATTTTGCTTGCCGGATATGTTTGGCCAAGCTTTCACATTGATGTTCAACATTGGTGTAAAAGCTGCCACAATTGTCAGATTAATGGAAACAAGTGTCTGTTACATGGTCCACGTCAGCTAGTCCTTGCAAATGGTCCGTTTGAAAAATAGGGCATTGATGCTATGGGTCCATTGCCCAGGACTAAAAATGGAAAATTGTATATCTTGGTGGCCATAGACTACATGACTAGGTGGGTAGAAGCTCAAAGTGTGGCAAGAGTGAATGAGAAGACAGTTAGCAAGTTTGTGTACACTCACATTTGTTACAGATTTGGCACACCTTTGGAGATTGTTTCTGATAATGGTCCAGGGTTTAGAAAGGGCTTGCTCACAGAAGTCTGTGAAGAACTTCACATTCTACATCGTCATAGTACACCCTACTATCCCCAATCAAATGGTATGGTAGAAAAAGCTAATGGTGTCATTGCAGGCATCATTAGAAATATGGTGAAAAACAAGACAAAGTTGTGAGATGACTTCTTGGATGGTGCCTTGTGGGCGTATCGAACCACATATAGGGAAGCCACGGAGTTCACACCATTTCACTTGGTCTATGGTCAAGAGGCTTTACAACCAATTGAGCTCAACATTCCAAAAATGCGACTTCATGGCAAAGCAAGCACAAGATGATCAAGAAGCATGGATGGATCGACTTCTTACCCTAGCTGAGCTTGAGTGGAAAAGAGAAGCAGCATACGAGCGCTACAAGAGGAAAGCCACACAGACGAATGAAAAGCTTGACAGGAAACTGAAGGACAAAGGCATCAATGAAGGAGATCTTGTGCTAAGGTATGACAATCGACTCGATAATCGTTTTGATGCCAAATTTGAAACTAGATGGCAGGGGCCATACATAGTCAAAAAGGCTTTCAACTCAAGTTATTATCAGCTTACGGACTTGAATGGGAAAGAGCACTCCAGGAAGGTAAACGGGTATCGCTTGAAGCCTTATTTGAGTCGCCTTCTACCAAAGGATCTACCAAAGATCTGTCAAAGGACAGCTGTCTCATGTAAGCATTGTTACACGAAGCATGAGTGTAACTCCAGCCAAAATTCTAAGGGGCCAAACAATGAAGATCTCATCAAGGACTCTGAAGCACTCTCTTTGGAAAACATGCTCTATGATGGTACATGAATATACCATCATCCTAGGGGAGGACTAATGATAGCCGTTTTTCGGCTTTCCATCATTGCCATAGTAAGCTACCTCACCCTATCAAATCACTCAAACACTGTGGCTATGCCTACCATTTCACTGAACATAGGCGTGTGTGAGTTAGGGGACTTTTCCCATATCTTCTTAAAAATCCTCAATTAGCTCGTCACTGGGCTAGTTGAGCCAAAAAAATAAAAAATATAAGTATTATGGCCCATTTGTGTGTAAATATTTCTTTGTATATAGGGTCTAAATAAAAGGATTTTTTATAATTATTTTAGTATTTATTTAAATATTTCTACCTATGGTGTGTTATTTATGCTATGTACATTGACTGAACATTACCATATTTTTTCTTACCATTTTGCATACTCTTTATTCCATATAAAAATAATTTCATGCAAGCTTCTCTTATTTTTGGTGTAACTCCATCCCAACAAAAATCCAAAAAAACTAGTTCTATTTATGGGTATATTTTTTCACTATTGTGATTTTTTCCTTCCTACATCTATTCTCTATTACTCTCATAAATTAGACCACCAAAAATATTCATTTTTTTATGGTAGACTTATAATGAGAGAGATTTATTTTGACCCCTTTATATTTTTTTCACCTATATTATTTATATTTGACATATATATATTTTTTTAGACCCCTCAATATTTGATTATCTTAGTTGTACTATTCACTTATATCATGATCTCAACAATATCTTCAATGATAGACCTACCAAATAAGGTCAAGGGTATGTGACATGCATGTATGCACCATAGGGAGCTCACTCTTGGAGGCATTCAAAAGAATCAAATTAAAGAAGGACCTCACAAGGACCTTGTGTAGTGGAAAAAATAGTCGGTTTTGCTGAATTTTTAAAGATCACATGCTCCCCGAATTTGAAAAGGTGATACAAACAAAAGTTGTAGCTCATGAGCTGAACTTTTAGCTCAAATTTTTTCATATTTTTTTGAGCTACGAGCTGTGAGCTATGATTTTATTGGTGGACCCCAGTTTGCCCGTGCTATGCAGCCACACTCCCTCTTCCACTTTATCATTTTCCTCTTTCACACACACTCCTCTCTCTCCTTCCCACTCCCAAACCTGCAACTACCATGTCCTAATTCACCCTTTTCACCATTGCCACATCTCTCACGCTTCCATAGCCTTCATCCTCCATTTCTACACCCTATGTGTCCCCCTTTCTCTCTACATATATGTCCATATTACCATACTCTCTTCAGCTTTGTAAAGAACTTCAAAAAATCAGCAAAAATCCAAGGATAACCTCTGAAAATGAAGGCTTTTATCATGAATTTTCCAAGGTTTGAAGATTACATAGCTTCATGGACACGCGCTACTTCGCCATGCTGACTGCTTCTTCTTCCGGTGCTGTAAAGAGATGAATGTCAACTTCTCCAAAGCTTCAACCTCTCTTTACAAGCTCATCCCTTCTCTAACTTTTCTCATCATATATCTCACCATTTGGTGAATGATTTTGTAAATATTTTTTAGTGATAATTACTAACTACTAACCACTAACCTTATTGTAAAATGCACCCTCTACTAGAGTAGGCACTCCCAAATTATTCACTCAATCCTCTCTCCTTTCATCCTCAATAATTATCTTCCCTTGAGCCCACATCCATATGACTCAAAGGACAAGAGAGACCCACCCTCATTAAATAAAAATAAAAATATGCATAATCTTTTATTCCTTCAAATAAACTTGATTAGGCCTAATCCTAATCAGGGCTTTTAAAACCTATAAATAGAGCCCTTCTCTCCCTTGTAAATCATCACATAATCACACTACACCACACCATTCTCAACACATAACACACCACTCTTCAAGCCTAGTTGTGTAGAGTGTGTGCACCGTGAGTGCTATATTCCATCACTACACATAAGTGCATGGAGAAGCTTGAAGTTACTTATGCCATCTAGAGGAGTGGAGTGATACCATACTCTACATCACACTTGTAGCCTACTTTTGTCCATAAATAAGATTCATAGTTTTGGGTGCAATTACGACTCTTCTCTCCAAATTGACTTGTTAAGTTGGCTCATCAGGTGGTTGAAGGTATATTGTTCTTGAAGTCTGTTGTACTATTTCATGCTTGATGGTTTGAGGGCTTGTTAAATTGTTTGCCTAAAAAATCAATTGTAAGAGGGTGCTCGGTGAGAGGGCTCCTGTGACTCTAAGACAATTTGTGTATTGGCAACAAAGTCAAGTTTTGTGTTGTCTCTCTATTTCTCATCAAGCTTTGTGTGCATCTAGCCTTTAAGGCTAAGACTGAGTTGCTTAGGTTGATTTGTGCTCTTACCTCTCTCTGGCGTGGTGAATGTTTGTGTTTGGTGTGTGTGGCTATCTTGCATTCCCCTCTCTTTGTGCGTTTGAGTATAAGGAGATATCACGTGAGTCCTAGTTCGCATCTACAACTAGGTGGTGCCCCTTTTTTTGTTTGGTTTCTGGTTGTGGGTTGTTGTTGTCTCTGATTGTGCTTGCCCCACACCCAATTGAGCAGCACGGGAGCCTCGAAGGGTGTTTAGAGGCCGCTCTTCTTGTTGCCCGCCCCGGACCGCCTCAGTGCATAGGAAGGCCCTTTAAACCCTTGCATGAAAGAGGGTTGAACCCACCCCATCAGGGTAAGAGGCCAACACTCTACCATCCAAGCTATTGATCCTTGTTGTGTATAACAAGGAAAGATAGCATACTTGAGTTGACAAGGAAAGATATAAGGAAAGGAAAGCTACAAACTGCAAGGAAGTAGTTTCACCTTTCCTTTTCATTCTTAGAGAAAGGCAAGTTTTCCTCCAGAAATTCTTTTTTCTTCATGGAGGAAGCTTCACAAGCGAACAAAAGCCTTCACAAAAATGTCAAGTTTTGTGGAAGAATCAACGAAGGCGTTCTTACAATGAACGAAACGTGAAGCGCTACAATTTCTGCAAGGCAAGGTTCGCATGCAACGCAAAAGTCATCGAGCATAAAAAACACAAAGACTTCAAGCTTTACAAGGTACAAGTTGACGTTTCTCTCTCTCTCTCTCTCTCTCTATATATATATATATATATATATATATATATATATATATTAGTGTGTGTTTACCATGGCCATCGAGGATATCCCACATACACACACTTTTGATTTTGAGCATGTACATCAAAATTCGGACACCATGGGTGCTACCGATATTAATATGCATGACGATGATGACCTAGGAGATCATGGCCTTGTAGATATGGATGCTTTCAAGACTTTGGAAAATTGCCAAAGCGTACTTGAAAGCAACCTCTCTGCACTAAATGCAAATGTTACAAATCTTATTGAGCTACTTGTGAAATTTATGAATTCACAGACGGTTCAAGGAGCCCCAGCTGGCATGGTTCAAGGAACTCAAGATCGTATGACTCAAGGAGTCCAAGAGACAAGTGCTTCAGAAGATGTAGAAGGTAGCAATGTATTACTTAAGAATATCACCATTCCCGAGTTTCACGGTGAAGAGCATGATCGCAACAAGGATGTGGTCAATACGTTCTTACACAAATGGAGTGATATTCATAGGTTGAGACACACCCCGGATATAAATTGTAAGGACATGGGTCCTACGGGCAAGGCCACCTGCACGGTTGGACAATGTGTACGCTAGGGAGAGGCTATAAGATAGCACGGTTGGGTGGAGACTAGCACACGCATTTCCACACCCTTTCACTGGTATCCAAGCTATTTTTGGGAGGAGGAGAGAAGCAGGTTGCATGTGCATGGGACGTGCTGCTTCTCTCCCACGTCCACAAACAACGACGTCTCCGCTGTGCAGCAAAAAGAAGGCAGGCACAATCTCCTTTGTGCAGCACGCATGGACAGACAGCAATAGTCGGCAGTGGACGCCTCCATCTACGCCCTCCACAGCGGGCGACCAAGGCTTACTGGACCGACAACTCGATGGCACCGAGGCTTTTGTTGGCGCCGTTGGCTGCATGTTAGGAAATAAGACATAGCTAAATAGATACAAGCTCTTCTTTAATCTGCAAACCATTTTCTCCTTACCTTTTACTTCATACCCCTTTGGTTGAAGCATGTAGATTTCCTCCTCTAATTCACAGGGAGGGAATGCCGTATTTACATCCATTTGCTCGAGATTTAGATCATGAGCAGCCACAAGGCTTAAGACAAGCCTAATTGAGTTCATTTTTACAACTGGAGAAAATATTTCATTGAAGTCAATACCTTTCTTTTGAGAAAACCCTTTTACCACAAGCCTAGATTTGTACCTTTTCTTCCCACCTTCTTCCTCCTTCAGCTTGTACACCCATTTGTTTTGAAGTGCCCGCTTACCTTTAGGCAACTCAACCAACTCCCATGTTTGGTTTCGATGTAGTGAGTCCATCTCCACTTGCATGCTCTTCGTCCATTCTTCTTTGGATTCATGTTGCATAGCTTCTTCGTATGATTCTGGCTCTCCAGAATCTGAGATCAAGAGATGGTTGAAGGAAGGAACAAACCTTTTTGGAGGTCTACTTGCTCTTGTGGATCTTCGGGGAATAAGTTGAGGCTCCTCATTTGGTTGACATTGTTGCACATTGTCACCGTTTGCAGTCCTTGAGTCTTCACCGTCCTCAAGCTCCATGTACTCATCACCTGTTTCTTTTGTTTGTTTTCTTTCCAAGTAATCTTTCTACATATTTTGTTTGTTAAAAATTACATCCCTACTCCTTAAGATTTTACCATCTTCAGGATTCCATAGGCGATACCCAAAGTCACCTTCTCCATAGCCAATGAAGAAACACTTTTTGGATTTTGCATCTAGCTTTGATCTTAGGCTTCTATCTATGTGCATGAAAGCCTCACACCCAAACACTTTGAGAAATGCATAATTCACTGGTTTACCTGTCCATGCCTCTTCTGGAACTCCCCCATCCAATGCCGTTGAGGGTGACCAATTGATTAAGTACACAGACGTACTTACAGCTTCCGCCCAAAGCTCAAGCGGTAGGCCGGCATGCGCATGCTTCGTGCTCGCTCCATGATTGTCCTGTTCATCCTTTTCGAAATCCCATTTTGTTGAGGTGTCCTTGGGGTTGTCCTTTGCCTCCGAATTCCATTGCTAGCACAAAAGCTTTCAAAAGCTTGGCTGCAATATTTGCCTCCATTGTGGATCTGAGGCATTTAACCTTGGTACCTGTTTCATTCTCCACAAAGGCTTTCCACCTTTGAAATATGGAAAATACATCGGATTTATTCTTCATGACATAAACCCATGTTTTTCTAGTCGCATCGTCTATGAATGTTACATAGTACAATGAGCCACCAATTGATGGTGTACTTGCAGGACCCCAAACATCAGAATGAACCAACTCAAGTTTTTTATTCTCTCTTTCATTTCCTGATTTTTGAAATTTTATCCTCTTTTGTTTACCATAAACACAATCTTCACAGAACTCTAAGTCCACTTCTTTCAAACCTGGTAGAAGCCTTTTTGTTTAAAGGATTTGCATTCCTTTGGCACTTATATGCCCAAGTCGGTAGTGCCACACCGCACTGTCAACTTCTGTAGTTGCTGCACAAGCTGAAGGTTGCATGCTAACAGTACACAAGTAAAGTGTACCGACTTTTTCTCCCTTGGAAACCACCAAAGATCCCTTTGAGATCTTCCATCGTTTGTTTCCGAATGCAATGTTGTGACCTTCATCGTCCAATTGTCCTGTAGAGATCAAATGTTTGCGAAGAGAAGGAACATGCCTAACATCTTTAAGCTTCCATTCATTTCCGTTAGTAGTTTGACAGAAACTGTACCTTTGTCGACAATCTCACAAGCTTCATTATCTCCCAAGTATACATACCCAAAATTACCTTTGGTGTAGTCTTGGAAATGTTGCTTGTGGGTGTCGCATGGAATGAAGCCCCGGAATCTACTATCCAGGAATTAGACACATTGTCTAAGGAGAAAATTAGAGCATCTTGCTCTACTTTACCTGCCACATTGGCCTCCGATGTTGGCTTGTTGTCTTGAGACTCTATCTCCTTCTTCTTCTTGGACCAGCAATCCTTCTTGATGTTGCTCTTCTTGTCGCAGTTCCAACATTCAAGAACTGACTTTGTGCGTGACTTGCTCCGCCTTGAGCGATCACGACCCTTTTGGTTTTTGAACCTTTCCTTATGCCTTCCTCTTGTTTCCACTCATAGTGCAACACTTGATGATTCTCCTGTACTTCTCCTTCGCATTTCCTCGCTTAGGAGAACACCCACAACATCATCAAACTTAAGAGTATTTGTACCAGAGATAGAATTACTTACAGCCATCACAAGAATGTCCCAACTATCCGGTAGAGATGATAGTATAAGGAGAGCTCGCACTTCATCATCAAAATTGATTTTCACCGATCGAAGTTGACTTATGTTTGTGTTAAAGTCATTTATGTGTTTTGCAAGTGAACCATTCTATGCCATCTTTAGATTGAACAAGCGCTTCATAAGAAATACCTTATTGGATGCCAATGGTTTCTCGTAGAAGTCGTCAAGTGACTTCATCAAGTCCTCCGTGGTCTTCATCTCCGAAACATTGAAGGCCACCGTTGACGCCAAGCTTAACCAGATTGTTCCCAGGGCCTTTCGATCAAGGACAATCCATGCTTCATCTGCCATCGTTGCCGGCTTCTTTGCAAGACCGCCTAGTGGCAAATAGAGGTCCTTCTGGTAGAGATAGTTTTCAATCTGCATCTTCCAATGTTGGTAGTTTTTGCCATTGAACTTCTCAATCTTGAGCTTCCCTTCCTCCGCCATAACTCCCACTCGATTCAAGGAATCCTTTCCTTGAGATAATTTAGCTACGAGCAAACCTTGCTCTGATACCAGTTGTTAGGAAAGAAGACGTAGCTAAATAGATAATTGAGTAGATTACTTAATGGAGAGAGACAGATTTACATACACGAGATTATAGAGTAGAGAGAGAGAGAGAGAGAGAGAGAGAGAGTACACACGATATACGTGGTTCACCCAATGTGGGCTACGTCCACGGGAAAGCAGCCACTCAATGGCTTTAGTACTTCAAAACAAGAAGTAGTTTACAAAGGGATTATACCCTTAATGGAGCTCCCGCCTTTCACTCTCACCACCTCACACTCACCTTGTTGTATCAACTTCACACTATGAAATGTGTGTAGAAATGGCCTCCTTTTATAGGCCAAAAGGGCTACCCTATCTCATGAGAGGCAGCCATGTGTAGCCGCCCTTGTGTAAATAAGTCCAAATCGAACCCTCCAATCTGTCCATGTGTGGCCGCCCTTGAGAAGACAAGTCCGCTTTTGAATTCGGCCACCGGCCATTGACTACAGGCCACTGGCCAACCGACGGTTGTTTTCCGACCACTCTCCGGCTGCCGTCCAACCATAATATTCCAGCGAGGAAAAAAAGGGGCTCAGGGGCTTCCGTCCTCGAGGCCCCTAAAGTTGCCCATGATTTTTGGCCGTGAAAATTTTGGTTTTCGGTAAGTGATTTTCCTTCATGCACGATGGCTCATAATGGGGGCCTTACAAATGTGCGCTTTTACCACAGAAAATTACAAGGGTAAATCAAGCTCCATACTTAACATTGCACACGTAGGAAGGCCCGCTTAACCCTTGCATGAAGGAGGGTTGAACCCACCCCATGAGGGTAAAAGGCCAACATGTTACCATCAGCTATTGACCCTTGTTGTGTATAACAAAGAAAGACAGCATGTGTTGAAAGGAAAGCTAGAAGGAAAGGGAAAGCTTCAAACTTCAAGGAAATAGTTTCACCCTTCCTTTTCACTTCTTGGAGGAAGGCAAGTTTTCCCCCAAAAATTCTTTTTTCCTCAAGGAGGTAGCTTCAAAGTGAGCAAAAGCCTTCACAAAAATGACAAGTTTTTGTGAAGAGGCAACAAAGGTGTTCTTACGATGAACGACACGTGAAGTGCTATAATTCTCGCAAGGTGAGGTTCTTATGCAACGTAAATCACCGAGCATACAAAACACAAAGACTTCAAATTCACAAGGTACAAGTTGACGTTTTTTCTCTGTTTACATTAGTGTGTGTTTATCCCACCTACACACACTTTTAATTTTGAGCACGTAGATCAAAATCAGGGCACCACGGGTGCTGCTGACACTAATATGCATGATGATGATGATCTAGGAGATCATGGTCTTGTATATATGGCTTCTTTCAAGACTTTGGAACATCACCAAAGCGTACTTGAAAGCAACCTCTCTGCACTCAATGCAAATGTTACCAATCTTACAGAGTTAGTTGTGAAATTTATGAATTCACAGACGGCTCAAGGAGCCACAAGTGGCACGGTTCAAGGGAACCAAGCTCGCATGACTCAAGGAGTCCAAGAGACAAGTGTTGCAGAAGATGCAGAAGGTAGCAATACATTACTTAAGAATAACACCATTCCTGAGTTTCACAGGGAAGAGCGTGATCGCAACAAGGATGCGGTCAATACCTTATTACACAAATGGAGTGATATTCATAGATTGAGACACACCCCGGATATAAAGACGGTTGTGGAAACAAGTCTCTCTTAAAGGCAAGGCCTATAAGTGGTGGAGGACATTTCCAATAGATGCTCGTCCTCCGTCTTGGGCTGCGTTTCAAGCTTCTTTCTCGAAAGAGTTTTTGAACTCTACTGAAGAAGATAAGAATTGGTTAGCATGGGATGCATGTCGCATGTCTGGCCTCTCTCTCACACAGTACCTTTCAAAGTATCGGAAAATCATATTAAAACTAGAAGGTCTAGATGAATTCCAAAAGAGACGGGGTTTTAATAGGGGTCTTGACAAAGACTATCGTCTTCATGTCAAGACCCAACATCCAAAAACTTTGGAAGAAGCCATCAATCATGCCCAAAGATATGATGATGACCAAGAGAGGAAAGGAAATGTTCCCTACTCTAAGAATACTTTTGCTAAGAGCAATGTGGCTAAGAGCCTATGGCGAGCTAGATCTCCCACACGTTCCAAGAGGAATAAGAGACAATCTACCTCTCCACGCCCACAAGAGGCTAAGAAGCCTAAGCACTCACGAGATACTCCACGTGGGTCTCTCAACACGGTTGATTTTGAGCGTGCAAAGAAACACAATTTGTATTTTAGATGTCTTTTGGACCAACATAACAAGAAAGATTGTCCTCTTTTGCAAGGCAAAGAAAAGGCCATGCACACGGTGCAACGCCTCACATTAGATTTATCTCCTAAATATTGTGCTGTAGAGGTTCTCCATATGGCAGAAAAGCACAAGTGTTGTGTGCGTGCTTCAATGTGGCAGCCCACCTTTGGCCCCCATGATTTGATTCGCATGCATGGCACTATTAACGGACAACGTGTTCGTATTTTAGTGGATGATGGTGCAACTCATAACTTCTTGAACTCTAAGCTAGTCAAGAAATTGAAGCTTACACAGACTCCGTGGTCTCATAAGTATGTGGTGGAGCAGATGTCTGGGAACGAAAGAAGCATGGGACACGGTAGTTCCAGGGGTTGAGCTTATTGTTAAAGATCATATGATTACCCTTGACTTCCAAGTTATGAACATGGACCGTGCTGATGTAGTTTTAGGATGGGAGTGGCTGCATGGTTTAGGAAACACATTGCACACTAGTTATGAACACAACTCCTTATCCTTCATGACCAATGGTAAACATGTGCTTTTGCTTGGTGAGAAAAATATACCATCTGCACCTCTTATATGTACATCCGAGCTTTTTATTTTACAAAAGCAGTTTTAATAGATGAAGTCTTTTTGTGTTACTGCTTGTCTCCAAGTCTTGTGAGTTCTCAAGAGCAAAGTGCAGTGAATTCTAGTAATGGTATGCAAAGTGCAAATAATTCTAATGATAAGCAAAGTGTTAACAAATCTAACAAGAAAAGTGCTCTAAATTTTAATTCTATAGAGCAACATGCAACTGTTGTAAAACAAACATTACAGGAAGTACAAGATTCTCCATCCTAGCATAACTCTAGTTTACTTTCTCCTTTTGCACGGAAAAAGCTGACTCACTTACTCACGGAGTATAGTGATGTGTTCTCAAGTGATTTACCACCGAGTTTACCCCATACACGTGATGTGCAGCATGGCATAGACATCTTGCCAGGCACTAAACCGGTGAGTAAACCACCTTATCGTATGAGTGCTAAAGAAGCCAAGGAGGTTGAGAGTCAGTTGGCTGATTACACTCGCTCGTGGTTTCATGAGACCTAGCACTTCGCCTTGGGCATCACCAATTCTGTTGGTAAAAAACAAAGATGGGGTACTATGTGCATGTGCGTAGATTATCGCAGATTAAATGCGGTAACCATCAAGAACAAGTATCCTCTGCCTCAAGTGGATGAGTTGTTACGTCCCTATCTTGGAAAATTTGTTGTGGTTTTCCTTGATGACATTCTCATTTACAGTAAGACTGAAGATGAACACATAGAACACTTGCGATTAGTGTTCGAATAGCTACGAGCTCACGCGTTGTATGCTAAGCAAAGCAAGTGCGATTTCTTTAAAACAAAGATACATTACCTAGGTCAAGATCTCTTATTCAGGCATCAAAATGGACACTGATAAGGTCGCTCCCATTCCTTGCTGGCCACTGCCCAACACGATCGAGGAGCTTCAAATATTTTTAGGCATGGCTGGATTTTATCGACAGTATATCTGTGATTATGCCAAAAATTTTGCTCCTATGACGGATCAACTTAAAGAAAAAGGTAAGACCTTTTCTTGGGAAGAAGCCCAAAAGCGTAGTTTTGAACAGCTCAAGGTAGCTATAGCCATTGCTCCCATCCTAGCAATCGTCGATCCACTTAAGCCGTTTGTGGTAGAGACTGATGCTAGTGATAAAGCAATTGGTGCGGTACTTCTCCAAGAGGGAAGGCCTATAGCCTTTGAAAGTAAAAATTTAGACAGACTCAAGAGAATTATTATGTCTATGAGAGAGAGCTCTATGCCATAATTCACGCTTTACGAAAGTGGTGACACTATTTATATGGTGCTGATTTTGAAGTAGTTTTTGACCATGAGAGTATCAGATGGTTTACTACTCAAATGGACTTGAAGGGCCGTAAAGCTAGATGGGCCGAAATCCTTCAAGATTATGATTGTAAGCTATGATATCCCAAGGGGCGATATAATGTAGTAGCGGATGCACTAAGTCGGATGCCTCAAATTAATTCACTTGCTTTTACAAAAATAAAGAGTGGATTTTTAGGGTCATTACATGGCAAGTGTGCACAAGATCAATCATATGCTAAAGTGTGGAGTGCAGTTTTAAAAGGGATCCCTCACACTCACATGTCTCTATACAGCCAGATCAACATGTCTTTGCACGCATAGATAAAAACTCCAACACACAGAGAGCTCCACCCGTACTTAGGAAGAGCTTAAGCGATGAAAGAAATTTTCCATTGATGATGGCTACTTACTCCAAAAAGGTAGAGTATGTGTGCCAAAGGACTCAGACACTAGGCACCAAATCTTATTTGAGTGTCACGATAGTCCAAGTGCTGGTCGTCCAGGTATTCGTAAGACGTATGCCTTAGTTTGATGTCAATTTTATTGCCCGGACTTACATCATGATGTTCAAGAGTACGTACTAAACTACCAACAGTGCCAAGCTAATAAGGCAGAGCGCCTGAAGGTAGGTGGCCTTTTACATCCTTTAGAGATTCCACAAGGTAAGTGGGAGAGTATCTCTATGGATTTTGTAGTAGGACTACCTACTACAAATCGTGGCCATGATGCCATATGGGTTATTGTAGACCGTCTTACCAAGATGGGTCGATTCATTCCCACTAAGACTACGGTTAAGACACCGATATTAGCACGGCTATTTGTAGAGAATATATATAAACTCTACGGTCTTCCAGCTAGTATGATTAGTGACAGAGATTGAAAGTTTGATAATCACTTCTGGAGCTGTGTTCCAAAAGTTGGAAACTAAACTTAATCTAAGTACTGCTGATCATCCAGAAAGGGATGGTCAAATAGAAAGAGTTAATCAAGTGCTAGAGGATATGCTATGAGCGTACGTTAGCAAGAAGCAAACCAATTATGGGAAGACTACTTACCTATATTGGAATTTTCTTATAATAGTTCAAAGCATGTGACTATAGGGTTTAGTCCATTTATGCTTTTGTATGGATTTCAACCTAGATCACCCGTTATGGTGGGGTTGGCTAAGGAGAAGATACAGCAAGCGAAGGATTTTCTCAAAGACCATTTTGACATGCTTCGAGTTGCTCGACAAAATGTTAAGCAAGCTCAAGATCGATATAAGTAGCACACAGATGAGCATCCTTGTCTTGCTACTTTCAAAAAAGGAGACAAGGTTTTCCTCAAAGTTTTGGAGCATTCAGAAAGTCTGAAGACGGAAAAAGTTACTAAACTTTCACCTCGCTATTGTGGACCATTTACCATTCTCAAACATATAGGTCAAGTGGCCTATAAGTTAGCTCTTCTAGAGCACTCACGAGTTCATCCTGTTTTTCATGTTAGCCGTTTATGAAAACAGCTAGGACAAATGATAATGTCATTGACACAAGTGTGTTAGTTGACCTTATCGAACCGCCAAGCATCCCTCATGAGCCCGAAAGGATTTTGGATGCTCATGAGCTTCGCACCAGACATCATATCAAATGACAGGTGTTGGTAAAATGGCTAGATAGACCTGAAGAAGGTTCTACATTAAAGAATGTCTGCGCACTTAAGAAACATTTTCCTACGTTCGTTTTCGAGGACAAAAACGATTCTCCAAGGGGGCGGTAATGTACGGACATGGATCCTATGGGCAAGGCCACCAGCACAGCTGGACATGGATCCTACGGGCAAGGCCACACTGTCCAGCACAACTGAACAATGTGTACTCTAGGGGGAGGCTATAAGATAGCACGTTTGGGTGGAGACTAGCACACGCATTACCACCGCCCTTTCATAAATATAGCTATGGAAACAAGTTTATCTCTTAAAGGTATGGCCTATAAGTGGTGGAACATTTCTAATAGATGCTCGTCCTCCGTCTTGGGCTACATTTCAAGCTTCTTTCTCCAAAGAGTTTTTGGACTCCAATGAAGAGGATAAGAATTGGTTAGCATGGGATGCATGCCACATGTGTGGCCTCTCTCTCACTTAGCACCTTTCCAAGTATCGGGAAATCATATTAAAACTAGAAGGTCTAGATGAATTCCAAAAGATACAGGGTTTTAATAGGGGTCTTGACAAAGACTATCGTCTTTATGTCAAGACCCAACATCCAAAAACTTTGGAAGAAGCCATCGGTCATGCCCAAAGATATGATGATGACCAAGAGAGGAAGGGAAATGTTCCCTACTCTAAGAATACTTTTTCTAAGATCAATGTGGCCAAGAGCCAATGGTGAGGTAAATCTCCCACACGTTCCAAGAGGAATAAGAGACAATCTACCTCTCCACGCCCACAAGAGGCTAAGAAGCCCAAGCAATTACGAGATACTCCACGTAGGTCTCTTAGCACTGCTTATTTTGAGTGTGCCAAGAAACACAATTTGTGTTTCAGATGTCCTTTGGACCAACACAACAAGAAGGATTGTCCTCTTTTGCAAGGCAAAGAAAAGGCCATGCACACGGTGCAACGCCTCACATTAGATTCATCTCCTGAATATTGTGTTGTAGAGGTTCTTCACATGGAAGAAAAGCACGTGTTTTGTGCCTGCTTCAATGTGGCAACCCACCTTTGGCCCCCATAAGTTGATTCGCATGCATGACACTATTAACGGACAATTTTTTCGTATTTTAGTGGATGATGGTCCAACTCATAACTTCCTGAACTATAAGCTAGTCAAGACATTGAAGCTTACATAGACTCTTTGTTCCCACAAGTATGTGGTAGAACAGATGTCTGGAAATGATAAAGAAGTATGGGACACAGTAGTTCAAGGGGTTGAGCTTATTGTTCAAGATCACATGACGACCCTTGACTTTCAAGTTATGAACATGGACCGTGCTGATGTAGTTTTAGGACAGGAGTGGCTGCATGATTTAGGAAACACATTGGACACTAGTTATGAACACAACTCCTTATCCTTTATGGACAATGGTAAACATGTGCTTTTGTTTGGTGAGAAAAATATACCATGTGCACCTCTTATATGTACAACGGAGCTTTCTATTTTACAAAAAGCAGATTTAATAGATGAAGTCTTTTTGTGTTACTGCATGTCTCCAAGTCTTACGAATTCTCAAGAGCAAAGTACTGTGAATTCTAGTTATGGTATGCAAAGTGCAATGAAATTTAATGATAAGCAAAGTGTTAAACAATTCTAAAGAGCAAAGTGCTCTCAATTCTAATTCTATTGAGCAACGTGCAAGTGCTGTAAAACAAACATTACATGAATTACAAGATTGTCCATCCCATCATAACTCTATTTTACTTTCTCCTTTTGCACAGAAAAAGATGACTCACTTACTCACGAGTATAGTGATGTATTATCGAGTGATTTACCCCGGGTTTAACCCCTAAACGTGATGTGCAACATGGCATAGTTGTAGTGTCGAACATTAAACCATGAGTAAACCACCTTATTGTATGAGTGCTATGGAGGCCAAGGAGGTTGAGAGTCAATTGGTTGACTACCTTGCCCTTGGTTTCATTAGACCTAGCACTTTGCCTTGGGCATCACCAATTCTATTGGTAAAAAAGAAAGATGGTACTATGCGCATGTGCGTAGATTATCATGGATTAAATGCCATAACCATCAAGCAAAAGTATCCTTTGTCTCGAGTAAATGAGTTGTTTGATCAACTCATGGGGCAAGATACTATACAAAGATAGATCTTCATTCAGGATACCACCACGTGTGTATCCTTTTGAAAGATATCTCTAAAACTGCCTGTAGAACACGGTTCGGTCATTTCGAATTTTTGGTTATGCCTTTTGGTTTAACCAATTCTCTAGTTACATTTATGACACTCATGAATAGTGTCTTATGTCCCTATCCTGGAAAATTTGTTGTGGTTTTCCTTGATCACATTCTCATTTACAATAAGACTGAAGATGAACACATAGAACACTTATGATTAGTGTTCAAATAGCTATAAATTCACGCTCTGTACGCTAAGCAAAGCAAGTGCGATTTCTTTTAAGCAGAGATATATTATCTCGGTCATGTGATCTCTTATTCAGGCATCAAAATGGACACTGACAAGGTTGCTGCCATTCTTCGATGGCCACATCCCGACACAGTTGAGGAGCTTCAAATCTTCTTAGGCATGGCTAGATTTTATCGATAATATATGTGTGATTATGCCAAAATTGTTGTTTCTATGACGGATCAACTTAAAACAAAAGGTAAGACCTTTTCTTGGGAAGACGCCCAACAACGTAGTTTTGAACAACTCAAGGTAGTTGTAGCCACTGCTCCCATCCTAGAAATCGTTGACCCACTTAAGCCGTTTGTGGTAGAGACTGATGCTAGTGATAAATCAATTGGTGCGGTACTTCTGCAGGAGGGAAGACCTATAGCCTTTGAAAAAGTTGGATAGAGCTCAACATAATTATTTTGTCTATGAGAGAGAGCTCTATGCCATAATTTACGCTTTACGAAAGTGGCGACACTATTTATATGGTGCCAAATTTGAAGTAGTTTTTGACCATGAGAGTATTGAATGATTTTCTACTCAAATGGACTTGAAGGTTCGTAAAGCTAGATGGACAGAGATTCTTCAAGATTATGATTGTAAGCTATGATATCACAAGGGGCGAGATAATGTAGTAGCAGATGCACTAAGTCGGATGCCTCAGATTTATTCACTTTCTTTCACGGAAATAAAGAGTGCATTTTTGGAGTCATTATGTGGAAAGTGTGCACAAGATCAATCATATGATAAAGTGTGGAGTGCAATTTTAATAAGGGATTCCTCACACTCACATGTCTCTGTACAACCAGATCAACATGTCTCTGCACGCGGAGATAAAAATCCAACACATAGAGCTCCACCCCTACTCAGGAAGAGCTTAAGCGATGGAAGAATTTTTCCATTGATGTTGGCCACTTACTCCACAAGGGTAGAGTATGTGTGCCAAAGGAATCAGACACTAGGTGCCAAATATTATTTGAGTGTCACGATAGTCCAAGTGCTGGTCATCCAGGTAATCGTAAAACGTATGCCTTAGTTTGACGACAATTTTATTGGCCATGCCTACATCATGATGTTCAAGAGTACGTACTAAACTACCAACAGTGCCAAGTAAATAAGGTAGAGCGCCTCAAGGTAGGTGGCCTTTTACATCCTTTAGAGATCCCACAAGGTAAGTGGGAGAGTATCTCTATGGATTTTGTAGTGAGACTACCTACTACAAATCGTGGCCATGATGCCATATGGGTAATTGTAGACTGTCGTCGGGAGACCGCCTAACAAACATGGGTCAGTTCATTCCCACTAAGACTACGATTAAGATGCCAAAATTAGCACGGCTATTTGTAGAGCATATATATAGACTCTACAGTCTTCCAGCTAGTATCATTAGTGAAAGAGATTGAAAGTTAGATAATCACTTCTAGAGAGATGTGTTTCAAAAGTTGGAAACTACACTTAATGTTAGTACGGCTGATCATCCAGAAACAGATGGTCAAACCGAAAGAGTTAATCAAGTGCTAGAGGATATGCTACGAGCATACGTTAGCAATAAGCAAACCAATTGGGAAGACTACTTGTAAACAGGGTTTACTCCATTTATGCTTTTATATGGTTTTCAACCTAGATCACCCGTTACAGTGGGGTTGGCTAAGGAGAATATACAACAAGCAAAGGATTTCTCCTACACCATTTTGATATGCTTCAAGTTACTCGACAGAATGTTAAGTAAGCTCAAGATCAATATAAAAAGTACACATGTGAGCATCGTCGTCTTGCTACTTTCGAAGAAGGAGACAAGGTTTTCCTCAAAGTTCTGGATCATTCAGAAAGTGTGAAGATGGGAAAAGTTGCTAAACTTTCACCACGCTATTGCGGATCGTTTACCATTCTCAAACGTATAGGTCAATTGGCCTATAAGTTAGCTCTTCTCGAGCACTCACGAGTTCATCCTGTTTTTCATGTTAGCCATTTACGAAAACAGCTAGGACAAAGTGATAATGTCATTGACAAAGGTGTGTTAGTTGACCTTATCGAACCGCCAAGCATCCCTCATGAACTCGAAAGATTTTGGATTCTCATGAGCTTCCCACCAGACATCATGTTAGACGACATGTGTTGGTAAAATGGCCAGATAGACCCGAAGAAGGTTCTACATGGGAGAATGTCTCCGCACTTAAGAAATGTTTTCCTACGTTCGTCATTTTCGAGGACGAAAATGATTCTCCAAGGGGGGGGGGGGGGGGGGGGGGTAATGTAAGGACAAGGGTCCTACGGTTAAGGCCACCAGCATGGTCGGACAGTGTGTACACTAGGGGGAGGCTATAAGATAAAATGGTTGGGTGGAGACTAGCACATGCATTACTCTTGTCCTTTCACTTGACATTTATACATTGAGTGTGGACTCAGTTTATCTAAAGACCGATATCCACTAGTCATCCCAATCTTGCAAACCACCCTATAAATTTAGATAACACCCCTCTTTCCACTCGTCTATACTTCAAGTTGTCTACTTTCATTCTCTTTTCTTGGAAAACAAACTTGGCATCAATTTTGTCCATGGTTTTTAAAATGTTAATGCATTTGATGTGCAATTATTAACGTCTTCTTAAATTTAACAAGAAATTGTTTTTAGTGCTTTGTCTTTGACAAATACTTTTGCAGGTAAACTTGTGTGATGACTAACCTTAACAACTCTCATTATCATATGCACTTTGTATTAACAAGCTTCATGTACATGAGAAACACTATTTTTATTCTAGTGATTTGAAATTTATCCTAGCACACTAGTTGAGACATTGTACATTGTTATGAAAAGGATCTTATCGGTTAGATTGAATGGGAATGGCAAAATTTCTACACATGTTAGAGCTCCTACGCCTGAAGAGGGCAGGAATCTCCACTCCACTCCTTGTTATGGAAACTTATGGTTATTGACAAGTGTATTAGAGTGCCTATGCCTCATGAGACATGACTCTCCATTTTGCAATGATGCTATGGAAAATTATGAGCTATGGCTATTTATGCCTGGCGGGTCAATATGTATTCATTTTTTATCATTGAAGAATCTATAAATAAATGCATACAAGAGGGAAAAGCTCACTCTTGCACGCGGGGAGATTGTACCCAGTGCTTTTGTATTTCTTCTCTCTTCCCTTCTGTTTGCCGTGTCGGTGTAGCACTCGGCTCTATGAGGTGCACTTGCACATACTCATTTGAACTCCGCACCTCTGCAAATTTACTTCATTTTATGCACTCCCATCACACCATACACAAGTTACACATTTTTCACTTTTAAATTGCTTCCTACTAATCATTGTTACTCTTCTGGTTTGTAGTTACTCATTGTGCTATGCAGGCATGTACCTAGCTTCTTATACCTTGCACTCGACTCCACCAATTATGTACCTCGCACAACTGAGGGCAGTTGCTTTTTCAACCCCGGAGTATGTTATAGATAAGGGATATGTACATTTATTACTCAAGTGCTCATTACGAGATATGGCTACTTATGCCTGGTGGGCCAATGTGTATTTATTTTGAGCATTGAAGAATCTATAAATAAATACGTGCAAGAAGGAAATGCTCACTTTTGCACGGAGGGAGATTGCCCCTAGTGCTTGTGTCTTTCTTCTCTTCTCTTTTCCCTCCTCGCTCGTAGTGCCAGTGTAGCACTCCGATCTAGGAGGTGCACTTGCACATACTCGCTTGCACTCTCCCACTCTCTATCCCTCTCTACACGCTTATAGATTGATTATGGTTTGTGCGACTATCCACGTATACAATTTTGTCAATTTATGGCTTGCAATATATTGTTTTTGCTATTTTGCAGGGCCACTTTGCCTTTCGTTTGTAGAAAAAATTGGCTTGGCAACACCAAGAATAAGCATTTCCCTATGGAAAAGAGGCAGGCTTCTAGATCTTATAGGATTTTGTGAAGTTGCCCCTTGAGAAATCTGTCTAAAACTACTGGATGAAAGAAAGAGCCTTCTTCTCATCCTCAGGTCCATGTAAAGCATCAAACTTTACTCAAGAATTATTGGCCCCAGAAGTCCCAAAAATCCCTGTGCTAGCCATCTTTGAAAACGTGGATTCTCTTCCCTGCTAAAAACTTGGAAAAGAACTCACCTATTGCATACCTTGCATCTATTGCCATTGCTACATCTAAGCCAACTACTCCTACACATGTTACTGAAGGTGTTGTGGGCTAACACCAGTAGAGCCCTTGTTGTTAGAAGCCTTCACATTATTGATCTTTGAATTTGGCTTGGTCTTAAGATGGGAAAACCCTTTCTAGTGCTTAAGTACCGTGGTCATGAGTTTTAGCTTGAAGTGTTTGGGCGTAAAGTGGATCCTGTGAATAGGCTAGAAGACTCTCCTTGAGTAGGTTGATCTTTGACTCCTGAGTGAGATCACCAGCATTGGATATATTGGCTTGAGGTTCTACATCAACCTCGTCCTTTTTTGCATCCTCTCCCTCCCTATATGTAGAGACTTTTACCTTCTTCCTATATTTCTATCTCCCAAGCGATGTACTAGCCCAAGAGAGATGAGAGCAAGCGACCCAAACTTCGAGAAAATGTTTCAATGGTCAGGACACATTTTGTGCTATGTGTTGCACTCTATGTTTTGATTAATGACATGTTTTTTGCAATCTTGTTAGTAGGCCCATGCAATGAATCAATGAACTCAAAACTGATGCTTCAATATTTGAAGACACGAACTTACAAAGTTTTCAAACAAAATAAAAAAGAACGATTACATTGTTTATCTGAATGAGCGATTCCTGCAGTTTGTATTTCATAGAGTATGAAGAAAAAGAAAGCATTTGCATGCCAAGAAAAAGTGAGTCACACTTGTCTGCATTTCAAATGCCAAAACTGTGTCATGTGCATTAGCTTCCATGGCTAAGATGCTTCAAAGAAGAGGAGTGTAAGGCCTTGGAAAGTTTTCAAAATCAATACCAAGGATTAGATACACATTCCATGGGGAGAGCTTAGGAAGTAAGAGTACAAAAAATGACATAGCATGGCAAGGGATCCTCTAGAGAAGTGGAAAAAATATGCTCCTTTGAAGCTACTTGTAGTACCATGTGTTGGTACATGGTGCTACAAGAAGAAAATCCACAGGGGCTTAAATTTATAAGGGGAAACTATGCATGTGGTGCTATAAGAAGCAACTATGCATTGGCTTAATGGAAAGTGCTTAGGAAGAAAGAGTGTTCACACTAACATAGCATTGTCAAGGGGCGAGGGATCCTCTAGAGAACTAGGAAAACAAATTATCTTTCAAAGCTGCATGTAGAACCTTGGTCATGTCAATTTGGTGGGACATCTTGGCTATCCATTAGTGCAACCTTACCCTTTTCTACATAGCTCCAAACCATGTGCACTGCCATAGCACTTGCTAGTGCAACTCCCATCAGCATGGCCACCAATAGAGCACTGCATGCCTCCTTTGACATCATATCCTCCCTTACTAGCTTTGCTACTTCAACTTGCACTTCTTCCACTTTGGCTATGACCACATCATCAACTAAACAAGAAGGCATATTTACCTTTACCATCACCGGCTCATTAGACTCAGTCTCCTCATCATAGGATGTGGACTCATCCACTCTTTCTTCCTCACTCGTTTCCCAAAAGCTCAAACAGGTATCTTCACCATCATCAGCATCATATATCAGTTCTGTATCTGCATCTTCATCCTCATGCTGCTCCACAAAAGCTTGACCATCCTCTTGGCTTGACACACTCCCTTCATCCACTTATAAACTCTCGGCATCTGCAATTGAGCTGCACTCTATGACCTTTTTATGCAAACTTTCCACAAGAACATGCTTTACCTCTTCAAGCTGCTCTGGAAGCCTAGAATCTTCTACCTCTTTGGCACATTGATTCACTTCAACAAGGGGTTGATCCTCATTGACAAGCTGACTCATCACTAGCACATGCCTATCATGAACTGAAAATATCCAAGGAACATAAATGACCATTGGCCTTATCTAGCAAGTTTTGCATTTTGAACAACTAGCATCGCCTTCGATTGAATTGTAGAATACTCCGCTACCGTTTCAACAAGAATATAGTCTACAAGCTTCAACAAGCCTAGCTCCAGCTTTCACTTCACTTTCTTGCTCTTCATCTTGGCCAGATAGACCATATCTTCATACGTATCCGCAACGTCTTCCACTTTTTCTCTCATCTTTGGATGAAAGCACTTAAGCAATTTTGACGGCTTCAAAAATTACTTGCCTTTCACCCCAGTGGCAACCTCTACTTGCTTCCAACAAGCTTCAAATTGCTTAAGAAAAATGAAAAAATCCTTACTTACGTTTTGGCGTACCGCTTTCACCTTTGCACCAGGCTCCTTTGTAGTGACCACCTTTATAAACTGCTTTGGAAACTGACTCTACAGCTGCTACTGCCCCATGAACTTTGATCATCAAATTTCAAATCATCGTACCAAATCTTTGCCCGTTCGCGCATCAACAGTGGCACCGTCTGCAACTTTTCTGCATCCGTCAACATGTGCATTGATAGAATCCATAATTCAATATCTGCTAACCAATCCTTAGGCTCTTCAACACCTATAAATATGGGGCCAAAGCTTGGCTCCATCATCTCTGCTAGCTTCAAATCCGACCACCAAATATTATTCGACCATCCTCCAATTGCTTGTTGACTTTGAACACCGCTGTAAATTTCCAATTGGAGCATCAGTGCGCTCCTCAGTGGGGGCACCAAAAGATGGATAGGGGGAAAGGGAGACACACCTGAAACCCAACTAATGTGCCTCTCTATAGCCCAGGATAATCACTACACCCCAATCCACTAGAGTTCACCTTCAAAACTCACACAATCGACAACAATCCACACCAATTTTTCCCTGTTTATGACCATGCCATAGCACACACCGCTCTCTCTTCCTCTCTCTCAAACACTGGCACCACACAGTTTGGAACAACTGACCGAGGCCGCCAAATCGGCACAAACCTGGTCCCCCGACAAAACTTTGAGGGCTCCAATTACTGACCTGAAAATACCAACATGCTCCATAAATCAAGCACTATGCATCTATCCACTAAAATTGGCTTTGACTACTTGGCACAACTTGGCCTGTCCATCTCAAATCTACAAACACCTTCAACTTCAAAGCATCGTATCTTGAACATCGTGGCTCTGTTTGATGAGCCATTTGGTTTTGCTCATTCAATACTTTAAGCTCTACATTTCCAAGACAGAAGCCATCAAATTGAATCTCCTTCACTTGCCACCCTTTCTAGACAACTTTGCAGCCTTTCTGGTCTAAAAACCCACACAAAGCATACATCTTTTCTGTCACCTATCTACTGATGGGGGCTTTTCACAAGCCAAGCTCCCATACCCCTCTTCTCTCGTCCCCACCCCATGGAAACCTCCTCTTAGGGAGGGAGTGATAAAAGGCATTGGAAAAGTAAGAAAAAAAATAAAGTATGATTATGTAAATATATGAGAAAGGTAAAATAGGCCACCTCATGCCTGCGGGGCAGCCCATCCCCACCTTGCCTCCTTTTTCTTCACTGTTGCCCCGCCGTGTGTCCCTTTTCATCTCCTCCACTCAAAAGGTCAACCCCCTCTCTCTTCCCCTTGTCCTTTCTCCTTTCTCTCTCCCCTCAAGCTACCCCACCTCTCACCAATAATGCATTCTAACTCACCAATAATGCACCCTAACTCACATGCAACTTACCCTATCTTCCAAAATAGTATACCCCACCCCCCCTTTCTCTCTCCTGTCATATCCCATGACCCAAATACCCCCCCCTCTCTCTAAAGGGCGCCATGTCTCTTGTCTTGTAGCTAAATAATCTCCCCCACACTCACACACACTCAGTTTCACTGAAAAAGGTGCCCACAGACCCATCCCCACCCGGTTGTTACCTGATTTTTCTTGTGTTCACACACATCTGCACACAGATTCACCTCTGAACACACTCCCCTCTCTCCCCTCTTGTAATTACTTTAGTCTCCATGTCACCTCTCACTTTTTTTCATCAACCCATCTCTCTCTCTTAGTCTCTCTCTCATGAGACTGCTGTTCTGACACATATACACACAGCCAGACAAGTGGGGCCCACAGTCACATGGCCTATGTAGATAATGATTTCTTCATTTCTAAATTCTAGAATTTCTTCCCCCTCCTCCCCTATATAAAGAGGGGTCACCATCACACTAAGGACACAACATCACCAAAGAACACACTATGCACTGTGTGTGCCTAGTGCACACACACACACACACACACCATCACCATCACCGCAATCACCATGCTTGTCTTGAGCATGACCTCTACACCCTTGGCTATGGAAGATGAAGGGCAACTAAATGAAGGATGATGGCCATAATCCTCGTGCGAGTCTTCGCCATCAACTCTCACCTATCCGCCATGTGCTCTACCACTCTCTCCCTTCTCATTCCCCTACCCTATGCTCCCCATTTCATCGCCTTATTCTCTAAATAAAGCTTGAGGTTTTGTGAGTATGTTTTCTTGCAATGTTTTGCCCATGTGAGGTGTGCGGAATCGCCACCTAGTCTTGTGTTTTGGAGTGAGCTTGTGTATGTGTGAAGGGTGTGCGGATTCGCCATCCTTTTGTGGTGCCTAAGTACTAAGCCGCTATACCCCCTCCCTCTCTCTCTCTCTCTCTCTCTCTCTCTCTCTCTCTCTCTCTCTCACTTGATCTCATTCCCTTTCCTCTTCATCATTACTCCCAAGCATCCATCTCTCTTGGATGAAAACTTTGTTATGGTGGTGTGTTGTTTGCGTCCTAGCCGCTGAAGCTAGGTGGTGCCTCCCTGTTTGCTTTACCATGACAGGCTTGAGGCGCGCCATTCGGTCCCCGGTGTTTTAGAGGCCGTCGGGGTTCGAGGTTCGCTTTGCTCCCGTCATTTGGTGCCCCCACTGAGGATCTTTTCATGAAACCCTTCAGTTTACAAGGCTGAAACCTTTAAACTATTGTGAATGGATGAATGGCTAGCAGGATTTGCTAATTGGACGACAGAAGAAGAAGAGCTCCAAGCACAACTAGACAAACTCCGCATCTCCATCGAAGCTCGAGTGCCAGGCGTAACGGTAATCGATTTGCAGTGGGAGAGTCAACCAACACGCCAAACCCAGTGGATATACATAGGCCAAGTGCCAAGAAGAAGAAGGAGAAGGTCGAAACCATGTCCGCAACCTACAACCAACCCACAACAACAAAATGGAAGGAGCTCTACACAATAGAGAATCAACACTATTCTACTTTGAGAATCGGGTAACTCAAGTCACCGAGGTAATTATCACAGTCAGTTTTCAAGTCGTACCTGATGCTGCAGCACAGATAACGGAAGCATTGGCTCACACTCTCACTAGAGAAACTAGGGATCTACTGAGTTTGTTTCAGGAAATAACACCACCCTCTCCCACAAGCTTGGGCAGTGACTAAGCACCTCTAAGATTCACATGAATCAGTACAACCTACCTCAAGACAGATCACACATACCAACACGTGTACGCTCAATCAAGGTAATACTAGATTTGAAGGCTCACTACCAGCACGTCATTGACACCATGCCGGGTGGGGAGCGGTTTTTGGAGGTTCTGGCATCAGATCAACCATTTGTCTTACCTTTGGTACAAGGCAATGTACCGTTTGAAGTTTTAATCTATGTCCTAGTATAAGAGGGTGTACACGCCTCCTTGTAAAGAAGAAAAAAACTTTTGCAAGTTAAGCAGTGTGTCTTTCTAGCTCTCTCTCAGTAATCATGGCAAGTGTAGCATTTCCAACATTTAAAGGAAAGAAGGGGGAGGATTTGGTAACAGACTTCCTAGATGACTTTGAAGTAGCATGTGTAGTGAGAAACAAAGATACGGATGAATCCAAGGTTAGAATCTTTAAGCATCTCATGAAGCTAGAAGCTAGATCATGGTACAATGCACTTCCACAAGCAACCAAGGATGACTGGGAACCCTTAAAAACCGCTTTTAAGAGGCGCATTGGGGGAGGTACCACTTCAGAAAAGTTGTGGGACAAGTTGAGAGACTTGAAGCAGGAGGGTCTTTTAGAATATGCCACCTATGAGTCCAAATTTGTGGATTTGTGGGAACGGTGGGTTGAGTCACTGGCAAGGGGGGACGCACCCGATTTCCTAAAAAAAGATCGATTCACGCATGGCTTATGGCCGCTTCTCAAGGAGAAGGTGAAAGGTAGATTCCCGGCTACGTACGAGTTAGCCGTTGAGATTGCTCGCCTTAAGGACAAGAAGCTGCGAATGAAAGCCAAAGAAACCGAGTCAACAGAAGCAGGAACATCGCGTCGACCAGCAACTACGACAACCACCATACCACCACCACCGGCTCTTGGGGTAAGAGATGACCAACAAGATATGTTGGCCCATATTACTGACCAACTGCAGAATTTGTCTGTCCACTTAATACAGCAAGGGAGGAGTCAAGAAAGAGATCAAGACCCTGGAAGAGCACGACGACAAAACAGGGAGTATCATTGCTACAACTGCGAAGAAGACGGTCACGGTATGTACTACTGTCCCAAACCACGACAAAACTATAATAGAGGAGGTAGGAGGAACCAATTGTCACCCCCTAGAGAAAGAACACCCCCACCCCGAGCACCACCCCCACTAACACAAATTCTATGTCCACCCCAGACACCACTACAAGCATCCATCCCACCTCTTCCACCAGCCCCACCACCTGATCGCCCTGTAAACATCATAAGGCTAGAAGAGAAAGGAAAAGCCATAGTAGTGGATTCACCCAGAGCAAAGGAGAGGGACAAGGGTAAGGAGAAGGTAAACTTTTTAGAACCACTTGAAGCCATGACTGTGAAAAGAGCTAGGAGGGAGAAAGCTACACAATCAGATGATGAGAGAAGCATGAGAGGAGAAACTAGCAAGAGGCCATCCAGGCCACGACGGAAATTGGGCATCACCGACTTCCAGCTAGGGGAAAGTTCTAAGCCCTATGATCTAACATTGGATGTGGCAGAGCAAGGACCGAAGATTACATGGCCACAGTTGCTACATCTTGCACCAAAAGTAAGGCGACAATGGTCTAAAATGGTAAGTACAAGACGCTCCAAAACAAAGGTAGCCAGAGCAATTTCGGGATGCAACATGGATGACATCCTTCCAATTGTCGACGTAAACATAAAAGGAAAGAGGGTTGGAAACACCTACATTGATGGAGGTGCACAAATCTGTGTAATGAGCGAAGCTATGATGCTTCGATTAGGGCTCGAGGTTGACAGGCCTTCTCCATGCAAGGCAAAGATGGCAAACAACGCAAAAGTAAAGTGTGTGGGTGTGGTAAGTGCCGTGAAAATCAAAGCTTTCAACACTGAGGTAGAGGTAGATGTTTTTGTAATGCCTACTAAGGGGGAGGGCTATCCACTAATTTTGGGAAGGCCATGGTTGATGGCCATGAAGGCAAAACAGGACTGGGGTACTGGCCTTCTACGCATGACCGGTAAGAAAGGGGAGACAATCTACTACGACATGAGGATTGGCAAGCAGAAGGAAATGAATTTGGAAACATCGGCATATGAAACCACTGGCGAATCTTCCAGTTCTGAGGAGGAGACCACATCCACCGACGAAAGTGACAGTTCCATTGATGTGATGGGTATCATTATGAAGGATCCACAAAGGGTAAGCACAACTGGTGATCCATCACCAAAAGGGAAACCCAATGAAGAGGAGAGAAAATCACCTGGCCTAGGAGGAAGTAGGTTGAAGGGTACGTTGTCTACGGAATTAACACTTGAGGAGAAAGATAGTTTTTTGCAAATGTTGATGGGATTTTCTAACCTGTTCATTGACAACTATGAAAGAATCACAGGCATTACAGTGGTGGAACATCATATTAAGCTGAAGGAAGGGGTAAAACCAGTTGTGCAAAAGCTACGACGATTGGGGGTCATACAAGAAAAGGCACTCTTGGCCGAGGTAAGGAAACTGCTGGAGACGGGATTCATCTATCCTGTAGAAAACTCAGAATGGGTGTCACCCGTAGTGGTGACGCCTAAAAAGAATGGTAAGTGGAGGGTCTGTGTTGACTACAAACCACTAAATGCAGCTACAAAGAGAGACCACTTTCCTCTCCCTTTCTTGGATGAAATTCTGAATGAAGTAGCGGGTTTTGAATGCTATACCGTCTGTGATGGTTATTTTGGATACTTTCAAATACGCATAGCCTTGGAAGATCAGCTAAAAAACCACTTTTATCACGCCATGGGGTTGTTTTGCATACAGGGTTATGCCATTTGGTCTCACAAATGCACCTGCCACATTCCAAAGATATGTCACATATGTTTTTCAACCATTCTTTGGAACATCCATAAGAGTGTTCATTGATGATTTTTGTATATATAGCTCCCGTATTTCACATTTAGAAAAGGTAACTGAAGGTTTGGCCAGGTTGCAGAGCCTAGGTGGGCAATAAAATGTGGATAAATGCCACATTGGGGAGAGTAAAGTCATTCTACTAGGCCATGAAATTTCAGCAAAAGGTATCAACGCCGACCCAAGTAAGGTGTCCGCACTCATAGCCCTACCTTCACCAACGACCGCACATCAACTGGTCTCTTTTATACAGAAGGTGAGGTACTTAAGTAGATTCATACATCTACTATCACAACTTGTTCTACCACTGCAACAACTCACTCAAAGATCAACTTTCACTTGGGATGAGGAAAGTGAACATCACTACAACAAGGTAAAGGAGGTCTTAGCCACTCTGCCAACTATCTCACCACCTAAGTGGGATGAAAAATTCTATGTCACCTCAAGTGTTGGTGATGACTCATTGGGGGCTGTGCTACTCCAAAAGGATACGACGACATCTTTCATGAGGCCAATCTACTTCTCTAGTCGAATGATGATAGAAGGAGAGAAAGGTTTCACCCATGTGGAACACTTAGTCCTAGCTCTTAGATTTGCAACTACAAAGTTTAGGTCATATTTGCTGCCTAAGCAATTTGTGATTCTAACCACGGATGAAATATTTCCCTATGTTGTACAACACATGGATGTGTCTGCTAGAATTACTAAATGGCTAGTTCGTCTGCAAGAGTTTGACTACACGGTACAGGTAGAAAGCACGACAAGGGCAAGTTTGGGGGGACTCATGACCTACCAAGTCTTTGAAAGGAAGGAGAAGCAATCTAAGGAAGGAGAAGTCCGATTACCTCCAGTACCACCCATGGTAGAAGGAGCATACTCTCTCTACTTTGATGGAGCCTACAAGCGAGCGTCCGACAAAGCAGCTGCAGGCATAGTGGTCTTTGATGACAAAGGGACAAAGGTATTTTCGTTGGGCCAATTGTTAGATTCACATTCTAACAATGAAGCTGAGTATGCAGCACTAACCAAGGGTCTACAATGGTGCGTCTCGCAAGGTGTACAACGCCTTAATGTATTTGGGGATGCTCTACTTCTGGTAAGGTAAGTAAATGGAGCATGGACATGCAAGAATCCTAGTTTAAGGACTCACTTAAGTGGTGTAAAAACCTTGTTGGGTAAGTTTGAAGAAGTTCAAATACACCATATCCCAAGGGCTCAAAACCAAGAAGCAGATGCCCTAACAAGTGAAAGACTACAGGAAGTGGTGGTTGGAGCAATAAAACAATGCAAAGAAGCACCTGCACCCATATACAACCAATTGCAATAGCCTAACAAGCCTACTTCTCCCCTCCCAAGATATTGAAGAACCATACACATTCGTCTCACCGACAGTATGAAGATCTTGGGATGACCTCTGCTCACCCTCACGTGCGGCCTTCGGTGCAAACACCGCGGACAAGCAATATGTACACTTTTATTGTGCGGAGTACATGGTGGTGGAGAGATACGATTTGTGATGTCCGTGAGCACCATGGCAGTTGTTGCGTGAGGAAGCAAAGAATGAAAAGAAAGAGGGGGGAGGGAGAGGGAGGAACATGGGAGGAGAGAAGGGGGCAGAGGGGGAGAGGGAGAGAGAGGGGAGGAGGAGGAGAGAAGGGGGTAGGGAGGGAGAGGAGAGAAACATGGGAGGAGAGAAGGGGGTAGAGGGGGGAGAGGGAGAGAGAGGGGAGGAGGAGGAGAGAAGGGGGTAGGGAGGGAGAGGAGAGGGAGAGAGGAGGAAGGAGGAGAGAACAAAGGTTTTTTTTTTTTGGGGGATTTTTTTTTGAAAAAGTGGACTTTTAGTGTTTGTAGGTTAAAAAAAATGTCAAAAAATGATTTTTTGATGTGTATATATGTTGGGAGGGAATTTTAAGTAAAAAATAAGTAAAAATAACTTTTTTGAAAAAAAGTCAAATTTTGGCTCTTAGTGACCCACGTTTTTGTTGATGTGGCCACACCCCTTTACTCCCTTCACTTTCCAAAAGCTAGAGAGAGAAAGTGACCTCTTAGGTTCACATCCTACATGTGTCTAAAAAAAGGCTAGAAAAGTCTATTCAAAACTAGCTTCTTGAATGCCCTTGTCCCCTTAACCCTACACAACATTAGCCTTAATCCCTAAAAATTAGGATTCCTTACAAGGCCCATGCAAGGTTCATATTTCGGAAGGGTGTGAGGAAGATATAGATCCTAATATTGCTATGGGATGGATGTGCTTGAAGAAAGTCCACACTGCTACATGGAGGACTATTGGGGACAAGTCAAACCTGTATATCAAGTAGCTGCTCTTGCGGCAAGAGGCCAAAATATCAATTACACTGCTAAGAGACCACCTTTTCAATGCTATGAGTATGGAGGCCCACATCGTGTAGCCGAGTGTCCTATTAGGCTACAAAAGAACGCCACACTAATGCAAACCAGTCAAGCGAGCACATCTACAATGCCGATACTCATGTGTAATCGATGTGGCATAGATCATTTGATTGCCCAATGTCCAAATAATCCAAATGCATCGAAGATCACGTCATTAAACTTGATTGAAGTTACCGAGGAACCATCATAAGTATACGTGTGGCACCAGTAAACGTACTCACACGATCGATGCTCCAAAAACAAAATTATATTATTGAGGAAAGAGACACGGCATCAATTGCCCAATCTCAGAAAAAGAAGAAAACACGAAGGAAGAGATCGCAAAAAGCAGCGAAGTCAGACCCCAGTTCAAAGACCAACATAGGGATTGGTGACGACCCCGTATATATGAACGACGCTGAAGAGGATTCTGATTCAGGTGAAACCATGGAGATCAAAATGACCACTAAGATAGAAACCAACAAGGAAGACCTTCATGAGCCACAATGGCCAGGATCCAAGAAGAAGATAGGAACTTATCCAAACCCTACAGAGGAGATTGAGCGAGTCAAGCAATTAAGGAGTTTGGTAGAAGATACCCAAAGGGATCTAGAACCAACACCTACGCTGTCGTGCTGTGACACGTACATAGTGGGAACGCATGCTACAAGAGTTATCTTGTAATTTTTTAGATACATAATTATCTTTCCTATAATGTACATATGCATATTTAAGTATAATAATAAGCTTTCTATCTCATCCTATTATTTATCTCAAGGGTAACCTATTCTTACTTTACCATCAGAAAATACTATGGAAAAAGCGTCAATAGCTCCGCCTCTTTAACTTGGGCAAAAAGCATTGATTCTTTATTTCTACTATCTCATTATCATCTCACACCCTAGCTAGATTCTATATCTAGGGTAAACTCTAATATATATATATTCTATGTATTTTTCTTATATTTCTTTTTAAATAGCTACTAGGAGGGAATCAAATCCTAGTGGGACACTAGGTGGCATGATTTCAAAGATACACTTATTTTAATGCATTATTGCAAGCATGATTACAAAAATTTGTCAAGGACCAATGTCATGCTTTCATATGGCATGAGGTGTCCTTTGGAATTAAATGAAAGTCTACGCTAAGGGGACCACGGGAAGACTTTTGCTGCCAGAAATGGACCCTATTTTGATGAATTTTTTACACAAGGTTCCAATCCGAATTGGAAAATGATTTTAAAATGAAAATCGTAGCTAATGAGCTGACGGTTCTGCCCATATTTTTACTTTTTTATTTGGAGCCACGGTTGAGGAGATATGATCAAAATACTGGACCCCAGTCTGCCCACATCATGCAGGGACAGCTCATTTCCAACTTTTCCAATTCCTATTCACACTGGCTTCTCTCTGCTTGTGTAAACCCTTGGGGTTTCCCTTCACCTATAAAAGGTGACCCCTTCTTCCTTGAAAAGTAACTCGAGCATTCAAGCCATCGATGAAAGGAATTCTTGAGGGAGTGAGTAGTAATGCCTAATTGTACTTAGCCATTAACATAAGCCTAAGCCTACACTTTCTCCTAGAAGAAGACTAGCCATTCTTGCAACAAGCTAACCTTGGAAGATCAACTCTAATCAAAGAAGGTCTTGCACTTGATGTATCAATCAAAGTGGAATTATCCACTCTTCTTCTCTCTCCATCAATAATGGTGCCAAAGGGTTTGTCAAGTAAGATGTGTTCTACATTGATGTTTTCTTGATTTCTTGTTGTTTTCTTTTTCATCTCTAATCCAACATATATATATATATATATATATATATATATATATATATATATATATATATATATATCTAATATTATCTCCTTAATCAAATCTATCTCTCTCACTCTTAGTAATTCATCCTCTCTACAAATTTTAGGTTCTCTTTGCTACAGGTACATCTCTCCCCGCAGTATCCTTATTGCCTACGGGCAAGAATAGGGATTGGGAGGGAAACTTCTCATCTCTTTACTTCTCTCATATCTACATTTCTCACATACTATCCTATATGAATAACCCACATGATGATAATTTCTATCGCTTTCACTCTGTACAATCTATTAGAATTAACGTATGGATTAGCCGTAAAATACACTTTCAACAACGTATAGTGTTTCTCTTTGGCCCAGAAAGGCTCAATGAAATACTTCTATCACCGGACCCCATTATACTACCTCTCATAGACTATAACTTTTCTTTTGACGTAAGCGTAGTTATCTTGCTATGAACCAAGAGGTTTTGTACACACAATTAATCCCAATCACTAGACAAAATATATATATTATGGTAAGCACAAAAATACAATTCCAAAGAACAATTCGTAGCCTATTTGGTCAGCCAAGATTGAATGCCATTAACTCATCTATTAACCCTTTCATACTACCCATGATACGATATGACCATAGCCTTGATGTTTTCATCTTTGTGTTATTTTGACATTCTCTTTTGTGTTCTTTCTATGTATGTGTGAGTGCAAGAGAGAAAGAGTGGGGCTTCTTTGATTGCACTGCTTTCCAAATCCTAGTCTTCATGGCATCTATGGTTTAACTCCTTCATATAGTTTTTTTTGAGTTCTCTCACAAACTCTCACAGCCATAATCCCGGTGCTTTCCCGGCAAGACCGCAAATTTCTCGACAACACAGATCCAGATTACAGACACCGTGCTCCCTACGCAACAACAACCTCACCAAGTCGATAGACCCTTAGCGATACCTAGTGTCATCCAAGAAGAAAGTGACTTAAAGTCATGGGAAAGTGGGCGTACTCACTTCTTGATGGAAAGAATGTTTACAGAGGGACTACCTGATCCTATCAAAGAAATGGAGATCCCATATTCCCCACGTCAAGGGACTGAAGTCCAAAAGGTGCCGTTAAACATTGCCAAATTGATGGATTTCATGTCTTCAGAAGTTAGAACCACCATCATGTACAAACTATATAAAGACCCTGAGCTAGTCTCAGCTCTTCGATCCTTCCTCGATGGAGAACTGAAGTTTGGGCTACCACAATTTGCCCAGATGGATGGAGCTGGGGAGATGCCAACAGAGGAGGAACACTTAGACCCACAACCCAACCTTGATGAGAACCTTGTTATAGAAATACCTGTTAACAAGTTGGGACAATACTTTGAGGGTGATGAATCCAATGCGACCATACCAATCACTACTAAGGGATTAGCTGTGAAGGGAATCCTTGATGGTGGCGCTGGGGTTAGCATTGTGACTAAAAATTGATGGGAAACTATGGGAAGACCTCACCTTGCGACCATAACCATAGTAGTGAAGATGGCCAATGGGTCTATTGTTAAACCTATTGGGATGCTAGAAGATCTCAAGATCAAAGTCTTTGGACATAAAATAAGGATTACCTTCATTGTTATGGATTTCTCCAAAAACACTATGGCATCGGAAATGATCTTAGGACGTCCTTTCATGAGGGAAGCAAAAATGGTGCATGACTGGTCTAAAAGCCATGTCTACTTGCAGTTCTAGGATTCTGTCATTCGAGTGGATCTTGTGACGGGTCGAGCACATCCTCTAGGAAACAGGTTTATGATTGATCATAGATCTGACACCACAGTTCACTCGGCCCCATTGTAGTATTGTTACACGTGTAAAGCGGACACTGATGTTGGGGAAGATTCTCCTTATATAGATGTACTGCCTGGGATGACTTAGTCAGACAATGTGGATTGGGTCCACCTAGCAGCAACCATAGACACTTGGGGAAATAGGGGGACAACCTAGGTAACACCTGAGGGGGATGAAATACCACCACTTGTACCCTTAAATATGCTAGAAGCAATGCATATAGCTTTTGATGATCTACAAGATGAAAGTTTGACTGGCATTAGAACCAGTAGCGCCTCACAAGACTATAGCCCACACGATTTGGGGTCAGAATCATTAGTTGAAATTGACTATGAGGACGAAGAATCTTAGTTAAATCTTAGTGCAAATGTGGGGACAAACCATTTAGGGCCCAGTGGTAACCTAGATGACAATCTATCCAAGGGAACGTAAGACACAAGTAGTGATTCATCTAGTGACTCTTCACTAGAGATCGACCATAATCGAGAATTAAACAAGAAGAGTAAGAGATATAAGAGGCGACGATATTGAGAAAATGTGTGTGCTAGAATAAGTGAAAAGAAATCTACCGCAGAATGGCTTAATTATATAGGGCATGTGATGCTCATCGGAAGTTGGTAGATAACTAGGGTGAATACCTTCAAAGCGTTATGTGGTGTAGTCCACAACCCATTGACATCGCACAACTAGAGGCTACAGAGAAGCCAAAGTTGAGCCGTATTGTAAGGAGACGACAAAATCGAGAGTTAGCTCAACAACAAAAGGAATCAGAAGTGAAATCACAGTCCACAGAACAACAGGACTCCACAGACTTACACCCTACACCTGAACATTTCAAATCCTATACAACAGAGGAATGTAAGGTTGTGTATACAAAGGCTCAAAGAAAACATATCGATGGGAACAATGGAGTCTATGTCGGTCCAACGATAGTTAAGGAAATAGAGTTAGCAGACCCAGGAGAAGAGTCTAAACCTGTTTTCATTGCCCAGGATCTGACCGAGACTAAGGAGTGTGTACTTAAAGAACTTATCAAGGAATTCAAGGTTATATTTGCCTGTACATATCATGATATGAAAGGTATTCCACCTTCCGTGGTGCAACACACAATCCCCATGAATAGAATGGCTAAACCAGTTCAGCAATGACCCTACCCAATGAATCCTAAATATGCAAAAATCGTTCAAGAAGAGATTGAAAAGCTTGTGGAATGCGGATTCATATACCCTATTGAGCACTCAGAATGGGTGTCTCCAATAGTGATTGTGCCAAAAAAGAATGGGAAACTCAGAGTGTGCGTGGATCTCAAGAAGGTCAATGCCGCCACTAGGAGGGACCATTACCCCTTGCCATATTCAGAACATGTGCTTGAAAGAGTTGCAGGGAAGGAAGCTTATAGCTTTTTAGATGGTTACTCTGGCTACAATCAAATCACAATTGCGTTGGAGGACCAAGCTAAAACAGCCTTTATAACCGAATTTGGAGTGTTCGCATTTCGTGTTATGGCTTTTGGTTTAACCAATGCCCCTGCTACCTTTCAAAGATTAATAAACACTGCTTTTAGAGAATATTTGAGGGAGTTTTGTGAAGCTTTCTTAGATGACCTTTATGAAAAATTCCTCTTTGTCGACGTAGGTTTGGACATGAAGCCTCAATTTCCCAATCACGGGAGTAACGGAGGTGCTTTGTCCCTTGAAAGCCCCATTGGCAATCATAGTGTCTCCCATTTGAAAAGCTTGTATGCCTAACTTGGTAGCCATATCCATTAATATAAAGTTGTGAGTTGAGCCAGGGTCCAAAAGGATAAAGGCATCATGCTCCTTCACCTTTCCCCAAGCATAGGAAAGGGGAGATCCTTTGCAATGAGCCTCCCCTTTTGGAGTTTCAACCATAGAAATCTAGGTGGTTCATTGCGTGCATTGTTTTGGGGCCAAGTGTGATAGCCATGTCCTTGCTCGCCGCACTTGACGCACTTGTTGTCTTTGTGAAAATGCTCTAGCTCTTCAAGGGAGAGTCCATTATTACCTTTGTAGACTCCGTTCTCCTTAGCTTCTTTGTTGTTGTTGCTAGAGTTTCCTTTAGAGGAATTTTGAGCATTGTTCTTCTCTTTAGGCTCATTTTGGTATTTGGTTTCCATGGGCTTAGGACTCCTCTTATCCCCTTGTTGGAAATTGATTTGTGAAGCGACCATAGTATGATTTATGATTACAAGTATGGTCCTTGGCCTTTGAGAATTGACATATTTGGACATGTCTTCAGATAGCCCAATATAAAATTGTTGTTTTTGTTCTCCAAAGTCTATCTTTTTGTAGACAGTGGCTTTGAGATGCAAATCCCAAAACTTGTTCTTATACTTGTGGATAGACTGGTAGGGACATAACTTCAAACATTGCCATTTGGTAAGAACTTTTTCTTTGGCATTGCTTGCAAGAAACTGCGTCATTATGGAAGCTATTAGGGATTTCCACCTTCATGTGCAAAATCAAAGTCATCAATATTCATTCTACTCTCTTTGTTATTGCCACCCATGCTAGCAAAATTTAGGTGTATGCTAACTTATTCTTTGGTAGCTTAAAAACCTCTCATAAAAAGCTTTTAGGACCTCTCCTCATAAACAAGAAAACAGAAACCAATAGCTATGATACCAATGTAACAAAATTAGGTTAACAACATTGATTATAGCAGAATTAAAATGACAATACTGAGCATTTCATTAAGATAATTCCTAATGAAGATAGAGAGGAAGTACTTGATTAAAGATAGCAATATAAATATGAAACCTAGTTAGCTTGTCATGAACAATACTTGTAAAAGAGAGAGAATTAGAGAAATTGACAACACTGAGGACCGAATTTACTTGGAGCCGGTCCCCCCTCCAAAAGGCTTTTGTATTCCTCCCATAAAGAGAGACTTCGTACAATACATTCTTTGTGTTCCTTGAGACCTTGTTGATTCCATGAAGATGGAAAGCTTCATGTACCAATATTATGGCCAAGACAACAATTAAACTTACTTGCAATAGCATAAACCTGTTTCCGACCTCAATCCAAGACCTCAAACACCTTCAAAGGTGAAGAGAGTCGGTAGGGAGTGGGGAAAGTGTAACAACTAGGGAACTAGACTCTAGGATCCTCCTCCCAACCCCCCATTATATGGGGGCTCCTAGCCCCTTGCCCTAGATGGATCCCCTGTCCACACTAGCTAGCCCGGCCATTGGCCGTAGTCCATGACCACCCTAGTCCTTAGGTTTGGGCCATGCCCTTTAGGTCCGTGACCCCCTGGCCTTGCCCCTACAAGACCCTTGTCCTGACATTACTCCCCCCTTAAGGAAGAGTTGTTGTCCTCGAAAACAAAAGTGGGAAACTTCTTCTTAAGAGCGCTAATGTTTTTCCAAGTGGCACCTTCTTTAGGTCGATCTTTCCACTTGATTAAAGCTTGGCGACGTACATGATGACGCGTATGTAAATCATGATAGTCAAGAATCTACTCAGGTTCATGCGGTGGGGTAGGAGGTTCAACAAAATCGACCAGAATCTATTGGTCAATGACATTGTCTTCCCCATGTAATCGCTTACGTAAACGGCTTGCATGAAATACCGGATGGACACGAGAGTGTGTGGGTAACGATAGGTTGTAAGCATGATCACCAACTTGCTTGAGTATTTTGAAAGGCCCACAATATCTTGGAGATGATTTAGGTGTTGGCCCAGTCTTTAGACTTTTTGAATGATCTGGCACACACAAAAATACTTCCTCCCCTTCCTCAAAGGTAACTTGTTGACATTTCTCATCAGCGTACTTCTTTTACCGGTCCTGCGCTTTTCGGACATTCTGACGAGAGAGTTTCACCATATCCATATGGTCTTGGAGAAAATCCTTAACCTGCTGGAGTTTTTTGGTTTCCAACCCCATTGTAATGGGTGACCTAGGTTGAAAACCATACATGAACATGAAAGGACTAAATCCAGTCGTGACATGTTTAGCACTGTTGTAAGCAAACTCAAGAAGAGATAAATACTCTTCCTAGTCTATTTGTTTATTGCTAACATATGCATGTAGCATATCCTCTAGCACTTGGTTAACTTGTTCAGTCTGACCATTCGTTTCTGGATGATCTGTTGTACTGAGGTTGAGTTGTGCACCCAATCGTTTAAACACAGCCCTCCAAAGTGACTAAACTTGGGATCACGATCACTCACAATGTTACTTGGCAAGTCATACAACTTGTATAGATTGTCCACAAATAACTTGGCTAATTTTGGAGTTTTTATGGTAAACTTAGTTAGAATAAACTTGCATAGTTGTAAAAAGCAAAACCTGATAATTTGAGTGTAGATGAGGAGGGCAGGACTACCCAAGTACTTACCTCCAAGGAGTAAATCATTCTTGAAAAACCCAATTTTCCATGTTCTTTGGACCCACTTGCATATTCTTCCCGTAAGGCCTCTAATAGCTGGGCATTCCATAAAAAGGTGGGTCAGATCTTCACTAGCCATCCTGCACCCTAGGCATTGATCTGTCCCTATCCCTCTCTCCTAAATCTTCACCCCCTTTGGAAGAGCACCCCTCATTACTTTCCATAGAAATACCTTCATGTGATGCGGAACCTTTGGCACCCAGATGTTCTCCATTACTTGCTCCCACCTTTCCTCCGACCATTGTTTATCTTGTTAAGGGGACTAGACCAATTCTTTTTAAGCATCATTGTATGGTAAATGCCTTTAGAATAGGGTTTCCATAAGAGGATACTTTCGGGCCATTTCCAAGCATTCCAGTCAAACTCCGAGTCACAAATTGGCATCACTGCACTGTCAAGCTCTTTCATCACTTTGTTGACTAGCAAAACCTCCAAACTAATAAGTTGGAATTGGGTTACCAGAAGTTCAGTGGTTTTCTAGCTCTTGCACTGTCCCATAAGTGCCCCAGTCGGTTTAGACCCTTATTATTCAGTTTCCTGGCTGCTTCTATCCAATAGGGATTTTGCGACAGATCTACAACTTTGGAAAGCCAGGGGGACCAATGCAGAATGGGGTTCTTGAAGTATCTATTTTCTTCCCCCCGCTTTAGAAATCCCGCTGCTCTGTTGCATTTCTTTACCAATTCCCCTGAGCCGCCCCCCAGACTTAGGGTAGCCCACGTCGGGGCTAATAGTTTGTCATGAACCTCTACCCCTCTCCACTTTCCTCCTTTCGAACCAAGTTTAGTTGCTTCTAGCATATCTCTGATCATGATAGCCCAAGCTCGATCTTGTTTATCCAAGGAGACTACAAATTTGGCACTAAGAGCTTCTGCATGGGCCACAGGGTTGAGAATTCTGAGGCCTCCTTGATTTACTGGCCGAGCGACCAACTCCCAACAGGCACATTGCCATGGCTTGGAGGACTTTGAGTTATTTTTCCATAAAAACGTTTTCACCGGTTTTAAGAACTCTTTCCAGTGACATTTAGCCATCTTGAGAAGCGGGCTAGAGAAGGCAATATAAGGGAGCATAAAGCATTGATCACTTTTATCCGGCTTGGGAATGGGAGAAGAACATACTCCCACCTACTCATTTTTGTTCTGATTTTTTCTAGGACCCACTGACATCTTTGTTTGTGAGTTATGTCCACCCCCAAGGGGCCCCCCAGATGTCTGAAAATATTCCCTTTTATAACGATCTCCCCCGATAGTCGAAAGGGTCAAATGAGTCATTTTTCTACAGGGAGATCAGTATTGACTTCTCTATATTGCACTGGGACCCCGAAGCTATAGAGAACATTTGTACAATCTCCAGAGCTTTCCTTACGACCTTGGGCCGGGCCCTCAAGAAGAGGAGAGAATCGTCTGCAAACTTTTTGCAAGTAGTTGGTTGTTTCTTGGTAGAGCCAGGCCTTGCAACTCCCCACGCTCAGCACTAGCTTCAAGTGTCGTGATTAAAGGATGTGAACCTATGGCAAAAAGTAGGGGGGCCAGAGGGCATCCCTGCTCAATAGACCTTTTGACCTCAAAAGAGCCCACTATTCTATTGTTGAATAGGAGCTCTGACTGGCTACCAGCCCCTAGTGCATGAATAAATTGACATAGGCAAGGCCCAAATCCCAAAGCTTCCATGACTGCTTCTATATATGTCCATGTTATTCTATCATAAGCCTTATCCAGGTCAAGCTGCAGCAAAATGCACTCTTGCTTTCTGAAATTTGCGTATTCGATAGCTACCATTGCTGCCAAGATGTTATCGTATATGGACCTTCCATTGATAAACCCATGTTGATGGGGAGATATGATCTTGTTAAAGTAAGGGAGCTATTCTGGGGGCTACTGCCTTGGAAACAATTTTGTAGGCCACCGTCATCATTGTTATAGGGTGTCAATGTTTCAGTTGAGAACAAAAAAACTGTTTGGGGATGGGTTTGATAAGACCTCTCTTTACACTTATCTCTAACGACCCTTCGACAATGGCTTTGTTGGCCAAACTTGTGATTCGGGCCTTCAGATCATCCCAAACTTCTCTAAATAATTTTGTTGTCATCCCATCCCAACCAAGGGACTTCTCCTTGCCAAGGGCTTGCAATGCTAGTGAGCATTTGTCTTTGGAAAATGCGCCTTCCAAGATTTTAGCTTCTGATTGGGGAATCTTCTTCTCGACACTCTAAAGTAAGGTCCTTCTGGCTTCATCTACTTCTCGGGACTGGATTTTTGGTCATCCAATGATTTGGCTAAGATAGTTCAACATCAGACCGGCCATCTCATTTTGGTTATGAACTGCTATCCCTTTCTCATCATAGAGCGAGTGGACGTGGCCCCGACTCTTCCTGATTTTCAAAGCCCTAAAAAAATGAGCTTGATTAGAGGCTTTTGGTTGTAAGGAAGTTTCCCTGGAGAGAATCCTTGCCTTTTTGATATCTTCCAATTGCTCGTTAGCCAGGCAAGATTTGGATTCAACCCATTGCTTGTGCTCATCCTTAGTAGCAAGCCCATTGGCTTTTGTGGAGGTAAGCCGTTGTACCTCACCTGTAAGATGAAGAAGGTGCGCCTCCCTAGATTTTTTAAACCGGGGGCCCAAGGTTTTGATTTATTTTCTGAATACTTTGAGAAAATAGGTCCCACGCATTGTGTTTATTGAGATCAACATCTTTTCTGAGCTTTCTTGGTTAAATTCCTGAAAAGAGGGTCGTTGAGAACAGGTGTGCCCCTATAACTAGCACTTTTTTCCTACCTCCTGGGGTCTGGTCCTCCTCTTATTCTTCTTAAAATTTATGTGCAGGGGTATGTGATCCGAAAGGCTTTTTGTTGGGACTACCTTCATCTCTAGTATCGATAGTATCAAGTCAGCTTGGTGTGAGTAGTAACATTTGTCCAGCCTGGAGGTAGTGCAGGCATACTGAAGACTTGTGTAAGTGAAACCTGGTGTGCTGTTCCATGGGCCAACTTGCCATAAGTCGATCATCGCCCACTTTTTTCACAAACTTTGCCATTTAGTCCTTTCCGAGCCAGCCACCAACATACTAGAGGGTCCTATTCTGTCCTTGCTCTTTTCCACCATATTGAAGTTGCCAACTAACAACCACTCTCCTTCAATAGGAGTATCTCTAAGATGCATCCAAAGTTTAGCTCTATCTTTTGCATTGCAAGAGCCGTACACATTCACAATGGTGGAGGGATGCCCTTCCCATCTGATTCTAATTCCCAGAATTTTGCCAGAGGGGTGGTTCAGAACCAGCTTCGGCTCCAATTCCCTGTCCACAATATGAGGATGCCACTGAAACCGTTACTTCCTTCTCCATAGAAAACAAGTTTCTTTCTGGACTTTCTCTTGCTATGAGCATCCAAGTGATGTTCCTGGATGGCCCAGCAGTTGATTGCCTTTTTCTTTTTTATCTCCTCCTAGAAAAGGGTACTCGTCTTTCGGGTCTTCACTCCCTTTACGTTCCAAGATTGTATAGTGAGAGACTCCATCATTAAAGAGGGGCTCATTGGGATAGAGGAACGAATTCTTCAGCATCCGAATCGTGCGCACACTCCCTCTCCTTGGTCTCAAGAGAGTCCGGGGGTTTCAGTTGAGGGGATTTCTTTTCTTGCAATACTGCAAATGGATTGTGAAGTGGGATAGTGCAGCCGCCTCCGTGCAAGGGGGTGGGGGATGGACCAGATCCTTTCCCCTCTAGTGTTCTCACAACTTCGAGCACTTTGGAGTCTCTTGCCACTGCCTTCACCCTTTTGGCTCTTTTCAGGCTAGGGACTTGAACAATTGTCGTCGTTGTGACCGTCATAAATTTCAGGGGAGCAACGGGAGTAATGATTACATTATCCTTGCATGAGCCTTCTCGGATTTGTTGCATGGGAATCGATTTCTCCACAATCTTTTCGTGCATCTTTATATCCATTTTGTCACATACCATAGCTTCGTTATCCTTCCCTGCACTTGCCCCTTCATTACTGCCTCCTTGCTTCTCCAAACCTTCCATCGGGGTTTCCTTTTCATTGGGGACCTGTGTTTCCGGAGCTGCAGTACCATTAGCCTTCATCTGGAAATTCTTGGCGAAGTGTCCAAAGTTGTTGCATTTAAAACATGCTCCAAAGTATGTCCCAAAGTTTAGCGAAATAGTAACAAGCCCAGCTCCAACATTGATTACCATGCTCTTAGGTGGCGTTTTAGAAACATCCCAGCCTATACAAACCATATTTCATGTTTTGCCAAAGCCTTTATTGCTAGGAATAAGTAGGGGGTGCCCAACTGGCTAGCAAGCATCCTGAGATTGTCCCATAGCCAGCTAGGCAGACCCACAAACTCAACCCAGACAGGATTGAACCCTTGAAGAGATTCAGCTGATTCGAACACTGGCCCCCAAGGCACCACAGAAACTGTAGTCCTATTAAATACAAGTGGCCCTTTGTCAAGGATCGTTACCACATCGGAGGCTTCTTTGAATCTGAGTGAGAAAAAACCTTTAGCTAGGTAGAAAGTACTTTCAATTGCTCCTCCATGTCCAAGAACTTGCGGGCCCTGAAGCCATTGAATCATCTCCAACTTTTTGGGATTCTTCCATTGAACCCAAATACAAGCGTTAGCTTAGCTTGCCTAGCTAACTGTTTTTTGATAAGTGTTGGTGGAATCACCACAGTAAAAGCCTCGGCAACCTCCACCTGCTATGGCAAAGACTTTTTTAAAGCAGCAAAGGCCCGATCTGCCAACCCGTCTTCTACCAGCCCGCTGTCATCTGCTTGGGAGAAAGTTCTTTTATTGTTGTTAGGACCGAACTCAATCATTTTGTTGACTTCCTTGAGCTCTTGCTTGAGTCTAGCTCTTGCATTCTGCAGTTTCTCACTATTTTCTTCACTCGACAACCTTTCTGATGTACCTTTTCCATAGTCCTTAAAGTCGGGCCCCTTGAGTATGCTAGAAAACAAAATGCCAGGCCTGCGAGCTGCTGATACACTTGTCGCCTTACTTCCGTTCGTACAGATGGGGCCCTGAGGAACCCTGGCTTTGAGGGTTTTTACCTCAAATTTACATCTTTGAGCTGATCCCATTTTTTCTCTTGTTTCTTCAAAGAAAACTATTTCAGTCGAAACAGTTTTGTCATTTTCCGTAGTTGGAGCTCTTAGAAAATTGGGGCGTGACATTTCTGCATCATACAACGGTCTCAAGACCGAGCCGTCTCCTACTTCCATCGGTATGACTACCTCCCTGTCCGCTATCTTTTCTGCCGCTATCATGTGTGAGAATTTGACAATGTCTTCATCTACGACCAGAGTGTCGATTTCCATTACCAAGTAGCAGAGGCCAACTTGGTGCCAAGTGGACAAAAAGACTGAGAGGGAGATCTAACAATGGCTCAATTCATCAATTGGGCCAAACGCTATCAAAAGGCTTTGAGGATTTGGTATGGAGGGGGTACAATGCAAAAGGGGAGGCCTCAAGGCAAAAGGGTGATTATTTACTCAAGCAATCAAGCAATTATTTTCAAAGTTAAGGTTACAATTCTCAAAACGGTTATTAGCTTGGTACAATCGCGATTATTAAGACGCAGTGCTGAAGGCTAGTGTGCAGAAGATGCGAACCTCAATGGGAAAGCAGCAAAGAAGCGAGCGCAACAAGTTCCAGCCAGTCGTAGAAGCAAGGCGAGATCCTGCCCTACAACGCCCCTAATGATTATGGTGGATAATGATTGCTTGCATCCATAATAATAGGCGGTTAATCCTAAGCTAAGTTTTTACTTGAAATCACGTGATAATATTATAGAAGAAAATGATGCAATGAATTATATTACATCGAGAGAGAGTGATTTTTTACAATGGAACTCCATTTATAGATGGAGTGGTACATGCAAGTAGTAGAGGTGAAAAATTCTAGTGCATCCACATATGTGGCTAGGTGTTGTGTGCATGAGGAGGTTTAGGAAAAGTGTATGCTCCATGTGGCATGTAATGAAGTGCTAGGTGTAGGCATGTTTCCCATATTAATTTGAGGAGCTAGATTGGGTATGGTTCACATGTAGTGAAGTTAGGGCTATCCTAACAATCTCCCTCTTAAGCCTAACTTCATCCTCCCTAGATGTGCCCAAGATACATCATGCCTAGATCTCAATCAATGCATTGGTCATGGTTCATACAAGGCGCTCCAGATTCTTGGTGCTCACTGTGTGGAGCAGTCTTACTTGAGAGACTCTCTCAAGCAATGTCTAGCTTCCAAATTACAATAAATTTAGAAATTGAGAACTTTGTTTACCAGGTTCTGAGCATAAACACGATATGCCTTGTTGATGTTATTCTCCACGACTTCTTCTTGTGATGCAAGTTGTTGTGAATTTACCTTCGCTCGCCAAAAGTCTTGATATTGTTGCCCTTGAAAGCTTTGTTGTGTGTATCGTCAAATTATCGAGTTGATTGGTTGAGATACAATCGCCTTTTTCCATGTAATCTCTGGCCGTGATGAGTCACTTGAGAAGAGATTTGTGAAGGGTCTCATAAACCAAGTAGACAAAATTGTAAGGCTTCACAAAAATAATTTTTGAATAACGCTGACATGCTGGCGAGTGTGTGGAGGATGATGAAAAGCCAAAAGAATATGCAAAAGAACTGCAAGTGCAAAAGAGCGCAAGCTTGGGGTTTTGATGCAAGCGAGAGAAGATGAGAAGGTGGATGCACTAGGCAACACGATCAGATGATGGTGCCGAAAAGCTGCAGCCTTGACCTTTCCCTTTCGCCCTCTTTAAGAATGGCTCCACTCGTCACACAAGAGGAAAAAAAACCTTCTGTAATCTACTCAACACACACTTAATATTGATCACCCCTCAATTTGAAAGACTCGAAAAACCTTTCTCATTAAATGAAAAAGACAGAAAACTTTTTTTCAGAAGACACTTGGCTCATCCTCCCATGCTTTCCATGCCACTTATCAAAAGTTGAATGAGACACTTAGACTATGAATATTCTTAATAACAAAAGAAAATAAAAGATAAAAAAAATTACAATGAGTAATAAACATAATGTTAATTATAGTGAGCTTCACAATAACGCTCTGATACCACTTGTAACGCTCTAATGATTATGATGGATAATGATTGCTTGCATCCATAATAATAGACGGTTAATCCTAAGCTAAGTTTTTACTTGAAATCACGTCATAATATTATACAAGAAAAAGATGCAATGGATTATATCACATCGAGAGAGAGTGATTTTGTACAATGGAACTCCATTTATAGATGGAGTGGCACATGCAAGTAGTAGAGGTGGCAAATGCTAGTGCATTCACATATGTGACTAGGTGTTGTGTGCATGAGGAGGTTTAGGACAAGTGTATGCTCCATGTGGCATGTAAAAGAAGTGCTAGGTGTAGGCATGTTTCCCATATTAATTTGAGGAGCTAGATTGGGTATGGTTCACATGTAGTGAAGTTAGGGTTATCCTAACAATAAATGTGCAGGAAATACACCTAATCGCAACATGCTTTGCATTATGATAAGCAATACTCCAAACTAGAAAGGTAAGCTTTCTAGTTGGATTGCTTCTTACAAATGTATGCTCTTAGCATATCCTTTAGCACTACATTAGTACTTGCAAGTTGCCTATCCATATTTGAATGTCTAACAATACTGATATTGAGTTGTTTGTCCACAATATTTTAGAGACAATCCTTCCAAAATGACTAGTAAACGTGGGCCACAATCTTTCAATATTGTTGAAGAATCTATATAATCGATAGAGATTATGAGCAAGCAACCTGGTTAACATTAGTAAACAAAATAAACTTTACTAAGTTTAATCATCTTATCTATAAGCACCCACATTGAGCCATGACCTCTTATGGTGATTGGTAGACCCACAATAAGTTTCAAAGAGATACTACACCTATAGTGTGAAATGCTTCATAAGCTATCCATTTCATGAATTTGCATGTTGCTCCAAATCTACCTTTTCTAACACTAGGGCCCAAAATTACACCTAGTGTGCATACATTTAGCAAAAATGATCCGAACCTACATTTTCATGACTATAGTTACCAATCCTTATGGTGAATGTCATGCTCATAGCACACACGGTAGAGGAGGGTATATAGTTTAATAAAAAGAAACTACTTACTTTCCTCTGCAATCACTGAACAAAGCCTTGCTAAAATGTTTGAACCATAATAGAATGTGAAAAATAAATCACATCTAGGTACAAACAACTACATTTTCATTAACAAAACATAGTCTTGCTATATGCATAAACAATTATCCAATTAAAGTTGTTCAACAATACTTCTAACTTGAGCAAGTCTTACTTGGTATTCAAAAAATTATGGCCATTGGAATTGTTCCTGATATTATGTGCTCAAAATGATCTAATAAACGTATTTGACTAGCACCTAGGGACTCCTTTGCAACACATATTTAAGTAAACACGCGCCAATGTCTATCCTAGAGACTCATATTATCCACTTGTGGAATATGTCTCATATAATGACATTATTATATAATGATATAATGATATCGAGAAATATGACACCCATCAAGTACTAGATGTATGTGTGTGTGGAGGTAAATGTAAATACTTATCAATATGAGTGAGAGGGACCCTTATAAACCTTGCTCTTCAGACTAGATAAATCAAACTCCTTGATTTCCTGAACCTTTTTGCACAACTTGTGACTAAAAATATGTGTCAAACAAAACCTTACCATGTAGGCCTATAACTGCAGGGTGCGAAAATGTACCTAGATACTACTTTCCCAAAACGCATTGCTACTGCATGACCTTGCTATGTGTCTAAAGATCTAAATGAATGATAGAAAGCTAGCGTATTCATCCCACTTGGGAAACTCAATCAATGCATATTCAAAAATGAAACTAAACAAAATCGTATTCTTACTAGGAAGTCAAAATATCTTACACTTACCCGAGTGTACACTTTTCAAACTGAAAAGGTACATTACCTAAAACCCAGTCTCAAAAGGCACAATGTGTCATTGACTTGCTAAACATTAAATGAGCGAAATTAGTGAAAATAAACCAATATTCAATTGATAACCTTGGGTATTGCCTTGGGAATCAAAACCCCTTGGTTAGATTTGTGTCACAACAGTGATTGTAAGCAACTTGGTAAGGTGAAATTATCTACTACCCTTTGGCAGAGTGAGGAATTCTTTCTTTGAAAGTATGTCAAAGAGGCCAATCAATAACAATTATGGAATGATTTCTCATTTTCTTGATCATACCCTTGAAAATACCACTTCGATAGACACAATCTGTGCTATAAATGAAATAGTAGATCCTCTTAAGTTATAATCTTATTCACAATTGGATTGTAAAATAATCATATCTCCCCATGAAAAGAAGAGAAATATTCCTTGTACCAAAAAGAAGTTAGTCGTACTAACCTTCCTTTGTTTTTTTTATATAAAGAGATTACCTACCTTGAGGCTCTCTTAGCAGATTCATGTCATCCCATGAATTTTTTACTTAATAGAAAGGCCATGCCTATTTTCTACAGACAAAAATCATCATCTATAGTGCATGCATCTTTTGCATATAACCAATGATATAAAATGTCCACCGCCATTGCAATTGTTGCAACGAACACAAGCAAATATACTAGTCTCAATTGTATTGACAAGAAGGTTACAACTATGGGTAACCCCTACAGTAACTTCAATAGGAGAAGCACCAAGAAAAATATTGGAACCAAATAAGGTCTTATCTCATCCTTGACAGAGTAGCTAATGTTATAGCGGAATTGTAAATGATTTGGTGGAGTTACTTCCACCCTACTTGTTGGAATTAGGGTTGGAGAGAAACGCACACAGCTTGGAGAAGACGAAGGAAGCTCAAGGCACACAATAGAGAGTGTGTTACTTAGTGTGCAATAGCCCTAGAGTGATGGGCGTATATACAATGCACGGAAGAAAAAACCTCCTAAAGAGGGAAAAAATTCCCCAGTGGTCCTAGTGTGTTCACACACATCACTACCACATGTATATGGTAACAAATCCCCCCTGGAGTGATGCGGTGAACGAGAGGTGGCACATGAGTAAAGGGAAGTGCCATGCCCTGAGGACATGATCAGTCCACAAAGGGGAGTAAGCCCAAAACTTTGCGGAAAGCTTCAAGCTTCTCACGATACAATGCCTTTGTGAAAAGATCTGCAAGGTTGTCCTGTGTTGGCACATAAGCCAAGCTGATCTCTCGTGCTGAGAGCCTCTCCCTGACATAGTGGTAATGCACCTTAATGTGCTTTGTGCGAGCATGAAAAACTGGGTTCCTCGCAACTGCCAATGCGCTCTGACTGTCAGTGTAGATAGTGTTGGCAGTGTCCTGTCCAACACCCAAATCAGCCATAAGGCGTCTAAGCCATACACACTCAACCGTAGCTGTGAAGACTGCCCTCTACTCAGCCTCACAACTCGAAGTGGCCATAGTAGGTTGCTTCTTGCTCAACCATGATATACATGAACTGCCAAGCATGAAACAAAAACCACTTGTGGACACTCGCGTGTCAAAACAACCAGCCCAACCGGAGTCCGAAAAAGCATGTAAGTCTGGCGGCAATGATTCCCCCTTGGGATAAAACAAGCCAAGATGTAAAGTGCCACTAAGGTAGCGGAAAATCCTCTTGACAGCCTGTCAATGCTTAGACCCTGGGCTATGCATAAATCTGCTGACATGTGAGACTGCAAACTGAATATCCGGCCTTGTGTTGCATACATAAATGAGGCAGCCAACAACAGTTTGGTAAAGAGTGACATCAACAGGATCGCTAGCATCATGTAGACTCAACTTCAAACCTGTTTCCATGGGAGTGGCAATAGGTTTGCAATCCTCAAGTCCAAACTTACATAGCAATGTCTCTATGTAACTTTTCTGACACAAGGCAATACCACCATCACACTGCTTAAACTGTATACCCAAGTAATGATGCAATAGCCCCAAATCTCTCATCTTGAAAGTAGCATTCAAATCAACCTTAAATTCAGCAATATGTCTCTCATTTGGTCCAGTGATCAGCAAATCATCAACATAAAGAACCACAATGAGAAGTACATCACCCTCACGCTTTACATACAATGTGCTTTCTGTTGGACTGTTACGAAAGCCTTGTTTGACCAAATGAGTGTCAGCTTTCTCATACCAAGCACGAGGAGATTGCTTCAACCCATACAAAGCCTTGTTACATTTGCACACTTTGTCCTCTTGTCCTTTTATGACAAAACCGCGAGGCTGCGTTACATAAACTTCCTCAAATATGTCACCATTCAAGAAAGTAGTAACAATGTCTGATTGATGTACATCCCAACCAAAATGAGCTGCCAATGCACATAGAAAACGTATAGTAGTCATACGACAAGTGGGAGCAAAAGTCTCTTCATAATCTATGCCTTTTTGCTATGCATAACCCTTTGCAACAAGTCGAGCCTTATGGCGATCGATCTCACCATCCGGTTTGCGTTTCAACTTGTAAACCCACTTCGTACCAATGGCCTTTTTGCCAAGAGGCAAATCACATAAAGTCCATGTGTCATTCTCTATAAGTGCATCATATTCTGATTGCATGGCAGCCATCCAATTTTCTGAATTCTGTGCTTCATCAAAAGTCAGAGGCTCCTCAACATCATGTAAGCTAGACACATCCAAAGCATAACAATCTGATGCATAAGATGTGTGGCGAGAGCCTGAACGAGTACGACTAGACAAAGGTGCATCCAATTTACTGTCACGCAAAGTGTGCACCAGCCATTTTGGCATACCTCTAGCCTGCTCATTTTCATCCCTTTCCTCATCAAGTACATCATGTACATCTGCATGAGTAATAGGCTGATCTAAAACATTTTCAGAAAACCCCATAGGCTGTATATTTGCCTCATTGGAACTTACATTCGTATTTCCACCACTGAAAAGAGGCAAAAAAGTGTCATAAATGTCTTGTGAGCTTACATTACTGTCTCTAGTACATGACAGCAAGGGCTGAACAGAATCTTTCACAAACACTACATCCTGAGAAACCAGAATACGTTTTGTTTGTGGATGATACAACCTGTAACCTTTGCTTTCAGCACTATAACCAACAAAAATACATTTTGACAACCTTATCATCCAATTTTCTGCGCTGCACTTGTGGCACCAAAGCATATGCCAAACAGCCAAAAACACGCATGTGCTCAATAGAAGGCTTTCTATCATGCCATGCTTCATATGGAGTAATAGACTGCAAAGCTTTTGTAGGACACCTGTTAAGTACATAAGTGGCACACATGATGGCCTCAAGCCAAAAAGAATGCGGCAAAGCTTGACTTTTGACCATACATCATGCCATTTCCGTCAGTGACCTGTTTTTCCTCTCAGCAACACCATTTTGCTGAGGTGTATAAGGCACTGTACATTGGTGTTTTATCCCATGACTAGCCAGAAATGCATTTAATTCATGAGACATATACTCCCCCCCTCAATCGGAACGGAGGGTGCCCATAGTACATTTCGAGACATTTTCAACCATAGCCAAAAATTGTTTGAAACACATAAACACTTCTGACTTCGCTTTAAGTGGAAATACCCATGCATGCCTGGAGTAATCATCAATGAAAGTCACGACGTACAGGTTGCCCAAGGACGGAGTTTGCATGGGCCCACAAACATCACTATGCACAAGCTGCAACCTGCATGTGGCCCGAACTGAACCATCCTTTGGAAATTTAGAACGCTGCATCTTACCCAAAATACAGCCTTCACAAACATGTTTGATAGGTGCTTCAAGAGGCGGCAAAGAAGCAACCATATGAGATTTCTGCAAACGCAGCAAACTGGAAAAATTCAGATGACCAAAACATGCATGCCAAAGTTTTGCATCTGAAATAGCCCTTGAATCTGCAACAGCATTTGCAAAATTTTGTCCATACTTGTCATACAAAGTGAGCTTATACAGCCCACGGCACAAAAGCTCAGATGCAACAATTTCATCACCAAAACTGAGATCATGAACTGTACATCTGTCATCCACAAATTTGACTACAAGTCCAAGTCTAGCAAGTGTGGATATAGACAAGAGATTCTTCTTGATCCCAGGTACATAAAGTGCATCAACAAGTGTGAAGAAACTGCCATTAGCAGCAGTGAGCACAATCTTTCCAACTCCCTGAACTGGATAAGAGGCGTTGTTGGCACAAGTGACTGAATTCCCATGAGGGACAGACTCGAGAGAGGTAAACAATTCACGATGTGAGGTAATGTGCTTTGTAGCACCACTGTCGAAATACCACACATGTGAATCTGCAGCAACTGACAAGCATGCATCATGGACAGCAAGATTGTAAGTGCACTCTACGCTAAAAGCCCATTCTGCATCAACATCAGCAACACAGTCTCCTTTCACAGAAGACTCAACAATGGCTGCATTTGTAGTGGAACCAGCATTTGTAGTGGAACCACCCTCTTTCTTCTTAGCCTCTTTGGCCTTCAACTTAGGACACGACTTGATCAAGTGATCATTAGCTTTACAATAATGGCAACGCATCTTCTTTTTTCCCTTATCACCAGAATTGCCAGACGAAGTACTGCCAGCAGAAGCATTAGGAATAGAATTTTTGCCACTCGCAGCAGAACCATAAGAAGTGGTTGCATTATTGTTACCACCCTTTCTTTGAGAAGCAATAAAAGCCTATTCAACTGCATGCTGCCTAGTCCTATTTTTTCTAGAAAGTGACTCTTGCCACAGCAATGTGCATAATGCATCAAACTTGACAACTTCAGGATTTCCTTGGGTAATCAGTCTCCAAGTACTAGCAAAAGTCTGGTAGGAATCTGGTAAGGCATCAAGAACAGTCTGCACAAGGGAACTGTCTGAAATGACTTCACCTGCAGAAATAAGCTGCTCATTGATATCCTTGACACTAGCAAGGAAAGTGTCCATATCATCTTCCTCATGCATAATCTTCGACTCCAGCTCTTTACGCAGCAAAGCAATTTTAGCCTCATTGCGGCTTGCATAAAGACCTGTTAAAATATCCCAAGCCTGTTTTGCAGATTTTGCTGAACGGATGTGAGGAACAATGGTGCGCTTCACAGAAAACGCAATCAATGCATGAGCCTGCGCATCCTTAACATCCCAACGAGCTTGTTCTGCCGTAGGCAAAACAACTCTAACAGCTGCAATCCTTGCAGCAAGACCTGCAACATCCTCAACATCGCCTACATCCTCAGAACCAGGACGTACATCAATGCCCTGCACAATGTTCCAGACGCCTTTTGACACAAGAACATGTTGCATCATATAAGCCCACATAGGGTAGTTGTCCCCATCCAACCTGTCCTCAGCAGCAAACATCTTGAACACATCTGTGTTGTTGTTGTCAGCCATGGTAAATGCTGCACCTAATGTGAAAACTGCTCGAAAATAGGAGAAACGGAGTGAGAACAACCTGTGCTATATAGCACAAACCGTAGAAGACTATAAGGCACCTGTTATGCAGAAGACGGCACTGACAGAAATTCTGCTCAAAATGACGAAATAGCCTGTGCAGTACTGCCTGTAGTGGAAACGGAGGCCGAAATGAGCCCAAATCAAAATTCTGAGCAGACCGAGCTCTTCGAGCCAAAGCTCACTAAAATCGGAGAAAATGAGCAGGCGTGTGCTGGAGTAGCTGGCGACTAAGACCGGGAGGACGTGACCTGCTCTGATACCAATTGTTGGAATTAGGGTTGCAGAGAAACGCACACAGCTTGGAGAAGACGAAGGAAGCTCAAGGCACACAATAGAGACTGTGTTACTTAGTGTGCAATGGAAAGATAGATAGCCCTAGAGTGATGGGCGTATATACAATGCACGGGGGAAAAAACCTCCTAAAGAGGGAAAAAATGCCCCGGCGGTCCTAGTGTGTTCACACACATCACTACCACATGTATATGGTAACACTACTGGCATGCCATGCATGCAAACAAAATAAAATAAAATGATAAGGCCTTGGTTACAAGGATGGCCTTAATAGTTTGATCCAATACTATGTGTACCTTGCACAATGTGTGCGGGCATGGATACATCACAATTTGATGTTGCCAAATGTAAAATGTGAGCCTATATCCTCTTATTGCCAATGCTCCAAACCAATCTGCCATTGCTTTTGATCCAAAGTCAACGAGCAATACCTTGGCATGGGGTAGAAGCCTTGCTTCTCTTAAAATGTGCAAAGCACTTTGCTTTTCAAAGTAGAAGATGTTGTCCAATTTAAAAGTTGAAAACATAGAAAAAAAAAAAGAACTTGAAATTTTCTAACCTTGTTGCCCAACTATGGCAAGTTGCTTCAAAATCTGGAAGCAAATGCTTGGTGGACAGTGAATGTCATTTTGGTTTTTCCATCTTTGTTTGAATCTGGCTCATAGCCACAGATTCTGAGAAACTTAGAGCTATTGTATGTACCCTGTAAAACCTCTTGGCTTGGTTTATGTTGACACCTAGTGAATAACCAAATAGACACATTGCAAAGTCTCCCAAAGATCATATGATGGTCGCAATCTATTATGCAATATGACAAACTCTATGCTCAAGCTCTTGGCTATGGATGGCTATGGATGCAAATCGAAGCCAATGAAGTTTATTCTTCTCCATATTTGCTATTCTAAGAGCTTTCCAACGAGCAACTGAACATGGAATATCAATTCCCTTGCTTGAAAAATACTTCTCTCCACCTTCATCTTCCTCTTTCCCCGTAGTTCCTTTCTCCTCGTTGGGGTGTTTAGGGTCAGGGAGGAAGGAGGGTTATATTATGGAATCCTCAAGACACCATCTTCTTGATTCAAGCAAGGCTCGGCAAGAAAAAAATATGTATTGTAAAAAAGCTCTCTTTCACGAGGATTATAATACAAATCCTTTTGGAGGGGGAACCGGCTCCAAGCAAATCCGGTTCTCATCAAGTTGTCAATCTTAATTGTTATTCTCTTTGAATTATGTGCATGGTTAAAGTGTTTTCAATTTGTGTTTGTGTAAAGAATTTAGCCTGGCACAACCTATGTTCTCCTCTCTCTCTCTCTCTCTCACTCTCAAATGAAAACTCTCTCCTTTCATAGTTAAATTCCAATGAATTTAAAAGTAAAGTGTTAGATTCTCTGACATTGGTATCAAAGCTGAGGTTTCTCTTTTCGTGCCTAAGAAGAGAGATCCTTGAGTAATCTATGAAAGGTTGGAGTTGTTCATTACGATAGGGTAAGTGGGATTGGGACTTACTATTTTGGTCAAAATGCATGTTTATAGGTACGGTAGACACCGTCAAGAACTATGGTCTTAATAATGGATTCTTTCGAGACTTGCCTATGGCTTAACCATTATTGATCTATTAGCAAGCTCAATAGGTACCAAAGCCAGCCTCGCACTATTAAACCCACTCCACTACTCTTTTGCAATCAACAATATTCTAAAGCACGGGTGTAGTTACTCAAGTGCTAACTTTCAAGGGATAAGAGGAGTGATAGCCACAGTTATTGAAGTGTCGAGGAAAGAGTTAGCAAGTCACATTGTCTTGATTTTTTCAAATGTCTCACACTACAATGCCTCCACTAGCCAGCTACCCCTGTCAAACAAGCTATGATGTAAATCACTCACAGGTGCCATGGATATCACCGTGTTGAGTGTGCTCCTCCTACTCCATGTGTCATAAGTGTTTCCTTATTGACTCTGTGTCATTCCTATCGTCTTGGCTGTCTACATCTGCATCCTAGCCACATCCCAAGCTAGGTGGTGACCCTATTGTGTACCTCCCATGATGAGGCCATCGTGCATATTTGCAAAGACCTTTAGTTTACAAAGAGTAGTGATGCATGCCATCAATCGTGGACGAGTGGCTATAGGAGTTTTCAAATTGGAGGACTGAAGAAGACGATACTGTAGAAGCACTAAAGACCTTCAACAAAGTGCTACCACCAGATTGTAGTGTCATTGATATCCAAGAGGTAAGGTCCCCATCTTGCATTTATTATGCTAATGTCAAATCAAGAGCATCAAGAGGGAGGGCTACAGGGTGTCACCACTATTGGCAATGAAAGCATCTATCAATGAGTGCCGACAAAGAAGGTGAAGAAAGGACGGTGAGTTTTGCTTTTGAGAACCGCATCAACACTCTCACATTAGTGAGATTTTGTGTAGCACCAAGGTTTTTCTCTCCAGTGGTTGAAGAAGAGTCATCAACTACATCAACCACAAAGTTCAATCCACAAAGCCTAAAGCATTTGGTGGAAGCAAGTGGGCCTACGCTCTTTCTAGGTATAGATAGTTCAAGTGAAGTATGACCATCCAAGCGTTGCCGCCGCATGAAAAATGGAAAGACAATTGAGGTAAGACTCTTCTCGCCCAGTCTATTTTGAACCTAGTATAAAGGATTATGTGAATTTAAATAAGAGGTAGAGGCTTGTGATGAAGGTGTCACCTTGTCAACACTTAAGGTATGCAACTCTAGTGTTCAAAGCTTGTGTGGTTTCCAACAAGGATGACAATGCCTCACGCCTACGAATATTTCATCTACTAATGAAAGTAGAGGCCAAGTCTTGGTACAACGCTTAGCCCCAAGCTACCAAGGATGCATGGGACTTACTATATGCTACCTTAGGTTTGGTGGAGGCACAACCTCAGAAAAGTTATGAGAGCTACTAACAGAGTTAAAGCAGGGAGGTGTGCTAGAGTATGCCACTTACAAATCCAAGTTTTTGGATTTGTGGGAGAGACAGGTTGCCTCACTGGAGGAAGGTGAAGGAGCACCTAATTTCCTCAAGAAGAACCGTTTCATTGTTGGCATGTGGTCGCCGCTTAAAGAGAAGGTGAAGGGGAGATTCCCTGCAACATATGAGTTGGCAATGGAAGTAGCCCGCCTTATAGACAAGAAGCTGCACATGCAAGCAATAGTCAACGAGTCAAAGGAATCAAGCTCATTTCGACTAACCCAAGTAACTACAATAGCCACTCAGAGTACCCAGCCCCAAGAGGCATCAGAAGAGCAGCAAGACCTGTTGAGCCGCATCACTGCTCAACTTGAGAATCTGTCTGTACATTTGGGGCAACAAACACAACCGAGAGCAAGGGAGAGGAAAACAAAGGTAGAACCAGGAATACCACTGCTACAACTATGAAGAAGATAGCCATGGCATGTATTATTGTCCACAAGCAAGGAGGCAAAATTGTAATAGAGGAGCAAGACAAAATCAACTCTCACCACCAAGAGCAAGACCACCACCACCGAGGTCACCACAACAAGCACCACCCATACAAATTTTACAATGACATGTGCAACCACAACCACCACCATAGGCTCCCACTCTACCCTTACCTCCACCACCAATTGGCAAGCATGTAGTGACTGTCATCAAAGGGTAAGATGAAAGTGAAGAAACACAACAAAGGAGTAGCAAAAGGTAAGATCAAGGTAGGAGAGGTAGACACCATGGGAGTTAAGCACGCTCTCCGCTTCCATGATGGAAAAAATTGAGAAATGATGCAGGCTAAGCCTAATTGAAGCCTATATGATTATTCAACAATAATAAGGGTTTGATAACAAGCAGGTTAAATGCTAAATGTATGTCAGATGTGGCTTTAAAGGGCCAAAAGTTTTCTTAATGATGCTAAAAAAAGAGTATGGTTGAAGTGATCACATATAGTAGTTTATGGACTATAATTGTGTTATTGAAAGTGTTATAGAGGCCTGTCTTTACATCTCGTCAATTTGAGCTACGGTAAGGAAGTTATGTCAGTTTGAAGTTTGAATTGCATGGGCAGCTGTTGATGATGATCAAAGTTGATATGAATGCATGGGCCTAAAGTGCTCATTTGTGGAGAGAGACAATCTTTTTAGATCAACAATTGGAGTACGATTGTCGAGATACTGCCAGTTTAAGTTCCATCAGGGGCCAAATTCCTACCACTTTAGATGCCTTGATCAATGTGCCATCTGGGAGTTTTTGTGTTTCGACCGGGTTCTGAAATATGGTGCACTTATTAGGGCAATAAGTGGTCAAGGAGAATCTTATCCGAAATGTCATCTCTTGCAATGCATTGATAGTTGGGTATGTTGGTGGAATTGTGCTTGGCATTACCGTGGTTGATATGTAATTAAATGTGGTGCCTTTACGAATGCACATAAATTTCTTGATAAGCCTTAAGTTAAAAAGGTTGACTCTCGAAGAGCATTATTACGGGAAATTTTCAACATGGCAATGGAAGGCGGTTAGACGGTGCCTTGGTTGGACATGTATGCCATTAAAGGCTTTCAGAGAAACATGATGCATTTGGCGAGTCTTTGGTCGACATGTAAACCAAATGTGATTCCCTCACACCCAAGAGAATTGGACCGCCCTTGAGTTCAAACCTAATAACCACCAAGTTGTTTATTTCAAAAAAAGAAAAAGAGAGAGGGCAGGACAACACCGTTGTTGCCCCTCTTCAAAAGCAAGCATTGATAAAAAAAATTTATAGAAGGGGCCATAGCATGCAAAGTTAGGGAAAAAAGAGAAAGGAGAGTGTCGTCGAGAGAGAAAGAAAACAACAAGAAGAAGAAAACGAAGGAGGAGAAAGAAAGAAGAAGAAGAAAAAGGAGGAGGAGAAAGAAAGAAAGAAGAAGAAGATAAGGAAAAGAAAAGAAGAAGGTGGAAAAGAAGAGAAGGGAAGAACCAAGAAGAAGGAAAAGAAAAGAAAGAAGAAGAAGGAAAAAAAAGGAGAAAGAAGAAGAATTAGGGGGGCGGGGGGGTTTTGAAGAATCTTGTTCTTTTTTAGATTTATGTGTTGAAGATTTTGAGTAGCAGTTCAAGAACAAGGGCAATTAAAGCAGGAAGAACAACACAGAGAGGAGCTATATCATCGTTGAAGCAAGCAAAGGAGAATCGAGGGAGTGATCAGGCTTGTCATGATCGTCAACGTTTGTTATCGTTGTTGACACTCTCGTTCTCAAATAATTCAATCTTAATCATCATTGTCAGCACCTTGAACTTTGTTAATCTTATTGATAAGTCATGTGCCGTTAACGACCCACTTAATCTTCACAAGGAGTTTAAGCTCCTTAGATTTTAGTCAACCCAAGTGACGATGTCGTTATCGGCCCACCTTGGCTATTGATGATTAAGTTGTACTCGAGGATTTAATCAAAGTTTATTGATGATTATGATGATTGCCAGAGTTGTCATTGTTTAATGTTCTCTCTCTCTCTCTCTCTCTCTCTCTCTCTCACACACACACACACACACACACACACACACACACACACACACAGCCAGAGGCCTCACTCCTTCCCGGCTCATGTTTAGAACACATATCCCCTGACATTCTTTGGTGAACCCAACGCGAAATGAGCTGGGGCGGGAGGTGAAGATAGAGATGCCATAACAATTGATGCAGTTTGTTGAAGATTTCAATTCAAAAGGATTTGATGGGAACCGACCAGTTGCAAATTTTGCAAAAATGTTGCAATTAGTTCAGGGATGTTTGCTTGAAGTGAAAGCCATGAAGATGAAAAAGAAAATTGATGATGTGGTGGAGATGGCACTTGACTCCGTATGGGAACAGTGTGGTGTTTTTTCAAGGGCACGATCCATATGGTCTCCTTGCATGCTATAAAGCGGAGATGAAGAGCTGAGGAGTTCCAAAAGATCGGATGATTGCAGCTTTTGAAGAAATTGTAATTTCTGAGTTTAAAGATAAGGGTCGAGAGCTGGCAGAAACATATCCCACAGAGAGGGACTATTTTTCCAATGGATTTGTTCATGAAAGCTCAAGGTTTATTGAATTGACAATGAAGCAAAGTACCGAACGAGGCAAGATTGTCTTCAATAAAGGTGAAGGGGACCAGATGTAGTTCCTTAACTATGATGAATTTTGGGAACACATTATTGCAAGGAGTAAAGCCAAGGCAAACACATCTTTGGAAGTAGCAAATTTGGCTTCAGAGGACCATATTTTGAGCGACCTAGCAAAGGTAAATGATGAATTTAATGTTGAAATTGAAGTTGATGAAATTTTTTTCAAAGATTGCTCGCATGGAAGTTACCTCCAATAGCGGTTCTAGTGAAGATATAGATATTACAGCGAGTGTTTTGCAAGCTACTTACCTTGGCATGGGCTGTTCTCAAGAAGTTTTCAAAGAAGATGATCCTTTACAGGATGCTAATGGAATCTTCACATGAAAGCATGTGAACTTGAGGAAATTGATAGGCTTATTGAAGATGATTGCACAGATAAAGTTATTATATACACAATAGCTGATGAAGTGTCGGAGATTATGGAGCCAACACAGGATGTGCATGCGAATTCCATTGAATCTATGTTTATTGCTACTAACAATATGTATGCAGATTTTGTTCTCACGAAGAAGATGTCATAATTGATGGTTTCTTGTCCAAATCTGAAGGAGATGATTGTAACATTATACAAGAGATTTTTGATGCATGTACCCCTTTAGAGGGGGTGTCGGATGAACCTTTGCAGTGTTATGATGGGTTGATAAGTAGCATGGATGCAGATGAGGAAGTAGAGGATGACATTGATGAGTTTGAAGATTGTCTAGATCATGTTGGTTGTGAGCAAGTTATCCATGGGGATTCTACTTCTATGCTTATACAGGGGTTGCATGAGGAGGTAGCTCCTACAGTTTTGATGAATGTTGAGACTTTGAAGGGTGGTTTTCCTGAGGGTGCTATGTGTGAAGATTTACAGGCTAAAGCTGTTTTCTATTATCAAGTTAAAATCCCAGGTAAAAATTTCTCTGATGATACAGGTTCAAATTGTTCCAAAGATCTTTGTGATGGCGCTAAAACATCCTTGGTACTACAAAAAGTGCATAATTTTCTTCATTTCCTTGGATAATATGCCAACTTTGGTTGGATTTGGATGCTATTCCTAACTATGCTTATCTCAATGATGTTCTAGATGCATGAAAAGGGAGTCAATTCTCTTTAATACTTGTTTGTAACGAGCTTAAGTTGCCAGAGGTTTATGGGATGTGGGTGTTGCACTATGCTTCAGGTGATGCTTTAGTATATTGTGGGGCCCATCAATGCTATGCGATCTTGAGAGTGTTTGATCCAAGAGATTCAAGGGATATTCAAAAGTAGGTTTAATACAGATGGGTACTTTTAAGTATGCATAGTGATTGCTTCCAATTGGATCCAAGAATAGCATACCTGCACCAAAACTTTTTTATGGAAATTGATACAGGAAATATATGCTTATGCTTATGTGGATATTATGACGCTCCAGAGTTTGGGCAATTCCTTATTATCCCGTATGATCCTGGGGGCTACTAAAGTGTAGCTTGCAGATTCAAATTAATCAGTTGTTATTTGGAGAAAATTGCTTGGCACTAGGTTTTTCTTTGTTGGGTTAAGCTAAAAGGAAAAAGTTTTGGGTTTTGTGGTTAGCAAGCTTACATGGATAGCTTCTAATTGACTTCTTTGGACAATTGATGAAGTATCTTCACATCTTTTGATTTGTTTTCTTGCCTGAACTTGAAAAGAAGGACACGACCATTCCGTGTGTAGACAGACTAAGGCATACTTGAGCTTGACAAAGTTCCCTAAATCGAGCTTGATGTTCAAGCCGTGTGCATAATTAACTGGAGCACTTGAGTTTGGTGGGATTCACTAAACAAGTTTTCCATAATTGAGTGCTTTGAAGACACGATAGATACGGTTCAAAGATTTGCAATGGACAACTACATAATGATTAAGCTAGACCATTGATGATAGGGTTTAAGCCTTATTTTGTTTAGCATTTACCAGTTATGTGAGCTTGATGATGGCAAAGAGCTTTAAGTGTTTATAGCAGATGCAGATTAAAGATCGATTATGAAGGCTGTGCACGTTCAAAGGGGGTGGATGTCGTGCAGCTCCTCTTTCATGATGGAAAAAATAGAAAAATGATGCAGATTAAGTCTAATTGAAGCCTATATGATCCTATATGATTATTCAATAGTAATAAGGGTTCGATAACAAGCAAGTTAAATGCTAAATGTATGTCAGATGTGGCTTTAAAGGACCAAAAGTTTTCTTGATGATGTTAAAAAGAGTATCCTTGACATGATTGCAGATGGTAGTTTATATACTAAAATTGCATTATTGGAAGTGTTGTACATGCCTGTCTTTACAACTCGTCAATTTGAGCTACGATGAGGAAGTTATGTCAGTTTGAAGTTTGAGTCGATTGCATGGGCAGCTGTTGATGAAGGGTCAAAGTTGATATGAATGCATGGGCCTAAAGTGCTCACTTTGTGGAGAGTGCATTCTTTTTAGATCGGTAATTGGCGTTTCGAATGTCAAGATATTGCCAATTTAAGTTCCATCAAGGGGCTATATTCGTACTTTGGATGCCTCGATCAATGTGCCATCTGGGAGTTTTTGGGTTTCAACCAGGTTTTGAAATGCGGTGCACTTAATAGGGCGATAAGTGGTCAAGGAGAATTTTGTTCAAAATGTCATCTCTTGCAATGCATTGATAGTTGGGTATGCTGGTGGGCTTGTGCTCGGCACTAACGTGGTTGATATGTAATTAAATGTGGTGCCTTTACAAATGCACATAAATTTCTTGATAAGCCTTTACTTAAAAAGGTCAACTCTTGGAGAGCATTGATTACGGGAAATTCCGAACATGATAGTGGAAGGTGGTCAGAGGGTGCCTTGGTTGGATATGTATGCCATTAAAGGCTTTCAGAGAAACATGATGCAGTTGGCGAGGCTTTGGTTGACATGTAAACCAAATGTGATTCCCTTTGAGGGCCACCCACACAAGAGAATCTAGCCACCAATGAGTTCAAACCTAATAACCACCAAGTGGTTTTTTTTTAAAAAATGAAAAAGAGAGAGGGAAACTACGGCGCTGTCATTGCCCCTCTTCAAAAAAAAGCATTGAGAAGTATTTTCTATAGAAGGGGCCATAGCATGCAAAGTTAGAGAAAAAAGAGGAAGAAGAGAAAGGACAACGCCGTAGAGAGAGAGAGAGAGAGAGAGAGAGAGAGAGAGAGAGAGAGAGAGAAAAGAAGAAGAAGAAGAAAGAAGAAAGAAGAAAGAAAAAGAAGGAGAAAGAAAGAAAGAAGAAGGAAGGAAAGAAATAAGAAGGAGAAAAAGAAAGAAGAAGAAGAAAAAGAAAAAGAGGAAAAGAAAAGAAGGAGAGGAAAAGAAGAAAAGGGAAGAAAAAGAAGGTTAGGGTTCGCAAGGGCTCGCAGGACTGAGGAGTATACACAAGGTGGAGATAACAGGCTCAGGTTTGAGGGAGAAGGTGAGTGCACTTGGGAGCCGGAGGTCTCGGAGGCCTTTGGTTTACTTTGGCGGTCCAGTTAGAGCTTTACATTTATGTTAGGTGTTCAACCTCGATCACCACTTATGGTGGGGTTTCCTCCTGAGAAATGACCTCAAGTCAAGGACTTAATCTATGTTGAGGAGTTATGTCCACATGTCACTTTCATGGAAAGTTGAGAAGAGGTATTCTTGCATGTTCCAATATCTTCGAAAAGTCTGAACCCTAGTCATTCATTTAGACACATGTATTGGTAAAATGGATAGCTAGATCCGTGAGGGATGCCACTCTGGAAAACATTAGTGTTCTTACAAAGATGTCACCACTTTTGTTTCCAAGGAAGAAAATGCTTTTCCAGGGGGGAGTAATGCCGGGCCTAAGGTAGGACTGGGCAGGCCAAGGGACAGGATGCAGATGCGATATAGGAGGCCTATATTTAGCAAGCCAAGGGCCTATATATGGCATGGTTGGTTGGAGAAGAGCATGTGGAAGTTCACCATCTCTTATAGGAAGGCCACCAAAAAAACATGGGTTTGGACTATGAATTTCTCTGAACATTTTTACTTGCCTAAATCATTTTTCTCAAATGAGGCTAGAGGATGTTCCACGTTACAGCATGGCTATCATCAATTACATCTTCATCACACAGTGCAACAACAAAGTAAATACATGCATGTTCAAAATCCTCCAGATGAATATCACATGCTTTTCAGATCACTTGGTGTTGACTATTGATATCACGATACACAATTTTTATAGCTTTTGAGACCTACATTCTCTTTACTTTGCTTTTAGGTCGGTCACCCTATGCAAGCAATATAATTGGCATCTCTCTCTCTCTCTCTCTCTCTCTCTCTCTATATATATATATATATATATATATATATATATCTATCTATCTATTTATTTATATTTATTTATTTATATATACAAAAGAAACAAGAGTATGAAAGTAGAAGATTGTAGTAGAACGTCTTGCAGGTTTTGGACTGGAACGAGGAGGTGGTGGAGGGATGCATCAGGTTTTTTAAGCGTGTGTGATGGTGAGGCACAATCAAGGAAGAATCAGGAAGCTAGTGCACATGGAGTAGCAGTTGGTTTGGTCACACTTATGATTGCTAATACAAAAGATGTCGAGAGGAGAGATCAAGAGATATGGGTTAAGGTTGTTTCCATGATTGTGAATAAAATTAGCCTTTCAATGAGGGAGGTGAATCAAAAGATAGGGTGAGATCTTCTACCAATGACAAGTAGCTCTACTATGAGGTATCTAATCCCTCTTGTATGCATCTGTACTGCATCGCAAAGGGCTTTATCAGATTATCATAGCAAGGGAGGATGAAAATGGCTCTTCTAGGCAACCGCTAAAGCGGTACCTGAGAGATGAGAAGCTAAGAAGATAATAGTGTGAGAGGTCTTGCATGTGAGGAATTACCCTTTATGATGCTGATGGATCTGGACTCTTGTATCAAGACAAAGGTGATCAAGAGGATCTTGAAATTGAGGATGAACTAGACTTTTAAGAGGGCAAACAATGTACTGATCCATTAATATGTCACCTGTGAAAATCATCAAAAATCCAAATGGTTTACTTTAGAGAGGTGCAATGACACAATCAATACATTGTTTGGGTTTTAAGAGGCAAACAAGGTACTAATCCATTGATATGTCACCTGTGAAATCCATCAGAAATCCAAATGGTTTACTTTAAAGAGGTGCAATTGCAAAATCAATTTTAGCCAAAGAGAGTATAGAGTTGAGAGAGAAGCAACAAAGGACCATGCTTGATTCCATCCCAAAGGATCTAGATCATCTTTGGGAAGATTTCATGCCAGATATAACGACATCTCGCTGAGGAACTTTGTGGTGTAGGACTCTCTATGTATGACATGCCAACGTGGAAGAAGGATACATTTGGTAAGACGGCCACATTTAGCTAGTGGTCAAAGCTATCAATACAGGAGGCAAATTCTTCCTATTCACAAGATGAAAAGACGAGCTCTAATGCAGTTTACGAGAACCAAGTTTTAGATGTGATTGGAGAAATTGGTTCAGAGAAAACAACACAAGTTAAACAATACCTCTAGAAGAAGCACGAGTACACAACAAAAGGTTGTCTACATAAAACCTCAAAGAGTAGTTGCAATGTCCGTAGCCAAGAGGGTCGCTGAAGGATTTGGTTGTAGGCTTGGTGATGAGGTTGGGTATGCGCTTAGGTTTGAGGACTGCACGGGGCTTGAGATAGTTATCAAGGATACAGTAGTTGGAATGCTTCAAATGGAAGTGCTTGTGGATATCTAGCTCTCAACATTTTATTTCATCATGCATTGCTTTAGCACAACCTACATTTCAAGTCGATCTTTCAAGTGGATTGACCATTGTGTTGACTAATGTCACCTCTTGTTGCGTGAGAAACATCAAACACTATCTGCATTCATGATAAACTTTGCAAATTGACAACGAGAGCATCTACAAAGTAACAATCAAACCTCTATGCCAATAAATCATAAAGTTTGACATTATTTGCATCTAAATGTCCATGTCTATGTATTTTCTTAGACCACATAGCAGGACTACAAGGCAGGGCAGGGCAGGGCATGGCATGGCTTTTGTTCCTTACTTTAGAGAGACATGTATGGCACTTTTGTATGTAGTTTGTGTTTGTGTCATTTCCTCATTGCATGAGGAAAAGTTTAGCTACTCTCATGGTTTTCCATGTATCTTGACAAAAAAACGTTACTTGCCTTGCACTCTCAAACAAGCCATCTACTCAATCACCAGGTCAGTAGTCTAATTTAATTTGTGCATTTTGATACAAATTACTTTACTCACATGTTTTCATGCATAGTAAAATACTTGATGTCAAGGTTTATATGTGTTTTGTATCATGTGAATGCCCATCTTGATAGAGTGAACGTCTCCTAACTCACAAGACTCAACAACACATTAATTTTATAGTGCATCAAAACCCTTGATAAAAATGTGGTTCAAATTTCTATGAGAAGGCATGCATGACTAGTTTGTAGCTCCTCAAAAGGCAAGTTCTTTGAGTTATAAACATGTTTAAATGATTACGTTATTATCCAAGGCAGTGCCCTACACAAAAACTAGCATCTTACAAATTAGAGCCTTACTTTAGCATTACGACTATATTTTGTAAAATGTGATTTTGATACATGTTCTGTTTCAAAAATTATTAGCAATTTACAACTACTATTAATTAATAGCAATTAGCAACTACAATTTACAATTAGCAATGTACAACTACTATTATTGATTTTATAATTTAAGCATTTTTAATAAATGAGGACCCAACAACCCCTGACATAAATTGTGGAGGGAAGGGACGAATGTGTCATAAAATCTAATATTTAACCAACCCAAATGATTTTTTTGATATTAAACTGATCATTCAATGTGGGAGAATAAACGGGAACAAGGGTTAAGATATAGACTTGTGCTTATAGATCTATCTCAACATGGGGCCAATTGTAAAGGGGCCCAAATGAGAGATAGTCTATCAAAGAGCAAGGCTAACCAATGGGCTTATAGATCTATCTCAACACAGGGCCAATAGTAAAGGGGCCCAAATGAGAGATGGTCTATCAAAGAGCAAGGCTAACCAATGGAGCATAAGACTTTAGGATTAGCTTCATTCAAAACCTCCAATAATGAGTGTAAAAGTCCTTTGACCTTAGGTAAGCTAGGGTTGTGCTTGAGGTGGGAACCTGGCCCAAGTTTGAGGTGCTTGTCGTGCTTAATGACTAAGGTGCTTGAAGTGCTTGTCGTGCGAGATGCTTGATGATTGGGATGCTTGAGGTGCTTGTCATACTCGAGATGCTAGGGTTGTACTTGAGGTGGAGACCCAGCCCAAGCTTGAGGGGCTTAAGGGACAATCTTGTGGTGGGAACCAAGTCCAAGTTGAGTGGATTGAGGATGCTCATTGCAAAGGATCATCACTTTTCTTTGCTTGGGAAAAGGTAAGAGAGCATGATGCCTTCATCTTGTTTGACCCTGGCTTTACCCTAAACCAAGTTGGGCATTCGAGTTTTCGAGATGGGAGATATGGTAATGGCTGACACAGCTTTCATGGGACACCAAGCCTCCGTTACTCCCTTGATTGGGAAGTTGAGGCTTCATGTCCAAAGCTATGTCGACAAAGAAGACTTTTTCATCTCTCCTCTTCAACATGAGGATGCTATCCTAGGGGCGCCATGGTTTGATCGCATGTCTACCAATATGAGGTTCCTTGAAAGGAGAATTCACTTCACCTACATGGGAAAGAACATATGTATAGATGCCAGTGAGCGTGGTCGCACTATTCCATTTGTAAATTCTCTTACTTTTGATAAGTCAATGAAGAGCTCAGTTTTTGCATACATGATTTTTGTCAAAGAGTATCTAAAAGATTCTAATGTTTCACCAATGTAAATGGTAGGAAACAAGAAGAGTTAGACTTGTCTAATTTTCTAAAAGGATTCCAAGATGTGTTCATCGATCATATCCCTATGGACTTACCTCCAAAACGAGGGGATGATGACCATCGCGTGTCACATACCAAAATGTGGAAAGAGATAGGTTGCATGATTCCTGGAAAAAACAAGTAGCGATTTTTCATCGGTTAGTCATCTTTGAAGCTCTTAATACAAGGAAATATTGTGAATTATATTGAGTAGCCGAAAAAATTACAAGGTTTTGTCACGCTCATGTTAAGCCATGACAATTGTCATGCTCATGTTAAGCCATGACAACATCCAGGAATCATAATTACACCGGCTATTAGGGCAGCCACTCCTACCGATGGCAAAGGTTTGCCCCCGTCCCAAGTATTCCGTCTGCTGACAACAAGGCACAAGTAGTCCTAGACCAATCCTCCGAATGATGCTTGCACCTGAGTGCCCATATTAGCACTTTGCTTTCCTGTATAATTTCTGCAAAGCTTGCCACCTCAAATCCTCCTTCAAAAACACGACGGTTCCTTGTTTGCCATACATCATGAAAGAAGAAGTATCTCACAATCTGGGTGCTGACGAGGAGTGCAGGACTACCTGAGTTTTTACCTCCAAAGCATAGGTCAGTCTTGAAAATCCCTAATTTTCCATGTTCTCTGGACCCACTTGCATACTTTCCCTGTGAGGCCTTTTATAGGTGGTTAGTCCATGAAAAGGTGGGCCAGATCCTCACTAGTCAACCTGCACCCCAAGCATTGATCTGACCCAATCTCTCTTTCTTGAATCTTCACACCCTAGAAAAGGAGAATCTCTTAATACAAGGGAAAAAGAGAGTAATTAAAGGTTGGTACGCATGTCTCATTATGGGGAATCAACCAAGGTACCTCACTTGGAAAAGCAAAAGGATTTTAAAAGAGGGTGTGAATTTGGGATTGACTGGTGGCAAAATACCCCTCTAACTTGGGGTGATTTTCTCTCTCTCTCTCTCTCTCTCTCTCTCTCTCTCGCGTTTCTACAATGTTAAAGCTTCTCTTCTTCTCTCTCGCGGAGACAGGGCAGGCCCCTCTCTCTCTCACGAAGCAAGGTAGGGTGCAATCCTTTTCTGCTCTCTTGCTACACAGGGCACGCATCTTGTTTTTGTAGGGCATGGCAGGTTAGTCCTCTTCTTCCTACAGCATAGGGCAAGGTGCAGGCTCGGATGAAGCAAGGCTACAGATGGGTGCGTTGCGACGAGGGCAAAGATGGAGATGGGTGCGTGAGGGTGATTGTCAGAGGAGCATGAAGTTGCGTGACAACAACGATGTGTGTTGTGTTCGATGGTGGGCTTCAATTGCATGGTGCAGTGGAGGACAAAAGCATCTTTGAAGGAGTCGAGAGAGATGGGACAAATGGCGACATGCCTATGCAGAGATCTCTCTGTGCGGAAGGATGAGCAAACAGGACTCAAGAGGGGATGAGCGCACAGGGAAGAGGTGTGTGGGGTGCACAGCCAGGAGGCACGAACATTATCAAATCTCTCTCTCTCTCTCTCTCTCTCTCTCTCACTCTCAAAGGGGTTTCAAGAGCGAAAACAAACAAATAGTGCCAACTGGAGGTTTGCAGGCGACAAGATCACGACAGTGGCTCTTGGATGGAGTGGACTGGTTGGTATTTCTCTCTAAAAGTGTTGGCCCATAGGTGCAACAAAACCCCGCACAGTAGCAAGAGGGAGGGGTAGTCGGGGGTGGGGGCATGCACCTCAGGAGGGGTGTAGGATGGGTAGGGGAGGATCGACTAGAAGAGCAATGGAGAGTACCAAGGGACTGTGCCATGGTGGGAGACAAGACCACGACCTGAAGTGTTCTAGAGGCAGGAGCTGGAGCGAAGGGCAGGCTTGAGCTCAGCTGAAATGCAGGGCAGATTTGCATGGACATGACTGAGCGCAAGACGAGCTTAGGGAGCTCTGCAGAGGGGGGTGACGATCTCCATGGGAGTGCTCTCCAGGCGAAAGCTTTGGGGCTTCGAAAAGTCAAAATCTCAAAAAATTCGTGTTAATAGGATAGGACATCTAGTGGCTTTTCTACTTTCAAGGAGCATATTCTTCTAAATGCCCCTAAACTCAAATAGAAAGTGCATGATCAAGCATTTGTACGAGTACTTAGGCAAGGTTCAGACTGCACCCGCCTTTGATACACTCATTCGCACTGCCCAATTTCCATCATCGTGCAATCTAAGGTGGCCTGCTCAATCAAGCACTCTTCGTGCAGGTGTTCCAGCCTAACCAACCCTCGTCTATATCTCACATGAGCATGGAAGGAGATGGGATCTATGGTGGGAAGATTGAGCACCGTAGATCTCGGACTTTCGTGGACAATGTAAACTCAGGTACAATGTAAAAACCTTTGATCCCATCTCCCATGCCTGTGTTAGATATAGCCTGCCCAAGGATGGATCATTGCAAATACAACCAATGAACACCTACACTTGCAACCAAAAGTGCATCAGGCCATCTACAGAGTGCTGTGGACAATCTCACCCTCTCTAGCCTTTTCGGGTGGAAAGTTGTGCTCTTCTTTGTGTATAGTCCGAACGGGACCTAAATCTTCCAAATCTCACTAAAACAGTGTGGGACTCAGCTCTAAATTGTGCCCAACCGAGCAAGGCTAACATTCCAGAATCTTTCTCTGCAAAGAACTAATATACGGACCAGGTCCATGAATCTGGGAGGCTGTTAAGAAGGGAGTTTGCGAACGTCAGTTACATTTGTTTGCGATGGGAGCCCAACAAGAAGCTCCTGCATGGCAGCAGCATGTTAGCCCATCTGGCGAACAGCCCCAAGCGCAAAAGCATGGAGTCGATGATGCACATGCATTTGCGAACGGAGAGGAGGATGGTGGTGCCCCCAACCCAAATGGCCATGGGGCCAACCCTTCTCTCGGAATTGACCCCTCCTTTGTCGTGCCGCCTGAGCACAGGCCTTGTCGAGCTCCATCAGCAGCTTCATCGCATCAAATTCCTGTCATCGACCTCGGCCCTCTTACATCCAATGTGACAACTGTGCGAGAATCCCTCGTCTCACAGGTAGGGCGTGCATGCGAGGAATGGGGTTTCTTCCAGATTGTTAACCACGGTGTCCCCCTAACCCTAATTCAGAATTTGAGAGATGAGGCACGAGTGTTTTTTGAGCTCCCTCTGCAGAAGAAGGTTGAAGTTAAGAGGAGCTCTGAGAACTCTTTGGGTTACAATGATGGAGAACTTTCCAAGAATGTGCGTGACTGGAAGGAGGTTTATGACATGGCACCTGCGGGCTCATTTGAGCTCCCTGCCAATTTCGATGTCGATGCCGATGATCAGAATACCCTGGTTCATACTAATCAGTGGCCTTCTTTTATGCCCAATTTGAGGTTTGTACTGTGTTCCATTTTAAATACCTTCAGATGGTTGGCAACACACACACACACACACACACACACACACACACACACACACACACACACACACGCACGCACACACACACACACATAGCAGACATGGTTTTATGCCCAATTTGAGGTTTGTACTGTGGTCATGGTCATTTTAATACCTTCAGATGGTTGGCAATGCGCGTGTGCACACACACACACACACACACACACACGTAGCAGACATGGTAAGACACTTAGCGACCAAGCTAATGCAGAAGACATTGCGTGCATGCAGAAAAGTATGCGAAGAGTACATGGCAGCGCTGGACAAATTGGCATTTACCCTGCTTGAGCTTATGGCAGAAAGCTTGGGACTTCCTTCACGCCGTTTCCATGAAGACTTCAAGTCCTCGACAACAAGTCTTTTCCGCTTGAATCATTACCCAATTTGTCCCGCTCCGGAGCTTGCTTTGGGTGTGAGCAGGCACAAAGATGTTGGAGCACTTACCATCCTTCTACAGGGAGATGTTGGGGGCTTAGAGGTGCGCAGTAAAAGTGGTGAATGGATCGTTGTGAAGCCGAATCCAGATGCTTTCGTCATCAATGTGGGGGACATCACTCAGGTGAATTTTAAGTGTCATCAAGCATCACGATGTGTACTTGGGAATGTGCTTGATTGTCGTTATGTGTGTGCACCATGCTGAAGATGTGCTTATATGTGCTCCCCTCTGAGAACAGGTATATAGCAACGATAGATACCAGAGTGTAGAACATAGAGTTGTTGTGAATGAGAACAAGGACAGGTATTCGTTCCCGTATTTTTTCACCCCTGCTCATTGGGTTGACTTGGCCCCCATTGCTGAGCTCATCAATGATGAGAACCGTCTGAGATACAGGCCATTCAACTGGGGGAGATACCTGAAGAGGAGGTTGGATAGCAATTACAAGAATCTGGGTGTGGAAAACCTTCAGATCTCTCACTACAGCCTTGTTGCTTACAATGGAGGGAGGGCTGACGACGTCTTAAAGATTGTATTGTAAGAGGGAGCTGATTGAATAGCCTACTTGTTGTACAGGTTGGCTTTGTTTTAGCTTGGTGTCGAAAACCTTGAGATCTCTCATTACAGCCTCGTTGCTTAGAATCGACGGAGGCTCTATGATGTCTTTAAGATTGTACTATAAGATGGAGATGCTTGAATAAATTACTGCTTAAAGGTACAGCTTGTGGGTACAATAGATATGCCCTGAAACTCCACTATTTTTGGCATCCTGCCGTGTGTGCTCTGTTTCATTCAAGCTTATCTTTAATATGCAATATGTGGATAGCTTAGAAAACTTGTGTTTAAGCAGTAGAGGTAGTTGTTTGTATTGGCTCAATTTGTTGATGCTCAATTTGTAGTTTGGAGGGTCTTGCAATTGAATAGTTGTCATGATTTCCATGAGCTTTGCATCATATTATCGAGGTTTTAGTGGATCAATGCTAGGGCGCTCTTTTCAGTTTAAGCTCTCTCTCTCTCTCTCTCTCTCTCTCTCTCATTCAAGCGTAGTTAGCAAGTTGGAAGAGTATCGCTAGCCAAATGAAGTCATACAAAGAAAGGAAAGGTCTATAGCTTGTTTTGGAGCAGCAAATTTATGTTGATGCCTATCCGGAAGTACAGCGATATTGCAAAGATGATGCATGTGCAATTTCATTGCCAATGCAACAACAGCGCACACAATCTTGTAAGGGAACTGTTGATTATGGAGCATCTCTTCCTTGGGTAAAAGGACTTTTGTGAATGCCATGTCCTGTTACTTTGCAAATTTCATTTTCCAACCATCTTCAGAACAGCGTGAAAAGAGGACATGAATTCACCCCCATAGACTCAATACCCTCAATAGAAATGAAATCACTGGCAAACTTTCTGAAAGGAAAGAATCAGTTGTGTAGTGGTAGCATGACAATTGGCGACAATGCCAAGCTCAGTCATGCAATAAAATTGCATGTGACAAAGATCCTTGCCATGCCATATCGAATGTTGGAAGTAGCCTACATCTGCAATTTAATGCATGAGGAGGCCGCCATCATCTCTTGCCAAGAAGGCACCAAACAAATGTTTACAACTAAATTGCGGTGCACATTCACAATGTGCAACTTGGCACCTCAATTTTTGTCCTTGCCATGTAAGTGCCTTTATCTAACATAAGTAATGTTGGCAATGAAAGCCCGTGGTTGCATTGAGTGAAGATTTGTTTTTTGCATTTGAGACTTAGAATTTTGGACAAGTTGCTAATGTTCCACATAAATTATGTATGGAACATGGAGCCAGAGTTGCGACAAGAGTAGTGCATTTGAGCGCTTGAAACAAATTTGTCATCGGTGGGGCTTCACTCTGGTGCAGTAACCCTCTCAAAGGACCGCAAGAACCCAACAACCACACAAGATAACCCTAATAAGATATGTATGGGTGGGGAAAAGGCAAGACACTTGCTTTCAAACTATGGGAACGGATGATCGAGACATATTTGTACTTCCGCAACATTGTGACATGTTGTGTTTATTATAGATCCACTAAAAGATGAAGAAGATTTGAGTAAACCACGTCGGTTCTTTGTCGTCCAAGTTGCTCCACAGAGTAAACAAGTCCGCGAAGGATTGGAGGTTGAGAACGAAGAGACGCCTGAGCAACATGCATGAATTGCAAATGATCGAGATGAGGAGCCCGAGCTTAAAGTCAGTGCTCTTCTTGAGCCGATGCCTGAACTTGAAGATGAGCGATCAGATACCGAGATAGATGCAGAGATGGATGGAGCTGGGGAGTGGCAATTAGTGTGAGGGTCTTCCAAGGTCATGCCCCAAGGAAGTGGAATAAGCCTATCCCCCAAGGTAGGATTGTACATAGCGCAAGGGAAGGCGATTGCCCAAGGAAGTGGAATAAGCTTGCCTGCCTAAGGAAAGAAAGTGAAGAGACACTATCTTGAAGGAACTTGAGTCTTGCTACATGGATTCATGAGTCCAGATTGCCGCCACGCCCATACGAAGATTTGAGTTGCCTTCAATTTTACACCACACTTGATTTGAAATTGGATTGAGTGGCTTGGGGAATTGCTCTAGATTCAAGGGAGCAAGATGTAAACTACCAAAACTACAATAATCATAATCTCTTGAGGTACTTTCCATTAAAAAAGGTGAGGCTTGTGAGTTTCTAAGGAGCGATTGAAGAGAGAGAGAGAGAGAGAGAGAGAGAGAGAGAGAGAGAGAGAGAAAGAGAGAGAGAGAGAGATTTGCACAACCAACCACATTAATAAGATTGATGATTTTACAGTGGGGGTATGTGTTTTATACTCCCCAAATGAATTTGGGTCACTCAATTGAACATGTATAATAAGTAAAAATACCTAAAATGGAAAAATTAATAAGCAAGCTCAAATCTTACTATTTGCTTGAGATGTATAACTATTGAAATTAGGGTTGCAGACATGCACACACAACTTGGAGAAGATAAAGTAGCCCAAGGCACACAATAGACAATGTATTGCTTAATACACAAGTAGACATGTATACACAATCAAGAGTGGTATATGATATGAGAGAGACCGAGAGCGAGAGAGAGCACAAGAGCACGTGCAAGTGCACCTCCTACAACGGAGTGTAAGTTCACTTATGCTTTTTTCACATGTGTAGTGCAATAAATAAATACTTATCAATTTTCATTACATATATGTCCGCTAGGAAAGCTACTGTTGTTAGTCGATCTGCTATTCATCTATAGATCATACTTATAAAAAACAAATGGGTAAAATCACATGTCAAAAATATCATGATGTATATAAATCAGCTACTAAAACAAATTAATTTTCTTATGTTATCATCATCCATATATTGCATATTTTAGTGTTCCATACCACGAGAATAAACAGTATATGTCATATCATGATGTATCAGGATATCATTGGTCACAATCATCATTCAATAATCAAATCCCATTGATTCCAAATCGAATTCAATAACCATTGTCAACATTATATGATCATAAGTGAAATCCAAATCCAAATTCAAATTACTTGTATTTTATATCCAAGTTAACAAAATCATACTAGGGGCTGTGGTCAACAGCCATTGCGGCATGATTTTGTAGTTGTTATTGTCTAAATCGACAATCAATACCAATTAGACGTGTTGCCTCAATCAGAGAATCAATACTTGTGCTACCTGAATCGTCGAATATGCATTGATATTTTTTTTAAACTAGTGAATTGTTGTTTGTTGATGTGCTGCCTAAATTGACGAATCTGTACTCATGCTACTTAAATTGGCGAATCTACACGATAAACTGGTGTTACCTAAATCAACAAATCTACATTGAGATGAGCATCTACACACTGCCTATATTGGTGAGTCGCTGTGCATGTGACTAATGGCCTAGGGAAGGCATTAAAAACAATGAATTGACTACCTATTTGACCCAAAATTGGAGTATGTTTGGGTAGCAAAGTGCTTACAAATTGTTATCCATTATCCCAAAGCACCTTGTCTCATGTGAGTAATTGTCTGGCTTAAGGACATATCATCTCAATAGGAATTCCATTTAGTGCAAGTACAAGCCCACGACGTGAGATGGTTGATTTCACAACTTATAGGACAATGTAGGTAAGTAAAAGAATCTATCGTTTTCTGAAAGTTTCTAATGGCATTCTTTCTTGTTGAAAAATTGCTTGAGTGTAGCCCCTTAGGTAAATCTGCAAAGAGAGTAACTTACAAGAAAGTTAAAACAGTGAGCATTTATCAAATGAGTATATTAAACTAGGGGATTGTCATATAAGAAGATGTTGTAACAGATGGTGTATACTGCAAAGATCCTAAGGTAAAATAAACAAGTGTAGAATGGTGTATTATATATGGCATTTGGGCCTATAGAGAGACAAATGATTCATCAAATAAAACACAAAGTCCCCTATTAGATGCAAACTTTAAAACGATCTTATTAATTAGAATGCACGTAAATAAACAATTCATCGATAAATTGCATGATGATGGCATTTGGGCCTATAGAGAGACAAATGATTCATCAAATAAAACACAAAGCCCCTTCTTAGATGCAAACTTTAAAACGATCTTGTTAATTAGAATGCACGTAAATAAACAGTCCATCGATAAATTGCATATTGAAGATGTGTCCAATGTTTCTTGCAAAACCAAATTCTGCCAATGCAAAATAAACATTCTTTGTGCAATTAGCAAATATAAAGTCATTTTATGTATTGAATGAGGGCGTGCACTGACATTATTAAATTAAGGAAAAAAATCATGGTCAACTTTGGGATTCGGATTAAAGTGTATACATGGGTATAAAGGAATAAATCAGTCTTTTTGATACTTTTGAACATAAATTAATGCTCTCACTTCAATGAAAGGGTGAAGAGGGATAGTATTAGAACAAAAATTGAAGTACTAACACTTGGGTTTATAACGAAGCCACTTCTGAGGGATATATCTTGTAAACAATGTTTTTTTTTTGGGGGCAAAACTCACAATTGTGAGTGAATTATATTGAGCATCCCAAAAAATTACAAGGTCTTGTCATGCTCTTGTTGAGCCACGATATCATCCAGGAACTGTAATTACATTGGCTATCAGGGCAGCCATCCCCATCAACCCGCCCCCTCCTCCTCGATACACAAGGTCCATAAACTCACAATTGTGATTGAATTATATTGAACATCCCAAAAAAATTACAAGGTCTTGTCATGCTTTTGTTGAGCCACGACATCATCCAAGAACTGTAATTACATCGGCTATCAGGGCACCCATCCCCATCAACCCGCCCCCTCCTCCTCGATACACAAGGTCCATAAACTTGTGTGAATGACATGTGTTGACACCATTGATTTTAAACATAACAATTTGACCTCATAGATAAGTCTTGATCTGTTGAAGATGGCTTTTCATTTCTAGCTTTGGTCCAAACATGCATTTTGTTCTTACTTGGCTAGTTGCTTGTCCTTTTAAGGTACTAGTACGGCCGGCCGCCTTCGGCGGCCTCTCTCTCTCTCTCTCTCTCTCTCTCTCCCCCCCCCTCTTTATCGCATGCAAAGGGGTTTGTTTTTGTTTTGGACTTTAACCTTCAGGTCACAGATTGCGACACATGTAAAGGGCTCCCCCTTCCGCCATATTATGTTAGTAGATTCTTATATCATTTGATATTATGTTTATAAAAAACATTTTACCTGCGTATCACATGTTGTCAAGAGATGAGACTACAAAGGGATCAACCTTAGTAGAAGCAATGTGATCCTTTGGGACAACACTAAGACTTTGATTGAGGCAATTTAGAGAGTTCGGTTGGGTTTCTTAGTCCAAAGAAGTTTGGAGGCTTGATAGTAATCATAGAGGAGCGATGAGAAGAGAGAAGAAGAACACAGGGCACTGGGTGCAATCACTCCTCGTGCAAGAGTGAGCATCTTTCTCTTGCACGTATTTTACGTATAGATTTCTTGAATGCTCAAAATGATTACAAATTGTTTGCTTGGACATAAACAAACATAGAGTGCACTACTCCATGTAACGGCTACAACACGTCGAGTGCCTATAGCACGTCATGCAAACTATACATCACCAAGGGAGTCTACCAACCATAGTGGCGACACTTGGCCAACCTAGCTCATAAAAAAATGCAATTGGTTGGTGGCCGAAAAGGAAGCACACCATTTGTCATTTGAGGGTTGTTGCATGTTGATGGTGCTAACATTGTCGAGATGCTCTGCATCCATGGGAGAAACACAAAAAAATAAAAGGGTTTTACTATCTTTGTAGTAGAGAAGTATTGTTTTTTAATGCGTGGTTGCATGTAATGTCAATTTGGCAGTAGAAAAAAATAAATTTGGCTATTTTTTTTAACATTGGAGTAATCTACATATTGTGTATGGCAAAGTTGTTTTGGTTGAAATTTAAGCCGAATACGTTGCACTTAGGGTTCTTGAGGAAATAACTATACGATGCACTTAATGCTTCCGAGTCGAAGGATTTTTCTCATTATGGAAAGATATGGTGCTCTGCAATGCGCAATGCTTGGTTGTAAAGGTGGTGTTCTTATGGAAGCATTAACGGATCTTGCAGATTCTCTTTGGAATGGCAACACTTTGAACATGGCTGCAGCAAGGATGAATTTTTTCCCAATGTAACATTTTGCTCTTGGAAGGTTAGCTTGGCAAATGTTTTGGCTAATATTTGAGAGCAAAGTGAAGGAGCTTGCATTGAGCTAAACAACCGTTTTGCCAATTTGAAGGCCAATATAGTGAATGGCCAGCTATTTTTAAAAGCGAGAATGAGCAAGCTATTTGTGAAAAAGCGAGGACATGTAGAGATTGGACGTCATGTAGAAGCCAGTCGAACACCTTCTGCAGAGAAGGAGAGCGAGCACGAGGAGTGAACGCAAGCAGTTGGAAGGGGCAGCTTTAAAAAAAGTAAAGCGACGTGCAGAAATAGATAGGTGTTGCAAAGACTAGCGAGGAGTGATGAGAAGTGAAGATGCAAAAATTGTTTATTCTCTACTTAAAGGTCACAAAGGGGAGTTCACGCGTCGGCACCATAGAGTTTGTTTTGAAATAACTATACGTGATTGAAGGCACTCTTTCACTCCTTCGACTCGGAGGCAAAACTTGTGGTTTCTTTATAATTATCGCAAAAAGCAGGTTGCCGATAATTAAGCGGGAGCAAGGAAAAACGAGGAGATTACGCCCTCTTTTGTAATCTCTTTGTAAAAGGCATTTTATTTTTTCACTTCTGTTCAATGATTTCAGAACACATTAGGAATGGACTTTTGACACCCAAACCATCGTTCGCGGTTATCATCATTGGGTTGTGTCTGTTTCTCATCTTGTTCCGCAACAAGCAACCTGATGTTGTTCTTGGCTCATCGATGCACAAAAACTACCACGCCAACATGCATAAAGGACGGTGCTTTGTAGCTTTGGATGATGACATTGAATGTTGCACGATAAACAAGAGCTATAGCTACTCACAATTATTATTGGACACCCTTACACGATCACTGCCCTCAAAACCACCCCCTTCATGGGTCGTGGTGGCATTGCTACATCTTGTTGGCATCTCCAGTCACTGATGTCCCGACTTTGCAGGTGCTTGTCTGGCTGAGTGTGTGTGTGTGTGTGTGTGTGAGAGAGAGAGAGAGAGAGAGAGAGAGAGAGAGAGAGAGAGAGAGAGAGAGAGAGAGAGATAGATAGATTCCATTATCGTCCTTGCACGTCAAATATGACCTATGGGACCAATAAATCGTGTACAATAGAGGCTCCTCTATATAAGAGGGTACAATGGTTGCAATAACACATGTAGATGTGGGGGGGGGGGGGGGGGGGGCTAGGAGGGTGATACAAGAAAATTGCAAAAAATGTTGCTTAAGAGGATAGGGGTGGCTAAGGGGGAGGGGGTGGATGTCGGGTGGGTTTTTGCGTGGGAAACTCCTCGATGATGGCTCTACCACCACAATAGACAATGTACTTACCTACAGCCCGTGCATCTCGTACCTTCTGTAGTTCTTGCTTCTTTATCTTGAGTTGGGCGGGGGTTAGAGCCTCGCTAATCCATATGGTTGTGCCCTTAAGAAGACAAGTTTGCTTCAAGAGTGCCATGCAATCCTCTTTGGTCTTGAAAACAAGGCTCCCTTGGTTGGTGCGGGGATCTCGATCGACAAATTCAATGGTGGGAATGTCCAACTTGACTGGTTGGATAGCATTGTTGAGCTTGGTTAAGGTAGTAGGTAAATCGTCATTCCCCTCCCACCAAGAGGAGGGTAAGCCACCGATGCGTATGGTCAATGCAAGGCCTTCCCTACGACGACGTTCTTGTAGGCACTCCTCCACTTTGAGAGGGATCGTAGCAGCATTTGCTTGAATTTGGGTGGCTAAGGAAGCCACATTTTGGGTGAATGTGTGCTCTACTTCTTTGGACTTTGCTAGGATGAGGTCAGTGTCTACTAGCTTCTGAGATTCGAGTAGTTGGAGGCGCGCTTCGAGGGTAGATAGATGCATTTTGAGCTCATCATTCTCGTTCTTCAACTCCTTGACTTGGGCTTGGAGACGGTCAAGTGGGTCGAGTGAGTGTGTGTGTGTGTGTGTGTGAGAGAGAGAGAGAGAGAGAGAGAGAGAGAGAGAGAGTTTGATTAAAAAAACAAAGAGTTGGGACATGTTAGGCCTTAATTCCTTGAGGTTTTATAGGATTGCGCCTACTATTGAAATAACCCATCTCTTCTCTTCTTCTTCAAAAGAAATTGATTGACGACTTCGCTTCCTCCTAAGAAAGAAATATTGAAGCTTTTTTCCATGACGACTGGAAAGACGTCCCTAATTTTGCTTCTTCTTTTGCTTCCTTTACAACTTCTCTACTCATCTCCTTCTTCTTCTTCTTTGCTTCTATCGTCCGCTCTAGAAAGCCATCAAGCCTACATAGCATCACACACTACTTATGTTCTATTAACATAGTTACACTAATTTCCATACCACCATGAGATGATGGATTTAAAAAAACCACTAGATTTTTATGGGTGGCCAACACTAATTTATACAAGTTTAATTAATTAAAGACGTGAAAATATAAGAAAAAAATAAATTGAAATATTTAGCTTTTGATTATCAAGATCTTCAATCGTTTGAGCATAGCCTATGCTTTGATACCACTGCTATAGATGGGAGCACAATGTGAAAAATGTATAAACAACACACTACAAGCGATAAAACCAATAGATTTTCATACCTGAAAAATTACATGTGCACACAATAAGAGTGGTATGCGATCTGAGAGAGAAAGAGAGCAAGAGAGAGCACAAGAGCACGTGCAAATGCACCTCCTCAAGTGGAGTCTACACAAGCAAGGAGAGAGGAGAGGTGAGAAGAGAGAAGAAGAACACAGGGCACTGGGTGCAATCTCCCCCCATGAAAGAGTGAGGAGCTCCACTCCAGTAGTGAAAGATCCCTTTGACAACCTGCCAATGTTGAGACCCTATGCTATGTATAAATCTGATGAATTGTGAGATTACAAACTGAATATCCAACCTCGTATTGCATACATATATAAGGAATCTAACAATAGCTTGATAAAGAGTGACATCAAAAAGGTCTCTAGCGTCATGAAGACCCAATTTCAAACGTGTTTCCATTGGAGTACCGATAGGTTTGCATTCCTCAAGTCCAAACTTACATAGTAATGTTTCTATGTATTTTGCTTGATGGAGGGATTTCTTGACACCAAGAATCCCTCCATCAAACTACTTAAACTGTATGCCCAAGTAATGATGCAAAAGCCCCAAGTCTTTCATCTTGAAAGTGGCATTCAGTTCAACCTTCAGTTGGACTATTACAAAGCCTTGTTTAACCAAATGAGTGTCAAATTTCTCATACCAAGCACAAGGAGACTACTTCAACCCATACAAAGATTCCTTACATTTTCATACTTCATTTTCTTGTCCAAAACCGTGAGGCTACGTTATACATACTTCCTCAAATATATCACCATTCAAGAAAGCGGTAACAATATTTGATTGTTGTATACTCCATTAAATATGAGCTTTCAATGCACATAGAAAATGAATAGTAGTCATACGACAAGTGGAGAAAATTTTTGTTTAATATAGTTAATTCTTTTTTAGTGTGTATAACCTTTTGCAACAAGTCTAGCCTTATAGCGATCAATCTTACCATCCAGCTCTTGGAAACTCACATAAGGTTCATGTTTCATGCTCTATTCCTTCATCACACAAACTAAAAATAACCAAAGCATAACAATCTCACATATATGATGCATGGTCAGAACCTGAGTAGGTATGACTAGACATAGATACATACGATTTATTGTCATGCAAAGTATGCACCAACCATTGTGGCATACCCCTAGCCTCTTCATTCTTAGCCCGTTCCACATCAAGTACATCATGTAAATTTGTATCAGTAATAGGCTAATCCATACATTTTTCAAAAACCCCCATAGGCTATACATTTGTCTCATTGGAGCTTACAATCAAGTTTCCACCATTAAAAGGGGGAAACAATAGTCATAAATGTCCTTTGAGCTTACACTACCATCTCTCATACATGATAACAAAGGTTGGACATAATATTCCACAAATACAACATCTTGTGAAACAAAGATATGTTTTGTTTGTTGATGGTAAAAGCTGTAATTTTTTCTTTCATGACTATAACCAACAGAAATGCATTTGATAGCCTTATCATCCAATTTTCTATGGTGTGTTGTGGCACTAAATCATAAGCTAAACAATTGAAATACGTATATGATCAATAGATGGCTTCTTATCATGCCATGCTTCATAAGGACTCGTAAACTGCAAGGCTTTGGTAGAACACTTGTTGAGTACGTACGTAGCAGACATGATATCCTCAAGGCAAAATGAATGTGGTAAAGCTTGACTCTTGACTATATATCATGCCATCTTCATAAGCAACCTATTTTTTCTTTCAAAAACAATTTTTTTTTGTAGTGTATATGACACTATACATTGGTGTTTTATCCCACGACTAAACAGAAATGAATTAAATTTATGAGACATATACTCCCTCCTCAATATGAACAAAGGATGCCCATAGTACCTTTATAACATTTTCAGCCATTACCATAAATTTCTTAAAAACATGAACACTTTGGACTTATCTTTAAGCAGATACACCCACGCATGGCACGAGTAATCATCAATGAAAGTCACAAAGTATAGGTAATTACCCAAGGATGGAGTTTGCATAGGCCCACAAACAACACTATGCACAAATTGAAACTTGCATGTATCCCTTACTAAACCATCCTTTGGAACTTTGAATATTACATCTTATCTAGAATACAACCTTCACAAACATTCTTAGAAGGTGATTCAAAAGACAAAAAAGAAGCGACCATATCAAAAGTCTGCAAATACAATAGACTGACAAAATTTAGATGCCCAAAATGTGCATGCCAAAATTTGGCATGTGAAGCAGTCTTTGAATCAATAACTACATTTGCAAAAAAAAATCCACACTCTTCTTACAAAACTATTTTTGGTCCCGAATGCACTCTTTAGCTTAGCAATGATGCCCCAACACCCCTCCTATGCATAAAATGCAGTTTTGATATGTAAAATGTGAGTTATTAACAAATTTAGAAGGAGGTTAGACATAACAAATTTAAGATTTGTCACGAGAAACTTACAATGCAATGTAGAGCTTTCATCTGTGAATGCAATGGAAGTAACAACACTCCAAACTGTCCACCCATGAGAGAGTTACAAGCTTTGTGAGAAAAAGGGAGAATACACAGAGATCTCTGGTTTTAGGTAAAAAATAAAGATATGTGCCACTTTCTCTCAGCCTAAGGACTAAGTAATATAATATGGAAGCTTATAGATCCGTTGGATCTAACTCATAATTATATATGCACTTGCATTTGGAATCAATAAAATACAAAGGCTTGCGGCTATAATCATCCAAATTGAGTAAAAAAAGAAATATTACATCATTGGCTAATTTCTAGAGTATCTTTGTTAGCTGGGCTGCTAACATTCCCCCCTCCTAAAGTGGGTTGTTTGTGACACATCTTCAAAGAATTGGGTAATGGTCAGGCTTGTGCTCTATGTCGCTTCTTTAGAGCTTCGAGGGCATCATAATACTTAATCCGGATATTTTTATCGGCCTCTGCCAAAAATTGCATATCAATGGGATGACTGAGCTCCATGGCTGTGTATGCCGAAAATCACGATCGTAGATTTTCCATCATGGGAGCAATAGTGCGAGAGCCAGTGTAGAATGCTTCCTCAAAAGTTTGCATATAATATGATGGAAACAACATGACTCTTGCAGAGTCCATAGAGAACCTCATCATTGGGCTGACTGGATAGGTCGTAGCATAACCCTTGGTTGCCCTCCAAGAATGCCATCCATATTGTATCACTTTGTTTTGCATGATGGAATGTCTGTATACATGTGAGGATCATTTTGGCAATCTTGATGAACATTATACATGCCAAATCTGGGATCTTCTTGAAGATCTCCACCATCTCACTGAGCGTATTTAGCATATAATCTTCAACCAACTGACCTTTGGGTGGAGTAAGATTGGGGTAGTTGAGTCAAGCAAGATGTATCATGAGAATCTGCCGATGACTTCCCCAGATTATGATCCTTGGCATTGGACAAAAGCTCGGATCTTTACGGATCTCCGATGAGATTGAGTATATAGGATTGTATACCTTGGATGCCTCTTAAGCCATCTCTTCCTCCAAGATGGATATGGATTTGTAGCATCAATCTTTGACAAGTCTTTCTTTCACCTTGAGCACTTCATACTTGATTAGAGGATATGGTAGAGACTGTTGATGCCATGTAGCTATAATTTGTTAAGACGTGAGCTGAGCTACATTGACTGAATGCAAAATCCTTTCTTTATATTCCATAACTTCTTTTGAGATGTTTGGCATTTCTTGAGCTATCTGAATCTTTAACTCTTTTTTAGCTTTGGCGATAAAACTGTTCAACGCTCCTTCAGAAACTAGATCTAGTGTTTCTTCCTCTTGGATAGAGGTGGAAGTCTCTTTTGGATCTATGCTTTGCAAGAGTTGGAGAGCTTTCATTTCTGGTATTGTTGGCTCAACTGCTGGATATAAGTTATTTACCCTTACATTGCACTTTAGCAGCTTCCAACTCAGCTTGAAGTTTAGCTATTTACTTTTGATACTCATCCTTCTTTGTTCATGAAGCTGAGTGACAGTTCCCTACTTTGCATCCTCTCCAACTTCAACTTAGTTTCAAGATATTTGCATTTCTTTTCCATTGTTGGATAGGTGAGGTTTGAACCTTGGAGTGCACGTGTTGTGGGATTTTCTTTTAAATTTTCTAGCAGCTCATTCTGATCTTTAAGTCTAGCCTTTGCCTATGACACCTGCATGTTGCTGAAGTCAAGTTGCATTTGCAACCACTGGGGCATTTGTATCAAGGATGGTGGTATCAAATTCTTTGATTTTCCTTTCCTACACTTCTCTTGTAGGTTGTCAATTGTTGTACTAGCTTTGTCATATCCGAGAGATCAAGTAGTTGTTTAGTGTTTACCTCTTGGAGTCTTTGAATTTCTACCTACTCTGAAGTTTCATATAGATCCTTGTACTCTTCCAAAAATGCATCTACTACTTTTATTCTGTCTTCTAGTACTTGTTGAGTGATTTTCGCTCGCGCTGGACTTGCTTTTGGCGATGATACACTTCACTTTTTAGCTTCTCCAATATTGATGAGCACAGTGAGTGTATTTGTTAATATTTTCTAATCCCATTGTTTCAGATGTGGAAGCTTTGCATGTACTCCATCTTCAACTTCAATTTTTTCTTCTATTGTTTCCTCTATTGTCGGCCTCGCACTTGGCTCCGCGTCAGCTTCTTTCTGTGTTGGTTCTAAATCTCTTTGGAATTCTTAAGGAGGTTTTGCAGTAATTTATGTCTTTGTTTCTATTTGGACATCTTGATCTTCTATTGTTGTTGTCTCTTTATTGATGGTTTCTTCTTGACTTGTTGGTTCGGCCTCTTGATTCTCCTCCACAAGTGCTTCTTCATGTGTTTGTTTCTTATGGATAGGTGAAGGGGATTTTGCAGTTTCTTGAACTTTTGGTGGAGGTGAAGGAACATTGTTGTCTTAGCTTATCCTTCCTCTCTTTCTCTTTCTTCCTCACCATATAGTCGTTCAATATCGGCAAGGGGATCTTGCTCGTGTTGGTACATGGATTTTTCTTGCACAGCTTGGGCGGCTTTGGCTTCCAAAAATCTTCCAAATCACCTACCGACCTCTTTCCCTCTCAAAAGCCTCTCTTTCTCTTTCTAGGCGGGCCACTCTCTATGCTGGCTTCGCAAATGATGATAGGTGCTGGCACTTTTCTTCTTTTAGTAACACATTCCTCCATTTTTTTCTGTTTGCCTTCAACTTTCCTCTTCTTTTCTTCTTCTGTATCTGAGAGCTTTGATGCACTTCCAGAAATTTTGTCCCCTTTGGAGTCACTCATTGGTCCCTCATCACTCTCGTCATTGTCTCCTTCGGAAGATAAAACCTTTCCTCTTGTAGACTGTCTTAGTCTTGGTGCTAGTACCTTTGGTTCTTCTTTCTCTTCCTCCTCATTTCTGACTCTAGTGAGAAGCCATGCATTTTGGTTAGGGGTAGGTGGTGATTTATATGCCATCCCTACTGCATGATAAGCAATTTGTGTAAGTACTTTCGGTGCTCCCAAGTATTTGATGCCCATTCTCTTCTTTGTATTTTTGAGTGTGTTGAGCACATATTGGGCATGGTCGAGTGGCATAGGAAGCTTAGTTCTCATGGCTATTATAAAGGCCAATGCAACTACATAATTTGGAGTGGTATATTTGCTGGGCTTCTTTGCAATGAAGTGGAAGTGTTGGGTGAACAAACGGAAAAAATCTATAGCTAATTTGTGAACCATATTGGAAAAAGTATCTACCAGTGTATTCCTTGAAAATACACCCACCCTTTTATTTTATTTTGACCTAAGTGATTTATTGGTCATGGGAAACTTCAAAGCTTCAACAATGATCTCTTTAGTAATCTGAACTTCTACTGTCTGGCCTGCTGGATTGGAGAGCTTGGTTGTGCCGTCTTCTTGGATGAAGCTTTGTAATTCGTATACTCTTGGTAGATCTACTCCACATGGCACCATTTCATAGTAGGATAGTAGTCCTAAATGCCTATGTGCTTCTGCCAAGGTTGGTTTCTTTGCCACATCATAAATTTCTCTAGGCATCATTTGCATTTTCACTATTTTTCCATATGGTGTCTTGAACTTTCCACGAAAGATGGCTACATGGTGCTTCTTTAGGAGCTCTTCTCCTACATAGGTCTTCTTGGCTACCCCTATAGACTCCTCCCGCAGTTGGTAGGGGGGAAGCTCCTGCAATCTCTGCTTCATTGACTTCTTTTTTGTTGAGGACGGTGAGCTTTGCATTGAAGGTGAGTGCAAGCATACGAAAATATGTGATTAGGTGCATTTCAGAGTTAAAATATGCCATTTTGTCCCATTTGAATTGTGACTTGATCATTTTGAAGTAGAAAGCCAAAATATTCCTACCAAAAGCTATAGAAACAAAATGTGATAGTTGCAAAACAACCTTAAGAAAAAATTTTCATGCACAGATGTTAGTCGTGATTAATATCTAGACCAACATTCTGGCTTCATTTTTAAGTTTTTCATGTGCCCTTAGGCTAGGGGTATTGGACATTGATAGGATTTGACTTTTGGAAGTATTTGGATGCAAAAACACCAGATTTTGATCAATTTTTGGGTAAAAGTGATAAAGCTGCATATTCTTTGTTATGTAATTGATATTTTACTATTTATTGTAGCTAACAGGTGGAAAAGGCTTCACCAAGCTAGGCTATTGCAAAAGGAAATTATATTTTATGTACATTTCATTATTCAAGTGCTCTTTTATGAGCTTTGGTCATTTATGACCGGCCGGCCAATTTGTAACCAATTTGACCATTCAAGAAATCTATAAATCAAATACGTGCAAGAGGGAAACGATCACTCTTGCATGGGGGAGATTTCACCCAATGTCTGTGTCATTCTCCTCTCCTCTCTCCTCTCTCTCGCTGTGCCGGCGTAGCACTCCGCTCTAGGAGGTGCACCTGCACGTGCGTTGTTGTGATGTCTCGCTCTTGCTCTCTCTCGCGGCCATCATCTCTATCATCCAACTCTTCAATCACCTTGTCTCCCTTTTTCTCCCAGCCAACCAATGGCGATCATCATATGGTCCCACCGATCCACCAACCACCGGCTCCCATGCAACGGCAATATCTCTCTCTCTCTCTCTCTCTCTCTCTCTCTCTCTCTCTCTCTCTCTCTCTCTACACAGCCTTGACAAGTCCCCCCCTCATAACGTATTTTGGAAGAAAGTGAGTTCTCTTTTTATTTGCACATAATCCATGATTACGAAAGTGTGTTCAGTGAGTATTGACATTGGAGGATCATGTTATCTTAATAAAGATGTTTATGGATGACTTGTGAGTGGAAATTATGATTTGTTTCTAGTTATGAAGACACCGGCCTAATCTTTGTAATGTCATATACAAACAGCTCCGCAGATCATACCTTGGACTACTTCTTTTGTTTTGTTTATTGTAAGCATACCATTAAGAACAAACATGTCGGGTAAATCAATTAGATAAATCTTGTCTTTGTTTTAATTTTGCAATATCATTTTATAAACTTGGTTTTCTGCTTATTTGGTTCAGTACACTAACCCTCTTATACAAGACTGGGCAAAACTCTTAGATATGGCTACAACCACAACAATACAAGAATTCTCTTTACGACCTTTTCCTCCCCCCCCCAAATCCAAATTATGACTCTTTCAATTATAGCTCTCTCTACACGCACACATAGGTACATACTTTTTTTTTAGATGCAGCATACCTCTCGGTATGTACATCAAGCAAATCACTCCTCTTTTCATTTTTTTTTTCTTTTCTACATTGTTCTATATGCTCTGTAATCAGACACTGCTAACATTTTGGCTCCTAATTGTACTGAATGAAATTTTGTTGAAAGATTTTTCATTAAGCTCTATAGCTACTCATATGAACTAAGGTGCTCTAGGATCGTGAACAATAATTTGTTAGTTTTTCTACTCAAACATACTCCAGTTTGCTACCAGGTAAGTGTTTTATAAATTTGTATGCCTTGTCTAGTCCATTGGTCACGTACACACAGATTCGCCAATTTAGGCAGTGTGTAAATACTCATCTTGGTGTAGACTTGCCGATTTAAGCAACACTAGTTGTGTGTGCAGATTCGCCGATTTAGGCAACACACAACACACAATAGATTCACAAGTTTATATAATATCAGTGCAGATTTGCCGATTTAGGTAGCACAAGTGCCGATTTGCCGATTTAGGCAGCACGTCGGTGTCATTTCGCCGATTTAGGCAACACCGATCACATAATCATGCTACAGTGATTGGCCACCACTGCAACTGGTATGATTTTGTTACCCGAGTATACAAAATGAAGGATATTTGGATTTGGATTTGAAATGGGTACATGTTGCCAGATGTTTGGATTTGGATTTGGAATGGATATATGTTGATCGCGATAGTATTGAACTTGAGAATGATGAGAATGGATTATTGCATGATGAGTGTGACCAATGATATCATGATTCATCAGAGTATGACATATACTGCTTATTCTAGTGGTATGGGACACTAGAATAGGCAGTATGTGGATGACGACAGGCATAAACAATATTGTTTAGTCTAATAATCTCTTCCTTTTATTATGACATGTTCCTAACAAAGAATACTAATCACTATTTTTGGCAAGTATTGTTTGCAGATTCTTATCTTTGCAACTGAGGACAATTTCTTTCCAACGGAGGGGTATGTTATGGAATTGATATTTTACTATTTAATGCAGCTGACAAGCGGAAAAGGATCCACCAAGCTAGGCTATTGCAAAAGGATATTATATTTTATGTACATTTTATTATTCAAGTACTCTTTTATGAGCTTTGGCCATTTATGACCGGCCGGCCCGTTTGTAACCAATTTGACCACTCAAGAAATCTATAAATCAAATACGTGCAAGAGGGAAATGGTCACTCTTGCCCGGGGGGAGATTGCACCCAATGTCTGTGTTATTCTTCTCTCCTCTCTTCTCTCTCTCGTCGTGCCGGCGTAGCACTCGGCTCTAGGAGGTGCGCTTGCACGTGCGTTGTTGTGCTATCTCGCTCTTGCTCTCTCTCTCTCTCTCTCTCTCTCTCTCTCTCTCTCTCTCTATTCACTTACGGCTTCGATTCTCTGCTACGAGATCTGCCAGGTATGCCGATTATTTTGTTTTATGGTTTTCAATGTACTATTTCAGGTATTATGCAGGGCAGCCATGCTTCCGACTATAGCATTCTTGAAATGTCCATTTGGCTTGAAATTTGGTGTGTGGTTTAGTAAAAGTATGCTTGAGCTAGTGATGACCAATATTTGACAAATCAAATCATTTTTTACCATTTAAATTATGCCTATTGTCAGATAGCTCCAAAGTTTTGAGAGTGGCTTTCCACTCTTCGCAGCTATGAGAAAATTGTACTCTTAACTGTCCTCCTTTGAGTGTTAGCTCAAGAACTTTAGCATCCCAATCTTGGATAGCTCTATAATTTCTCATCCATGGAACTCCTACCAAAATATCCTCATTCATATGCTCACTTGGAATGCAAATAAAGGTATGTGGGCACAAAAATCCATGCACAAAGGCACTGAGATTTGTCAGTCCCAATGTTGGTGTGAAGTCCTTATGACATCCCTTGACTTTAGCTCTGCAATATTTGAGTGGTTGGGTTGTCGCTTTTGTGTACGTTGAATAGTTGACATTGTTGAATCGTTCACCAGTGTCGGCTAGTGCTTTGAGTCTGAATCCATCTTTTAGGTTCACTGCTATTTGCATACCTAATCCATCTAGCCATTCATCATCTGTCTCCACCTCTTCGTCAACTAAGGATTAAGTGAAGTAGGGATGATGAACCTGAAGGGTATTGAGTGATAACACTTCAAGGATTGGTCGCATTGCCACTTTTTGCTCTCATATCCGAATGCGTGCCTCTTCTTGCACTCATCAATCACCTATTGCCATTTGAGCTTGTGTTCTTTTTCTACATGCATTCTCTGCAAGAGGTCATTAACTAACCGAAGATAGTATTTCGAAAGACGACATGTACTAATCCAATTTTCCATAACCTCTCCATCTAAGATAGCTAGTTTCACAGCCCCACTCGGTGAAACATTCTCAATGACAAAGGACCATGTCCCTTCTTCTTGAATTTAGGAATGTGTTGTTTCAGGGAGTAAGTACCAAATCCCCTTGTTTGAAGATCTTTGTTAACATATGTGAGTCAAAAAGCTTTTTTTGTTTCCATTTGTGCATATATATGTGTTGTGGCCGCTATCCTCTCTTCATCTAGTTGCTTTAAGTCGTCTAGTCATTTTGACAGCTCATGGCATTTCCATTCTAATTCATGTGCAACTCTAAGAGTCGATAACAAGAATTCCATATGCAATTTTGCATCTAGTCCATAGGCCAAGTTAACATGAGTTGTATTCAAAGTTGTTTTGAATGACACTCTATAATCCCACAAGGTTGAATGATGCATTTACCAATCAATTCTTTCCGTACTAACAATCTTGGTAAGCACAGAGCTCAAGATCTTGTTTGTATGGTTGGCTTGACCATTTGCTTGAGGATGATAGGGTATAGATTTGTTATGGATCACCATAACTTGCTCAACATGTTCTATCACCTCATTGAGAAAAATGCAATGATCACTTTCAAGCTCAATAAGAAGTACATACCCCATGAATATGCACTCATACAAGAATGTTGTAGTGGTTCTAGCATCATTCTTCCTAGTCCCTCTTGCCTCTGCCCATTTGGTCAAGTAATCTGTGACCACAATAATATATTGCATCTGAGTCCTATATGTTGGTGGTTGTATTGGATCAACAAAGTTTACACCCCATTTAGAAAATTTGTGTGCTTCCATCATAGGTCGCAAAGGCATACTGTCAATTTGTGTTGGCATCTTTGCTCGTTGACATGAATCACATCGGAAAACAAATTCTTTTGCATCAACAAATAGGGTTGGCTACCAAAATCCAGCCATCAATATAGCTATAGTTGTAGTTTCATGAGAGAAATGAAATCCTGCCAAACCAGAATGCGCTTGTTCCAAGATAGTAATGTATTCATCCTCATTGGCACCATCTACTCCCCACACGTCTGTGTAGTCTTTAACAAAACGCCCAGGAAACTTCCTTAGCACACCTTTAAAATCCTCTCTTTCTTCATTTGTAAGTATTGTTGACAACATACCTTCTAGTATCTCTTCATCTTGCACACCTTGGTTGAATCTCTTGGGGGGACCTATCTCCTCCAAGCCTTGACAAGAGGTCTCTTGGTTACTTGGCCTAAAACTTAATCCCATGGCTTCAATGGAAGACTCCTCTTCCGTAATGCTACCACTAATTTGTTCTTTTGAGGTTCTATCGGTCCAAACTTCCTCCGTCTCACTTTGAGATGATTCTTCATGGAGCTCCTCTTGACATTGCTCCTTCATGTCAAAAACAACATTCTTATGATTTGCATTCCTACAAATAAACTTTTCACTTTTTCAATATTCCAAAGCTCACATTTTCATTAGCCATGGTCTTTGCAAGATAAATGGATATCCATTTCCCTTGGTACACATAACATAAAAATCAACCGCCTTCTTAATGCCAAAGCCTTCCACAAAAACATTTTCACAAATGCCTATGCACCTAGATTTACTATTGTTTTCCATTTTCACTTTGATTTTAGGTGTATCATGATGTACATGCCTAGTCTTTGCATGAGTCCTTCTGTCATGATGCAAATTTGTGCACCCATCCACTAGACCTTTCTTAACCAGCTTTGCTTTGATGTAATGATCTAGCATTGGTGTAACGTCCTCATTCATTTTGGCCTGTAAATTTTTTACAATAAGCGCACTCTCTTTCATCTTTCTCCTAGTGCTAACTACTTTTGTTAACTCCCTCCTAGCTTGTGGACACCAGGCAAGAAATTGAGGCCGTGAGATATCATGACCCTTACCTCTCATGTCTTCCAATAGGTTGTATGGAGCCATACCATCTCCAAGAGGGAAGTCTTGGCAATTGATGCAATGTTGAGTTCTCTTCACTTCCTTAGTCTCCTCCACCTTCTTGCCCCATTCATGGTTTCTTTGTGATGTGATTGATCCTTCTTTCTCCTTATTTTTTTCACGCCCATGCTTGATTCTATTTTCTTCCATGTCAACCTCATTTGACTTTGTCACCTCTACCACATGTACATTTGGATGCAACAAAGATAAAAATCCTTCCACTCCTCGTGGAGGTGGTCTTCTTCCATTTGGTCTTTGCAAAAGCATTGGTTCTTGACTAGTTTCTTCACTTGAATTCATCGTTGGGTAATTCAAGTTAGGTCTCTCCGGCTCCCCAAAGGGCCAATGACATTTATACTTACACACACGATGTTTTGATGTAGGTTGCAACTTGCTCTAGAACAAAATAAAAACATGCATATCAAATGATCTGTGATAGTCAACAAGAGATATGATGACAGGGTTTGGTGATGCAATCATTTATTCTACTCTTTGGGCACCAAGCATAAATACCATACGTTGTTGAAAATGGATATTTTTACTAATTGCAACGGTTATTCTAATGTGTGGTGCAAAATGGAAAGGAAAAATCTCTATTCCTAGACCATTATCCATGGCCTATGCATGACCTAATGCTTAAAATAAAATAAAAATATATACATACAAACTGTGATCATAACTAATGAGAGGAAAAATAAAGGATTTACTAAAGCATTTATTTTTGCTAACCTACGGGGACCTAGAATTCTACAAATCACACGTTGGAATTTTAGCTTAGTGTTAACAATGATTTATACCATTTATCTTGCAATAGGAATCAAGGGTTCATACAAATATTCCTCATTCATACAACCTACTTGATTATATTAAAGGCCAAGCAGTCATGCAATAGGGACTAGCAAAATACATAAAGCCCTCCTTAGTGGGGGCACCAAAATTGAGGCGGTCCGAGGTGGGTAACAAGAGAAGAGGCCTCTAAACACTTCTAAAGGCTCTCATGCTGCTCAATCGGAGTTTGGGAAACCACAAGCACAAAAAACAACAATCCAAGCCTAAACAAGAATAGGGGCACCACCTAGTCATGGGATGCAAACAAGGATGCAAGAGAGATTTTGCCATGACGAAGAAATTGTGCAACAAAAACACACATAAGAAATCTCACACATAGACAGACATCAAGTGGAGTAAGTATGATGTAAAGAAAAAGGGAGGGAGAGAGAAAGGGAGCTTGTCAAACACCTCATTTGCAGCTTGCAGTTTGGTAAAGGCAAGCTTGGTTATGGTGGAGTTGGTCCAGCAACTCAGATTCCTTAGCCAATCATGAATTTGGAGCTACAATGAACACTCTCTTTGTGAGAGAAGTACTTGTATTCAATGTAGGGTTTGTATGGACACTACACTCCACACTAGCTAGTGGCTTATGGTCTTTCATAGCAAACCACACTATGGAAGGGCAGGGAGGGACTCCATATTTCCAAAGCGTCAAACTCATAGTACCCGCTTCTACTATGGTTTCCTATCGACCCACCCCCCTTCCATCACAGAGACCCACACCATTCCATTCTACTCTTGCTTTGCCCAAGCCTCATCGATAGTCTACGGGTGGTCGACAAAAATCTTTCGACACCACATGTAGGTGTTTTTCTTAGGGCAGGGAGAGTCGTGATAGGTAGAGCAACAAAATCTCTTGTTGGGATGCCTAAATTAGTAGTGGTGGGGGAGGGGTCACCTATTTCAGAGTGTGCCATTCCAACTATAGAGAACAGGGAGTATGACACTTTGTGCCAGATACAAAGCGGTGCTACCATGGGATCAAGTATGGTGGGGAGGGCAATTTGGCACTACCCAAGATAGGGTATTTCAATGCTACTTGTAGATTCTTATACATTTGAGTTATAAGAGCTATTTAATTAAATTCAAAGACCAACAACCTCAACATGCATGCTATGTCAAGGAAGTGTTTCATGCTTGCTTTTCAAACCCCTTCAATAGTGATTCTCCATGCAACAGTTAGAGAGGCATATAAAACAATTTCTAGGAAATAAGAAATCAAGTATATGGCACACCACATCCAATTAGATCACAAATCTAGAGTAGAGCTTTTGTGGCAGGAACATGACTAATGCAAAGTGGAAGAGTGACAAACCGGCCATGCAAGAAAGAGTAACAAGAAACCAGCCACGCAAGAAAGAGTGACAAACCGCAACAAGCTCATCCCACAGACAACAATGCAAAGCTCCGGTCAAACAAACTCCCATGCACTATGGTTTAGGAGGCAAAGCAGCTTAAAACTATAAATATGTAAATAATTTTTATCTATGCAAGGTTTATACAGGAGATATTTTAGCCTATGAAACTTTTTGGCTATTTTTTAACTTAAGAAAATATCACTCTATGCCGTCCTACTAGAGACAATGTCTCAAGAGTGTCAAGTATTGAGAGAGACACATGTAGTTTGAATCTTGGTGATGGATGTTGAAAAACAATCTATCTTCCATGAGCACTTTGACTCTGCAATTGGAACTCTATATGTGATAAGTATAGTTAATAAATGGGCCAAAGCATGTATTGGTGGTCCAAAAAGTGGTGTCTTGGACACTTGATAGCAACTTATGGATCCCAATTTCATGTGTCCCGTATGAACATACCAACCATGTCTTATGTCATTGGAAAGTATTGAGAAGGAGAATCTAAAATTGCAATGTTCGCAAATTTTGATAAGATTTGCAAAAAATTCACTATGTCCTACTTTTTGCTAAGCCAACCACCAAAAAGTGAAATAGTGGTACCACCAATACATGCTTTCACCCAAGCATTGTAAAAACAATTTGAGTTATTGATTTATCTAACTTGATTTTGATTGTTGTAGAGTCGAAATGATCAAACTTTTGTACCTCTGGAGGAGGAAGAGGACTTAAATTAATGATTTTGTTGTAGTCCTCTTTTACTAGTGCAAATATAGCACAACAAACTCTCATTTGTACATAGAAATCATTTGAAATTTTTGCTTTATTTCTAATAAAATTTTAGTATTTTTCATTTGTGCTTCAAATTATGCAAGTAAGGTGTGACATGTAATTTAAATCATGTTGCTAATTTCAAAGTATGTTATTAAAATTTTTTGTATACTTTTTGAAATGCAATTGATATTTGATATAATTTATGCATATAAAAAACAAAGATTTCATTTGGGTCATCCAATTTGGATGGCCCAAATGAGGATCTTTATTTTTGAAAGTTTGTGTAGCACTAATATAGGCAATAATAGAAGCAGATATATCCCCGCACATGTTACTCTGTATATTATTGTTGGACCACTATCATGTCATTTGCTGCTAGTATTTCCATGTATGCATTATTTTCTCTTTCTATTTCTCTTTGTCAATCTAGGACAATAGCAACGATTTTTCTTATAGTGATGTATCTAGGTTCAATAAGAGACAAGATACACTGATGCTATTTGATGTGCCAGAGTTTAAAATTGGAAATAGGTCATACATTTTGCTTGAATCATGACATTTAGACTAGTGTTCTTCTAAGGAAAGACTTTGCACTGGCCACCATTGGAAATTCCAAGAGGAGAGGAATGGAAATGTTTTCTAAGATACTAGTGACCACGAGGCAATGGAAAGCTCCAGTAACCATGAGTGCCTAAAACTATTCTTTGAGCAGGCATAAAAGTATAAAGAGATGCTCCCCAATGAGGCCACCTTCCAAGCAATCCAAAATAACCACAAGGCCTGAAGTAGCAATCAACAAGTAGATGATCAAAAAACAAAATACCAATGTTGTGTAATTATCGTGCAAAAAGTGGGAAAATGAAGCCATGACAACAACATCTATGGACAAGTGGCCCTAATCAATCGGGTAGCTTTCCAATTTTTATTTATTTTTGTTAGCCTAGCTGGTGTTGTCTTGGGTACCAGTGAAACTTGATGGTTGTACCTTTGAAAGATATGGAGTAAAAAGCGACAAGGTGAATTTCCCTAGAGTATTCACTTTCCACATTGACTTTTGTTTAGATATATAACACTATAGGCTAAAGAGAAACTCAGCAGTCAATAATTATTATTTGAGAATCTGCGATGTTGAGACTCACAAACCTGTGGTATCTGTGTAGAGTTAGGAAGTAGAACGTTATTGCTAGCCCTAGGTCATCTTTTCCATTACCTTCCGTAATGTGAGATTAGACCAGCCACCCTTCACTCGTGGTTCATGCCTAAGCAGCTACAAGTGTAGCAAGGAAAATGTCCACTAGTTCTCCCTGAATCTATGAAAATAGGTCTAGAGACTTTTCAAAGGTACCCCATACTTCCCAGATGCTAGCATCAAATACATTAATAATCTCCCTTGATGCTAGGCCAACCTCTAGAATAAAGGATTGAGTTTCCCAAATGCTAGCATAAAATACATCAATACTCTCCCTTGATGCTAGGCTGGCCTCTAGCTCTTTCACCTATACACCAAGAGTGTGATGTCAGCAAAGCGCCAGGTTATAAAATGTATTTCAACTTTTGTTGACTAGCTTTATTTGGCTCTCTAGCTGATTTGGACTCATTTCTCTTCTCTTTTGTGGTGATTGGAGATATGGTATTGTCTAGATGAGATTAGTGATCCAATTGGATTACTAGTAAGACACAATTGAGAGCTACTTTTTTGACGATACATGTTTAAATGCCTACTTTCTTGTAGCCTTTGAAATGGCTTTCCTACTTTGTAAGGTTTCCAGTTTCTGAAACCTTAAAGATTGTATAAAGCTTAATCAAACTGAGATGATTATTGAAAAAGAAATGTAGAATTGTCCAACCATGGCAAATATTGGTATTTTTGGAATCTTAAGCATAGCAAACCCCAGGCTAGAAATTTTCAGAACAGAATTCCGATAAAATCTGGAAAAGTTATGGGCTCTGAAAGGTTACACTATGAATTTAATTAGTTAAGTAAAATTAGATGGTTTCAGTAATTATTATTAATACAGACTTTCTTATCCTAAGGTTCTAGAAATTACTGATATTTCCAATTTTCATAATTAAAAATAAGTGAAATTAGTAAAAATCGATTCTGGAAGCTAGGGGGGTTGTGTGGAGCTATGGGGAACCTGCCCGGGACTAGATTTAGCAGCAGGGGACGTTTTTGGAGCTGTAGGGCTGCTTGGGATGCAAGTTACTGCCATTTTCTAGCCTGTGAGTGCCAAGAAACCTATAAATATGACCCCTTGCTTCATATTTTGGACAGACTCGGAGCCTTGGCACATTCTCTCTCATCTAGAGAGACCGCTGCGTAGAAATCACTAGAGATCAAGCTCTAGTTGGTTAATTAAACGGTAATTATCCTAATCTTTCTTAATTAGCAAAGCTAGGTTAACCTAATTTCTTAATAAATTGAAGATTAATCTTATGTATACTCAAAAATCCTCTCTTAATTACATATTCTCTGCTGGTTATTGTGATTAAGCTTAGGGATATTAAGCAAATTAATTATTATATCATATTAGGATTGAAATTATCTATTTTAACCATAAATTAATGGGAATTATATTAATTAAGTTTATATTAGGTTGAGATAATCATCAGAGATGTGTTAGACTGTCTTGAGTAATTTTCATAATTAATTAAGCAGAATACACTGTTTTTAAGAGAAAACTAAAGGAAAAAATAATCAAATTGATTCAAAATGTTTTAACATAATTATCAGAGGTTAATCACATCTTAGGGAACCCGTGATAATTATGTTAACCTCAAATAATTAGTTTACCTAATTATCTTAGCAAAAATACAATATTTTTTAGATAAATTAAAAGAGGGAAAATAACAAATTGATTAAAAATGCTTTGAGTTTTTATCAGAGGTTAATCACATCTTAGGTAACCCTTGATAATTATGTTAGTCTCAGATAATTAGTTTACCTAATTATCTTAGCAGAATTACACTATTTTTATAATAAATTAAAAGAGAGAAAATAGCAAATTGATTCAAAATGCTTTGAGTTATTTATCATAGCTCAGTTACATCTTAAGAAACTCGTGATAATTATGTTAACCTCAGATAATTAGTCTACCTAATTATCTTAGGAGAATTACACTGTTTTTAGGACAAATTAAAAGGACAAAAATAGAAAATTGATTAAAAATGCTTTAAGATAATTATTAGAGGTTAATTATATTTTAGGAAATCCATGATAATTATTTTAACCTCAGATAAATTGTTTATCTTTATCTTAGCAGAATTACAATGTATTTATTAGGGCAATTTAAAAGGGGAAAAATAGCAAATTGATTCAAAATACTGTAAGATAATTAGTAGAGGTTTATTACATCTTAGGAAATCCGTGATAATTATGTTAACCTCAGATAATTAGTTTATCTTCTTATCTTTGCAGAATTACACTATTTTTAGTACAAATTAAAAGGGGAAAAATAGCAAATTGATTCAAAATGCTTTAAGATAATTATCAGAGGTTAATTACATCTTAGGAAACCCGTGATGATTATGTTAATCTCAGATAATTAGTTTACCTAATTATCTTAACAGAGTTACACTATTTTTAGGACAAATTAAAACGGAGAAAATAGAACATTAATTCAAAATACTTTAAAATAATTATCAATGGTAAATCACATCTTATGCAACCCGTGATAATTATCTTAACCGCAAATAATTAGTTTAACTAATTATCTCAATAGAATTATATTTTTTTAAAGAAAAAAATAAAAGAAAGAAATTAGCAAATTAACCCAAAAATATTTGAGATAATTAGAGGTAAATTAAATCTTAAGTAATCCATGATAATTATCTTAACCACAAATAAGTATTTTAGATAATTATTGTATTAAAAAAACACTATTATTGAGGATAAATTAAAGGAGAGTTTTAGTAAATCATGTGCCATGATTACATGCTATTTATCAAAGCTAGATTATAGGATAAAGAGGCCACTATAATTATTTCAAGGTTAGAAAAGTAGTATAGATATTTATCTAAGTCAAATTATACTAGTTCTAGCTAAAAACTAAAGAGGGAAATTAATAAATCATGCTATATGATTACATGCTATTTATCAGAGCTAGATTACATGATGAAAAGGCCGTGATAATTATGTCAAGGTTAGAAACTTAGTATACATATTTATCTAAGTCAAAATACACCAATTTTAGTTGAGATTTAAAGAGGGAAATTAGTAAATCATGTTATATGATTACCTTCTATTTATGAGAGTTAGATTACATAATAAAGAGGCCATGATAATTATGTCAAGGTTGGAAGAGTAGTATAAATACTTAGTTAAGTCAAATTATCCTAATTTTAGCTAAAAAATAAAGATGAAAATTATATACTTAAGTTGAAAAATAATGAGATAATTAACAGAGGTCAAAAATATTCTTATCTACTTGTGATAAATATACCATAGTTATTTAGTAAGTTTAGAAAATTATAATTGACCAAAAGTCCTATTTTTAGCAAGATTAAATTAAAATAAATAGACTTTGCGGTTAAAAGTTTTCAGGAAAATTATAGTACGTGTAAACCTATGATATAAAATTGAGGAAATAAAATATTTAAGAGAAAATAAATAGAATAAATATTAAGCTCAAAATAATCAGATTCCAAGCTTAAAATTCGATGGGAAAATCAGGAAAAAGATATACAAAATTATAAGAAAAAATAGGATAGATTAGAAAAACCTTAGGGAAGCTTTGGAAAGAGTTATCATGCCTATATAGGAAAATAAGAAATTACTAGGCCAAGAATTTACCAATTAAGACTATAAATTTAACCTAGATTTGCGTAAAATTAGATACAGATGTTAAGTCTAGCTTTTGGATAATTTAACTAATGATTAGATGTCCTTTTTAATGGATAAGAAGTTATGGCACCTAAAAGGACCGGAGACAATCCTACATCCAATGATGAGGGCAGAGCTCTAAAAAGAACTAGAGCGTCGCACGACGATGAAGCTGGGCCTAGTAGTAGGCCTATGGAAGAGAGTCTTCAGGAGCCAGTGCAACAGCAGATGGCCGATCAATCCCAGGTGGGTTTCACATTATTCAATTAAGTCATTAAATAGTTTAAGTTCTTTTATAAGTTAGCATTGCATACGTAAGGAGTGAGTAAGAATCAGAAAAAGAATAATTGACAAAAAATGGAAGGTAACTTCCAACGTGCATTTGTTTTATAATGTAGGAAATAATTGTTTGGGTTGAATTTGGTTGAATTAGGAAAGATATGATTTATGATCCTTCAGACAACTTGTCTCAAGACACCTCTAACTCCTTGGTATAAATTGATGATAATGATGGCTTCCAGCCACGGATAAGTCGGTTATCATTTTTATGATGTTTCTACTCCGTGTTATGTCTTGATGTTTCTCATAAGTTAGGATACCGTTTTTATCCTAGGGGAGCCGCCTGGTTGTATGGGCAAATGGTTTGGTGTATGGGCACTCGGAACCTTGGGTTGGGGATCTCACAAGTGGTATCAGAGCATGTGTTAATTTTTTTTTTCCGAGAAAAAGATCCTTCTATTAGTTAATGAAAACTGCCCATAGGGCTACATCCACCTCTGCAGGAGAGGGCTACAACAAGCATGATGGGGAGACTCTCCCAATGAAAAAACAGCACATATACAATGGGGCTAAATCAAGAGATGGGAGGAGGGAAAAGCCACACAGGTGGACAGTAGTGCCATCTGAGCAGCCCCTGGACCATGGTGTAAAAAGGCCCAGGGCGCCAGAGTCGAAGGAAAGCCTCTCGGCGCTCCTGCATGCGGTCGGAGGTTCCCTGTAGTCCCTCAAGCTGTCCTCTGAGAGTATGGATCAGCTCTAGCCAAAAGTCACGAACAGTCTCTGCTGGTGGCACAGGGCGAGCCTCAAAGATGCAGAAACAGCGGGCCCGCCAGATGAACCAGAGAACTAAGCCGCTGATGAGCTCCCAACACTCCTCCCTCTCACTGCTCCACTCCTGTGGAGTAAGATCTGTAGCAGGCTGGAGTGTAGGTCGCCCCCCCTGTATCACTATCATACTACTGGTGGAAGATAGCTCAAACTGAAGTGCCGGGCTCGTGAGGGTGGACCAAGCCGCTGCCCCCCAAGTGTTCTGTCGAGCCGTGGAGAGGGTAGGCATCAGCCGAAGAACTCGTAGCCACACCTGCTGGGCCGAGGGATAGTCCCAAAGACAGTGACACTGACTCTCCACCAACTGGTCACAGGCTGTACATGCGGCCGAGAGACCACTATGCACAAGCCAGCTCCCAACTGCTGTGGCTCTGTGTGCAACCAACCACTGGAACAAAGTGACGCGCCTCGACTGTCTGGAGTCCCACAGCCTCAACCAAAAAGCTGCCAAGAACTCAACTGTGAGGCCCTCCTCCTGCCAATGACGTGCTGCAGCGGGGCGGGCCTCTCTCTGTGCTGCAAGTTTATGACGTTGTCGAGAAATTTGCGGTCTTGCCAGGAAAGCACCGGGCTTATGGCTGTGAGAGTTTGTGAGAGAACTCAACAAAAACTATATGAAGGAGTTAAACCATAGATGCCATGAAGACTAAGGTTTGGAAAGAAGTGCAATCAAAGAAGACTCACTCTTTCTCTCTTGCACTCACACACACAAAGAAAGAACGCAAAAGAGAATGTCAAAACAATACGAAGATGAAAACATCAAGGCTATGGTCATATCGTATCATGGGTAATATGAAAGGGTTAATGGATGAGTTAATGGCATTCAATCTTGGCTGACCAAATAGGCTACGAATTGTTCTTTGGAATTGTAGTTTTGTGCTTACCATAATATATATATTTTGTCTAGTGATTGGGATTAATTGTGTGTACAAATCCTCTTGGTTCATAGCAAGATAACTACGCTTACATCAAAAGAAAAATTATAGTCTATGAGAGGTAGTATGATGGGATCCGGTGATAGAAGTATTTCATTGAGCCTTTCAGGGCCGAAGAGAAACACTATACGTTGTTGAAAGTGTATTTTACGGCTAATCCATACGTTAATTCTAATAGATCGTACAGAGTGAAAGAGATAGAAATGATCATCATGTGGGTTATTCATCTAGGATAGTATGTGAGAAATGTAGATATGAGAGAAGTGAAGAGATGAGAAGTTTCCCTCCCAAGCCCTATTCTTGCCCGTAGGCAATAAGGATACTGCGGGGAGAGATGTACCTGTAGCAAGAGGACCTAGAGAGGATGAATTACTAAGAATGAGAGAGATAGGTTTGGTTAAGGAGATGAGATACATATATATATATATATATGTTGGATTAGAGATGAAAATGAAAACAATAAGAAATCAAGAAAACATCAATGTAGAACACATCTTACTTGAAACCCTTCGGCACCATCATTGATGGGAGAGAGAAGAAGAATGGATAATTCCACTTTGATTGATACACCAAGTTCAAGACCTTCTTTGATTAGAGTTGATCTTCCAAGGTTAGCTTGTTGCAAGAATGGCTAGTCTCCCTCTAGGAGAAAGTGTAGGCTTGGCTTATGTTAATGGCTAAGTACAATTAGGCATTACTACTCACTCCCTCGAGAATTCCTCTCATCAATGGCTTGAATGCTTGAGTTCCTTCCAAGGAAAAAGAGGTCCCCTTTTATAGGTGAAGGGAACCCCCAAGGGTTTACACAAGAAGAGAGGAGCCAGTGTGAACAGGAATTGGAAAAGTTGAAAATGAGCTGCCCTTGCATGATGTGGGCAGACTAGGGTCCAGTATTTTGATCATATCTCCTCAACCGTGGCTCCAAATAAAAAGTAAAAATATGGGCAAAAACTTCAGCTCATTAGCTACGATTTTCATTTTAAAATCGTTTTCCAATTCGGATTGGAACCTTGTGTAAAAAATTCATCAAAATAGGGTCCATTTATGGCAGCAAAAGTCTTCATGTGGTCTCCTTAGCCTAGACTTTCATTTAATTCCAAAGGACACCTCATGCCATATGAAAGCATGACATTGCTCCTTGACAAAGTTTTGTAATCATGCTTGCAATAATGCATTAAAATAAGTGTATCTTTGAAATTATGCCACCTAGTGTCCCACTAGGATTTGATTCTCTCCTAGTAGCTATTTAAAAAGAAATATAAGAAAAGTATTAAAAATACATAGAATATATATATATTGGATTTTACCCTAGATATAGGATCTAGCTAGGGTGTGAGATGATAATGAAATAGTAGAAATAAAGAATCAATGCTTTTTGCCCCAAGTTAAAGAGGCGGAGCTATTGATGCTTTTCCCATAGTATTTTCTGATGGTAAAGTAAGGATATGTTACCCTTGAGAAAAATAATAGGATGAGATAGAAGGCTTATTATTATACTTAAATATGCATATGTACACTATAGGAAATATAATTATGTATCTAAAAAAATACAAGATAGATCTTGTAGCATGCGTTCCCACCATGTACGTGTCACAGCACGACATCCACCCCCTCTAAACCTGCACATCCTCCGGTATGTGCCACATTGTCTCTTTGTAAGATTAGACCTCTTGTACATCTTCCTTGTCTTCTTCTTCACTGGATGATTCCAGACCTTCATGTTCACTTTGATCTTCACCTGTGTTTTTCTCTTCTTCCTCATCCATATCTTCTAGATCATTGTCTCCTCTTCTCTTAAACATTTTAATCCTTTCTCCTGCAATGGGAATCTTTACTTCTGTACCATCTAGTTCAGACAAGCTGTAAGTAGCATTTTCATGCACATGCTTTACAACATACGGTCCAAACCATCTTTTTGAGAACTTACGCATGACTGTGTGCTGGTTATCAAGGCTACTATCATACACTAAAACCCAGTCACCTTTGTCAATTGCTTTACTCCTGAGTCGATGTCGCTTATCAAAATAGTTCTTATTTTTCAACCTTGCATTTTTGAGTCATTCTTTTGCAGCTTCAATGTCTCCAGATCTTATCTCTAGCTGCCTTATACGCAGTGCAAGGAGATCTTCTCTACTAAGCCCCTCTTGCCAAGGTAGTACATTCCATGTGAGAATTGTATCCTCAATCGGCATCACTGGCTTTTGACCATGCATTAGCTCCGCAGGCATGCAGCCAGTTACTGAGCTATGTGTTGTACGATCAGTCCATAAAGCATATGGTAACAATTTTGGCCACTCACCAACTCTTCCTTCGCAAGCCTTGGCCAAAGCTTTGATGATAGGACTATGCCCTCTTTCACTCTTTCCATTGCCTTCAGGGTTGTAAGCTGTAGTAAGAGAAAGCTTGATCCCTAATCTAGAAAAGAACTCCCTTGCTTCTTCGGCATCCAGTTCACCTCGATTTGCAGTGATTTTTCCCACACAACCATAACGACAAATCACCTCATCAAGAAGGAATTTGCACACAGCTTCTGTGGTCTTAGCTCTTAATGCTCTTCCTTCAACCTGGTTAGTTAGGTCCTCTCGTTCAAGAACCAAGTATCTCATCTGCCAGAGTCCTAAAGGCATCGTGACTAGATCCACAACCCATTTATAGTGCATGGCTAGTGGATATGTAGGGTGCAATCCATCACGATGTCGAACATTTGAATACATTTGACAAGTTACACATGACTCTACAAACTGAGATACATCTTTATACATACCCTTCCACCAGTATTTTTCTTTCAACTTGGAGAAGGTTGCCCACACACCCCTGTGTCCAGCCCATAGACTCTCATGAAACTCTTGCATGAGCTTTACTTGAGTCTCTTTTTTACATATAACCCGTTGTGGTGTAGCACCCTTTTGTTTATGATGCTTCCACAAGTAACCATCCCTTAAAAAGCACCCATATGCTTTCCTGCGTATCCTCTTGAATTCTTGTTCAGACCAATCATCCTGTTTTGTTAGAGTACTCAAGTACCTTCCAATAGAAAGCCAATCACCTTCATAAAGATCTTTCAAGAACAATTCAAGTGAATTAGTCTCAAGAGCTGCTGGGTCAGGGTCTATGACGCAAGTCTTCCCAGAGATGCCCACAACATGGATCCTTTGGAAACAGCACTCTGCTACCTGCGGGTCCTCTACTGCAACTTGCTGTAATCGTCCCCCACCCTGAAGCTCGAAGAACAGGGCCCTGAATGAGATGAGAACAGGCTCTGAACATGCCCTGACTGAGATGAGAACCTCGAGTCGTGTGAAGGCTCCCATCCATCGGGGTGCTACTGGCTCGAGAGGCGTGAGCCACTCAGCTGGAACTAAATCTGAGATGTCCTGACACATGCTCTGAACCCCTCTCATGCCCTGTAGCTGGACAGCGTGCACCTCCTCTGACAAACCTGTGAACTCTAGCCAGTCACCTAGAGAGCGCGCTAGACCTGCTGCCATGGGACCCCAAGAAACATGAGGCCTACTCCCAACCAAGTGGCCTCTCTGAGTGCTAACCATGGGGTTCCAGACGAGGGGCTGTCGTAGGCGCTCCTCCGTGCATGTCGGCTGTCTCTGCTCTAGGCCACGCCGTAAGAGCTCCCACGAAGGAAGCAAACTCACAGCGAATCGGTCCTCCAGTCTCTTGCTCAAACCAACTCGGCGCAACTCTGTGAAAATCCATCTGGTCGAAAGTTGCCAAGGTCCTCCTGACTGAGGCACCCTGGCACGAAGCCTCTGCAGCAAGAACTCCTTCCAGGGCTCCTCGCTTGAAAGAAGTCCTCTGACGACAAACTTCCCAAGAAGGGATCTGCTCTGCTGTGCTGGATCAATGATCCCAAGCCCTCCCTAAGAGCAAGGAAGTGTGATGACCGACCAAGCCACCTTGGCTCGGGCAATCTGAGTGTCGCGTCCTGACCAAAGGAAGTTCCTGATCAGCCTCTCTACATGGCTGATACAAGAACTCGAGAAGATCCAGCAAGAAGTGATGTACCACATAGTTGCCAACAACACCTGGTGGCAACTACTACTCTACCAGCCAGCGAAAGTTGTGCTGAGCTCCAATGTAACAGCTTTCTCCTGATGGATAGGAGGAGAGGAGCAATCTACTGCTCGGGGGACAAATCCAAACCAACCTGACAACCCAAGTATCAAACTGCAGTCCCTGGACGAATCCACCTGAAACCCACTGCTGGCATCCACTCTGGTACAGGAGCAGTGCCAACCGAGAAAGCCACTGTCTTTCTCCAGTTGATCAGTGCACCCGATGCACCGCAGAAGGTCTCCAGAGCCTGCCCACACCTGTGTAGATTGGCCTCCTGGCCCTCTAAGTACAAGGCTGAGTCGTCGGCAAACTCAGCATCCAGAAGCTCATCTCCCCGTATAGGGAGTGCTAAGCCCCTCAAACCAACTTGCTGTGACACCAAAAATCTACTCATCGCCTCCGCATAGAACAGAAAGAGAAAGGGGGCAAGAGGACAACCCTGTCTGACCGATTGTGTGAGCATGAAGCACTCACCTCTACCTCCTGCCAAAAGCACCTGACTGTGAGCCTGTCTGTACAAAGCTGACACCCCTCTGATCCAAGCATCTGAAAAGCCCATCCTGCGAAGCGTGCCCTCTAGAAAGTCCCAGTCAACTCTGTCGTATGCCTTCTCAAAATCGAGAAGAAGAATCACAAGGTCCTCCCCACGGAGACGTGCCAGGGTAGACAGAAAGTGAAGATGTTGTCAAGGATACTACGTTCCTTGACAAAACCTGTCTGAGTCCCATGAATAAGGCTCTCCAAAAGTGGCTGAATCCTCAAACTCAGAGCCTTGGCAAGAATTTTGTAGGCTGAGTTGAGGATGGTGATAGGGCGCCACTGTCGAATCTCATCCAAGGAGCCATCCTCCTTTGGAATGAGGTAAATCAGGCCCTCACTCATGCTATCTGGCATCACTCCTGTGTGCAGAATGTACTGAAAGGCACTACAAAGATCTGGGCCAAGCAAGTCCCAGTACTCCAAGAAGAAGCTGGGAGTCAGCCCATCCTCACCTGGACAGCTACCATGAGGAAGGGCCCTAAGAGCCGCGTGCAGCTCCTCAAGGTGAAGAGGTATCTCTAGCCTCTGGCGCATCTCCTCAGTCACAAGACAAGGCATCTGCGCCCAAACCTTCTCCCTGCATGCATCCTGTCTCTCTGGCTGAGGCTCAACCGACAGTAGCTCACGATAAAAGTCAGTAGCAATTGCACGCATATCCTCAGGCTTACAAACAACTGACCCATCGGGTCTCCTCAGCTAATTGACCTTGGCATGCGAGTGCTGAGGTCCCACTGTCTCAAAAAAAGCACCTGTCACTCTGTCGGTGAAAGGCAAACTCATGGCGCCTCTCCTCTGTGCAAGCAAGCTCCTGTCTAGCCTGCTGTAGCTGCTCCTCCAACCATGGACTGTCTGGATACTGCTCCTGCATCCTCTGTAGTGAAGCAATGCCTCGTCTGAGACGTTGCTCCTCCTCTCTCGCTACAGCCCGTCGAGCCAAAGACTCCTGGAGAAAGAAGTGGCTAAGCTGAGCTAGGCCTGAGGCCACTCTCTCTGCCGGTAGAGCCTGGCTGTCCATGCCCTCTGTCCAAAGAGCCTCGACCCTCTCTCTGAGTGCTGAGTCCAACAAGACCCGCTCTGGGATGCGAAGCATCGTGCTCCCACTCCTCTGCGTGTCTGCCACTAAGAGGATCACTGGTGCATGGTCCGAGAAGGATGTCCTTGCCAGGATGCCCACTGATCCCCCCATGTCACTGAAGTGGTCACTAGTGTAGAAGCGATCTATCCGCGATAGATTCACTCCTCCCACTCTGCGGTCCGATCTAGAGAAGGCAAGACTCTCTGGAGGCCTCACAAAGCCAGAATGCTGCCATGTATCCGAGACCCTCAAAGTCATACACAACCTCTCCCAAGCTGCTAACTCGACTCCATGCACAATAGCATGGCTGCCTCCGATCCTGTCAGAGGGGTCCTCCAACATGTTGAAGTCCCCTCCTACACACCAATGGTCAACCTGTGGAAAAGACTCAACAATCTGTGACCAAAACTCTGCACGAGCACTCGCCACATTGGGCGCATAAATGTTCAGGAAGCCCACAAGGTCACCCTGCACCTGCAGAGTGATCCACTGAGCCCTGCCTAGCACAATAATCCCTGTGTCCACAATGGCCTGTTGCAATGAGTCCGCAATAGTCATACATACCCCACCCTAGATGCCTCCAGGTGCAAAAGCAACTGACCAAAAGGTATCATAACGTCCACGCAAAATCTGACCACATCGCCGAATGCGGCTCTCAGACAAATGGTGCTCCTGAAGCATAAGGAGATCAATCTCTCCTCCCACAAGGCAACGCTGCACCTCCTGACGCAATCGGCCCCGCTGTCGTTGAAACTGGGGCCCACCTAATCCCTGCACATTCCACGAGACGATCCTCATGGGGAGCGAGAGAGAACAGATGCTGCCATAGCAGCAAGACGGGCTATCTTCGAGGTAGGCTTGGATGGGGAGTAATCCGCATCCGAGCGTCCTCTAGATAGGCGAGCCTGTAGTGAGTGTCTGGCCCAAGCCCAAGCAGAGCGAGCCATGCGTAAAGCAACCTCCTCTGTCCAGGAGTCCTCATGTATGTATACATAGCAAGGCAAACACTGCGTATCAGCAAAAAAGTACACCACAATGTGCCTACATCCTGCTGAGTCTGGGGGTGTCACCACAAACTTGGCCAGTGGCCACAAAGTCTGCAGCAAATCTGTAACTCCAATTTCTCCCATGTGGTGTGAGAACTCGAGAACCTGTGTATGCAACCATCCCTCCACTGAGTCGAGGGACCACTCTGTCTTGGTCCTACCATAGAGGGGAAAGGAGAAACCAACTATCGAGTCCAAGGCCTCTATCCCCCTAGCGGCGAGAAACAGAGCGTGGCCCCTGAAGCAGGCTGCCTCGTGGTCTGTTGCGGAATCGCCAAGAAAGCGAGTGAATCCGTAATCGAAGAAGTCCCAGCGGCGTCGGAGGTCAATGCTCATCACACCACGAGGGATAGCTGCAAGGGAAGATGTCTGAATCTGCAGAGGGGGCCGCAAGAAGGGCTGACCCTCTCTCGCTAGGCGACTCGTGGGAAAAGCGTTGCCAAGAGATCTCCTAGCTGCCGGCGATGGACCAGTCTCCTGAGTCGATTGAGGTCCTAGAGCAGGAGGAGGGGGAGCAGGAGCAGGGGGGGACGGAGGAGAAGAGAAGCTGGGTGGGGCGACAGAGAAAGGGGGGCGAGGTGGGGAGTGTGCGGGAGCAGAGGGCGGGGGAGGAGATGAGGAGGAAGAGGGGAGATCTGGAGGTGGGAAGGCTGGCCAGGGTGAAGCGGAAGTGGAGGCTGGCGTAGGGGACTCCTCCTACTCAAGAGGACCAAAGAGGTTCCCTGTGGGAACCCACTGCTGCTGAGTAGGCACCTGAGAGCCACTCTGCGTGCCAGGCTGTCGATGTGGCCCCTGGCGTCGACGGCCACGGGCCTGCTGCCACCCCTCCTCCGCTGGAGCCCCAGGCTCGGAGGGTGGCTCAGAATCTGTGCGCTGTGTCGCTGGCTGAGGCTGCGGCCCAGCCTTGGCAGGCTGGGGCGAAGGCTGAGGTGCAGGTCGTGGCCTCCTCCGTGGACAGGCCTTCGCTAGGTGGCCCATCTGTCTGCAAATGAAGGACTGGTTCGGGAGACCCGAGTACTCCACAATCTGTCGAAACCAACCCCCACTCACCTGAGGCAAGAGGATGACCTTCGGGAGCGTGTGGGTATCTCTGACCAAAACTCGAACTGAAGGGATGCCAGCCGCCTTGGCAGCTACTGATGCTGCCGTACGAGGTGTCTCCAGAACAGTCTTGATGGCGGAGCCAATCCTGGAGAGAAGTGGAAGGTACTCCCTCCATAAACCCGGAAAGAAGACTGAGATGGGGATGTCTGCCTCCTCTACTAGCACATCCGAAGTCAGGTCAAAACCATGTCGCCACTGTCGAAAGTGGGCGCGTGATGCTCGGATAGCCAGTGGACTCATAGCTATGACCTTGGAGGCCATCTCAGAAGTCTCGAACTCGATCTGGTAGTACCCCCGTCTGAGGATCTGAACATCCAAAATCTTGCCCACCTCTGTGAGAAGGCAGGCCTGGAGAAGGTCTCACAGCTCTCCTCTGCTAGGACGGGTGCTGAGAACCTTGCAGATGACAGAAGTCGCCTGCAAGCGCTCTACCTCTGCGGCAAGGCTCGCTTGCTCTGTCGGCGAAAGAGCAAGTCGAATGGTGGGCTCAGCGGGGTCGGGCGAGGGGGCTCCAGGCGAGTCCCTCTGTGGCGGAGCTAGAGCCTCCATCTGTGTCTACTGCTGAGTCGAAGAAGCGGACGGAGAAGAACAATCTGCAACCGAGGACGCCGAGCACTTGTCCGAAGAGAAAATGTTGCAGAGCCAGGCGCAAAAAAACCTTCGGGGATACTGCGGAAAAGGGGGGGGGGGGGATGGAGAGAAGGAAAAAAAGGCGAGCACGGGATCAGAGGGCTGCGGGGGGGTGGGGGGGGGGGGGGGAGAAAACAGCAAACAGCCAAGGAGTGGGGGGGCCAGTGGGCGGGCTAGGGGGCAGCTAGGGGGGGAGGGCGGCGTGCAGCAGGGGGCAGCAAGTGGCGGGCAGGGCTGGGAGGGGGAGACAGCGCAAGGCGGGAGGGGGTGGCACTACAAGAGGCTATTCATATTAGCGACGCTCACACAGCGACGCCCAAAAAAAAAAATCCCGGCGTCGCTATAAGCATCGCTATGAGCGTCGCTATCAGCGTCGCAAATTTCTTTGTAAATTTGCGGCGCTCATAGCGACGCCGACTGGGCTAAAAAAATAACAGAGCGCGCCCAAAAACTTAGATCTCAGATCTGAGTTTTTCGGCGCCCTCAAGCAAGGAGCAGGTAACGCTCTCCCTCTCTCTCTCTCTCTCTCTCTCTCTCTCTCTCTCTCTCTCTTTTTCTTCTCCACACACACACACACACACACACACACACACACACACGAGGAGAGGAAGGAGAGCCAAGTATGCTCCTTCCCTCTCCTCACTCTCATGTTCCCTTCCCCTCTTTCTCTCTCCCTCTCTCTCTCTCTCACACACACACATACACACACACACATAGTGTTTTTGAGAGAGAGAGAGAGAGAGAGAGAGAGAGAGAGAGAGAGAGAGAGAGAGAGAGAGAGAGTACAAACATAAACAAAAACGCACACACACATACATAAACAAAGAATGCACACACACATTGAGAGAGGAAAAGAGAGAGAGAGCATGCATAAACAAAAAACGCACGCATTGAGAGAGGAAAAGAGAGAGAGAACATGCATAAACAAAAAACGCACACATTGAGAGAGGAAAAGAGAGAGAAAACATGCATACGATCCAAAAAAACGCACACACATTGAGAGAGAAAGAGAGAGAAACTAATTTAACGTCGTAGGAAACTAATTAAAATTAAAAGACCTAAAGATCTAGCCGACGAGGAGTTGAACTCAAGACCTATTATTCAAGAGGGAAATGGCATAATCAATCTATCATACTTGGCATGGGTGATAGAAAGGTTATACCATTTATCTCTTTTTATTGGCACACACATCCACACACGCGCACACACACAAGAAGAAGAGAGTTATAACGTCGTAGGAAACTATCCTAAAAGACGTTAAAGATTAGGTTAGATGTAGACTTACGTTAAATTAGATTTAGGTTTATTTAAGTTAAATTAGATTAGATTTAGGTTTATTTTAAATTAGATTTACGTTTATTTACGCTAGATTTAGATTTACGTTATATTAGATTAGATTTAGGTCTCCATAGACTACGATGCCTGCATGAAGTGGGTGAAGAAAGCCCTCAATGGAATATGAAGTCGCGAAGCGGAGCGTGGGTCGACTCTCTCACACACACACACAGTGAGCTTACACAGTACAGTAGTACGCAGAGAACTGTTAGAAGGGTTATCTCCCAATTTCTTAGTATTCACAAAGTATAAGTTAGTATATACAAAGAGTTAGAGGTAAGTGAGTTAGGCGGGCGGGCGGCCATATCCGCATAAGAGGCCACTTGGGCTTTAATCCCAACAACCTCCCACTTAAAGTCCAATGTGGCACTTTAAGTAACTGTAAATCTATGAACATAAATGTACAAAGATTTACATGGCTGCCATCTATCCAATGCCCAATAACTCACGACAATGCACAAAGCCCTCTCCTGGAAGTCCCTTTGTGAGTAGATTAGCAGGATTGTCCTTGGTGTGAATCTTCAACAGTTGTATCTGCTTGTCTTCAAGTACTTCCCTAATGAAGTGATATTTGACATCAATATGCTTAGTCTTCGAATGGAACACTGGATTCTTTGCCAATTGTATAGCACTTTGACTATCACAATATAACTCTGGCATATCTACTTTGATTCCCAAGTCTGCAACCAATCTACCAAGCCAAATAGCTTCTTTGCATGCCTCATTTGCTGCAACATACTCAGCTTCTGTAGTAGACTGCGTAACACAATCTTGTAATCGAGATCGCCATGATATGGCACCTCCAGCCAATGTAAAGACATAGCCTGATGTAGATCTCCTCTTATCCAAGTCTCCTTCATAATCTGAGTCAGTGTATCCTCTGACACTCAAATCCTGACTACCATAGCATATGCGCATACTCTTTGTATGTTTTAAGTATCTCATGATACCTTTCACTGCCTCCCAATGTTTCTTGCCGGGATTTGACATATATCTGCTAACCACTCCCACTGCAAATGCAATATCCGGACGTGTAGCAATCATTGCATACATCAAACTACCCACTGCAGACGCATATGGAATCTTATCCATTTCAGCCTTTTCTTCCTTAGACACAGGACAATCTTGTTTGCTAAGTTTCACATATGGTGGCAATGGAACACTCAATGCCTTTCCCTTCTCCATATTGAAACGTTGCAAAACCTTGTCAATATACTCTGTTTGAGATAACCAAATCAACTTCTTTGATCTGTCTCTCTCAATGCGCATACCAAGTATATGACTTGCCTCACCCATGTCTTTCATCTCAAACGATTTTGCCATCTTTGACTTCAAAGCTGAAATTTCTTCCAAGTGTTTGCCAGCAATCAACATGTCATCCACATACAAAATAAGGATCAGCCAACTGCCATCCTTAGCCTTCTTTGTATATAGATAGTGATCGAACTCACTACGTTTGTAGCCTTGAGAAAGCATAAACTGGTGGAACTTATGGTACCATGCCCTCGGTGATTGTTTTAAGCCATAAAGACTCTTTAACAACTGGCATACCAAATGTTCCATGCCTTTCTCAACAAACCCTTCTGGCTGCTGCATGTAAATTTCCACATCTAAATCACCATGCAAGAACGCTGTCTTGACATCCATTTGGTGCAACACCAAATCCAATATAGCAACCAATGCAAGAAAGCATCTCAATGTAGTCATCTTGACCACTGGAGAGAAGACTTCATCAAAGTCAATGCCTTGTTCTTGCTTAAAGACCTTGGCAACAAGCCTTGCTTTGTACTTTGGCTGACTATCATGAGCGATGATCTTATACCTGTAAACCCATTTACAAGGTAGAGCCTTTTTGCCGTGTGGTAATTTAACCAACTTCCATGTCTGGTTTTTATGCAGAGCTGTCATCTCTGACTGCATGGCCAACTGCCATTTTTTCGAGTCAACCACTTGTAATGCTTCCTTGTAACAAGATGGTTCTCCGCAATCTGTGAGCATGACATAATTTAGAGATGGCACATAACGATCAGGTGGTTGGGAGACACGCTCAGAACGTCTCACCACAACTGATTCTGCCTCTCTAGCCACTGTAGGCTGTTCCTGAGCCTGACCATGCTGTCTTGATGTGCTAGCACTAGGTCCATCTTCCCTGAAGACAACTCTTCTGATCTCCTCTGTCTTCTCTGGCTTAGCGTGAAACTTGGCTTCATTGAAATGCACATCATTGCTACGAATAAGCTTTCTGGACTCAGGATCCCAAAGCCGGTAACCCATCTCGCCCGATTCTCCGTAGCCAAGAAATATACACTTCTTGCTCTTTGGTTCTAACTTATTTCTGAACTCCTTAGGAATATGGCTATAAGCTTCACAACCAAAGACTCTGAGATGCTTATACGAAGGTGCCTTGCCTGTCCATAGCATCTCGGCCACTGCACTCTTATCCAGAACCCTACTAGGAGACCTGTTGATCAAATGGACTGCTGTAGCCACTGCTTCCGCCCAAAATCCATCAAGCAACTCAGCATTTGACAACATGCTTCTGACCTTCTCTTGTATGGTCCTATTCATACGTTCTGCAACCCCATTCTATGAAGGATTATATGGTGCAGTAAGTTCCCGCTTAATCCCTTTTGCTTCACAAAAGTCTTGAAAAGCTTTGGAAACATACTCTCCACCATTGTCAGTTGTCAAGCACTTCAGCTTCTGACCACTCTGATTCTCCACCAGATGCAAGAATGTCTTAAAGACCTTGAGCACCTCATCCTTGTGCTTCAAGAAGTAAACCCATACTTTGCGAGAATAGTCATCTATGAATGTACAAAAGTACGCTGCTCCCCCTAGTGACAAACTAGGCATTGGTCCGCATAGATCACTGTGTACAAGAGCTAACCGTTCGTCCCTACGATTCCTCTTTGATCTGTGCGGTTCCTGTGTTTGCTTACCATAAACACAATGCTCACAAAACTCGAAATCTTGAAATGAAAAGCCAGGAAAATAACCATAATGAGAAAGTATTTCCATTCCTCTTTTTGACATATGTCCCAACCTACGATGCCACAGTGACACACTTGGCTGCTCAATCACATTAATTACATGGTTTTTAACCTCTGAAACATGTAAAGTGTACAGAGTTCCTGACTTGCTGCCATGTGCTACAGTCATCGAACCTTTGGAGATCTTCCAAGCGCTGTTCTCAAAAACTGTCACATAACCCGCATCATCCAACTTCCCTGTACTAATCAAGCTCTTTCGGATTGCTGGAACATGTCTGACATTCTTAAGCCATAAAGAAGAGCCATTCTGAAACTTCAACTGCACATCTCCCACTCCAAGTATGTCACAAACCTGCTCATTGCCAAGTCTGACATAATCTTTAGTAGCCACATATGATGTAAACCACTCTTTGTGCGGAGAAACATGTAAAGATGCCCCTGAGTCGATAATCCAATCACTCATAGCATGTCCATCCTCTGCAGTCAAGAAAATAGAATCAAGATTGCTTGTAAGGAAGATGTCACCAGCTGCTATACCAGAATCACTGTCTGAACCGGATCCTGTGACATTCACCTCTTCAATCTTCACTGAACTCTTCTTTTCATCTTGCTCAGAACTCTTTGTTTTTCCTTTTTCTTGTTTCCACTTCGTACAGTCTCGCTTCATGTGACCCTTCTTGCCACAATGGTAGCATTCTATGTCATCCTTTGACTTCGAATCATGAGACTTACTTCGGTTTTGTGCCTTCTTACCCTTCTTCTCTTTAAACTGTTGTCTCCCTCGAACGACCAAAGCACTATTGCCTTTGCCTTTGTCAATGTTCTTCCTGTTCACTTCCTCTGTGAGCAAGCTGCCTTCTACATTGGCACTTGTAAGACCTTCTGGCGCGACAGAATTACTTAACGCTGTACGAAAAGTATCCCAACTGTCTGGCAAAGTGATTAAGAGAAACATAGCCTTCACTGAATCTGGAAAGACTATCTCCTGTGCTGTTAACTGGCTGAAAATTGAGTGAAATTCATTCAGATGATTTGACATGGCTGTCCCTTCCTTCATCTTCAAATCCACCAATTTCTTGAGCCAGTAAATCTGAGAAGCAGCACTTTGTTTCTCGTACATATCACATAGCTTTTGCCATACGCCATACGCTGTAGTCTCTTCTGCTACGTTGAAGTAAACATTTTCTGCCAGTGTCAGCATGATTGTGGAACAAGCTAACTCGTCAAGCTCTTCCCACTCATCTTCAGCCATAAATTCTGGTCTCTCCCCTTTGAGCTTCAGTGGCTTCACTTGTTTTTTCTGCACCAAAACCTGCCAAATCTGCTTCTTCCAGAATGGAAAGTTTGTGCCATCCAGCTTCTTTATGTTGTAAAGAGTCTCACTTTGAGAAGATGCCATATCTGCCAAACTGTTTACTCCTGAGAAAAATCTGGCAGAGTTTCCCCTGTAAACTGGCCTCTGTACACAGTAAACAAGCTATAATCAACAAGCTGAACACCTCTCCTCAGGAACTGTCAATATTTTGAAAATTTTTGACAGAGTCTCCCTTGTAAACTGAGCTCTGGGAACCAAAAGATAGCTCAAAAAACAATCATAAATAGCTGACCAGTGACAAATCCTGTAAGCATACACTGTCTTCTCTCTGGGCGATGACAGAACCTGTATCTGTCTCAAGACTGAACCCTGAGCAATGCCTCAACGGCCTGACGCATAAGATGCAATCCAGTGTCTACACAAAGTCATACATCCTAAGGGATAAAAGTCGCCGAAGAGGATGCGTGTAGAGGGGAACTCTAGCAACCTAATCCACCTCACACTGGGTAACCCAGCCCCCAGTGCTTGGCTTCAAAAAACCTCACACACGACCCTCTCATATGGCTCAGCAAACTGCCCAGAACTAGCATACATTCTATAATAGACCAATCACTGTCCTATGACCGCTGCGGCGGTCTGTCTGCTAGTGTGACTCACAACTAGCAGACCCACAATCACAGTACATCAATCTGCAATACATGCCAGTGGTGTCAAGCCGTCGTATGGCCACACCTCCCCTGGAACCTGGCAAGCACAAGAAGTAGCAATGCAGACTGAAATATATATATCTGATGATATATATGTATACCTGGTCTATAGATGATGCTCTGAAGACGAATAAGTGATGTATGTCGATGTCGATATTGATGTCGACCACCTCCTGCTTGCCAATCTACACAAGACGGATTTCTTTGCGGCTGAAATCTATCTTCTGCTGTAGTGCTCAGAACGAAATTCTGAGGGCATAAATGGCTTCGAAAGGGGGGTAAAACCTCAGGTCACCTGAATCAAACGCTCCCGGAACGCCGAGTGTGAATTTTCGAACTCCGGATCCAGAATCTGCCGGAAAAGTGCGCGCGCGCGCGATTGCGCAAATCCGCACTGAACCAAGGCTCTGATACCAATTGAAGTCGCGAAGCGGAGCGTGGGTCGACTCTCTCACACACACACACAGTGAGCTTACACAGTACAGTAGTACGCAGAGAACTGTTAGAAGGGTTATCTCCCAATTTCTTAGTATTCACAAAGTATAAGTTAGTATATACAAAGAGTTAGAGGTAAGTGAGTTAGGCGGGCGGCCGGCCATATCCGCATAAGAGGCCACTTGGGCTTTAATCCCAACAGAATATAGGGTATTGCTGCCTTCACTCATGGTGGGCTCCGTCGATCCAAAAGTACCGGTGAAATGTCTTCAGAAGATAGGGAAGAAGGTGGATCTTCAGGGCGGCAAGAGTCACTACATCCCCGACACAATGACCATCTAGACAACCTCTAGTCATTCAACAACAACTTCAAAGTTAGTAACAAGAGCAAGAACGGTCTAAAGGGCCAATTGCTGTCGTCAGATGTGGATGGAGATGAGGCAGCGTCACCGCTGGAAGTTAACTCTCACATCTTTAGTGATGAGAATGCCAACTCTTGCCGAGTTATGTGAAAAATTATGTGTTAAATCAGTTTTAAGGTTCTTATAATCTCTGTTAGTTTAGTTCTTTGTTTTTAATATAACATAATTTACGTTAGATTTAGATGTTAAGATGCTGTGAAGTGCTACAGCTAGAGAAGAGGCAAAGGGGTTTTGTCCACTACATGCAGTATCATGTAGACGTGGGTCTGTAGATTTCTTGTACCCACAAATATAGGTATTGACCAATAAAGACGAGATTATAACCCGATGGTTCTGATCTCCGTGCACCTCTAGACCGAGGTGTGCGGGGATTGGACATGACTAGAGAATGTGAGGTAAAGAGAGAGAGAGAGAGAGAGAGAGAGAGAGAGAGAGAGAGAGAGAGAGAGAGAGAGAGAGAGAGAGAGAGAGAGAGAGAGAGAGAGAGAGAGAGAGAGAGAGAGAGAGAGAGAGATAAGACGAAGAATCCCAATAGAATATTAAATTTGTTGTCCAGGTTATAAGATTTTTATCCTCATTATGAGTAGTGACGAGGATGTGGGACCGTCCAACCGAAACACCTATCTCTCAACGAGGGTCTTATGTCCTTGTAATCAATGCAAGCATGCTGTGCGACGGACAAGACGTGTTTCTTTGCAGCACGTTCGCGAATTTGGCGAGTTCGATCCATCTATTATAGATTGAGTTGTTGCCAATTATAACTCGTCGGACTCTGACGCTGGCCAACAAGCAGCAATCTTGCAACCCAATAGACGTGTTCGCAGGCGCTTTGGTCAAGCAGCATATGTGAGGCCACAAGATGTAGCCTCTGACAGCTTGGGGGATGATCATGCAGAGCACATTCCCAACGAGGCAATGTTTGAGCCCGAGATTGATGAAATGATCGAGACGATCATGGATTCAGAAAGGCTTATCTATGATGATATGAAAAGTGAAGCCGATACGCCATTGTATAATGGAGCACGTATGTCTAGATTGAAAGCACTCCTGGTTCTTCTCAACATGCAAGCAAAGTTTGGATGGAGTGACACTAGCGTCACAACGCTTTTCAGGTGATCTATTACAATTAGTTTACTTTAATAAAACTCTAACTGTATAATGATCTGATAGATTTTTACACGACTGTATCGTATTTTTATGTTGTGTAGATTGCTTAAAGAGCACATACTACCAATTGACAATGTGATGCCAGATTCCCGAGATGAAGCAAGAAAGATTTTGCGAAACTTGGGGATGGATTACAATTCTATCCACGCTTGTCCTAATGACTGCATTCTTTTCAGAGGGGAATACATAGACATGGAGAAGTGTCCGAAATGTGATTCCGAAAGATATCGAGTAGATCTCCACGGGACAAAAATTCCACAAAAGGTTTTGCGACATTTTCCTCTGCTTCCTCGCATCAAGCATTTCTTCGAATGTAAGTCCATGGCCGCCCTAGCATCATGGCATGAGGAGAATAAATCTTCGGATGGTGTGCTACGAATTCCTGCAGATTGCGCAGCCTGGAAACATATAGATGGAACATGGTCGGATTTTGCCAGGGAAGCTCAAAATTTGCGCTTAGGCCTGGCTATGGATGGCGTAAATCCATTTGGTCAAAGATCAACATCTTACAGTGTATGGCCCGTTGTCATCGTCAACTACAACATTCCCCCGTGGTTGACTACGAAGAAGGGGCACCTATGGCTAAGCTTGATTGTGCCAGGGCGATATAAAGTGGGGAATATGGATGTGTATCTTCGTCCACTATTGGAAGAGCTACAACAATTGTGGATTGGCATAGAGGTGGTGGATATGAGCCGACACACAAGACGACGGAATGCTTTGATCAGAGGCATTCTAATGTGGACCATGCATGACTATCCCGGGCTAACAAAATGCTCAGGTGATCTATTGACACTCCTCACTCAGACACTGTAAATCTTTTTTTTTCCCATAGTTGATCTATTATCATGTGTATACATGCAGGGCTTCAAACAAGCGGATACAGAGCATATGTCACATGTGGACCTAGACTGAATGCACGTAGGGCGTCCTCACTGAAGAAGCAAATCTACGAAGGTCATCAAGCGTATCTTCTAGAGAATCATGTGTTACGCGACGGCTTTTTGGGAAGAGAGCCACCAAGGATGTCTGCACAAGCATGGTTAGAGCAGAAGGAGATGTGCGATGACGGATTGCCTCCAGGGATGAAGAGACTATCTCTATGGTATGAGTTACCATACTGGCCCCGAGCATTGTGAACAAGTAAGTATGTAAATAGTTAACATCCCCCTTTTACAAGTTATGTGCTTGAAAGCTCTCATGTAAGTTATGTGGCTATGGCAGGTAATATTTCATCCTACAAAGTCTACATCAAACTGGTGGTACGTCATAGAGGTAGCCCCTGGTAGTGCAAGGACATATGAAGGCTACCATGTGCCAATCACAACGGCATCAATGGAGGAGATCAGAGAAGATGCTCAATCAGAAGCCGCTGCGGTGGTGCCAGACGAGCATCAAGATGCTACTACTCTATATGGGGTGCATGCAGAGGAGCTACAAAATGAAACAGAGGATATGTGTTTAAACGGAGAGCTCTATATAGATATAGGAAGTTATGCTGAGTTATGCGAGGATGAGAGAGAGATCTCTTAAAGCCACAAATATTGTATTTGAACAATTTTGCTCCGTGTTGTAAAAGCTCTGGCTCTCTAAGTACCTTCCATGGCGCTCACATCTTTTGATTGAAAATTCTGAGTTTTCGACTTGCCTCTTCTATCACTCAATTCATTGCGTCATTGTATTTATATGCGTCATTACGTCATTGTATTTAATGGTCTTTGCGTCATTGTCTACTCTATTCATTCAATATTAAGTTTAAATATTCGTGTGTTTAATGCAGGTATGGATGATGAGGAGTTTCTTTCTTCTTTGTCACCGCAGTAGAGACAGTGGTACGTGGAGCGTCATCGCTCTGGCGCATCATCGCGCGTTCCTACTCCATCCGCATCTCCCTCTATTTCGGAGCATTCGGCGCGCTCCGAAGCTTCGGCGTCGACGAGACGAGCTTCACACTCGTCTAGACACCGGCACTCTAGTGGTGGCGGTGGCGGTTGTTGTGGGGATTCCGCCACCGATGCCTCCACACCGCCTCATGTTCGACGAGGCTCTTTACCCTCCCCTTCTTTGCCCGCCCCCACACCAGCCACAACATCGCCATCTACGCCAGGTTTTGCACGGCTGACTGTTCCTAGCAGCTACACACCTCTACCTACTCCACCAGGGGCCACCCCACTCGACACTCCTCGCTTCGGGGCCCAGACGCCGGTGGAGACACCTGACGTCCGTACCCCCATCGACACGCTGCTAGAGACCCCTGCCGGGACACCCAGGTTCACGCGTCACCGGCCAGAGGGCTTGCCTTACTCCGTCGACTTCAGCGGCGGCATCATCATGGATGATGACGGCAAGAAGGTGATCTCGCGCATGCGTGGTCTTTGCTCTCAACTGTTTAGACACTACATACTAAACAAATGGAGTGAAGTACCAAGTGATTTAAAAAACAGAGTCATCAACATACTTCATGATGAGTTTCCCGTTCCAACACGGGATCAGCGCTTCAATGAAGACCTGATGAAGATTCGAATGCGCGAATACTGCAAACACAAGCGTTCCGAAGTGCAAAAAGCAATCAAGCATGGGTGGAACATGCTAGATTGGCTGGCCAAAGAAGATTGGAAGGATGCGAAGAAAGCAGCGCGCGAGAATCCCGACAAGTGGAAGCAACAAAAGGATGCAGCCAGAGCGCGAGTAGAGGCAGGGAGCTCGCACCACTTGGGGAGCGGTGGATGGGCATCATTTGAGGTCGATTTTGTAAGTGTTTTCGCATTGCTCTTTATGTTCGATAGTTTAGGGTTTATGAGTTTTTTAATTCTAACATAATGAATTCTTTGTATGTTTTGACAGTGGTCGATGACACGACGTGATCCCACACGGTACGAGCGCGAGTACGTAGGCAGGAAGGGCTTAAACGCCCTGATGGACATTCTCAGTTCTCGCGGCGGCATGGTTAGTATTAGGGTTTACTCTTTTCTATTTTTTGTATTGTTTTATAAATGTCGTTATATGTTTATACTTACTGAAAGCTGTCTTATTGTCTTTTTTTGCAGAATCCGACAGATACGCCGCTTGGACGCGATGAGATGTCTGACTAGACGACGTCAGTTTAGCCGTAGCTAGATAGCATTAGTTTAGGGTTTCTCATAGCTTATGTATCATGAGACAGATTTTATACGTCTTTTTGAACCATGTATATTATTACATTTGTCACCGCAGTTCATTTTGCCAATCAATTCTTTATGCCTATGATGTTGTACAATTGTCATTATTACATTTTCCAATCAATTCATTTTGCCTATGATGTGTACAATTGTCAATTTTACGCTTGTCAATTTTGCAAACAATGCGTCTTGTGGGTGACTATTTTGGGTCTATTATCTACCCTTGCACTGTTTTTAAAAAGTGAATCAAGTACAATATGGTTGATGGGTGGCAGGGCATTCAATGCCCTGTCACCAAATTTTTTTTCTCTCGGGCGTCGCTATAACCGTCGCTATTTATGGCTCTGTAGCATCGCTGTGAGCGTCGCTATAGACTTCTCTGTAAACGTCGCTTTAACCGTCGCTATGACCATCGCTATGAGCGTCTCTATATAGCGATGGTTATAGCGACGCATATAGCGACGCTCTCGTAGCGATGCTATTAGCGACGGTTTTAGCGACGCCGGGGGTTATAAAAACCCAGTGTTTTTCCGTCGCTAACAGCGTCACAAGAGCACACAACCTCTTGTAGTGTGGGGGATGCAGCGCGAGGGCGGGGGGGGGGGGGGGGGGCAGCGCTAGGGGGGTTGAGGGTAGCGCGAGGGTGAGAGAGAGAAGGGGGGTGAGGGGAAGCGACGGTGCAAGGGGGGGGGGGGGGGGGGGGGGGGGGGGGAGCGTGCAGCAACAGCGAGCTCTTACTAGATTGTAAGTTTACACACTTACCGAATCATGACATGGCCTTCTTGCATTAAGACCACCAACATGTGTTAATTAAGGTCTTGGACCTAGGAAAAAGTTTAAGGTGTTGGGTTGAAATAAGTGATCTTTGACTAATTCAATTAAAGGCGTATTTAATTGAAAAGAGGGAGAGAAAGATGCTCACCTACATTCAAACTTTTTAGGAGCCTGAGCAAGCAGGAGCACCATGGATGTCTTTTCTCGAAGGCAATAAAGGTCTATGTTATGACTTAAGTTGACAGCCTTCAAAAGAATTTCTTTACGGTTTCTACACCAGATGCATGTTTTGCCCCTCTAGCATTATGTTGGCGTTTGAAGAAGCGTTCTATACAGGTTTCTTACATGGCGAACGAAGATATATGGGTCAGTGATCAATAACCTTATGTGCGCGTATGTCGCACGTGTCAATGCAAGGAACTTGCCGATACACCGTGTGCGAGCCACAAATGGCTCCAAGCACACAACAAGCCTAAACTAGTAAGCTCAAAGAAGGCGATGGTGTGTCACTCACCGCTCTACTCTTGCTTCGTGGAGAATTCCTCGCCGCGAAGAAGAAGGAAACGCCGCTACGCCGCGCTCAACCGCTTCACCGCCGTCGTGCCTTCGTAATGCTCGATCGCCCACACACTCCCTCTCTCTCCCTCTCTCACTCTCTCTCTCTCTCTCACACACACACACACAAAGAGATGAAGAAGAAGAAGAAGGAGATGGAGCAAGAGCACTCTTCAATTGCACAAATGAGAGAATGAGTGAATTTTAGGTTTAATTGACTTTTATGTGAGCTCACCCCATTAACACTTGGGCGCCCATGCTTAGCCAACTAATCCCTTGAATGTTCCAGTTAGAGTGCGCCTCTCATCGGCGATCACTCTTACCCTTTTCCTATTGGACCGACAAGCCCGGTACCTAACTCTACCAAATAAATAATACAATGTCTGCCGTAGGTTAGAACGTCCGTCGTAGGTGATAGGGTGTCCGTGAGCCGTGAGGGTTAACATGCCCCCCTTCCTGATGTAGATTCCGTCCTCGGAAGCTATTGAATTGAAGCTCGTTCGTCGAGGTGGAAGAGCATTTGAGATGAATGTCCTTAGCCTTCTTCAGTCACTGCAAAATCAAACAACATTGGCACAATAATTGCATTCTCATAAGCGATTAAAAGCATATGCAGTTTTAGGCAGACAAATTGATTGGTAACAAAAATTTAAACAATTTGTCAGCAATAAACATTAAATTGCCATATAATAAAATGCATAAACAGATGTAAAGGTAAAAAATTAAACAAGTATGGGGTCGCTAATTTAACGGTCGAAAAGCACTAGAGATCGACTATTAATACCATGGGTAAGCTTCTTAATTTTCTTTGGTCAATTAAGTTGTTTAATCGCGAGAGCCAAGTATTTCATGTTCGAGGGCTGACTAGAGGCTATACCTAGAAGACCTTGTAGTTAAGCTACGATAAAAGAAATTTCTCATGAAATCATTGCGTGATTGATTACCTTTTCTTTGACCCCCAAAGTCTTTTCACATTGATTCAATTTTGATGTGTGTGCTTATTTTGTATGCCTTGGGTTTTTTGCTTTTCAAGGAAAAGCGCCCACACTGAGAACCTCTAGGGCTCTAGTACCATAGGCGATACATGTGAGTGAAGTACCCAATCAAGCTGAGATTTCTCTTCCAGCTTAAGATTTTACAATGTGGCACTTTGATTTTTTGTTTGTTCATTTTCAACATTTTAATTTTGTAACTTTGGGGGGTCATATAACACTGTTACCCTCCCCAGGCTCATCACATTAGTAAACTCCCTTTATAATACTTAAGCTAAAGGTCAATAGGGTCAAGCCCACTAGAAAGCCCTAGTACATTTCACACAATGCTGCCTAAATCGGATTAAGAACCTAAGTAACCATTAATTATTAGGAAGGCATTCCCCATGGTATTAAGAGAAGATCTCTAACACCTAACTTGGTCAAACTAGCTTAGTCGGACTGCTTGATTTTAATATCTAGACAAGTGATTATGACAAAAAATTCATTGAATTTAATGTTTGGTACTAAGCAAATGTGTTGGATATTATGCTACCAATCACAATCAAAGCAAACAATCATAGATACAAAAAAGATAAGGGGCAATGCTAATGGACAAAAAACACCTGTTTGTGTCGATGGTCGCGCTTGATTTGAAGTGTGAATGAGAGAAAGATTCCATGAAGGTCCAAATCCTAACCATAGCAACACGTTCCTGCACACACTATAAAACACAAGAATACCTCTGGGAGGCACATCACTGGGAAAACGGAACTTTTCTAATCACTCAGCTCTAAAACAAAAACACTCCTATCGTACTAATCTTACCTACCCTCCATCACTCGAGTGATGAGGATCAAAGGTGTTTAATGACATAGGTTTCTGTTTCAGTGTAGCGGATGCGAATGTGTAGGTCTGAGTCAATGTTTTCACTTTTACTGTGCATACTTGTTGTCTAATTGCTCTTGCTCTTTATTTTTTTTCGTTTTCTGTGAGTATAAGCCTTTATATATACATTCCCTAAGATTGGGAGATTGAGAGGTCAGGGAAACAAGGTTGAGAGGGGAGTGAGTGAATGATGACTGTCAGCAAACACTCCCCCCTTCCTTGGGTAGATCATGCCGTTTGAAATGAGCTCGTCACCCTTTGAAACCAATCGTTCCAGTTGATAATAGGTGAGGATTTTTGCCATTAGTTTTCTCTTACCTTAGGTGCCTCGTCAAGTTGCAAGGGTGGTAAGGTACTCTCCCAGGATCGGACTTGAAGTGGTTCATCTGGTGATTCTTGAACACTGGGAGGTGTGGATTCTTTTGTAGCTTCATGGAGGTCCACTACTGTAGGTGGAGGCTGTGGAGAAGATTTTACCTCTATGGATGCATTACATGAGGAGCTAGAAGCTTCATGGGACTCCCCCCTTCGTGAGCTAGGTGGAACAAATCGTTCTTTCTTCGGTATCCAAACTAGCTCTGGAGCGGGTGTGTAGCATTCTGTGATTTTTTTCTTTCCGCGATTGTCGATTTGTTTTGGAGTTACGGGATTGGGCTCACATGGGTCAGGTGACAGGTAAGAACACAATCTACATTTTGACACCCAGATTTGATCATTTCCTTAATAGTAGCCTTGGGCTTCCAATAGTCGTTTAGGAATCCAGTGCCACGTTTTCTTACATTTCTTGGAGCGAATGGGACGTCTCTTACCAGGCTGCTGTCTTTTAGCATTGGCTATGGTTGCTAAAGAAGCTTTAGGGACCCACTTGTATGTTTTCTTCGTTAAATTAGGATGAGTCTTGTCAGAAGCTATATGCATTGCTTGTAGCATATTTAAGGGTACGGGCATTTCATCCCCCTCAGGTGTTACCCAGGTCGTCCCCCTGTTTCCCCAAGTGTCTATGGTTGCTGCTAGGTGGACCCAATCCACATTGTCTAACTCATTCATCCTAGGTAGTACATCCATATAAGGAGAATCTTTCCCAACATCAGTGTCAGCTTTACACGTGTAACAATACTGCAATGGCGCCGAGTGAACTGTGGTGTCAGATCTATGATCAATTATAAACCTGTTTCCTAGAGGATGTGCTTGACCAGTCACAAGATCCACTCCAATGACAGAATCTTGGAACTGCAAGTAGACATGGTTTCTAGACCAGTCATGCACCATTTTTGATTCCCTCATGAAAGGACGTCCTAAGATCATCTCCGATGCCATAGTGTGTTTGGAGAAATCCATAACAATAAAGGTAATCCTTATTTTATGTCCAAAGACCTTGATCTTGAGATCTTCTAGCATCCCAATAGGTTTAACAATAGACCCATTGGCCATCTTCACTACTATGGTTGTGGTCGCAAGGTGAGGTCTTCCCATAGTTTCCCAGCAATTTTTAGTCACAATGCTAACCCCAGCGCCGCCATCAAGGATTCCCTTCATAGTTAATCCCTTAGTAGTGATTGGTATAGTCGCATTAGATTCATCACCCTCAAAGTATTGTCCCAACTTGTTAACAGGTATTTCTATAACAAGGTTCTCATCTAGGTTCGGTTGTGGATCTATGTATTCCTCCTCTATGGGCATCTCCCCAGCTCCATCCATCTGTGCAAATTGTGGTAGCCCAAACTTCAATTCTCCATTGAGGAAGGCTTGAAGGGCTGAGACTAGCTCAGGGTCTTTATATAGTTTGGACATAATGGTGGTCCTAACTTCTGAAGGCATGAAATCCATCAATTTGGCAATGTTTAACGGCACCTTTTGGCCTTGAGTCCCTTGACGTGGGGAAGATGGGATCTCCATTTCTTCGATAGGATCAGGTAGTCCCTCTGTAAACATTCTTTCCATCAAGAAGTGAGTACGCCCACTTTCCCATGACTTTAAGTCACTTTCTTCTTGGATGACACTAGGTATGCCCAAGGGTCTATGGACTTGGTGAGGTTGTTGTTGCGTAGGGAACATGGTGTCTGTAATCTGGATCTTCCTAGGTGCTCTGGTTCTAGATCCCTTTGGGTATCTTCTACCAAACTCCTTAATTGCTTGACTCGCTCAATCTCCTCTGTCGGGTTTGGGTAAGTTCCTATCTTCTTTTTGGATCCTGGCCATTGTGGCTCATGAAGATCTTCCTTGTTGGTTTCTATGTTAGTGGTCGTTTTGGTCTCCATGGTTTCACCTGAATCAGAATCTTCTTCATCGTCGTTCATATATACGGGGTCGTCACCAGTCCCTATGTTGGTCTTTGAACTGGGGTCTGACTTTGCTGCTTTTTGCGATCTCTTTCTTCGTGTTTTCTTCTTTTTCTGAGATTGGGCAATTGATGCCGTGTCTCTTTCCTCAAGAATATAATTTTGTTTTTGGAGCATCGATCGTGTGAGTACGTTTATTGGTACCACAGGTGTACTTTGTGATGGCTCCTCGGTAACTTCAATCAAGTTTAATGGCGTGATCTTCGGTGCATTTGGATTATTTGGAAATTGGGCAATCAACTGATCTATGCCACATCGATCACACATGAGTATCGGCATTGTAGACGTGTTCGCTTGATTGTTTTGCATTAGTGTGGCGTTCTTTTGTAGCCTAATAGGACACTCGGCTACACGATGTGGACCTCCACACTCATAGCATTGAAGAGGTGGTCTCTTAGCAGTGTAATTGATATTTTGGCCTCTTGCCGCAAGAGAAGCTACTTGATATACAGGTTTGACTTGTCCCCAATAGTCCTCCATGTAGTATTGTGGACTTTCTTCAAGCACATCCATCCCATAGGCAATATTAGGATCTATATCTTCCTCAAAGCCTTCCAAACAAGAAATAGATGACTCACAACCCACTTGATTCACAGAAGTGATTCTCGAATGTGGTGGTTGCGGTCCTAGCACTGGAGGTGGTAAGGGTGTTGTTTGAACAACATTTTGGGCCGTAGGGACCATATGTTGTGATGTTTGTTCAAGAGGTGGGGCCGGCATCAATGCAGGCACTCGAGGTGTGTCTATCCATGCTAAGGTTGGTCTATTGGACATTGCGCGCTTAAATACTATGCAATCCTTAGCTTGATGACCATACCTTCCACATGCATTGCAGTTCGCATTGAATTTTACTCTAAAAGTAGGGCATTCACTGGTACTAAGCGGTCCATAGCATACTGAGCACCATTGCTGCTCCCTTCTTGGATACATATGATTGTTTTGCGGAGCACGATTGTCTCTAAGACTCTCTTGAATAGCCTTGGTGAGATCTGCTAACGTCATCTCATATATCTTTGGCTCCTTAGCAATAGGCTTTAGGGTCATTGGCTGATGCCCTAATGCTTGCGAGCTAATAGATTTAGGCTCAACAGACACTCTTTCTCCTTGAATCATTAAATTATCCTCCAATTGGATCACATTGGTGGTGACTGCTTCCCAAGTGGTGATACCTCTAATGACTAGGCCATTGTAGATATCCTCATGTCGTAATCCCCTAATGAATCTATCAAGCAATTGGTTATTGTTGAAGCGCTCATTTGGATTACAACGAGAATTCAAATGCTTCAAGTGACTTATAAAGTCTCTTACCGACTCTCCTTCCTCTCGTTGGGCTTTCTGGAGCTGAGAGGCTACACCCCAAAGCACTCCCTCTCATATGTATTCTTTTAAGAACAGTCTCCTAAGAGTAGGGTAAATTGTTTTTTCTTCCACCCTTAGGGTTCTATACCAATCCCCAGCCTTTCCACTTAAGGTTAGACTTAAAGCATTGCTCTTATGTAGGTCATTGTGTTCTCCTAGAGAATCACATATTTGTTCAAACACTTCGATATGCTTTCTCACATCCCCGTCTCCACTACATTTTTGTGTGAGCTTGGCTATTTGTACTGCCTTACTTCTAGGCTCTCTATCAGGCGTGTTACGCATATTCTCAGCAATAGATCGACCAATAGCTTGAGCAAATGTTGCCAAGTCACCTAAGTGAGCAGGCACCGTGGGTGAAGGTGCTCCAGAGACTACATGTGGAGTAGGTATTGGCATTGGGCTTGGCGCATAGGAAGCCCTTGGGTTCCACGTTGGGTACGATGTTGTGCCATGTGGTGGTCCATAGTTCATATGGGTGGCCCTAGACATAGCAGACATCGGATGTGACATGCTAATGCTAGCCGGTATAGTCCCATGGAAATAAGAACTTGGGTGTTGTGGTTGTGGAGCATAGGTAGTTGAAACAATGGGAGGGATAGGGACTACATGAGTACGTGGACCCATAGGTGCATACGATTGGTTCGCACTTGTAGGTACTATTGCAGGCATTGAGCTACCATGTAGCGGTGCTTTACTAACAAACAAGGTCCATGGCGTATTTCTTGGCATGCCCATCATTGGGGTAGGCATGGTAGCCATGGTGTCATCAACGGAAAGATGAGCTAGACTTGGAAAAGTAAAGTTATCACTTGTGGGCTCAGATTGCATTGAGACCCCTGGCGAAACAACATATGGGGGATCGATGGGACTCACTGGGGGAGTCTCCATTTGTGATAGAGTGGGTTGTTTCCCTTTGCCCGTGTCTAAAAATCGCATAGGACCCGTCGAAGGCATGTTTATTCCTCGATTTTGCCTCTCAGATTGGATAATCCTATGGATGACATTGCAGATCATGTGTTGTTGTTCCTCTAGACTAGTGGCAGTAGATGTAGATTATACAACTTCTAACCAACCCACATGGCATGTGTAGCCCATGTATAGGTCGGTCAAAGTCTCCGTGTGTAGGTCATATTCCCAATTTTCATTGAGAAATACCCCGTCCAAACTTGGTGTACTAGAGGATTGCTGTGAGGTGGATGCAATGTTGCTTCCCGTGTTTTGACTTTTAGTCACCGCTACCTAAGAGGCGACTTTGAAAGGTGGTAGCTCGGTAGGGCCCTCATTAAATGAGGCAGGTAGAATGTCCACGTGGACACTCTGAGGGAGTGTGGGGTCTACAGGAGATGTGAATGGTGATTCTACTTCCCCACCCCCTTCGTTTACTTCACTAGCCGTAGGTTCAGAGCGCGTAGCTCTACTAAAAGTTTCCATCAAACGGCTAAAAACACTAGTTCCACGTTGTTGGGCCCAGCTAGGCACGGTTTCATTTGTTCCCCCGGGGCTTTGTGTAAGATGCTCTTCCATAATATCGTAGTCAGAGGAAGAGTCGCTAGCCGCTATATTTGGGTCTTGGGTTGCACTACCTTGGGTCCCCGCCGAGGGCGTAGACCCTAGCGTGGAAGGATAGTGAGTACCCCCGTAAATCGAAGCACTAACTAGTTGTTCGGACTCTAGCACACGACCAGAGCGTAGATACATGTGATTTGGGTGCCCTACAAGTGTCGGCAAGTACCCTCAAAGGTTACTTTCTTTGTTTTGTGGGTGTTTTGCACCCCATTTTCTACTTGATTTTTTTTAAAAAAAACGTTTTTAATGTTTTTCAATGTTTGATTTTTTTGATTAAAGTGTGTGATAGCTCGAAATGAGCGTATCACTTAGAGGGTCGCTGTGTGCTTTACAACATAATTTTCGAGAATGTGACGTTCCGTTGGTCCTCAAAAAATCAATTTTTAGCTACGTTTGAAGCTAAATTCGTTTTTTCAAAAAGGCGACTGAGGCCTAGACCTGAGCGTGAGCTTGGGCTTGGGTCTGGGATTGGATCTGGGAGGTATTCCCGATACCGGTCCTACCTTTAAATTTTTTTATATATTTTTTAAATTTTATTTTTTTTATTTTTTATTTTTAAAAGGATAAGGCCGCCGCGGCCTGCGCGAGAGCACACACATACTCTATCTACCTAGTTCTAACTAATACACCTACTCTTACCTACTAACACACTCTATTAACTCTCACTAATCTACTTCCTACTTACTATACACAAAAAACTAACTACCTTAATACACAGAGAATGTTTACAGAACCTTTGAAAACTCCATCAACAAAAAAGAAACACACAGTATAACACCAAATCCCTCTTCTCAACACACACACACTTCTTCCCTACCTTTCCTATAATTGAAATTGCACCACGGAGAAGCACATAGTGCTACTCGAGCTTAATGCATGGCAATCCCCGGCAGCGGCGCCAAAAATGTGCGCGTATGTTGCACGTGTCAATGCAAGGAACTTGTCGATACACCGTGTGCGAGCCACAAATAGCTCCAAGCACACAACAAGCCTAAACTAGTAAGCTCAAAGAAGGCGATGGTGTGTCACTCACCGCTCTACGCTTGCTTCGTGGAGGATTCCTCGCCGCGAAGAAGAAGGAGCCGCCGCTTCGCCCCGCTCAACCGCTCGCCCTTGTGCCTTCGTAATGCTCGATCGCCCACACACTCCCTCTCTCTCCCTCTCTCACTCTCTCTCTCTCACACACACACACAAAGAGATGAAGAAGAAGAAGAAGGAGATGGAGCAAGAGCACTCTTCAATTGCACAAATGAGAGGATGAGTGAATTTTAGGTTTAATTGACTTTTATATGAGCTCAGCCCATTCACACTTGGGCGCCCATGCTTAGCCAACTAATCCCTTGAATGTTCTAGTTAGAGTGCGCCTCTCATCGGCGATCACTCTTACCCTTTTCCTATTGGACCGACAAGCCCGGTACCTGACTCTACCAAATAAATAATACAATGTCCCCCGTAGGTTAGAACGTCCGTCGTAGGTGATAGGGTGTCCGTGAGCCATGAGGGTTAACACCTTACACCAAGATTTGTTGGCTATTTAGCCATTGAACTTAAAAATTGAGTCACCATGAAATTTTTGCAAGTCCCAAACAAAGAATGAAGAATCAAATATGAAAAAGTCCTACATGAGCTTAAAGACCGCCTCGCCAGGCGTCAACCTGAAGACTACTTCAGTCCATGAAGCTGTGTCAAGGGACGACATAGTTGAGAAGGGGGGGGGGATGCTAGCAGCAAGCTAACTCGGACAACATTTTTTGGAGCTCCTTTATTGTCAAAACACTTATTATTTTTTATGAACCGGGAATGTTGTAACTCTTACTTTCTAGTGTAATTGATGAGCCGGGGCTACAAGCTTCCAGATTGTATCAACCTATCTATAGTTAGAGCCCCCAAATTATTAGTTTTGACCACAAAAACCTTGGCTAAGGTATTAAAGCCAATTTTTGTAAGTATTTTATAAGTTTTGGATAATAGAAACACAGAGTGAGCTAACGGCACTCACTTCTCTCTTTCTTGCGCTTCCTACTCCCTTCTTGGTTGTCACATTGCAGTGCCATTTGTCAAGTTGCAACCACAGATTAGAGCTCTACGCATTGACGTAAGCATTTTATGGTAATCCGTACTTTTGGCGTCGCTGACCCGCGGCCTAATTTCATCATAAGTAGGAATTTAAGCTTCAAAATCATAAAATAAGTATATACGGGGTATTGGGGCATCATTGCTAAGCATTTAGATGCATTTTGGGTCAAAAACGACTAGGTCAAAAACTCACTAGCTGTTAATAATTGTGATTTTTGCACTTGACCTAACGTGAGAATTGAGACCATAAGCATGGGTGCTTAGGTCTTATAAACATTTCCTGGAAGTTTCCTAATGTTTGAATATCGTTTGATGCTGTAACGGTTATGATTTGTTTGCCTATTAACGACTATATTTTGGTGATTTCTTTCATTTGAGTGCAGCTTGAGATATGCGAGTTGTTTGTTGTTTTCCAAGAGATTGACAACCTCTTGTAGCCTCTGCAGCACTAGCCAAGTCAGCTTCATCCCATGGATTGACAATTATATTTGTGGTTCTCGCTATGTCTTCAATAAGGTAGGAGTGAGGTTAGACACCCGTCTCACAAATAGCAAAGGCAAAATGTCTTTGGGGATGTTCGGGGAATGGAGAATGACTATGGAAGGGAAAGTGAACCATGAGCTGGAGCAATTGGCCAACAAAAATATAGATTTGTAGGTTCAGAATATGATGTCTGAGCAGAGGCTTAAACCTTTGTTGGATGTGGGGAAGGTTTTAAATCAAGAGGAGTTAGATGTCAATGGAGTATTGCTGTCAGAAGGGGATGTGCAGGTACTTAGGCAACAATTGAAGAGTACAATGCAAGAGGCATGGACAACAATGAAGGAGAGATTGACCACTGTCTGCACCCCTATGAAATGGTCAGAAATGGTTTTGTTAGTACACATGAAGCTGACCTGATGATGGAGGTGGAATAGCTCAAGAAGGAAAGGATCATTGGATTAAGCAGGTCCAAGAACAAAAAGCAAAATAGAAGGAGAAGGTGGTAGTTGAAGAGGAGCAATAGAAATCAGACTTAGTTGAATGTTCAGAAAAACCATTGCAGGAGGTGAAAGATCATGAATCAGAGCAGAAAGTGAATGCTGAGCCTGAACTAGAGTTACATGAAATTGAGTTAGCAGATGTTACAATCCAATTTGATGACAATTCTCCATAGGTGGAGGCTCTTTTGATGCAGTTGCAGGTGGTGATGTTATTAAAGCTATTGAGAAGTGAATAAAGCTTTAGCATGTATAGACTGAGTAGCATATGTAATTTTTCTAGCTGTTTTTGGTCATACTTTGTTTTGGATCAAGGGATATGTGGATCCGTGTCGGATTTCTTTGAAATCCACCACTGGGACGTTCCATGTGTTGAAAGGGTAATAGAATAAACAAAATAGTGTTCAGTCGGATTATGTAATGCTAGTTGGAATTAGTCTTGGTCGGAATATGGTCAGGGCATATTTTTCTCAGTCAGATATGTATGCCAAGAACATTCAGTTAGACAGTTGTAACTCCTTTTAAGGTGGAATTCGTGGGTAACAAACACACAAGAGTCGAGATGTAACCAAGCTTTGATCAATTGAGTTTTCTTACTGTGTTTGATCTTCTTCTCTTTGCTCTGACTTTGCTCTGTCTGAATTTGTATGACTATGTTCTCTGACGAGTCTGATTATGGAGTGAAGTTTGATTCTTTGTTGAGAGTATGTTTGTTGAGAGAGATCATTGTGTTGTTGAACCCCAACCAAAACATACAAGTATCCTAGAGCTAGGGTGGGTGCAATCTAATGCCTAGCATGATGCATGTGTGTTCTTGTGCATAAACAAGGTTAGTCAAGCAGATTAGGTCCCAATATTGAAGCTTGGGTTCATATACATGATCTTGAGTATACCCAAAGTGATCACAAGCTCATAGATAGAGCCTTGATAGAGCACTGTACTCGAGGAATAATGTTGGATAGTTTCCAATTGAGAAATGGGACTCCTTTATACTACGCCATACATTGTTACATTGCATGTGGGTTTTATGCCCTTCTCTTCTTCACTAACCGCAATCTTCAAGAAAAGCTTAGTTCATTGCCAAAGAAAGATTGATTTGACTACCTATTGGTTTGAGTTGAGTACTTCAATACGGGGCACACACATCCACACTATCGACACCATGGGGAAACACAAGAACATGAGAAAGAGAAGGCTCCCAAGGGGAAACAACACCAAAATTGGGAAATAGAGGCTTGATTACACTTTAAAAGGCATGTGAAATGCTTGCACTGCCATCACAAAGGCCACTACCACAAGAAAATACAAAGGGGCTTGATAGGCACACTCTTCTGTCAAAAAACTCCTCTGTGTAGGCTTCAAACAACACAAAAAATCCCCTTAAATTGAATAAAATTTGACTTTTATAGAGGGGGGGGGGGGGGGGGGGGGGGGGTTTCTCTTTAGTTGGCCCACCTAGCACCCCAATTTAGTATCTAGGGTAGGTCAGGGAGGCTCTTGGAGAAGGTAATGGCACTCATTAGGGTTTTTTCCATGTATTCTTCCGTTGCTGGTCCCTACTCTGGAGCTGGTAGTGGTGGGTAATTCAGCCATGTCGGCCTCTTTTTCTTCAATGCATTGTACCCCTACCATGTCCTTACTCTTCGTACAAGACAGAATGTAGGGTCTTTCTGTAGGGCTCTAGGTGCTCTCGAGCAGAATTATATATCTCGAATTCTTGTTCAACCAACTCTTTCTCCATTTGGGGTGGATATCCTTTGAGCCTTCTACTTGCATATCCTTGTATAGCCGTTCCTTTACCTATAGTAGCTCCACTTTGATCAGTGGGTATGGCAGTGATTGTTGATGCCACTGAGCATTGATTTGGTGGGAGTGAGTTGATTTACATTTATTGAGTGGAGGGCTCTCAACTCCCAATCCATTGCTGCTTTCCATTCAACATCTATCTCTTGGACAATCTGCTCTTTCAGTGCATCTTCCTCAGCTTTAGAAAGCTGGACCATGGGCACTTGCTCGGCTTCAGCGAATGGTACTTGAAAGTTTGACTCTCTTGCTAGTCCTTCTGATGGTTGTGTTTCCATATTGATAAATGAGACTAAGGGTATGTCGATGGTTGGTTGTTCAAAGGTTCCTGCTTCATCTTGAGTTTTTGGTTGTCCCTCTCTTAGCAGCTGATTGACTCTCTTTAATTATGCTATCTCTTTGAGCAATTGCTCTTCTCTTTGGACCCGCATCAATGCAAGGTCTCGTCTTTGCGATTGTTCCACTTCAGCTCTAGCTCAAGGTCCTTGTTCCTCTTTTCTAAAGTCTTGTAGACTTCATTTGTTCCCTTGATTAATGCGACAACAGAGTTTTCTCTTATTTGTATTAAAAATGCTGTTTGATCATTGATCCGTTTATTTGAGTACTGCAAAGAATCATTTGCTATATCAAGCTGCACTTGGATCTTTTGTACTGACAGAGTAGTGGTTAGAAGTTCATTGGTCACTTCTCTCAGTTGTTGATCTTTAATTTTGCAGGCATCAGATAATTTAGTCAGAAGCTCTCCTAGCTCTTCCATCTCTTTTTGCATTGTCTCCTTTGCAATTTGGTGTTGCTTCACTTTTCAGCTCTTTGATCTGCCTTTGAAGATTTTCAATGATGTTCACTCGATCATCCAACTCTCTTTGTAGAGCATCAATGAGTAGTTCAAGCTCCTTGGCCTTAGCACTGTGGGTAAGTGCTGCTGTTTGTATATTATATGTCATTAGTTGCATTTGCTTGGTGTATTCATTCACTTGCATGATCACTTTGTCATTTGTTTCCCAATCTTCAAGCTCTCCCTGAGGTTGTTTAGAGGTTTCGACCGTTTCAGTTTGTGGCTCTTTGGTTTGTGCTGTGGCTTTGGTTTGTGGTTGTGGAGGGGGTTCTACTTCTCCTCCTTGAGGCGTTGCGGTTGCCTCAGCTGATTCTGCTTCTTGAGGCTTCGTGGATGCCTCAACTGATTCTAGTTGCGTTGTTGTAGAAGGTCCACAGCTTCAGTCCTTTTTGTTCCCTTTGGCTGTTCAAAATTGGCCTCTTCCTGTTGTTTCTCTTTTCCCTTTGCTTCCTCGCCTTCATTGGGTTTAGCAGTTGGTGAAGGATTTGGGCTTTGCATTGGATGGTGTTCTTGCTCCATAGTGGGTGAAGTGGGTTTTGGAGACATATCTTCGTGGTCATGATGTGACTCACCTTGTTCAGTAGCTTCCGCTTGCCTCTGTTGCTCGGCCACTTCTTCCTCTACTTTCTTTTGAGCTTATTGAGCTTCTTTCAGCTTTAAGGCTTCTTCTTCCGCATACACCCGCTCAAGGAAATCCTTGGGATACTCTGTTCCTTTCCTTACAGGTTCTTGGTTCTTGGTCCCCTTATATCTCTAAGACTCCATCTTTTAGGGTCCTCACCTGCAGCTTGGCGATCTTGGTTCTTGGTCCCTTTATATCTCTCAGACTCCATCTTTTAGGGCCCTCACCTGCAGCTTGGCGACTCTTTTCATATGTCTGCTTTTCTCTTTCAAATATTTCTTTCTTTTGCTGAGGTTCCTCTTGGTGTGCTGCTATTGCTTTCTTTTTCATTTCTTCAATTCTTGCTCTTCTTTCTTTGTTGTTCAAGCTTTCACTGCTACGAGCTTCATGAGAGCTTTCTGTGCAGATTCCTCATTTGACTTGTACACTCTCTTTGTTGATCAAGTGGTTCTTGGAGAAGGTTGAGCGAATACAATCCAGGTGTTCTGATCTGGGGTTGGTGGTAAATTGTTGGCCATTCCAATAGCATGATAGTCTATTCTTGTCAGCACTTTTGGAGCGCCCAGATATATGATCTTGCCTTCTTTATTCATGCCTTTCAACGTTGTCAGCACATACTGCGCATGATCAATTGCCTGCCTGGTTGTCGACTTCAATACTTAAGTGAAGGTAGTCGCAACATCATGATTTGGATTTGTGTACCGTGACGATCTCTTTGATAAGAAGTGGAAGTAGTGATGGTATAGGTGAGTTGGTTCTTCCACTTGCCTTTGGATGAGATTAGAAAAGGTGGCAACAACTGTATCTTTGGTAAAAGTGCCTGCTGTCTTTCTATCTTTGGGCCGCATCATCATACCTTTGGTTGGCAGCTTCAGTGCCTAGGACACTATCTCTTTAGTGATTACCACTTCTACCTTTTGCCCTTGTTGATCGGTGATTTGGGCTGACCCATCTTCTTTGATTGTGGACAGTAATTTATATGCCTTCTAAAAATCCACGCCGCATGGTTCCTGGTCGTAGAAGTCTCTTAGGCCTAGCCTTCTATTGGCTTCTTTGGTGTCTGGCTTTGCAATTACATCATATATCTCCTTTGGTAGCATTTGCAATTCTACTTGGTGTCGTTGTTCGCTCTTGCATCTGCCAGTGAAAACAGTTGTGTTGTTTTCTTCAAGCTGCTCTCTTGACAAGTAAGTTGCCTTTGCCGTCTTCATTGAACTTAGATCTAATTGGTAAGGTGGCAATTCTTGTAGTTTTTCTTTCTGGGACACCCTTTTCTTTGCCTTGTCGATAGCTTGCATTGCTCCTATTAAGTGAATACAATGTCAAAGTTAAAAAATTCTACGAATTTTGCTTTGAAATGCCTCGAGTCTGAATTGCTGACAAATGATGTCCATTTTGCTTCAAATCAATTTTGGAGCATACGTAGATGCATAAAAACATGTAGAGATTAAAATCATACAGTTCAAGCATGTAGAGAAATCCGTGCCAAATGGTCATCTGGTGATATAGAAGTGTTCTATTATATAGAAGCATGCTACAATTCAAGTCTTGTCCAATTTGCTTGAGCTAACAGGCCGCTATGGTCAATTTTGTGTCATAGGACTTCGTGCACTGTTGGGTTTCTAAGGTTTTTTCCTGAGCCTAGACTTGCTACCCAGCCATATAGAATTGTTCATTGATAAGATTATAACTTACCCCTCATGTCTCATGGGAGACGATGCTATTGAGAGGCGGAAGTGAAAAAATAGACCCGGTGGCCTCTACACCAAGACTATGCACAATGGCCTCATCATGGGGAATACACAATAGGGGCACCACCTAGCAAGAGATGCGGCTAGGACGCATACATATACACAATGAAGCATGCATGGAAAACAATTTCAAGATCCACGCCCAAATGTGGAATGGGGTGGTCGGAGAATAAGGTGAGAGGAGTGGTGAGTGAGTGAGAATGGGCTCGCTACGCATTCATGTAGTAAGGAAGATAACGAGGTCAGGGATACATGCAAGTATGCTCACTTCTCATACAAAAGGTGGCGAATCCGCACACCTTAAGATGGAAGTAGCAAGATGATAGGAATATGAGAGGGAGAGAGAGTGTGTGTGTGTGGTGGCAAATCCGCACACCTTAACATAAGCAGAAAAAAAATGGCAAGCAACAAGCATATACCATAGTCACAATGAGATGTATCCAAAGCGACACAAAGTATGGCACCAAGATGGAGTGTGTTGATTGCTTGCAAAAGATGAATACAATAGGTAGCGTATGGCAGGAAAATGAGAAAGGAGAAAGATCGTAGGAGGCATAATGGAGAGATGGGATTTGATGGCGAGGAATATCATGAGTGTGTACACCCTTCTTCTTCTTGAAATTGTGCCTTCAACCCTTAATTACAAGTGGTGTGGTGCTCATCTTTTGTGCATGGTGATGGTGATGATGATGGTGTTGTGATTATGTGATTAGGGTTCATGCTACAAGCATGTAGCACAAGAGTGTGTATGGATAGGTGTGTGTGTGTGTGTGTCTCTCCCCTCCAAGTGAGCTCTCATGGCCTCCTTATATAGGGAAGGAGGGAAGGATTTAGCAATATTTCTATTTGAGGTGAGTGTCCCACTTTGGTGACTAGGAAAATGGGGTGCATGTGACTGTGGCTCCCATCTTGTCTCCTCATTATTTAAAATACCAGAGTCAATAGAGAGAGAAACAAGAGAATGTGGGTAGGATGTAGAGGATAGGAAATATTTACAATAGTCTAGCTTTGGATAGACATAAGCTTATTAGGGAGAGAAGAGAGAGGTAAGAAAATTATAAGAGAGGTTGTCGAAGGTGGATATTTGTTGATGAGGATGGATCCTCCAAAAATGGTGATAGAATTACTCTAGAATAGCCAAGACCTCACTAAAGAGCCTTGTCTCTTGTAATCATGCTTGAAGACTTGTAGAACCATAGCCATTCTAGAAGGAAGAAAAGTGGGGATGGCCTGTGTCACCATTACACGAGAAAACTGGCGTCCACTACAAAAATCATATCTCCGTGTTCATAAATCCAAAAATTCTGAAAACAATTGAGCTAAAAGTTGAGATCACGAGCTACATCTTTCATGTTGAACGCTCCTTCAGATTCGGGGTTCTTCTTTACTTAAAAAATTCAGCCAAATAATGTATTATTTGTGGCTGCAAAAGTCTTTTGGTGGTCCCCTTTGAGTGGACTTCTCTCTTGCCTTCAAGTGTAAGCTCCTTCATGTGTATGAAAACATGACCTAGAGTGTTGAAAAGATTGGCAATCATCTAGATGGAGGTATTATTGAAATTTGAAAGTGGGGTTGAGGTTTGAAAATGAAAACTAGTGAATAAAATATTTGGTAGGGTGGAATAATATATATACATGAAAAATATATTAGAAAATACTAAACTATACAATGTAATTTAAAAAATATATATTTAATATTTAAGGTCAAAAGAGAGATCAACAAAGAAAGCTTACTTATTTATGCTACATTGTGATTGATTAGCATAAGTCTTATTTATTTAATAAAATATAAAACTTTTGTGAAAAAAGGAAGAAAAATCAAAAGTAACTTATGTAATAGGAAATATTTTGGTAAAAGGGCAAAGATATATGGGGGGGTTCCCATGCATGGAAAAGCTTGCCTCACTATAAATGGACTACTGTGGACTCCAAAAATCGCGCGCGAAGAAGGTCGAGAGCTCTCTTCTCCAAGAGTGACTAGTGGAAAAATGAGGTGATTTTGGGCTACCTTGGATATCTATACTCAGAGTTCCCAAACTATTTTTCCCCAAATTCCCCTGTTAGTCCTACTAAGCCGTGAAATTTATGGTAGACTCGAAAATTTCTTCAATCGGATTCCGTTAGCTCGTTTTGCAAGAATTTGTGAAAGTAGGTCTTGACAGCCTAATTTAGGCTTCTCGCTTCCATCTGTCAATTGGATTGAAATATTTTGTGCCTGGTGCCTTGTCCTTTTGATCATTACTGTATCTTTAGTTTCTCCATCTGAGCTCATTTGCTATTTATTATTAATTTTTGACCTGTTTATTAAAAAAATCAAAGAAAAGAATAAAATGCGCTAAAAAAGCAACATAAAAAATCAATAATTAAGAAAATCCATTGAGAAACACTGCTTTAATAATTTTTGGTGGATTTCTCCATTTTCTAAGTCCCAATATCAAGAGAAATGATGAAAATAACCAAAAAAGATAAATTTTTGATGATTTTTTGATGGAGCAGCTAGGAAAATCATGGGATGGCAGGTAGCATCAGAATTGTATGCATGATGCGGCTTATAGGCCAAGAAAGACTCCATGAGGGGCTAATTTGGGTAGCAGGTGAAGGAGATGCAAAGTGCAGCTTTTGGGTCCAGGAATGAAGAGCTTGAAGTGCTAAAGGAGTAGTTCCAGACGGTTCATCAAACCTAACTACTAAGCCCAAGTTATTGAAGGTTGAAGTTTTAGTGGTTTGCAGATTCTTGCTGGACAGGGCAGCTGAAGACAAGTAATCCAAGTGGAAATTGAGGTACAAGTATGTAGAGCTCAATTCATGGAGCCTACCCGTCTTTTCAAATTGCGAATCGGAGCCATGGTTTGCAGGATATGATCAACTGAAGTTTTCTCGGGGGCCGGGTCTGAGCCCACTTGGCCACATTGGAGAATGTGCCATATGGCATCTTTTAAGCACCGACGAAGTTCTAGAGCAGGGTGTGTTAGGAAATAAGACGTAGCTAAATATTTACACTATTTACACTCAATCATCAAAGAGATGTTATCAATTAAATTCCCTTGTTGATGATTTTTAAGGGTAATATTAAGTAATTTTGCAAAAAATCACACGTTAACATCAAACTTTTTCCTCCTTCTTCAAACATTGTCCTTCCACCCCTCCTAGATGGCGTACTCCGAGACGACTGTGTGCATGGGTTGAACAATCGTGCCTATGCATAGCCTTGGTTGGCTTTACCATGCATGCTTTGAAGATAAATGCAATTCAAACCATTATGCAGTGCAAGAGTTGGGTCTTGAGTAATTAACTCAAGGGTTTCTGAGGTCGAGGTTTGCTTTTGCTGTTTCCCAAAATGCAAATCTTGTAGCTTGTGTGCTCTTTGCTTTATTGTACCGCCAGGATGCTTTGGCCTGCTGATTTCCTTTGCTATCAGTATTAATAATGACTGTTGTTGAGCTTTAACTTGTTACCATATACATGTGGTAGTGATGTGTGTGAACACACTAGGACCGCCGAGGCATTTTTCCCCTCTTTAGGAGGTTTTTTCCCCGTGCATTGTATATACGCCCATTCATTCTATGGCTATCTATCTTTCCATTGCACACTAAGTAACACACTCTCTATTGTGTGTCTTGAGCTTCCTTCATCTTCTCCAAGATGTGTGCATTTCCCTGCAACCCTAATTCCAACAATTGGTATCAGAGCAGGTTGTGTCCTCCCGGGCTTAGTCGCCAATAGCTCCAGCACACGCCTGCTCACTTTTCCCGATTTTTGTGAGCTTTGGCGAGCGTTCACAGGTCGACAAAAAATTTCGGGCTCAGATTTTTGGTTCGGGCACATTTCGGCCTCTGTTTCCACTACAGGCAGGTCTGCACATGCAATTTTGTCATTTTGTGCAGAATTTTTGTCAGTGCCGTTTTTTGCATAACAGGTGCCTTATAGTATTCTATGGTTTGTTCTATATAGCACGTGTTGTTCCAGCTTTGTTTCTCCTCTTTTCGGGCAGTTTTTACATCAGGTGCAACATTTACCATGGCTGACAACAACATAGATGTGTTCAAGATGTTTGCTGCTGAGGATAGGTTGGATGGGGACAATTACCCTATGTGGGCTTATATGATGCAACATGTTCTTATGTCAAAGGGTGTCTAGAATATTGTGCAGGGCATTGATGTACGTCCTGATTCTGAGGATGTAGGCGATGTTGAGGATGTTGCATGTCTTGTTGGAAAGATTGCTGCTATTAGAGTTGCTTTGCCTACGGAAGAACAAGCTCGTTGGGATGTAAAGGATGCGCAGGCTCATGCATTGATTGCGTTGTCTGTGAAGCACACCATTGTTCCTCACATTCGTTCAACAAAATCCGGAAAACATGCTTTGGATATTTTAGGAGGTCTTTATGCAAGCCACAATGAGGCTAAAATTGCTTTGCTACGTAAAGAGCTGGAATCAAAGATTATGCATAAGGAAGATGATATGGACACTTTCCTTGCTAGTATCAAGGATATCAATGAGAAACTTATTTCTACAGGTGAAGTCATTTCAGACAGTTCCCTTGTGCAGACTGTTCTTGATGCCTTACCAGATTCTTACCAGACTTTTGCTAGTAGTTGAAGACTTATGGCCCAAGGAAATCCTGAAGTTGTCAAGTTTGATGCATTATGCACATTATAGTTGCAAGAGTCACTTTCTAAAAAAAGCAAGACTAGGCAACGTGCAGTTGAACAAGCTTTTATTGCTTCTCAAAGAAAGGGTGGTAACAACAATGCAACCACTTCTTATGGTTCTACTGTTGCGAGTGGCAAAACTTATGTTCCTAATACTTCTGCTGGTAGCAATTTGTCTGGAAATTCTGGTGATAAGGGCAAAAAGAAGATGTGTTGCCATTATTGTAAAGCTAATGATCACTTGATCAAGCAGTGTCCTCAGTTGAAGGCCAAAGAGGCTAAAAAGAAAGAGGGTGGTTCCAATGCAAATGCTGGTTCTACTACAAATGCAGCCATTGTTGAGTCTTCTGCAAAAGGAGACTGTGTTGTTGATGTTGATGCAGAATGGTCTTTTAGTATAGAGTGCACTTACAATCCTGTTGTCCATGATGCATGCATGTCAGTTGCTGCAGATTCACATGTGTGGTATTTTGATAGTCGTGCTACAAAGCACATTACCTCACATTGTGAATTGTTCACCTCTCTTGAGTCTGTCCCTCATGGGATTTAGTCACTTGTGCCAAAAATGCCTCTTATCTGGTTCACGGAGTTGGAAAGATTGTGCTTACTCCTACAAATGGCAGTTCCTTCCCACTTGTTGATGCACTTTTATGTACCTGGGATCAAGAAGAATCTTTTGTTTGTATCCGCACTTGCTAGACTTGTAGTCAAATTTGTGGATGAAAGATCTACAATTCATGATCTGTGATGAAATTGTTGCATCTGGCCTCTTGTGCCGTGGGCTGTATAAGCTCACTTTCTATGACAAGTGTGGAAAAAATTTTGCAAATGCAGTTGCAGATTCAAGGACTATTTCAGCTGCAAAACTTTGGCATGCATGTTTTGGTCATCTGAATTTCACCAGTTTGCTACATTTGCAAATATCTGATATGGTTGCTTCTTTGCTGCCTCTTGAAGCACCTGTCAAACATGTTTGTGAAGGCTGTATTTTGGGTAAAATGCAGCATTCTAAGTTTCCAAAGGATGGTTCAATTAGGACCACATGCAGGTTGCAGTTTGTGCATAGTGATGTGTGTGGACCCATGCAAACTCTGTCCTTGGGAAATTACCTATACTGACTTTCATTGATGATTACTCCAGGCATGCATGGTTATTTCCGCTTAAAGAGAAGTCCGAATTTTTTATGTGCTTCAAACAATTTCTGGATATGGTATGGCTGAAAATGCTTCAAAATGTACTATGGGCACCTTCCGTTCCGATCGAGGGGGGGCGTATATGTCTCATGAATTTAATGCATTTCTGGCTAGTCATGGGATAAAACACCAATGTACAGTGCCTTATACGCCTCAACAAAATGGTGTTACTGAGAGGAAAAAGAGGTCACTTACGAAAATGACACGATGTATGGTCAAAAGTCAAGCTTTGCCGCATTCTTTTTGGCTTGAGGCCATCATGTGTGCCACTTATGTACTTAACAGGTGTCCTACAAAAGCTTTGTAGTCTATTACTCCATATAAATTATGGCATGATAGAAAGCCTTTTATTGAGCATATGCGTGTTTTTGGCAATTTGGCATATGCTTTGGTGCCACAAAGATAGCGCAGAAAATTGGATGATAAGGATGTCAAATGTATTTTTTTTGGTTATAGTGCTGAAAGCAAAGGTTACAGGTTATATCATCCACAAATAAAGTGTATTCTGGTTTTAAGGGATGTAGTGTTTGTGGAAGATTCTATTCAGCCCTTGCTGTCATGTACTAGAGACAGTAATGTAAGCTCACAGGACATTTATGAAACTTTCTTGCCTCTTTTTAGTGGTGAAAGTTCGAATGTAGATTCCAATGAGGAAAATGTATAGCCTATGAGGGTTTCCAAAAATGTTATAAATAAGCCTATTACTGATGCAAATGTACATGATGTACTTGATGAGGAAAGGGTTGAAAATGAGGAGGCTAGAGGTATGCCAAAATAGCTGCAAAAGCTTTGCAGTCTATTACTCCATATGAAGCATGGCATGATAGAAAGCCTTCTATTGAGCACATGCGTGTTTTTAGATGTTTGGCATATGCTTTGGTGCCACAAACACAGCACAGAAATTGAATGATAAGGATGTCAAATGTTTTTTGGTTGGTTATAGTCCTGAAAGCAAAGGTTATAGGTTATATCACCTGCAAACAAAGTGTATTTTGGTTTCACAGGATGTAGTGTTTGTGGAAGATTCTATTCAGCTCTTGCTGTCATGTACTAGAGACAATAATGTAAGCTCACAGGACATTTATGACACTTTGTTGCCTCTTTTCAGTGGTGAAAGTTTGAATGTAGATTCCAATGAGGAAAATGTACAGCCTATGGGGGTTTCCAAAAATGTTACAAATCAGCCTATTACTGATGCAGATGTACATGATGTACTTGATGAGGAAAGGGTTGAAAATGAGGAGGCTAGAGGTATGGCAAAATGGCTGCAAAAGCTTTGCAGTCTATTACTCTATATGAAGCATGGCATGATAGAAAGCCTTCTATTGAGCACATGCGTGTTTTTGGCTGTTTGGCATATGCTTTGGTTCCACAAACACATCACAAAAAATTGGTTGATAAGGCTGTCAAATGTATTTTTGTTGGTTGTATCATCTACAAACAAAGCGTATTTTGGTTTCCCGGGATGTAGTGTTTGTGGAAGATTTTGTTCAGCCCTTGCTGTCATGTACTAGAGACAATAATGTAAGCTCATAAGACATTTATGACACTTTGTTGCCTCTTTCTAGTGGTGAAAGTTCAAATGTAAATTCTAATGAGTCAAATGTATAGCCTATGGGGGTTTCCAAAAATGTTATAGATTAGCCTCCTACTGATGCAGATGTACATGATGTACTTGATGAGGAAAGGGCTGAAAATGAGTAGGCTAGAGGTATGCCAAAATGGTTGGTGAATACATTGCGTGATAGTAAATTGGATGCACCTTTGTCTAATTGTACTCGTTCAGGCTCTCGCTATGCATATTATGCATCAGATTGTTATGCTTTGGTCGTGTCTAGCTTACATGATGTTGAGGAGCCTCTGTCTTTTGATGAAGCACAAAATTCAGAAAATTGGATGGCTGCAATCCAATTAGAATATGATGCACTTATATAAAATGACATATGGACTTTACGTGATTTGCCTCCTGGCAAAAAGGCCATTGGTACAAAGTGGGTTTACAAGTTAAAACAATAGCCGAAGGGTGTGATCAATCGCCATAAGGCTTGACTTGTTGCAAAGGGTTATGCACAACAAAAAGGCATAGATTATGAAGAGACTTTCACTCCCACTTTTCGTATGACTACTGTGCATTTTCTATGTGCATTGGTAGATCATTTTGGTTGGGATGTACATTATTCAGACATTGTTACTGCTTTCTTGAATGGTGACATATTTAAGGAAGTTTATGTAATGCAGTAGCCTCGCGGTTTTGTCAAGAAAGGACAAAAGGACAAAGTGTGCAGATGTAAGAAGGCTTTGTATGGGTTGAAGCAATCTCCTCATGCTTGGTATGAGAAAGTTGACACTCATTTGGTCAAACGAGGCTTTCGTAACAGTCCAACAGAAAGCACATCGTATGTAAAGCGTGAGGGTGATGTACTTCTCATTGTGCCTCTTTATGTATTTGTTGATCATTGGACCAAATGAGAGACATATTATTGAATTTAAGGCTGATTTGAATGCTACTTTCAAGATGAAAGATTTAGGGTTGTTGCATCATTACTTGGGCATATAGTTTAAACAGTGTGATGGTGGTAGTGCCTTGTGTCAAAAAAGTTACATGGAAACATTGCTATGTAAGTTTGGACTTGAGGATTGCAAACCTATTGCCACTCCCATGGAAACAGGTTCGAAGTTAAGTCTACATGATGCTGGTGATCCTGCTGATGTCACTCTTTACCAAACTACTGTTGGATGCCTCATTTATGTATGCAACGTGAGGCCGGATATTCAGTTTGCAGTCTCACAGGTCATCAGATTTATGCATAGCCCAGGGTCTAAGCATTGGCAGGTTTTCAAGAGGATTTTCCACTACCTTAGTGGCACTTTACATCTTGGCTTGTTTTATCCCAAGGGGAGATCATTTCCGCCAGAATTACATGATTTTTCAGACTCAGATTGGGCTGGTTGTTTTGACACGCGAGTGTCCACAAGTGGTTTTTGTTTCATGCTTGGCAGTTCATGTATATCATGGTTGAGCAAGAAGCAACCTACTGCGGACACTTCTAGTTGTGAGGCTGAGTACATGGAAATATTCACAGCTACGGTTGAGTGTGTATGGCTTAGATGCCTTATGATTAATTTGGGTGTTGGATAGGACACCTCCAACACTATCTACACTGACAGTCAGAGTGCATTGGCAATTGCGAGGAACCCAATTTTTCATGCTCGCACAAAGCACATTGAGGTGCATTACCACTATGTTAGGAAGAGGGTCTTAGCAGGAGAGATCAGCTTGGCTTATGTGCCAACACAGGACAAACTTGCAGATCTTTTCACAAAGGCATTGTCTCGTGAGAAGGTCGAAGCTTTCCGCAAAGCTTGGGCTTACTCCCCTTTGTGTACTGATCATGTCCTCAGGGCATGACACTTACCTTTACTCATGTGCCATCTCTCATTCATCGCATCACTGCAGGGGGGATTTGTTACCATATACATGTGGTAGTGATGTGTGTGAACACACTAGGACCGCTGGGGAATTTTTTCCCTCTTTAGGAGGTTTCTTCCCCCATGCATTGCATATATGTCCATTCATTCTAGGGCTATCTATATTTCTATTGCACACTAAGTAACACACTCTCTATTGTGTGCCTTGAGCTTCCTTTGTCATCTCCAAGCTGTGTGCGTTTCCCTGCAACCCTAATTCCAACACAACTCGCCATTTGTATCTTGGTTCTTCTTTGATGAATTATTGTGGTTGAGTGTTTTGAGACTTAACTCTCCATTGCGTCATCGGTTTTACAGCCTGTGGAGAAGATTAGTGCTCCTTTTTCCTCCAAATGCATCTTGTTTTAGGTTCCCTGCTTGGAGATTCTCTTCTTTGTGTTTGGAACCTTGGAACTGTCTTTGGTACACTAGATGATGTTTTGGGCACCCAAATTTGAAATTGCTTGTCCTTAAGTTGTGCTTTTGGTACCCAGATATTCTTGACTCCTTGCATGATACTTGTAGCATTTTCTTGTCTATAGGATGGAGAAGATTGATTGCTTCGTGGTTTGTTCTACTGGTAATCTCTTTTCCATTCTTCTTTGCTTGGTGAAATTGGAACAATGAGTTGTCCGCCTTTAGGTGATAGCTTGAGTTTATTGGTATCCCACTCTGGTACTACCTTGTACGTCCGCATCCATGAGATTCCAAGAATCATTATTTCATTCATGTGTTCATCTGGTAAGTATACAAATTGATGAGGACATGAACATCCATGTTCTATCACATTTAAGTTGACTACTCCCAGTGTCGATGTTGGGTTCTTGTTGCATCCTTTGATAGTAGATATTCCTGAAGTCAAGGACTCATTTATTGCTTTCTTGTATATGGAATAACTGACTGCGTTTACTTGAGCTCCTGTATTGAACAATGCGTTTGTGCTATGATTGTTCAGTTGTACTTTGATGGAAAGGTCCATTCCATATAAACATTCATCATCCATTGACACTTCCTTCTGTAATTCCCATAGTCGGTCATCTAGGTCCAAAGTATTGATGGGAATAGGTATTTGTCGATTTTTGAGAGCAGCTTTCCTTTTGAGTACTCAAAGCCAAGCTGCTCTCAAAAAGGAACAGATGCTCTCAAAAGGAAAATTGTTTCATCTTTCTTTGCTTTGTTGCATGCATCTTTTATAGCAATTCATTGGTTAGTGGAAAATTGTACTTCTTTAAACGACATCCACTAATCCAATTAGCCATTGGTTCACCATCTAGGGTGGACAACTTAACTACTCCACTTGGAGATACGTCTTCAATGAAAAACGGTCCGTTTTCCTTTTTCTTAAACTTAGGAATGTGTTGCTTAAGGGAATAGACTAAAACTAAGTCCCATTTTTTGAAGATTTTTGTAATTAGATGGGAATCAAAAAATTATTTTTGTTTTTGCTTTTGTGCATAGATGTGAGCTACAACTGCTAGCCTTTGCTCATCAAGCTTTTCTAAATCTTCAAGACAGGCTGACAATTCATGTCCAATCCACTCAAGATCCTTAGCTACCCTTAGTGTAGGAAATAGAAATTATATCAATAGTATGGTATCAAAACCATGAACAAGGTTAAAGGATGTAGCATTTAAAGCTATCTTGAATGAAACTCTATAAGCCCATAGAGCGGCATGGAGATTCCTTTCCCTATCTGCCCGTCATGAACTAACCACTTTAGTCAATACCGAGCTAAGAATTTTATTTGTATGCTCAACTTGTCCATTTGCTTGTGGATGATAGGGAGATGATTTTTTATAGATGACCATAAATTCATTAAGCAAATACTCAATTACCTCATTAAGGAAATGAGTTCCCCTATCATTGAAAATTTCTTTTGACAGTCCATATCTTGTGAATACATTCTCATACAAGAATGTAGTTGTGGTTTTGGCATCATTCTTTTGGGTTGCTTTAGCCTCTACCCACTTGGTCAAATAGTCCATAGCTACAATGATATATTGAGCTTGGGTTCTATGAGCAGGTGGTTGTATTGGCCCAACAAAGTCTATACCCCATTTTGCAGAAGCTCTAGCCCCCATCATTTGTCTTAAAGGCATGCTATTGTTAGGAAATAAGACGTAGCTAAATAGATAATTGAGTAGATTACTTAATGGAGAGAGACAGATTTATATACACGAGATTATAGAGTAGAGAGAGAGAGAGAGAGAGAGAGAGAGAGAGAGAGAGAGAGAGAGAGAGAGAGAGAGAGAGAGAGAGAGAGAGAGAGAGAGAGAGAGAGAGAGAGAGAGTACACACGATATACGTAGTTCACCCAATGTGGGCTACGTCCACGGGAAAGCAGCCACTCAATGGCTTTAGTACTTCAAAACAAGAAGTAGTTTACAAAGGGATTATACCCTTAATGGAGCTCCCGCCTTGCTTCACTCTCACCACCTCACACTCACCTTGTTGCATCAACTTCACACTATGAAATGTGTGTAGAAATGGCCTCCTTTTATAGGCCAAAAGGGTTGCCCTCTCTTATGAGAGACAACCATGTGTAGCCGCCCTTGTGCGAATAAGTCCAAATCGGACCCTCCAATCCGCCCATGTGTGGCCGCCCTTGAGAAGACAAGTCCACTTTTGAATTCGGCCACCGGCCACCGGCCATTGACTTCCGACCACCGGCCAACCGACCGGTTGTGTTTCGATAACTTTCCGGCCGCCGTCCGCTTTAATTCTTGTCCTTGATTCTTGTCCGCTTTAAACCATACAAGCTCTTCTTTAATCTGCAAACCATTTTCTCCTTACCTTTTACTTCATACCCCTTTGGTTGACGCATGTAGATTTCCTCCTCTAAGTCACCGTGAGGGAATGCCGTATTTACATCCATTTGCTCGAGATTTAGATCATGAGAAGCCACAAGGCTTAAGACAAGCCTAATTGAGTTCATTTTTACAACAGGAGAAAATATTTCATTGAAGTCAATACCTTTCTTTTGAGAAAAACCTTTTACCACAAGCCTAGACTTGTACCTTTTCTTCCCACCTTCTTCTTCCTTTAGCTTGTACACTCATTTGTTTTGAAGTGCCCGCTTACCTTTAGGCAACTCAACCAACTCCCATGTTTGGTTGCGATGTAGTGAGTCCATCTCCACTTGCATCCTCTTCGTCCATTCTTCTTTAGATTCATGTTGCATAGCTTCTTCATATGATTCCGGCTCTCCAGAATCTGAGATCAAAAGATGGTTGAAGGAAGGAACAAACCTTTCTGGAGGTCTACTTTCTCTTGTAGATCTTCGGGGAATAGGTTGAGGCTCCTCATTTGGTTGACGTTGTTGCACATTGTCACCGTTTGCAGTCCTTGAGTCTTCACCGTCCTCAAGCTCCATGTACTCATCACCTGTTTCTTTTGTTTTTTTTCTTTCCAAGTAATCTTTGTACATATTTTGTTCGTTAAAAATTACATCCCTAATCCTTAAGATTTTACCATCTTCAGGATTCCATAGGCGATACCCAAAGTCTCCTTCTCCATAGCCAATGAAGAAACACTTTTTGGACTTTGCATCTAACTTTGATCTTAGGCTTCTATCTATGTATGTACATGAAAGCCTCACACCCAAACACTTTGAGAAATGCATAATTCACCGGTTTACCTGTCCATGCCTCTTCTGGAACTCCCCCATCCAATGCCGTTGAGGGTGACCGATTGATTAAGTACACAGACGTACTTATAGCTTCCGTCCAAAGCTCAAGCGGTAGGCTTGCATGTAGCCGCATGCTTCGTGCTCGTTCCATGATTGTTCTGTTCATCCTTTCCGAAATCTCATTTTGTTGAGGTGTCCTTTGCCTCCGAATGCCATTGCTAGCACAAAAGATTTCAAAAGCTTGGCTGCAATATTCACCTCCATTGTCGGATCTGAGGCATTTAACCTTGGTACCTGTTTCATTCTCCACAAAGGCTTTTCACCTTTGAAATATGGAAAATATATCGGATTTATTCTTCATGACATAAACCCATGTTTTTCTAGTCGCATCGTCTATGAATGTTACATAGTACAATGAGCCACCAAGTGATGGTGTACTTGCAGGACCCCAAACATCAGAATGAACCAACTCAAGTTTTTTATTTTTTCTTTAATTTCCTGATTTTTAAAATTTTACCCTCTTTTGTTTACCATAAACACAATCTTCACAGAACTCTAAGTCCCCTTCTTTCAAACCTAGTAGAAGCTTCTTTGTTTGAAGGATTTGCATTCCTTTGGCACTCATATGCCCAAGTCGGTAGTGCCACACCGCACTGTCAACTTCTGTAGTTACTGCACAAGCTGCAGGTACACAAGTAAAGTGTACCGACTTTTTCACCCTTGGCAACCACCAAAGATCCCTTTGAGATCTTCCATCGTTTGTTTCCGAATGCAATGTTGTGACCTTCATCGTCCAATTGTCCTGTAGAGATCAAATTTTTGCGAAGAGAAGGAACATGCCTAACATCTTTAAGCTTCCATTCATTTCCGTTAGCAGTTTTGACAGAAACTGTACCTTTGCCAACAATCTCACAAGCTTCATCATCTCCCAAGTATACATACGCAAAATTACCTTTGGTGTAGTCTTGGAAATGTTTCTTGTGTGGTGTCGCATGGAATGAAGCCCCGGAATCTACTATCCAGGAATTAGACACATTGTCTAATGAGAGAATTAGAGCATCTTGCTCTACTTTACCTGCCACATTGGCCTCCGATGTTGGCTTGTTGTCTTGAGACTCTATCTCCTTCTTCTTCTTGGACCAGCAATCCTTCTTGCCGCAGTTCCAACATTCAAGAACTGACTTTGTACGTGACTTGCTCCGCCTTGAGCGATCACGACCCTTTTGGTTTTTGAACCTCTCCTTAAGCCTTCCTCTTGTTTCCACTGATAGTGCAGCACTTGATGATTCTCCTGTGCTTCTCCTTTGCATTTCCTCGCTTAGGAGAACACCCACAACATCATCAAACTTAAGAGTATTTGTGCCAGAGATAGAATTACTTACAGCCATCACAAGGCTGTCCCAACTATCCGGTAGAGATGATAGTATAAGGAGAGCTCGCACTTCGTCATCGAAATTGATTTTCACTGATCGAAGTTGACTTATGTTTGTGTTAAAGTCATTTAGGTGTTCTGCAACTGAACCATTCTCTGCCATCTTTAGATTGAACAAGCGCTTCATAAGAAATACCTTATTGGATGCCGATGGTTTCTCGTAGAAGTCGTCAAGTGACTTCATCAAGTCCTCCATGGTCTTCATCTCCGAAACATTGAAGGCCACCGTTGACGCCAAGCTTAACTGGATTGTTCCCAGTGCCTTTCGATCAAGGACAATCCATGCTTCATCTGCCATTGTTGCGGGATTCTTTGCAAGACCGCCTAGTGGCAAATAGAGGTCCTTCTGGTAGAGATAGTCTTCAATTTGCATCTTCCAATGTTGGTAGTTTTTGCCGTTGAACTTCTCAATCTTGAGCTTCCCTTCCTCCACCATAACTCCCACTCAATTCAAGGAATCCTTTCCTTGAGATAATTTAGCTACAAGCAAACCTTGCTCTGATACCAGTTGTTAGGAAATAAGACGTAGCTAAATAGATACTTGAGTAGATTACTTAATGGAGAGAGACAGATGTATATACACGAGATTATAGAGTAGAGAGAGAGAGAGAGAGTACACACGATATACGTGGTTCACCCAATGTGGGCTACATCCACGGGAAAGCAGCCAATCAATGGATTTAGTACTTCAAAACAAGAAGTAGTTTACAAAGGGATTATACCCTTAATGGAGCTCCCGCCTTGCTTCACTCTCACCACCTCACACTCACCTTGTTGCATCAAATTCACACTATGAAATGTGTGTAGAAATGGCCTCCTTTTATAGGCCAAAAGGGCTGCCCTCTCTTATGAGAGACAACCATGTGTAGCCGCCCTTGTGCGAATAAGTCCAAATCGGACCCTCCAATCCGCCCATGTGTGGCCGCCCTTGAGAAGACAAGTCCGCTTTTGAATTCGGCCACCGGCCACCGGCCATTGACTTCCGACCACCGTCCAACCGACCTGTTGTTTTCCGACCACTTTCCGGCTGCCGTCCGGCCATAATATTCCGGCGAAAAAGAATATTCCGGCCCAAAAAAAAGGCTCGGAGGCCTCCACCCCCGAGGCCTTTAAAGTTGCCCTTGATTCTTGTCCGTGAAAATTTTGGTTTCCGGTGAGTGATTTTCCTTCACGCACGATGGCTTCTCCTCATAATGGGGGCCTTACAAATGTGCGCTTTTACCACAGAAAATTACAAGGGTAAATCAGGCTCCATACTTAACAGCTATCTACATGGGTTGGCATTTTAGCTCGTTGACATGCATCACACCTTCGAACATATTCTTTGGCATATGCGAAAAGTGTTGGCCACCATATGCCTACCATTAAGAATGCTCTCGTGGTGGTTTCACTAGAAAATTGACCTCCAACTAATCTAGCATGTTCTTGTTCTATAATGGGAATTTATTTGTCTTCATTTGCACAAAGACGCAGATGTTGAGCCTTTCCTCTCCGATACAACTGGTTTCTAATAAGAGCCTATTCTCTTGCTTCAGTTTCAATTGCTCTTTGGCGGCGTTTGCTCATATCCTCAGGAAATGTTCGGCTTGATAAGTAGATAGTTACTCCACTTAGGAACGAGTGATATTTGGACCATTAAGGGTAAGTACTTCTCCCATTGGGATCTTTGATCTACTTCTGTTACATAGGCTTTTAGTAGATCAAGAATTGTTAGGTTAGCTATTTCACTTTGGCCATCCGTTTGTGGGTGATAGGCCAAAGAGAAATTTAGCCCTGTCCCTAAATTCTCAAAGAGACCATTCCAGAAATTACTGGTCATTCTAGGATCTCTATCCAACATCATGGACATTGGCAAGCCATGGTACTTGAAGATTTGTGATATGAAGAGGGTTTCCATTTGATGGGCTTTGATAGCCTTTTTGACAGGTATAAAATGACGTTGTTCACTAAACCTATCTACTATCTTCCATATTCCTGTTTTCCCATGGATAGACTTAGGAAATGCAAAGATAAAATACATGGATATGCTCTCCCATGGTGAATTAGGGATTGACAAAGGTTGAAGCAATCCACGTTGCTTCCCTCTATCAAACTTTGTCTTTTGGCATACCACACATTTAGAAACATACCCTTGTATGTTTGCTTTCATGGTAGGCCAATAGAAATATGTTTTAATGCCCTTTAGGGTAGATTGAATCCCTCTATGTGCCGCATAGGGAGGAGCATGAGATTTATACATTACTTTCTCACGTAGTGAGTTAGTAACGCATAGTCTATTGCCATAGAGAAGATAACCATATTGTAAAGTAAATGGTTCCTCTTTCTTCCCTAATGCAAGGACTGAAATCACATCTCTGAAGTCGGGATCAATAGCATACTCATCTATCATAGAAGATAGATCGTTGTGAGTTGCTATGGAAACCACATTCACTCTCGGCCGTCTTGAGAGTACATCCGCTACTTGATTATGCTTGCCAACAATGTGAGCAATATGAAAATGAAATTTTCCCACCCATTTGTTTGTCGAAGAGCTTGGTCTGCGTCATAAAGTACTTAAAACTTTGGTGATCCGTTCGCAGAATGAAAGGAGTCCCCAATAATAGTGCTTCCATGAGTCTAAGGCATGTAGAATTGCGAGGAGCTCTTTTTCATATATGCCTAGAGCTTGCTCAATAGGGTTGAGCCTTCGACTTCATAGCCGACGGCGTTCCCTTCTTGGAGCAAAAAAGCTCCAAGGCAATCACCACAACCATCACCTTGGACCTCAAATAGCTTTGGGAGATCCGATAATGTAAGCACAGGTTGAGAGATAAGCTTTTCTTTAAGCGTTTCGAAAGAATTGGTCTCCTTGGTAGACCATGTATACCTAACGTTTTTCTTTGTCAGGTCATGTAATGGTCCTGCAATTAGCGAGAAATTTTCTATGAAGCATCTATAGTATTCACACATACCTATAAAGATTCTTAGTTCATGAAAATTCCTTGGTTTAGGCCATCCTTTTATTACCTCTAACTTTGATGGATCCATTTGAATGCCATCTTGAGAGATAATGTGACATAAATATTGAGTCTCTTGCAAGAAAAATTCACTTTTCTTTCGACTAACATAAAGTTTATTCTCTCTTAGAACTTGAATATTACCTGTAGGTGTTGCTTGTGCTGATCTAATGAATAACAGTAGATGATAATATCATCAAAGAACACTCTAGTGAAGGTTCTGTGAGGCTTGAATAGCTTCTCCATCAAGCGGTTGAATGTGGGTGGTGCATTGGTCAAGCCAAAAGGCATGACAATGTATTCTCATAAAGACCAAACTTAGTGCGAAATGCGGTCTTTACAAAATCTTGATCAACTATCCTTATTTGATGATAGCCACTTTTTAGGTCAATCCTCCTGAAGTAGGTTGACCCTTGTAGCTAATGAAATAGGCCTTCTACCCGTGGAGCGGGAAACCCATTTTTGATAGTGATCCTATTTAGTGCTCTATAGTCAACACACATACGATTTGTGCTGTCTTTCTTTTGCACTAATATCACAAGTGAGAAAAATGGAGTTGAGCTAGGCCTACCCATGCCCGTCTCAACTAACTCATGTAACTACTGCATAATCTCCTCTTATTGAGCTTTAGAAACTCTATAAGGAGGTTTATTAGGCGGTGAACTTCTTGGAAGACGTTCAATTGCATGGTTATCACTGTCTCATTTAGGAGGTATCTCACAAGGGATGTCTTCAATAAAGACATTTTGAAACCCCTTGAGAAAATTGGATAATTCTAACTCTTTGTGATTGTTTATATTTTCTTTTGCTAAAGCATTAGGTTCATTTTTATAATCTTTAACAAAAATCATGTACATGGAAATAGAGCCTTTATTGACTTGCTGAAAGCTTGTGTATGTACAATGGATATGGTGTTACCCTTTTGTTTAGCATCTATGTACATATCCTTTTCCTTGAACCTAAAGCAGATTCTCCTTTCAGGGAATTTAACATTGGAAGCCATATGATCAAACCATGGTGCCTCTAGGATTATATCCTCATGCCTTAGAGGAGAGATAAAGAAGTCTTCTTTGTCCACATAGCTTTGGACATGGAGCCTCAATTTCTCGATTAAGGGAGTGAATGAAGCTTCTTGCCCCTTGAAAGAACCATCTGCGGGTAGGATATCTCCCATCTCATAAGCTTGTATGCCTAGCTTGGTGGCCAACTCTTTGGATATGAAATTGTGAGTAGAACCAGGGTCAAAGAGAATTAAAACATTATGTCCTCTTACCTTTCCCCAAGCATGGCATAGAGGAGATCCTTTGTGGTGAGTTTCCTCCTCTTGGATTTCAACCAAGGTAGCTCTAGGAGGCTCATGGCGGGTGTTCTTTTGGGGAAAAGTGTAGTACGCATGCCCTTGCTCGCCGCACTTGAAATAGAGGTTATCCTTGCAATAACACTCAAGCTCTTAAGGAGAGAGTTTATTTCTGCCTTTGTAAACTCCCTTCTCTTTAGTTTTGTTGGAATTAGCCTTAGGAGAGTTTTGGACATTGTCCGTCTCCTTAGGCTCATTGGAACCCTTGTTTACCGTGGGCTTAGAATTTCTTTTAGCCCCTATTTGGAAATTGATTCGAGAAGCCACCATAGTATGGTGTATAACCACCGATATGGTGCTTGGCCTTTGGGAGTTGACTACTCCACCATTTCTTCAGCTAAGCCCACACAAATTGTTTCTTTTGATCTTCAAAATCCAACTTTTGAAAGACAGTGGCTTTGAGTTGTAGGTCCCAAAACTTGTCTACATATTTGTGAATGGATTCTTAGGGAGAGAGCTTCAAGCTTCGCCATTCGGTGAGTACTTTGTCTTTGGCATCGGTGGCGAAAACCTGCTTCATAACGGAAGCTCTTAAAGCTTTCCATGTTCGTGGAGCTTTACCGTTGGCCCGTAGGCTAGACCACCATTGCTTGGCAGACTTTTGTAAGTGTATAGCTACATGGTGTAGCTTAGAGGACTCCATGAAGCCCTCATCTCCAAACGCCACATCGAATTGTTGGATAAATACCAAGACTTTGTCCGTAGCACCAAAGGTGCCATCGTAGGTAAGGAAAGAGATGATCTTTTCTCCCTCTTTGAAATTCTTGAGCTTGGTCAACCTCTTCCACACGGCATAGGATTTCTTATGGTCTCTTCTTTTTTATGGTTCAAAAGTTGCACCATCACTCTATTTAGAAGATGAAGAATTTGAGGAAGATGGAGAAGAGAGTGACCTCTTTCTCACCTTTTTCTTTTCTTGATCTTCTTTGTCTGCACCATTACTTTCATAAGAGGAAGAGGATGAAGAAGAGGGTGTTCTCTTTCTCTCCTTTCTCTTCTCTTGCTTTTTGTCATCCCTATTTGGATTATGGTGTGGAGAAGTGTGCGATGGTCTTCTCCATTTTGGAGGTAGTGGAGAGCGTTTAGTCCGCCGTCTTTGTGGATCCATCTCCACCGAGGTGGCAGGAGACTCACTTCTTTCTCGTTCCTTTGGTGGAGGCTTTTGAGTTCTCCTTTAAGGAGGAGACGTGTCATCAAGAAGAAAATTTTTGAGCCCTTCGTATGGATCCTCTTCTTCTTCTCGAATCGGAGAGAGGCCTCTTTTGGGAGTCTCACAAGGAGGCTTCCTAGGTACTCTCTCATCATGGTGGGGAGCTTGGAGAATCCCATGAGCATGAAGCTGCCGTTGCACTTCACTTTGTAGGGATGGATTTTCCATGGCTTGTTGAAGCCTAGAAACAAGATATTTAACAAGCATAGGGACATCATTAGTAGCCTGCTCATTATCAAAATCAGTGTTATCAACATTAATTTCACTCTCTTTACTATTGTCAGCCATTCTAGCAACTTTTAGGTGTAAAATTTTTAGGTGTACTTTGGCACTTCAAGCCCTAGTTTCTACTCCTCTTTACCCCTTTAGAAAAGCACTCAATCTACTGTACCCGTGGCTCAAATACCATTAATTGCAAGGAATAGAAGAGAGGGTTGTTCAACACCAAAACAACACCAGCTCCTGTCAAGCTTCTAATAGCTCAATAGTGGTTAAGCCGTAGGCAAGCCCCAAAGTACTCCACTATTAAGACCATAGCTCTCGACGGTGATGCCCCATTATCTACACAAAGGTAGGCGCATTGCAAGGATGAAAAATCCCTATTCTACTTACTCACATACAATTAATAATACCAACCATTTATAGCTATCTTGATGACCTCCCTTCTTGAGCAAGAAGAGAGAAACCTTGTGCTCTGATACCAATGTAACATTTATTGGCCTAGTCACCTTGTGTGTAGCGGAAAATAACATGAACATAGTGAGCATTTCATTTTTTAAATAGCTTCCCATTGAGAATAACAAGAGTGCTTGGGTGGAGAGAGCAACAAAAAGTATAAAACCTAGCTAGATAGCATGAACAATACTTCAAAAGAGAGAGAAATTAAGCTATTGACAATAGTTGAGGACCGGATTTACATGGAGCCGTTCCCCCCTCCAAAAGGTTTTGTATTATGGTTTCTCCCATAAAGAGAGACATTTTACAATACAACTCTTTGTGTTCCTTCAATACAAGTGTAAGCTAGTGCTTGAAGCTTCCATCTTTATTGCCCTAGAAAGTTATTGAAGGAGCACAAAGTATTGTATTGTAAAATTGACTCCCTTCATGGGGAAAACCTATAATACAAAGCCTTTTGGAGGGGGGATCGGCTCCATGTAATTACAGTCAACTATTGTCAATAGCTTAATTTCTCTCTCTTTTCAAAGTATTGTTCATGCCTATCTAACTAGGTGTTATGGTTTTGTTGCTCTCTCCATCCAAGCACTCTTGCTATGCTCATTAGGAATCTATTCTTAATGAAATGCTCACTATGTCTTATTATACACAAGTTACTAGACCATTAAATGTTACATTGGTATCAAAGCTATTGGTTTCTCTTTTCTTGTTCAAGAAGAGAGGTCCTCAAGCTAACTATAAATGGTGGGTATTATTAATTGCAATTGAGTAACTATAATATGTATTTTTCAACCTTGCAGTGCGCCTGCTTCATGCAAACAACGGGGCATCACCCTCGAGAGCTATGGTCTTAATAGTGGAGTCCTATTGTGCTTGCCTACAATCTAACCACTATTGAGCTATTAGAAGCGTGATAGGATCCGGTGTTGTTTTGGTGTTGAAAGACCCTCTCTTCTATTCCTTGCAATTAATGATATTCGAGCCACGGGTACAAGAGCTTGAGTGCTTTTCTAAAGGGTTAAGAGGAGTAGCAACTAAGGCCTGAAGTGCCAAAGTACACTTAAAAATTTTACACCTAAAATTTGTTAGAATGAATGACAGTAGTAAAGAGAGTCAAATTAATGTTGATAGCTTTGATTTTTCTAATGAGTAGGCTACTAATGATGCCCCCATGCTTGTCAATTACCTTGTTACTAGGCTTCAACAAGCCATGGGCAATGCATCCATCCAAGGTGAAGTGCAATGGAAGCTATGTACTCATGGGATTCTCTAAACTCCCCACCAAGAAGAGAGAGTACCTAGGAAGCCTCGTTGTGAGACTTTCAAAAGAGGCCTCTCTCCAATAAGGGAAGACAAAGAGGATCCGTAGGAAGCACTCAAAAATCTACTACTTTGACAACGCATCTCCTTCCCAAAGGAGAACTCAAGTTTCAATGGTAGACCCCCCAACAAAAGAGCGAGAAAGAATTGAGTCTCCTACCACCTTGGCAGAGATGGCTCCATGAAGACGGCGGGAAAAACTCTCTCCAACACCCCCTAAACGGAGAAGACCATTGCATACTTCTCTACACCATAATTCAAAGAGGGACGAGAGAATAAAAAAGTGAGAAAGAGGTCACCCTGTTCTCCATCTTCTTCATCCTCTTCCTCTTATGAAGAAAGTGATGGTGAAGACAAGGAGCAACAAGGGAAGAAAAAGGCGAAAAGAGGTCACTCTCTTCTCCATCCTCCTCATACTCTTCCTCTTCTCAAGAAAGTGGTGGTGCAGCTCTTGAACCACCTAAAAGAAGAGGCCATAGGAGATCCTATGGAGGTCATCCAAGCTCAAACAATTAAAAGATGGAGGAAAGAACATCTCTTTCCTTACCTATGATGGCACCTTTGGTGCTACGAACAAAGTCTTGGCCTTCATCCAACAATTCGATGCGGCGTTTGGAGACAAGGGCTTCACAAAGTCCTCTAAGCTATACCATGTAGCTATGAATTTTCAAAAGTCCTCCAGGCAATGGTGGTCTAGCCTATGAGCAAGCGGCGAAGATCCACGAACATGGAAAGATTTAAGAGCTTCCATCATGAAGCAGTTTTTGGCTACCGATGCCAAAGACAAAGTACCACTGAATGGAGAATATTGAAGCCCTCTCCCTATGAATGTATTCACAAATATGTAGACAAGTTTTGGGATTTACATCTTAAAGCCATTGTCTTCAAAAAGATGGATTTTGGAGAGAAGAAACAACAACTTTGTGAGGGTTTAACTAAAGATATGTCAGAGTGTGTCAATTCCCAAAGGCCACGCACCATATTTGTGGTCATACACCATACCATGGTGGCTTCACAAATCAATTTCCAACAAGGGGCTAAGAGAAATCCTAAGCCCACAGAAAACAAGGACCATAATGAGCCTAAGGGGAAGGAAAATGTCCAAAATTCTCCTAAACGCAATGCCAACAACAACAAAGCTAAGGAGAAGGGAGTTTATAAAGGAAAAAATGAACTCGCTCCTGAAGATCTAGAGCGTTATCATAAAGATAACCATTGTGTCAAGTGCGGGGAGCAAGGGCATGCCTATCATGATTTTCTCCACAAGAATACAAGAAGTAGCCTCCTCGAGCTACCTTGGTTGAAATCCAAGAACAGGATGCTCACCACAAAGGATCTCCTCTATGCCATGCTTGGGGAAAGGTAAGAGAACATGATGCTTTCATTCTATATGACCCTGGTTCTACTCACAATTTCATATCCATAGAGTTGGCCAGCAAGTTAGGCATCCAAGACTATGAAATGGGAGATGTCCTACCTGCCGATGGTGCATTCAAGGGGCAAGAAGCCTCAGTCACTCCCTGAATTTGGAAATTGAGGCTCCATGTCCAAAGCTATGTGGACAAGGAGGATTTCTTTATCTCTCCTCTCAAGCACAAGGATGTAATTCTAAGGGCACCATGGTTCGATCGCATGGATGCCAATGTTTAATTCCTTGAAAGGAAAATCTACTTTAGGTTCAAGTAAAAAGATATGTACATAGATGCTAAGGAGTTGGGTAACACCATACCCATTGTAAATAAGCAAGCTTTCAATAAGTCAATAAAGAGCTCTATTTCCTTGTCTATGATTTTTGTTAAAGATTCTCAAAATGAACCTAATGCGTTAGCAAAAGAAAATATAAACAATCACAAGGAATTAGAGTTATCCAATTTTCTCAAGGGATTTCAAGATGTTTTTATTGACGACATCCCTTGTGAACTACCTCCTAAACGAGGCAATGATGACCAATAAACCTCCTTATAGAGTTTCTTAAGCTCAACAAGAGGAGATTATGCGTCAAGTGCATGAGTTAGTCAAGAAGGGTATGGCTAGTCCGTAGGACCCATGTCCTTATAGGCCCATCCAATTGTTGATCATTAATCACGGGTGGGAGGATTGGTAATTCATTTTCACCCCCTCTAGCAACAAAATTCTGATCATGCATATTTGGATACATCAAGTCTCTCGAATAATCCTCTTCATCGACCTCCCGAGATGTATCACAAAACATTTCCCTACTTTTCATATGCCCAAAACCAAATAGAGCATCATCCAACGACTCCATAAGGTCATCATCAACCACATCTGGATAAACGTGATTATGCATGAAACTAGATTTCTCGATACCCTTTTCATGCGTAATTCAGAAGCCTTCCATAGCTTTATCCAATAAGCAGATAAGCTCAGGTCTGCCGCTTCAGGAGAATTTCCACTCTACATATCTCAGTTTGCAAACTAGGCATTCTACATATGGTATACATAATAGACACATATATTGTAGACCTCTCATAAAGTTTCTCCCCCTCATTCAAATGTATTTGCACTTCTGTAGCATAAAGCTCATCATGCATATTGAAAATTGCATCTACGTTGTGTCCATATCGTCGACACAATGAACCCAATCATATCCAACACCAAAAGATAGCAATCCATCATGTATACCCTATGTACAAGCATCATAAAGTTCACAATCACTTTGACATATTGAGAGCACTGCATCACAAAATATTGATAAAGAAGGAGTCTGCATCCCCATGGTGATGATTCAGGCTATAGACGGACAAGCAGCCAAGGTGCAAACCAAGGGGAACAAGTGCAATTAGGAGCAATTTTGTGTTAGTAAGAAGATATAAGATGATGAGAAGTAGTCGAGGTGCAAACCAAGGGGAACAAGTGAAATTAGGATTGATTTCATTCTAGTAAGAAGATGTAGAGATGATTACAGAGAAAACTCGGAATAAAATCATGACTCAATCACAAACACCAACGAAAAATAAATTAAAACCAATTATCAACACTCAATTGATATTGAAAATAAAAAGACGCTTCTAATAAACTGATATATAAAACCATGTTACAAATCGGTTGCATACTCCATCATCCGTATGCCTGCTGATTTGCAAATCCAGTAAAAAATCCCCAGTCAGATGGAAGCAATATGTAATCACCAAGCACACCCCACCTTGCACCATTTCTTTTCTCGTTGGTTCCAAAATTTTCCCTTCTGTCTCTATTTATTCGAGATTTTTTTCCCGCTCTTCAACTTGCAAAATGAATCTCCTTTGCACTGCTTGATTTCCACGGCTATGGCCACATCACCTCCCTTTGCATAGTCGAGAGAGATTGAGAGATTGGAGCCGACCACTATTTGCCCAAACCTACTTCTCATGCCACACTTCTTCCCTCTCCAAGCTCTTGATCATGGGCCCTTTTTCTTCCTTCATCCCTTGCCTCCTCAGGCCAAGATTTCCCTCGTTGTCCAAGATCTCCTCCTTTGTTGCTTCAACGTAGAGAGAGAGAGAGAGAGAGAGAGAGAGAGAGAGAGAGAGAGAGAGAGAGAGAGAGAGAGAGAGAAGCTTCCTCTCCGCTAAGCCTTGCAAGCTTTAGAGAGATTGGTCTCTCCCCTTCCTCCTTCCCTTGCTCAGATGAGAGTGGATATGCCTCACTGTGGGACGGTAGTCTAACCTCACTATCCTATCTATTGCAGGTTTAGCAAGAACCACGATTAAATTGTCAATCCATGGAATGAACCTGACTCGACTAGTGCATAGAGGCTACAAGAGGTTGTCAATCTCTCAAAAAAAACAAAAAACTCGAAATTAACTCAAGCTACACTCAAGTGACTGAAATCACCAAAAGCCAATCGCTCATCGGCAAACAAATCACATCCGTTACATCATCAAATGACATCCAAACGTAATGAAACTTCTAGGGCAAGTTTATATGACATAAGCACACATGCTTGTGGTCTCAAACCCCACTTTAGGTCAAGTGCCACTTTAGGTCAAGTGCCAAAATCGCAATTATTAACAGCAATGGATTTTTGACCTAGTCGTTTTCGACCCAGAATGCACCTAAATGCTTAGCAATGATGCCCCAATACCCCACCTATGCTAAGTTTTTTATTTTGAAGTGTAAATTCACACTTATGATGAAATTAGGCCGCGTGTCAACGACGTCAAAAGCTACAAAATATCATGAGGTGTTTATGTCAATGCGTAGAGCTCTTACCTGTGGTTGCAATGCAACAAACATGACTGCAATGTGACAACCAAGAAGGGAGTAGGAAGCGCGAGAAGGAGAGAAGTGAGCGTCGTTAGCTCACGCTGTGTATTTCACTATCCAAAACTTACAAATAGCTTACAAAAATTGGCTTTTATATCTTAGCCAAGGTTTTTGGTGGTTAAAACTAATAATTTGGGAGCTCTAACTAAAGATAGGTAATGACAGATTGATACAATTTGGAAGCTTGTAGCTCCGGCTCACCAATTACAAGGTTTATCCAAAAAATAGGAGTTACAATATTTCCAATTTATCAAAAATAATAAGTGTTTTTAAAATAAGAGCTCCGAAAAATGGTATCCGTGGTATCCCTATTAGCATGCTACTAACATTCCCCCCCTCCTCGCCTGTGTCATCCCTTGACACAGCTTTATGGGCTGAAGTAGTCTTTGGGTTGATGGCTAGCGAGGCAGTCTTAAAGCGCATTTAGTGCCTTTTGGTATCTGATCTTCCTCTCTTTATCTGGCACTTGCAAGAAGTGCATAGTGAATTTGTTTTTCAGCTCCACTGCTGAGAAGCTTGCAAATCATGAGGTCAGGTTTCTCATCACTCACCCAGATATTTTCGTTCACCAAGTGAAGAATTCTGTGTAGAATGCTTCCACAAACGCTAGCATATTGTGAGAAGATAAAAACATACATATGGCATAGAATCCATAGAGGACTTCTTCGGAAGGTTTGCCACTAAGATCATAGCAGAACCCTTTGTTACCTTTGAGGAATGACATCCTCGGGGTGCCTGCTTGCTCTGGCTCATGGAATAATTTGATGCAAATGAGCAGCATTTGGCAGATTTTGTATAAGACTGCACATGATAGATCTGGTAGACTTCTGAAGGACATGGTGCCCGTTAGGGTTTTCACCATGTACTCTTGTGTCGGTGGTCTCTTTTCTAGAGTAGGCAATCTAGACTAATTCAGCCAAGTTGGCAACTTCTTTATTAGTGCCTAATGTGCTTGCCAAGTCCTTACTCTTGGTACAAGACAAAAAGGAGGATCCTTTTGTAGGGCCGCAAGTGCTCTTGTGAACAAAATCAAGTACCTTGGATTCTTGTTCAACCAGCTCAGCCTCCACTTCGGGTGGTCTTGATCTACGCCATCGACTTGCATGTATGTGTAAAGCCTTTCTTTAACTTGTAGCAACTCCACCTTAATGAGAGGATAGGGCAAGGATTGTTGGTTCCATTGTGCATTGTTTTGATTGGGAGTGAGTTGTGTAACATTGACGGAGTGAAGAACTCTCAGCTCCCAATCCATTGCTTCCTTCCATTGCTCATCTACCTCTTGTGTAATCTTCTCCTTCAGTGCATCTTCCTCAACCTTTGAGAGCTGGACCATTGGCACCGTGTCCGTTTCGATTATGTGTACTTGAAACTCCTCCTTGCCACTTAGCTCTTCTGCTGGCTGTGTCTCCATCTTAGCGAATAAAATTGAGGGGATCTCTATTTGTGGCTGCTTTGAAGTGCCTACCTCTTATTGCGTTTTTGGTTGTCCCTCTCTCAATAGCCGATTGACTCTTTTAAGTTCAACTATTTCTTTCAGCAGCTCGTCTTCTCTTTGGATCCGCATTAAAGCGAGGTGAGATTGCTACAGTTTAAGCTCTAGCTTGAAGTCTTTATTATTTTTCTCTAATGCTTTGTAGAACTGGTATGTTCCTTTGATCGAGGCCACTACGGGATTTTCTCTTATTTGCCGAAAGAAAATTGCCTGATCATTTATTCTTTTCTCTGAGTACTGTAGGGAGGAATTTTCTACATCTAACTGAACCTGAATCTTCTAAACTGACAGGATTTTAGTTAGAAGTTTGTTTGTAACTTCTGTCAGTTGTTTATCTTTTGCTTTGCATGCATCTGAAAATTTCATAAGCAAACATCCGAGCTCCTCCATGACTTTTTGTTGTTTATCCCTTGCGAGCTAATGTTGTTCAGCTTCTGCTTTCAACTCTTGCACTTGACTTTGTAGATTCGTGTTGGCATTTAATCGGTCGTCTAACTCCCCTTGGAGTGTATCAATCACCATTTCTAATTCTTTGGCCCTTGTGCTACAACGAAGTGTTGCTGAGTGAATTCGTTTAGTCATGTCCTGCATTTGCTTGGCATACTCATTAACTTGCAGGATCACTTTGTCGTTTGATTGCCAATCTTCATTTTGTGCTAGTTGCCTTGATGTTTCTGCAGTCTCTTGTGTATCCTTTGGTTGTATCATTGTGGCTGGTTGCTATTGCCCTTGTGGCTGTGGGCTGATCTTCTTCCGCTTTGTCATTCTGAGACTACGTGGATACATCAATTGTCTCTTGCTTTGTGTTGAGGTGGAAGGTGTTTCCTCGGCCTCCTATTCTCTTGCTTGCTCAGACTTCATGTTGTCCTCTGCTAGTGCAGGACTTGCTTCTTTTTCTAGCTCTTTGTCATGCTCTTTTTACTGCTCTTGTGTAGATTTAGCTCCTTATTGTGCAGATTCAGATGCTTCTCTTTGTTCAGGCTTTGTCTCCCTGCTTGCTTTTTCTGTTCTTCTGCCTCTTTCACTTTCCGTGCCGCTTCTTGGGCTTCTCTCAGCTTCAAAGATTCTCTCTCTTGATACATCTTTTCCAGTGATTCTGTGGGATCTTTAGCCTGTTTCCTAGTATGATGCTTAGTTCTTGGTCCTTTAAGCTCAATGGGTACCCACTTTGCTGGGTCCTTGCCTTGTTCTTGGCGGATGCATATGTAAGAGTGCTTCTCTCTTTTGCATCGTGCCTGTTTTTGTACAAGTTCCTCATCGTGTGCTGCCACAACTTTTCTCTTCATTTCTTCAATTCATGATCTCCTTTCCTCGTTATTCAAGCTTTCACTACTGTGCCATTCTGGCGAGCTCTCAGCAGACTCTTCATCAGACTTGTATGATCTCTAGAGAGATCTTGTAGCTTGAGGAGAAGGTTGTGCTGACACTATCCAAGTGTTCTAATCTGGGGTAGGCAGCAAGTTGCCGGCCATGCCGATGGCATGGTAAGCAATCCTAGTCAAAACCTCTGGTGCACCTAGATATGTGCTTTTCCCTTCTTTCTTTGTCCCTTTCAATGTGGACAAAACATACTGTGCATGGTCAATTGGTTTCCTGGTTGTTGATTTGAGGACTTGCGTAAAGGTTGTGGAAACCGCATTTGGTGTTGTATACCTTGGTGGTCTTTTGGCAAGGAAGTGGAAATGCTGGTGGTACAACCTTGCGGGTCTTCCACCTGTTTATGGATGAGATCGGCAAATGTCGCAGCAGCGGTTTCCTTGGTCAAAGTAAATCCCGTCTTTTTATCTCTTGCCCTCATTGTTATTCCCTCTGTTGAAAATTTGAGTGCCTCTGCCACTATATCCTTGGTAATCACTACTTCAACTTTATTCCCTTGTGGGTCAGAGATTTAGCGGTTCCATCTTCTTTGATTGTCGACAAAAGCTCATAAGCTTTTTGGAAGTCCACTCCACATGGCTATTGCTCATAAAATTCTCTGAGACCAAGCCTCCTGTTGGCTTCTTTGGTCTGGGGCTTTGCAACGACATCATAAAATTCTCTTGGTATAAGTTGCAGCTCTACCTAGTGTCCCTCTTTGCTCTTGAATCTTCTAGTGAACACTGTGGTGTTATGCTCTTCAAGCTGTTCTCCTAACAGATAGGTTGCTTTGGCGGTTTTGACTGAATCGGGGTCCAATTGGTATGGTGGTAGCTCTTGTAACTTTTCTTTTTGATTGAGCTTCTTCTTGGCCTTCTCTACTGCGTGCATGGCTCCTGTTGAGTCAATAGAGTGTCAAAGTTAGCAAATGTCCTTCAGTCTGAATTGCTGACAGATTTGGTCCAATTTGCTTCAAATAAATTTTTGAACATGCATAGATGCATAAAAACATGAAAAGATCAAAATTATGAAGTCCAAACAAAAAATTGCAACAAAGTAAATAATCATGATTATTTACAACTGAGCAACTTTTTCAACTTTTTGCAAATTTGGCATTACAGCCTTGAAGTATATACCAAATAGATACTCTGAGTGAAATATGGGCTCATTTGGATGCACAGGGTGAAAATGGTGCCAGATTTAGGCTTTAGGTCTCTGAAACAGTAGATGTTGAGATTTGAGCTCCAAATTTGTTCAAACTTGGCTAGTGGGCTTAGGACATCCTGTACTTTGGATCTATGATGGACAAATTACAAATTTCTCCCATTTTGGCCAAAAAGTAAACAAGCGCTGTCGGGGGATATGTTTTCGCTACGTGAACCAGGCAGGCGCTGGGCCTCTGGCTGTGGGAGGTGTGAAAGAGAGAGAACAAGAACAAGAGATGCAACTGAATCTGGAAATCACTGTAATCATCAATTAATTGATTAACGTTTGAGTACAACTTAATCCTTAGCCAAGGCGGCCTGTTAACAACACCGTCACTTGGATCATCTGCTAACTAGGAGCTTAAGCTCCCACTTTACACGATTAACCGGGCCGTTAACGACACCGGGGCTTAATAAGCTATTGAATCAATCTTCAGAATGATGACGATGATGGAAATTTTTCTCTGCCGCTTTAACTGCTTCAAATACCTCATGGATTCTGCAAGCTTCAATTCTGCTCACTGCTTCAATTATCAAGCTTCAGTTACTCCCAATTATCCTGTAACTTCCTGCTTTGTGTTTTTTGCACTACCTTATCCACCTTTGCCAAAGCCACGCTCCAACTCTTGCCGAGCTCTGATTCTCTTTTTCTTGAGTACCTTATCTTGCCGGGCTTCGTTACCTTCTTCTCCTCCTTCCTCGCTTCACCTCATGCGCCGACAAAGAGAGAGGAAGAGAATTCTTCTTTGCTTGTCCAACACGAGAGGGACAGTCGAGCCTTTGCTTCCCGAACGAGAGCGAGAGAGCTCCTTGTCCAAGCTCGGGATACAGAGAGCGAGCACCTTCTCGAAGCTTGAAGCTCCTGTCTTCTCACATTCTTCTCCAAAATCCCTTTTGCTTCATCTCCCTCAAGCATCTCAAGGGCCGAGAGAGAGCCTTGCTTTGTATCACCAATACGAGAACGAGAGAGAGTGGGAGAGAGAAGCTTTTCCTTCTCCAAGATTTTTGCTTTGCCTCCTCGCTTCCCTTTGATTTGCTCGGAATTCCCCTTGTTTGCCTTGCTTCCTCAAGCTTACTCCCTTGCTTCCTCGACCAAGCTCTCCCCTTGCTTCCTCGACCAAGCTCTTTCCTCTTCCTGCCTTCCCTCGAACCTCTCTGTTTTCTCCTCTTGTTATGCCCTAAAAAACCCTTCTACTCATAGCCTTTTTTGCCTCCCTTAGCAATGACGGCGCCGTCATTGCTAGGGGGCATAAAAATCACCTCTTGCTGACGTGGTAGGGTCGGACCCCGGTTTCTTGAAAATCGCTGGAAACAGAGCCGAACCCGTGCGCCATGGCATGTCGAGATGTTTTCATCCCCTAGACGCTGCCGTCTGAGCAATGATGCTACAAACCGAGCTGCTCCCCGCCTGTCACGCTGCCTGCGCCCCTTGCTCGCCCTGCCTCCTTTTTTGTTTTCCTCCTCTCCACACCAAAGCCCTTATTTCTTTTAATGGGCGGCCTTAAGCTTGGTCCCTTGGGTGGCCCTTGGCCTTTGTTGGGCACCACATTTAGCATACATGCCGACCAAGGCATTGCCAAGCATTACATTTTGCATACACATCGACTAAACAATGCCAAGCACTCCCAGTGGCCGCTAAGCATACCCCACAATCAATATGTCCCATGGGCCGACATTTTGGATGAAGAGTTCATCAAGAACTTTTTGTGCTTTCGTAACGGCACCACATTAGGCATACACGCCAGACAAGGATGAGAGCCCTAAACTGACAATATCATCGTGAATTTTACTGCCCATATCAGCATCTCGAATAATGCCAAAATTACCCACGTTAACAGTGCCGACAAATGTCATCGGCCTCAAGCCGTATTATCTGATCAACCCAGACTCTCTCTAATGAGCCGTAAATCCCTGCAGACCTCTCAAACTGCATAAAATGCAAAGAAACCCTGTTGAGCCTGTACAATTCCCAAATTGCACTCTGACCGAGCAGACCGGACTGGTACGGAACCGGCCCCTGATGAATATTTAACGGCTAATAACTTGGCGACCGGGACTCCGATCACTGATCTGAAAAGACCGATGCACTCCACGAAGTGAGCACTTTAGGCCCATGCATTCATTTCATTTCTGTCACCTCAGATGCAGTTACCCAATCCGGTACGGATTTGCAATCGACTTGAACTTTAAAGTGCCATAGCTTCTTCACCGTAGCTCCAATCGACGAGCCGTAAAGACAGGCCGGTAGGGCACTTCAAGCACTGCAGTTTTAGGTCATAATATACCATCTATGCTCACTTTAAGTATACTCCTTTTTGGCATCATTAAGGCATCATTTGGCCCTTTAAAGCCGCATCTGGCATACATTTTTAATTAAACTTGGCCTGTTAACAAGCCCCCATCACTGACCATTAATCAAGTAGGCTTTCAATAAGATTGATCTGCATCTTCTTGGCATATTTCTTAGCATGGGATCGGAGCTACACGACAGCGCGATCATTAACTTTTCTACCAAAATGAACATGTTCTGGTACAACTTGGTTCTAAGCATTTTATAGACCTTGTGTATGTGATCTGAGGTGATTTGGATCAAAAAATGTGGCTCATAACTCAGAATTTGGCTTGTAAGGACTTCTTTGCGATTTTTGGCAATTTTCCAAGTTATATGTGATCATTTTGGCTCATACTTGAATTTTGGCCTATAATAGGTGTGTACAAGTGATAGGTGAGGTGATGATGCAACTTTCAAGCCAAAATAGTACAAAAGTAAATAATCACAATTATTTACAACAGTCACATTTTTCTTGCAAAACTTAAATTTTTTGACCTAATCACATTCTATACACCTTAAACAAGCTCTAAATTGAGTTTGGTAAAGTTTCGTCTTGTCGAAATCACTTTGTGCTTTGTCGACTCTGAAATCACCGATTTCTGTGACTACATTGCTAGTTGAGTTGGTTAGTCACTTTTAAGGCTAAGGAATTGTTCGCAACATAGTTGTGAAGCAACTCATCCAATTTTGGCCCATTTGGAGTCAGTTTGACTTCATATATCGAATTTAATGCTTTGTGGCCTTCGAGTAGTATTCTGCTTTTCGAGGGCTTTGCTTGATTGATTTCATGAAACCAATCATATACATTGTGTATAGACCTCGTGGGTAAGTTGTTTGTGGAGTCAGAACCCAATTCTAGCATCTGCCAAAAACCTAGATTTTCTACTTGGGACCCCCTCAACCCTTTCCAAATGGTCAACTATTGATATATAAGTGTTTTAATATGTTGCTGCATGCTACAATTCAAAGCTCATCCGATTTGGTTGAGCTGACAGGCCGCTATGGTCGATTTTTGATCGTAGGTCTTCGTGGATTGCTCGAATTCTAGGATTTTTTAAAAGGGTTTAGACTAGCTACCGGCCGTAAAAAATGGATCATTGATGAGTAAAGAACTTACCCCTCATGTATCGTGTGAGACGGCATTGAAAAAGGACAACTGTAGACTTCAGAAAATACGCGCAAAGAAGTCAAAAGGCTCTCTCTTCAAAGGCAACAAGTGGAAACGAGGTGATTTTAGCCTACCTCGGTTATCTATACTCGGACTTCTAGAACCAATTTTTCCCAGATATCCTTGTTAGTCCTACTAGGCCGTGAAATCTATCTTAGACTCAAAAATTTTCCCAATCTGATCCTGTAGCCTGTTCTGCAAGAATCCTGCAAAAGTAGGTATGGCCGCCTAATTTAGGCTTCTTGCTTCCATCTACCGATTTGATTGAAATGTTTTGTGCTTGTCCGCCTTGTGTTTCTGATCACCATTATGTCTTCAATTTCTCCATCTGAGCTCCATTGCTATTTACTATTAATTTTTGACCTGTTTATTCATCGAAAAATCAAAGAAAATAACAAAATAAGCTAAAAAAGCAAAGTGAAAATCCAATATTTAAGAACTTCCAATGAAAAACATAGAGTTATTGTTTTTGTTGGATTTCTCTATTTTTAAGTCTCAATATCAAGAAAAATAAAAAAAAAATCACCAAGAAAGGACTATTTTTTGATAGTATATACACTTTTTACACTCATCGAGGAGATATTATCAGTTAAATTTCCCCTGTTGATGATTTATAAGGGTATTATTAGGTAGTTTTGTAAAAAATCACACGTTAACATCAAACTTTTTTCCTCCCTCTTCGAACATTACCCTTAATTACTTAGTACTCTTCCACCCCTCCTAGATGGCGTACTCCGGGACGACTGTGTGTGTGCATGGGTTGAACAATTCTGTCTATGCATAGCCATGGTTGGCTCTACCATGCTTTGAACATCAATGCAGTTCAAACCATTATGATGTGCAAGAGTTGGGTCTTGAGTAATTAACTCAAGGGTTTCTGACGTCGAGGCTTGCTGTTTCTGTTTTCCAAAGAGCAAATCTTGTAGCTTGTGTGCTCTTTGCTTGATTGTACCATCAGGATGCTTTAGTACGCTAATTTTTTGAGCTTTTGATACCAATAATGACTGTTGTCGAGATTTTACTCGCCATTGATGTCTTGGTTTGTCTTGGTCAGAATGGTGTGGTTAAGGTTTCTAAGGCTTAACTCTTCATTGCTTGATTGGTTTTGTAGTTTGCGGAGAAGACAAGTGCTCCTTTTTCTTCCAAATCCATTTCGTGCTAGGTTCCCTTCTCAACGAAGTACATCTCTATGTTTTGACTCTCGAAACCGTCTTTGGTTTTGTCGATGATGTTTTGGGCACCCAAATTTGAATTGGTTTCTCCTTAAACTGTGCTTTCTGTACCCAAATTTGCATGACTCCTTGCATGCTACTTGTAGCATTTTCTTGTCGAGAGGATCAAGAAGATTGATTACTTCGTGGTTTGCTTTGCTAATAATTTCCTTTCCATTCCTCCTTGCTTGGTGCAATTGGAACAATAAGTTACTTGCCTTTCGGTGATAACTTGAGATGATTTGTATCCCAATCTGGTACTGCTTTTTATGTCCGCATCCAAGGAGTTGCAAGAATCGTCTCATTCATGTGTTCATCTGGTAAGCATACAAACTGGTGAGGACATGAACATCCATGTACTATCACGTTCAAGTTGACTACTCCCAATGTTGGTGTCGGGTTCTTGTTGAATCCTTTGGTAGTCGCTATTGCTGCTGTCAATGACTGAGTTGTTGCTTTCTTGTATGTGGAATAACTGACAGCATTTACTTTAGCTCCTCTTTCGACCAAAGCATTTGTGCTATGATTGGTGAGATATACTTTGATGCGAAGGTCCATTCCATTCAACCCATTCAACCATTCATCATCTGTTGACACTACATCTTTCTGCAATTCCCATTGTCGGTCATCTATTACCAATGTGTTGATGGGAATAGGTATTTGTTGATTCTTGAGAGCAGCTTTCCTTTTGAGTTTCCTTTTATCCTCCTTTGCTTGGCTGCATGCATTCTTTCTAGAAACTCATTGGTTAGAAGCAAATGGTACTTCTTTAAACGACATTCACTAATCCAATTAGCCATTGGTTCACAATCTAGGGTGGACAACTTAACTGCTCCACTTGGAGATACATCTTCAATGATAAACGACCAATTTCCAATTTTTTTAAACTTGGGAATGTGGTGCTTAAGGGAATAGACTAAAACTAAGTCCCCTTTCTTGAAGATTTTTTTAATTAGATGGGAATCAAAAAACTGTTTTTGTTTTTGCTTTGAGCTACAGCAGTAAGCCTTTGCTCATCTAGCTTCTGTAAATCTTCAAGTCTTTCTAATAATTCATGTCTAGTCCACTCAAGATTCTTACTTTCCTCAGTGTCAGCATCAAGACCATAAACAAGGTTAAAGGGTGTAGCATTTAAAGATGTTTTGAATGAAACTCGATAAGCCCATAGAGCAGCATGGAGATTCATTTTCCAGTCTGTCCTTCCTGAACTAACCACTTTAGTGAATACCGAGCTAAGAATCTTATTTGTATGCTCGGCTTGTTCGTTTGCTTGTGGGTAGTAGGGAGCTGATTTGTTATGGATGACCATAAATTCATTAAGCAGATACTCGATACCTCATTGAGGAAATGAGTTCCCCTATCACTAACAATTTCCATTGGCAGTCCATATCTTGTGAACACATACTCATAGAAGAATGCAACAGTGGTTCTGGAATCATTCTTTTGAGTTGCTTTAGCCTCTCTCCACTTAGTCAAATAATCCATAGCTACAATAATGTATTGAGCTTGGGTTCTATAAGCAGGTGACTGTATTGGCCCAACAAAGTCTATACCCCATTTTGCGAAAGCTCTAGCTCCCATCATTGGTCTTAAGGGCATGCTATCTACTTGTGTTGGCATTTTTTCTCATTGACAAGCATCACATCTTTGAACATATTCTTTGGCATCTCCAAAAAGTGTTGGCCACCATATGCCTGACATCAAGATCGTTCTTGCAGTGGTCTCACTAGAAAAGTGACCTCCAGCTAATCCAGCATGTGCTTGTTCTATAATCGGAATATATTCCTCTTCATTTTCACAAAGACGCAAATGTTGATTCTTACCTCTCCAATACAATTGTTTTCCAATAAGAGCATAGTCGCTTGCTTCAGTTTTAATTGTTCTTTGACAGCATTTACTCATATCCTCAGCAAATGTTCGGCTCGGTAACTAAGTAACTAGATAGTTACTCCACTTAGAAACATGTGACATTTGAAACAATGTTACATGAGGTATGGGTGTTTGTTTTTAACATTGAGGACAATCCTTTACAAAAGAGCGAACATCACTCCTCATAGTTGGCCAAAATACTCCAAGTCTCAAGATCCTTTACATAGTTTGGTCTTCCACAAAGTGAAGTCCCACTATGGTAACATGTGCTTGACTTAGGTATTCGTGTTTCTCTTTAGGATTAATACAGAGAAGAAATATCCATCTCGGTTTCTTTTGTATAGCCTCCAGCTAGTAATTGATACATAGCCGGTTGCTCAATTAATCCAATTGCAATAGGAAGTGGTATTTGTGAATCCACTTGAGCTATATTCATCTATGATACCATATTTTCCAAACATCAAGGTATCATTTCCACGGAGAACAGATATCCATCTAGTAGATCATCATCTACACCTTTAGGAGGTTCTACTGAAACATTCCTAAACAAATGATCTGCTCTTTGATGAGTAGTGCCCTTTTTTACAACTACAATAAAATCAAATTCCAGAAGAATGATGAAACATCTCACTATTCTTCTTGTGTTGCATGGCTTGCTGACCAAGTACAATAAGGCTTGGTGTTCCACAAAGAACACAAATTTGTTTGCTAATAGGTAATGTCTATACTTTTTTATGGCATAGATCATTCCTAATCCTTCTCTTTCAGTGGTGGTATAATTCTTTTCTGCCATGTTCAACTGTCGGCTAGCATAAGAAATAGGAAAATCAATTTTCCTGTCTCCTGGTTGAGCTAGTATACACCCTATGGCAACATTGGAAGCATCTACATGTATGTGTAATATCTTATTCCAATCTGATGCTTTCAATATTGGAGCTGAGGTGAGAGCTTGCTTAAGCCTCATGAAGGATTCTTCACACTCATCAGTCCATTCAAAGTGTGTAATCAAGCTATACATGGATTTTTGCAATTATAGCAAACATGTAAATGAACCGGCTGTAATATCCACAATGTTCCATGAAGGCTAGAACCCCCTTGACTATTGTTGGTCTAGGCATATCAGCAATAACATGAATTTTCCATATCATTAGCTATGCCATTTTTAGACACTATATGTCCAAGAATTTTTCCTTGTCTACCCATGAATGTGTACTTCTCAGGATTTAAGTAAATCCTATAAAGTCCACATTTTTTGAATACCTTTTTGAGGTGTTCAAAATGATCAGCCCGAATTGATGAATGTACGCATAGATCATGCATATATACTTCCAAGAATTTTCTAAGATATTCTTTAAGATCATGACTCATCAATCTTTGAAATGTGACAGGAGCATTAGTTAACCCAAAGGGCATAACCCAATAGGCAAAAATACCCCATTCGGTTACAAAAGCAGTTTCATGCTGATCTTTTGTATCAACCAAAAGTTGATTGTATCCCGAAAATCTATCTAAGAAACTATAAGCTTGTTTCCTCATTCTAACATATGCTCAGTGATCGGTAGATGAAATTTGTCTCTAATGATAGCTGCATTCACTTTCTTGAGGTTGACACACACTCATAATTTTCCATTCTTCTTGGGTACGACTACAATTGGAGACACCCAATCTGTGCGTTCAATTTCATAAATGAATTTGGCTTCCTTTAGTTTCTCAATCTCTTCTTTGATCTTCCTAGAAAATGTTACATTGTATGTGTATGGCTTTTGTCTACTTGGTTTCACATCATATCTCATGGGTATGGTATGTTGGCAGATTTTTGGATCAACACCCTTGAGATCCTTGTAAGACCAAGTGAAGATATATCAGTATTCTTTTAGTAAGCTTAGTAAAAGATATTCTTCTTCTTCTGTTAGGTCATTTTCAATGTAGGCAGGCCTAGGCTCTTCTCTCGGTTCAGCCAAATCTATCTTTTTCGCGTTTTCAGGCCCTTCGTAGGACTCACCTTGTTTTCGTAGTTCTCTAACACAATGTTCTACTATGATTTTTCTGTCTTGGAGAGTATATTTTTTGTAATGGGATGGAACACTCATTACATCTTTACCATCCTCTTTTTTGGTTTCCATTTTGGTTGTATATATCTCCTTTAGAGCTTTTTTCAACTCTTGATATTTTTTTCCCGCTCAACTCGTGTCATGGTTAGCTCCCTATCCTATTTATTTGGCTTTTCTTGAGCATCCTTCCTTGTTTTTCTCAATGTTTTTGACATTTTTAGATTTTTGTTTGAAGGATATCTGTCAGCAATTTGGTCCTTAACAGAATCATGTGCATCAAATCCTTGAGCTAATGTGTTCAAGTCCATGATTGACCTTGGTAGAATGTTTTGGAACCATGTCAATGCTTTTCCTTCTAATTTCATTCCCAACCCCTCTAATTGAGTATGAAAATCAAATATGCGTTCTGCTCTTAGTACTTGCTTAAAGCTTGCTAAGTGGTCATATGGATCCCTTGATACTGTGTATATTCTGACCCATTTTTGAAAATCAGCTGGTCTGACGCTTCTATTTGGTTCAACTCCCGATCTTCTGGAAGTTGGTCTTGTTCCAAGTCCCGGTTTTTTGCGTGATGAGGTGGTTTCTGGTTTCTTAACATTAATCTCAAAAGATCTCTCACGATGTTCTTCTCTTGGAATAGTTTCTGGTCCTTGGTCCAAGATCCAATCCCTTATGGAATATCCTTGATATTTGGTTTGTTCCACCTCCTCAGGAGTCATCATAACAAAGTTGTTTTTATAACAATCCCTAAATAGGTAGGTGGGTAGATTTGCTGATCCCTTTTCTTTGATCTTGAAGATATAGAGGATCTTCATGGGCGTTAGTTATCCTGATTTGGCATGCGAAGTCCATAGAAGATATTTTACATTTCTATCCTGCCAACAATAGACTCTGATCCTAAGATTATCAGTACTAAGCTGTTTCAAAGGCTTCAAATCAACACGATCGTATCGCTCGAATTCTAAGGTTGGTGGTACTTCTTTTATAACCATGGCTGGAATTATGGTATTTACTTGTAACCCCCATTTGTCTATCATGTCAGCGTTTTTGACTTGTAAATACTGAGTTCCATTTTGATCTATGTACATTTTTCTTTGTTTATTTGCCCTGATTTCCTCTTCAAACTCAATACTATGGTCATCAATATGAATAGTGTACTCTTTGTTAGGATGCAGGTAATCCTGAGCTCCATGACGATTAGTCTTATAAAAAGAGAGTATATGCTTATAGCGCATTGTTGTTCCGGTTTTTGAGTGAGTCGAATAAGAATACATTTTGGACGTCAAATCAGAAAAAGTATCTGAGACTTCTTCAGGGATAGTGTGCAAGGAATTTCCTTGATTCACACTATCTTCGGTGGATACTCTACTGGAGGTTTCTCCAAATATGCCCTGATTTCCTAGTACACGACCAGATCTCAGGTTCATAAAGACTTGGAAGCCCTAGATAGAGTACTTACCTTTGGATTGACTTGTTGTCAATTTCTTCCACTTGACTGGATTGCGTGTTCTGTCAAGCTACCGATTTCTCGTCTGTAACCTGATTCCTGTACAAATTTGATAAAGTTAGCTATTCTTCCACAAAGAAAGTATACTTTTTGCAAATTATTGTGATTGTTCTATGTGTATCACTTCAAATCGAGCTAATTTAGTAAGTAGTTGAGATTTTCAAACTCGGAATTGGAAAAAATCAAAGGATTAATCTGCAACCTAGAAACTGAGTGAACATGTACCTTTTGGATCCGATAGAACCCAAAATTGCCCGCTGTCGGGGACACAAGGACTTGAGTGGGTAATCCTACTAACACTTTTGCGATGGTTGCTTGCTTTAGTTTAGGCTAAAGAAAGCATTTTTCTTAAGTGGATCCGGAAGAGGTTATTTTGAGATCAACTGGGTAGCCAAGAAGCACGTGTCTTGCCAAGGGTTTGCGTGACTAGATAGATTTAGTTAGGATTTGTAGTATTAGTGGTAGATTAGAGTAGTTGTTGGTAATTGAGTGATTTGTGAGGTGATAAAAAATGTTTGCTAGTCCGTGTGTGGCATTGAAGTGATTTTCTACTCATAGATGCAAAATCCCATATGATGTGTAGGAGTAGGTTTAGGTAAGTGATCTTCTTTTGATCTAGAGCTATTCATCACTGAAATATTTTCTAAAGTGATTGTTTGCATTTAAAATCACAGACAAGTTTGCCTATGAGGAAAAAATTGCAATAAATAGAATTTTATTGACATTTTTGTATGACTGATTGATGCGGAGCATATAAGAGGGCACATGCAAGAGTGCTGTGTACAAGAACTGTAGTTTTGTAAAGTTGGACATTATACACATATGATGTCTCAAGGGACATTTAGAGACCAAATTTGAAAAATTTGACTGCACCAGTGTTCAAAAGGGGGGTTTTACCCTAAGTACATCTTGAGACCAGTGTTTTGAACCGCCTGTGACACCCAAAAGACAAAAGATGAAGTGTCGAAAATGGGAAAAAAGAGAAACTTGTGATCCTGAGCATGTTTTTGCATGAAAATTGATAGACGTGCTTGAAAACCACTACTAGAGACTTAGGGATGCTTGCGAATGAATTCTGTTAAAAAATTCATCAGCAGGCTGTTGGAATTAGGGTTGTAGAGAAACGCACACAGCTTGGAGAAGACGAAGGAACCTCAAGGCACACAATAGAGAGTGTATCACTTAGTGTGCAATGGAAAGATAGATAGCCACCGGGAAATTTTGGGTTCAATCGGATCCAAAATGTTCAAGTTTATCAATTGTTTCGTATCCGTAGACTCTGATTTCAAGAATCTCGCTTAAGTCTCACTTTTGTGATCCAAATTTTACCAAAATTGATTTGTGGGGTGTCATAATAATCAATATCTAATTCTCCTAAATGATTTTCTCATATTAAACTGATCATTTAATGTGGGGAAGGCCAGGGGAGAAAAAGCTAGAATATTGGTTAAGCTAGCAGACCGGCCACAGTAGGGATCCAAAGGAGGGAAAATAGGGATCCAAAGGGGGGGCCATCTGCAAAAGAGCCATGTGCAACAATGGGCTAAAAAAACCCTAAGGTTCAGCCCATTAAGACTTCCAAAATGCTAAGGTTCCAAAATTCAAAGGTTGTGTCCAAAGGTCAACCCTAGGGAAAATTGGATGCTTTGTGTGTGCCCTAAAAGTCTTTGAACATCCCTACATGGGAGGGGGCGAGCCCTAAAGGTAGGGGATGAGAGAGAAAGCCACACACACATACACAGGCTCCCTTTACACAAAGGGAATGAGGGACACATGTCAGCTCCCTAGGCCAGATGCCCACAAGGTGTGCCCAATTCCTATTGGAAGACCCTTGAAGTGGACCAATGAGAATTAAGCTAGAGTAAATGTAGTTTAATTAATTTAAAACATTTAATAAAAGAAACCAATGAGAATTAAGTCTCCTAGAAGACTATTGGGCAGTCTCCCAAAGGGTCCAATGAGCATTCAGAAGCCCCATGGCTTGCCTGATTTCTATTGGCCAGGAGGCAAAGGGGTCCAATGAGAGTTTAGTTTAAATATTTAATTACCTACAACTCTCACAAAAGGGTAAAGGGGGACACATGTCAGAAGGCTATCACTTATGCTGCTTAATACCCATTGGCTTGACTTGGGGAGGTCCAATGAGGCAAAAGCCATACCAAATTAGCAACAAGGGCTCGCCCAAGAGAGAGAGGGGACTGATTTTTGCTTGGCATTGACACACACACACTCTCACTTGACCATGTGTGAAGGAAGAATACTCTATCTCCTCCCAAGCTTTAATGGAGAGCTCATCACCTACTCCAAGCTTGTGAGATAGAAGCCTACATCAACACTCTCTTGGCATGTGGATGCAAATCCAACCAAGATCCAAGCTTCAATGCATGATCATCTCCTCTACCAAGCTAATTACTAAGCTAAGCTATGCTAATATGAGTGATTATGTGAGGAGATGTACATCTTTCTCGTAAGATACTCCTTCTTCCTCTCAATCTACTCTCATACCCTGCTAGCTCTCACCATCTTCGAAGGTGTGTGAGGTCTTGGGTCTGAGAACGGGGATAATTCAAGTTGTGTTTGATTAAGTGTTTTGCTTGGTGCATGAAGCTTCCATCTTCATTGCACTAGCTAGTCTTGAAGGAACACAAAGAATTGTATTGTACAATGTCTCTCTTGATGGGAGAAACCATAATACAAAGCCTTTTGGAGGGAGGACCGGCTCCATGCAAATCCGGTCCTCAACTATTGTCAATAGCTTAATTTCTCTCTCTTTTGAAAGTATTGTCGATGCTATCTAACTAGGTGTTATGCTTTTTGTTGCTCTCTCCACCCAAGCACTCTTGTAATTCTCATTAGGAATCTATTCTAATGAAATGCCCACTATGTTCATGTTAATTTCCGCTACACATAAGTTATTAGGCCATTAAATGTTACATTGGTATCAGAGCTTAAGGTTTCTCTTTACTTGCTCAAGAAGGGAGGTCCTCAAGCTAGCTACAAATGGTTGGTATTATTAAGTGCATGTGAGTAAGTAGAATAGGGATTTTTAAGCCTTGCAGTGCGCCTGGCTTTGTGCAGTTAACGGGGCATCACCATCGAGAGCTATGGTCTTAATAGTGGAGTCCTACGGGGTTTGTCGACGGCTTAACCACTATTGAGCTATTAGAAGCTTGATAGGAGCCGGTGCTATTTTGGTGTCGAAAGACCCTCTCTTCTATTCCTTGCAATTAATGGTATTCGAGCCGCGGGTACAGTAGCTTGAGTGCTTTTTCTAAAGGGGTAAAGAGGAGTAGCAACTAGGGCTTGAAGTGCCAAAGTACACCTAAAAAGTTTACACCTAAAAGTTGTTAGAATGGCTGACAATAGTAAAGAGAGTGAAATTAATGTTGATAACTTTGATTTTGCTCATGAGCAAGCTACTAATGATGCTTCAATGCTTGTTAACTATCTTGTTTCTAGGCTTCAACAAGCCATGGGCAATCCATCTCTCCAAAGTGAAGTGCAACGGCAGGTCCGTGCTCACGGGATTCTCCAAGCTCATCACCATGACGAGAGAACACCTAGGAAGCCTCCTTGTGAGACTACCAAAAGAGGTCTCTCTCCGATTCGGGAAGAAGAAGAGAATCCATATGAAGGGCTCAAGCATTTACTTCTTGATGATGCATCTCCTTCCCAAAGGAGAACTCAAGAGCCTCCACCGAAGGAACGAGAAAGAAGCGAGTCTCCCGCCACCTCGGTGGAGATGGCTCCACGAAGACGGCGGGCTAAACGCTCTCCATCACCACCAAAGCGGAGAAGACCATCGTATTCTTCTCCTCACCACAATTCAAAGAGGGATGATAAAAAGCAAGAGAAGAAAAAGGCGAGAAAGAGGACACCCTCTTCTCCATCTTCTTCATCCTCTTCCTCTTATGAAAACTATGGTGAAGATGACAAAGATCAAGACAAGAAAAAGGCGAGAAAGAGGTCACCCTCTTCTCCACCTTCTTCAAATTCTTCACCTTCTGAAGAAAGTGATGGTGCAACTTTTGAACCATCAAACAGAAGAGGCCATAGGAAATCCTATGTCGCATGGAAGAGGTCGTCCAAGTTGAAGAAATTCAAAGAGGGAGGGAAGAGCATTTCTTTCCTTACCTATGATGGTACCTTTGGTGCTATGGACAAATTCTTGGCCTTTATCCAGCAATTCGATGCGGCGTTTGGAGATGAGGGCTTCACGGAGTCCTCTAAGCTACGCCATGTAGCTATGCACTTTCAAAAGTCCGCCAGACAATGGTGGTATAGCCTACGAGCCAATGGTGAAGCTCCACGAACATGGAAAGCTTTAAGAGCTTCCATTATGAAGCAATTTTTGGCCACCGATGCCAAAGACAAAGTACTCACCGAATGGAGAAGCTTAAAGCTCTCTCCCAATGAATCCATCCACAAATATGTAGACAAGTTTTGGGACTTACAACTCAAAGCCACTGTCTTCAAAAGGTTGGATTTTGGAGAGCAAAAGCAACAATTTTGTGCCGGCTTGACCAAAGAAATGGCGGAGTATGTCAACTCCCAAAGACCACGTACAATATCGGCGGTAATACACCACACTATGGTCACCTCTCGAATCAATTTCCAAACGGGGGCAAAAAGAAATAATAAGCCCCCGGAAAACAAGGGTTCCAATGAGCCTAAGGGGAAGGACAATGTCCAAAAGTCCCCTAAGGGCAACTCCAACAAAGCTAAAGAGAAGGGAGTTTACAAAGGTAAGAATAAACTCTCTCCTGAAGAGCTTGAGCGTTATCGTAAGGATAACCGGTGTTTCAAGTGCGGCGAACAAGGGCATGCGTACCGCGCTTGTCCCCAAAAGAACAACCGCCAAGATCCTCCTAGAGCTTCCTTGGTTGAAATCCAAGAGGAGGAGACTCACCAAACTCACCACAAAGGATCTCCTCTATGCCATGCTTGGGGAAAGGTAAGAGAACATGATGCTTTTATTCTCTTTGACCCTGGTTCTACTCACAATTTTATATCTATGGAGTTAGCCACCAAGCTAGGCATACAATCCTACGAGATGGGAGATGTCCTACCCGCAGACAGTGCCTTCAAGGGGCAAGAAGCTTCAGTCACTCCCTTAATTGGGAAACTGAGGCTTCATGTCCAAGGCTATGTGGACAAAGAGGACTTATTTATCTCTCCTCTCAAGCATGAGGATGTAATCCTAGGGGCACCATGGTTTGACCGCTTGGCTGCCGATGTTAAATTTCCTGAAAGGAGAATCTCCTTTAAGTTCAGGGAAAAAGACATGTATATAGATGCTAAGGAAATGGGTAACACCATCCCCATTGTACATACACCAGCTTTCAACAAGTCAATAAAGAGCTCTATTTCCGTGTACATGATTTTTGTTAAAGATTCTCAAAATGAACCTAATGCTTTAACAAACGAAAATAAAAGCAACCAAAAGGAATTAGAGTTATCCAATTTTCTCAAGGGGTTTCAAGATGTTTTTATTGACGACATCCCTTGTGAGCTACCTCCTAAACGAGGTAATGATGACCATGCAATTGAACTTCTTCCAGGAAGTTCACCGCCTAATAAACCTCCTTATAGAGTTTCTCAAGCTCAACAAGAGGAGATTATGCGGCAAGTGCATGAGTTAGTTGAGAAGGGCATGGTTAGGCCTACCTCATCTCCATTTTGCTCACCTGTGCTATTAGTGCAAAAGAAAGACGGCACATATCGTATGTGTGTCGACTATAGAGCACTAAATAGGATCACTATCAAGAATAGGTTTCCCGTTCCACGGGTAGAAGACCTATTTGATAAGCTACAAGGATCGACCTACTTCAGTAGGGTTGACCTAAAGAGTGGCTATCATCAAATAAGGATAGTTGATCAAGACATTGTAAAGACCGCGTTTCGCACTACATTTGGTCTTTACGAATACATTGTCATGCCTTTTGGCTTGACCAATGCACCAGCCACATTCAACTGCTTGATGGAGAAGCTATTCAGGCCTCATCGAACCTTCACTGGAGTGTTCTTTGATGATATTATCATCTACTCTAATTCATTGGAGGAACACAAGCAACATCTCCAGGTAATATTTCAAGTTTTAAGAGAGAATAAACTTTATGTTAATCGAAAGAAAAGTGAATTTTTCTTGCAAGAGATTCAGTATTTAGGTCACATTATCTCTCAAGATGGCATCCAAATGGATCCATCCAAGTTAGAGGTAATAAAAGGATGGCCTAAACCAAGGAATTTGCATGAACTAAGAAGCTTCATAGGTATGTGTGCATACTATAGACGCTTCATAGAAAAGTTCTCACAAATTGCGGGACCATTACACGACCTAACAAAAAAAAAGCGTTAGGTATACATGGTCTGCTAAGGAGAACAATGCTTTCGAAAAGCTTAAAGAAAAGCTTATCTCTCAACCTGTACTTACACTACAGGATCTCTCAAAACCATTTGAGGTCCAATGTGATGCTTGTGGTGATTGCCTTGGAGCTGTTTTGCTCCAAGAAGGGCACGCCATAGGCTATGAGATCCGAAGGCTCGACCCTGTTGAGCAAGCTCTAGGCATTTACAAAAAGGAACTCCTTGCAGTTCTACATGCCTTAGACTCATGGAAGCACTATTTATTGGGGACTCCTTTCATTCTGCGAACGGATCACCAAAGTCTTAAGTACTTCATGACGCAGACCAAGCTCTCCGACAAACAAATGAGGTGGGCAAATTTCCTTTCGCAATTTCATTTTCATATTGCTCACAATGCAGGAAAGCATAATCAAGTAGCCGATGCACTCTCAAGACGACCGAGAGTGAATGCGGTTTCTATAGCAACTCACAATGATCTATCTTCAATGATAGATGAGTATGCTATTGATCCCGATTTTAGAGATGTGATTTCAGCCCTTACATTAGGGAAGAAAGAAGAACCATTTACTTTACAAGATGGTTATCTTCTCTATGGCAATAGACTATGCGCTACTAACTCCCTGCGTGAGAAAGTAATGTATGAATCTCATGCTCCCCCGTATGCGGGGCATAGAGGGATTCAGTCTACCTTAAAGGGAATTGAAACATATTTCTATTGGCCTACCATGAAAGTGAACATACAAGAGTATGTTTCCAAATGTGTGGTATGTCAAAAGACAAAATTTGATAGAGGGAAGGAACCTGGATTGCTTCAACCCTTGCCAATCCCTAATTCACCATGGGAGAGAATATCCATGGATTTTATCTTTGGATTGCCTAAGTCTATCCATGGGAATACGGGAATATGGACGATAGTAGACAGGTTCAGTAAAAAAGCTCATTTTATACCTGTCAAAAAGACTATCAAAGCCCATCAAATGGCAACCCTCTTCATTTCACAAATTTTCAAATACCATGGCTTGCCAATGTCCATAGTGTCGGATAGAGATCCTAGAATGACCAGTAATTTCTGGAAGGGTCTCTTTGAGAATTTAGGGACAAGGCTAAATTTCTCTTCGGCCTATCATCCACAAATGGATGGCCAAAGTGAAATAGCTAACCTAACAATTCTCGATCTACTAAAAGCCTATGTAACGGAAGTAGATCAAAGATCCCAACGGGAGAAGTACTTACCCTTAGTGGAGTATGCTTACAATAACACTGTACATACTTCCACGAGAAAAGCACCTTTCGAGGTAATTGAGGGAAGATCAAAAAGTCCCTTGCTACTTAAGGTACATGGGAAGATCTTCACTGCAGATGAGTATAGCCGAGACCTACAAGAATCTTTTCAAAAGATTAAAGATGCTATCTCTATCTCACAGCAAAGGCAAAAGGCTGCTGCTGACAAGCACAGAAGAGCCCAAGCCTTTAAAGAAAGAGATTGGGTCTTGTTAAAGTTTCCCAAGGCTCAATTAAGGCACACGACGGGCAAAAATCCTATGGACCACCAAAAGTACTATGCTAAACTAGCAAAAAGGTACTATGGTCCCTTCCAGATTCTTAGGCCAATCAATGAGATGGCCTATCAACTTAAGTTGCCCAATCATTGGCTCATACACAATGCTTTTCATGTGAGCCTATTAAAGCCTTACAAAGGAGAGCCACCTCAAGAACCAACTATTGAAGACCCACCGGAGATCGAGGACCAAGAAGAGGTGCTGCAGCCCGAGTCCATTCTCCTACATGAAGACAAGGTACTAAGAGGCGGTAAGACTATTCGACGATATCTTATTAAGTTTAAGAATTATCCTTTTGAAGATGCTAGATGGATGCAAGGCATACAATTAAAGGATAACCTAAACCTTGTCAATGCTTACAATGCTTCCCAAGAGTAAGCAAATGTGCAAAATGTTAAAAATGAACAAAAGTTTTGTCTTATAAGACTCTCTTTTTCTTTATTTGTGCACAAAAATGAAGTAGTATGCATGCTTAGATCAAGTTTGCGGGGACGACGTCTCCCAAACACCAAGTAGAGCTTGTCACTCTACTATGGAAGATTGATAGGACTAATGTGCAGACATGCTTGCGGCAGCCTCAGGCTCTCAAGCGCCAAATGGACTAGTCATCCATTATGGAATGATGTCGTAGGGTAACATAGGGATCCTCTACCCGCTAAGAAAAGGACTCAGGAACATACTTTATCTTCTCTACACCATAGTCGAGGACGACTATGATTTCAAGAGAGAGGTAATGTCATAATAATCAATATCTAATTCTCCTAAATGATTTTCTCATATTAAACTGATCATTTAATGTGGGGAAGGCCAGGGGAGAAAAAGCTAGAATATTGGTTAAGCTAGCAGACCGGCCACAGTAGGGATCCAAAGGAGGGAAAATAGGGATCCAAAGGGGGGGCCATCTGCAAAAGAGCCATGTGCAACAATGGGCTAAAAAGACCCTAAGGTTCAGCTCATTAAGACTTCCAAAATGCTAAGGTTCCAAAATTCAAAGGTTGTGTCCAAAGGTCAACCCTAGGGAAAATTGGATGCTTTGTGTGTGCCCTTAAAGTCTTTGCACATCCCTACATGGGAGGGGGCGAGCCCTAAAGGTAGGGGATGAGAGAGAAAGCCACACACACACACACACACAGGCTCCCTTTACACAAAGGGAATGAGGGACACATGTCAGCTCCCTAGGCCAGATGCCCACAAGGTGTGCCCAATTCCTATTGGAAGACCCTTGAAGTGGACCAATGAGAATTAAGCTAGAGTAAATGTAGTTTAATTAATTTAAAAACATTTAATAAAAGAAAACAATGAGAATTAAGTCTCCTAGAAGACTATTGGGCAGTCTCCCAAAGGGTCCAATGAGCATTCAGAAGCCCCATGGCTTGCCTGATTTCTATTGGCCAGGAGGCAAAGGGGTCCAATGAGAGTTTAGTTTAAATATTTAATTACCTAAAGCTCTCACAAAAGGGGAAAGGGGGACACATGTCAGAAGGCTATCACTTATGCTGCTTAATACCCATTGGCTTGACTTGGGGAGGTCCAATGAGGCAAAAGCCAGACCAAATTAGCAACAAGGGCTCGCCCAAGAGAGAGAGGGGGCTGATTTTTGCTTGGCATTGACACACACACACTCTCACTTGACCATGTGTGAAGGAAGAATACTCTATCTCCTCCCAAGATTTAATGGAGAGCTCATCACCTACTCCAAGCTTGTGAGATAGAAGCCTACATCAACACTCTCTTGGCATGTGGATGCAAATCCAACCAAGAGCCAAGCTTCAATGCATGATCATCTCCTCTACCAAGCTAATTACTAAGCTAAGCTATGCTAATATGAGTGATTATGTGAGGCAATGTACATCTTTCTCGGAAGATACTCCTTCTTCCTCTCAATCTACTCTCATACCCTGCTAGCTCTCACCATCTTCGAAGGTCTGTGAGGTCTTGGGTCTGAGAACGGGGATAATTCAAGTTGTGTTTGATTAAGTGTTTTGCTTGGTGCATGAAGCTTCCATCTTCATTGCACTAGCTAGTCTTGAAGGAACACAAAGAATTGTATTGTACAATGTCTCTCTTGATGGGAGAAACCATAATACAAAGCCTTTTGGAGGGAGGACCGGCTCCATGCAAATCCGGTCCTCAACTATTGTCAATAGCTTAATTTCTCTCTCTTTTGAAAGTATTGTCGATGCTATCTAACTAGGTGTTATGCTTTTTGTTGCTCTCTCCACCCAAGCACTCTTGTAATTCTCATTAGGAATCTATTCTAATGAAATGTCCACTATGTTCATGTTGATTTCCTCTACACATAAGTTATTAGGCCATTAAATGTTACATGGGGTCTACTTGATATGCTTGACCCTGTGGTTTGCTCAAATATGCAAGATTGTCAATTTTTGAAGCAGATGTAAATAATTGCGATTATTTAATCTAGCTAAATTTTTTAAATTTTTGTCCCAACCTTGACACAGATCTGTAAAGAAACTCTACTTAAGGTCTCTAGCCAAGTTTCATCAAGTTTGGACAATTTTTTGGTCAAATGGTCATCCGTTTTTTGTCCGTAGAATAACTTTGCAAATTTGGTCACAATTTCCAATCCAAAGATCCAAATCTCACCAAATTTGGTGTGTGGACTTATTACAACATAGTAAAACTAGTGGTATGCTAACTTGGTTAAAAAAAATGAAAAATGGGGCAGATGTAAATAATCACGATTATTTACTTCTGGCAAATTTTTGCATCTTTTTGGTCAACTGAGCATGTACACATGTCTATCACAACATTACAAGCCTATGAATCAAAATTTATCAAGTTTTGACTATTTCTTTCCCAATTTACACTCAAGTCTTTGAAAGTCACTACAAACTTTAGCTTTTACCCAGTTTTTTGCCAATTTAGTGATCCAAATCTATGTGCCTTTAAAAATTTGTTTGTATACATGTAATGAGTCAGTGCTATCTACGTTGGTCAATTTTGAGCTAAAAGTAAATAACCGTGATTATTTACTTTAGGCTTGAAATGAACCATTTTTTGCACTTTTTCCAAGGACAGTCATTTCATGACTTATTTTAAGCCTATGAATCAAGTCAAAACTTAATCTGAGTTTTGGAGAACTCTTGAAATTTTTACCTCAAAGCGTCATTGAGCTTACCCACCACTGGTTCATACAACTTTTAAGCTTACTCTCCAGTCGGATTGAGTGGTTTGGAGTCTTTTCATGCTATTTCTAGTCGTAGACCTGAAGTTCTGAAACTTCAAATACAACTCACAATGATTCTTTCGGAGAGAGCAATGTTCTGAAATCCACCTCGGATCCTACTTACCCTACTCCTAGGTTCTCATGCAATGGGGTTGTGGAAAGTGTCCACAAACACTCGTTTTCTTGTTTTTTATGGTTTCTCGAGTATTGATCTTAAGACTTGTCTCGTCTATCAATCATTATCAAAATCCAAATCTAATTCTACAATCCTACAATCCTAAAGGCACTCGACAAGTACAACTTACCTCCAAGCTACCTCTACACAGCAAAAGATGACAATCTTAGGCTATGCGATTTCTAAAAGAAAGTTTTTGACTCTACGAGATCCTAGAGGAAGTTAAAGGATAACTTCACAAGACGCTCGTGTTTTTTCCTAGTTTAGGTCTCTTCGATCCCCGAAATTGGTGCCAAATGTGGGATGGTAATCTAACCTCACTTCCTATCTTATTGCAGATTTAGCGAGAATCACGGTTAAATTGTCAATCCATGGGACAAAGCTGACTCAACTAGTGCAAAGAGGCTACAAGAGTCTGTCAATCTCTCTAAAAACAACAAACAACTCGAATCTAACTCAAGCTACACTCAAGTGACTGAAATCACCAAAAGCCAATCGCTCATCGGCAAACAAATCACATCCGTTACAGCATCAAATGACATCAAACGTAACGAAACTTCTAGGACAAGTTTATAGGACCTAAGCACACATGCTTGTGGTCTCAAATCCCACTTTAGGTCAAGTGCCAAAATTGCGATTATTAACAACAGTGGATTTTTGACCTAGTCGTTTTCGACCCAGAATGCACCTAAATGCTTAGGAATGATGCCCAAATGCCTCGCCTATGCTTAGTTTTTTATTTTGAAGTGTAAATTCCTACTTATGATAAAATTAGGCTGCAAGTCGACGACGCCAAAACCTACAAAATATCGTGAAGTGTTTACGTCAATGCATAGAGCTCTTACCTGCGCTTGCAATGCAACAAACACGACTACAATGTGACAATCGAGGAGGGAGTAGGAAGCACGAGAAGGAGAGAAGCAAGCGCTGTTAGCTCACGCAGTGTATTTCATTATCCAAAACTTACAAATAGCTTACAAAAATTGGCTTCTATACCTTAGCCAAGGTTTTTGGTGGTCAAAACTAATAATTTGGGTGCTCTAACTAAAGATAGGTAATGACAGGTTGATATAATCTGGAAGCTTGTAGCCCCGGCTCATCAATTACAAGGTTTATTCGAAAAAAAGGAGTTACAATATTCTCGATTTATAAAAAATAATAAGTGTCTCTACAATAAGAGCTCAGTAAAATGGTATCCAATGGTATCCGTTTAGCTTGCTGCTAGCACCCACGACCTCTCTTCTCTTCACGTTATCCTCCCCCTTTGCTTCATGCCCAACCCTTCCCCCGTTCTTTCTTCATGCAAAGAATCCCCTTCAAAAGAACCCCTCTTCCTACTTTTAGCAGCGACGCCGTCATCACTCTGTGGGTACGCATACGATGATGTGGTAGGCCGGACGTCGAACTGCACAAAAACCACCGAGAGTAGGGCCACCCATGGGTGCCGTGGCAAGCTGGGCACCTTTCATTTCATGCTCATGCTCGTTCGAGCTTCCTACAGCCCAAGCCCCTCTCTCTCTCTGTGTCTCTCTCTCTACCTATGCCTCCTTCCGTGGTTGCCCTATTTCTCCTCTTTATTTAAACTATAAAATTCTCCTTGTTTTAATTGGCATGGGTGGCCTTTTAGCTTTGGGTTCCATTTGGCCCTTTGGTCCATAAAGGCTTAGCATGCACATTTGATCGAGAAAGCAGAGGGATTTTGCCTATAGACAGATAGTCAGTATAGCCTTGGGAAACGAGTGTAGTTAGGGCTGATTTTAGTGCTAACAAGAAGATGTAGAGATTGTTAGAGAGGAATCACAAAAGGAAAATCACAACTCAGAACACAATTAGCATTAAAACCAATTATCAACACTCAATTGATGCTAGCAATCAAAATACACTTCCAATAAAGTGATATGTAAAACCCTATTACACAAATTGGTTGCATACTGCATCCTCAGTATGCCTGCTGATTTGCAACCCAATCAGAAGCTCCCAACCCAATGGAAGCAATTTGTAATCGTCAAGCAAACCCCACCCTGCCCTCTTCCTTTTCTCGTTGGTTCCCAAAGTTTTCTCTTCGGTCTCTATTGAGTCGATTTTTTCTCCTCGCTCTTCAACTTGTAGAACACATCTCCTTTGCAGTGCTTGATTTCCACGACTATGGGTGCATCACCTCCCTTTTCTTAGTAAAGAGGGATCAAGAGATTGGAGCTGACCACTATTTTCCCGGACCTCCTTCTCATACCACACTTTTACCCTCTCCAAGCTCTTGCTCATAGGACCTTTTTCTACCTTCTTCCCCTGCCTCCTCTGACCGAGATTACCCTCGTCATCCAAGATCTCCTTCTTTGTTTCTTCAACGTCTAGAGAGAGAGAGAGAGAGAGAGAGAGAGAGAGAGAGAGAGAGAGAGAGAGAGAGAGAGAGAGAGAGAGAGAGAGAGAGAGAGAGAGAGAGAGAGAGAGAGAGAGAGAGACAGAGAGAGAGAGAGAGAGAGAAGGCGAGAGAGAAGCTTCCTCTCGTCTAAGCCTTGCAAGCTTTAGAGAGATTTGTCTCTCCCCTTCCTCCTTCCCTTGCTCAGTCGAGAGTGGATATGCCCCAAGAACTCTCTTCTCTTCATGTTCTCCTCCACCTTTGCTTCATGCCCACCCCTTCCCTTGTTCTTTCTTCATGAAAAAATCCCCTTTAAAATAACCTCTCTTCCTGTTTTTAGCAGTGGTGCCGCCGTCACTGTGTGGGAACGCATACGATGATGTGGTAGACCTGATGTTGAACTGCACAAAAATCGCCAAATGCAGGGCCAAACATGGGCACTATGGCGAGCTGAGCACCTTTCCTTTCATGCTCACACTCGTATGAGCTCCCTACAACCCGCGGGGCGAGCCTATCTCTCTCTCTCTCTCTCTCTCTCTCTATATATATATATATATATATCTATCTATGCCTCGTTCCTTTCTTGGTCACTTTATCCTATTTATTCCCGTTATAGAATCCCCCTTGTTTTAATGGGCATGGGTGGCCATTTGGCCCTTTGATCCATAAAGGCACCACATTTGGCATGCACATCAATTTAGGCATTACGAGCACCAACTTGGTTTTCAACAACCCTTAACTTACAATGTCATTGCGAATTTTGTTGTCCATAACCCAAAACTTCCTCACCATAGCCATAATGGAATCTTATAACCAAGAGTGCCCAAGAGACGACATTTTTGAATTAAAAGCTTATAAAAAACTTTATGTGATTCTATAAGGCAATATTTTCAGCATATATATATAACCCAAGGCATTGCCTTGCAAAAAATTGGATCGCGTATCAATCAACATTGCAACTATATATTAAAGAATTACTAGGCACCATGTCAGACATATATCTCGCCATGATAGTGAGCACCGGCTCCACTAGCTTATCCAGCTATCAATGCACTGCAAGAGATGACATTCCGAACAAGATAATCCTCGAGCACTTATTCTACCGCTCTCCAAAACCTAGATGAACCCCAAAAAGTCTCAGATGGAACAATAACTGAGGAGACCAAAGTGATATGTAACTGGCCTCGGTGAAACTAAAACTGATAATATCTCAACTACCAGAACTTTGATTGCCGATGTCAAGAGACCTCCATGCTCCACAAAGTGAGCACTTTAGGCACATGCACTCGTATCATCCCTGACCCTTCACCTACAACTACCCAATCTGGCTCAAATCTAGAAATTGTCCCAGCTTTAAACTGTAAAGACAATCACACCATGGCTCCAATTGACGAGCTATAAAGACAATCACGGAGAGCATGTCCAACACTATAAATTTGGCTTATAGAATCACATTTTGGTTGCATTACTTACAACGCATTTTGGAGGCAGGAGATCCAATTCCAGGCATCGAAACCCACATTAAGCATATGTCTCACTCCTCTTGTTAACATAATAGTTATTACAATTGTTCATAAGTTTGGGAAAACCTCAAAAATGTATGCAGATTTGTATTTTTCAACGTGTGCCTGCAAAGTAGCACGACAACGTTGAAGTTTTATTTTTACTAAACTTTAGCATTATTATCCCTCAGACAAAACTATTTGTTATCACCTTGGTATTCACTACAATATGCCGTGCAAAAATTAATGTGGATACTGCCGACTCAAATCTAGTTTTAAATGTAAAAATCCCTAGTATAAGCATCGAAATAAGAAATGAAATCATATGATTGGTATAGATACTGGTATATTTTCCGTCAAAATACACAATGAAGCTTACGTCAATAATAGTGCTATAATAGGCATTGAAAAATAATTTTCCTATATCGACACTTTTCCAAGGTGCATTAGAACGCATATATCGATACCTGTATCGACAACAAAACCTAAAAAAAATCTAGACAGAGCGAGTAAGTATAGATTAGTAAAATTGTAAAGCATAACAAAAACACAAAATCAAAAGCTTAAACATGAAAAGTTTCCAAAAGCATAATCATAACTTCCACTCCCAAACCATAGGCACAAGGAGATGAAGATTTTATAACCATAATTAAAACATGATCCGTAGGTATAACCATAACGTGATTGCCATACTGTATTTGCAAAACCATAAACATAATCTGCATGCCATACCATAACCTACTTGTCATACCATGTAACATTTAATGGTCTAGTTACTTGTGTATAGCGGAAAATAACTTAGACATACTGAGCATTTCATTAAGAATAGATTCCTAATGAGCTTAGCAAGAGTGCTTGGATGGAGAGAGAAACAAAAGCATAACACCTAGTTAGATAGGCATAAACAATACTTCAAAAAGAGAGAGAAATTAAGCTATTAACAATAGTTGAGGACCGGATTTACATGGAGCTAGTCCCCCCTCCAAAAGGCTTACTATTATAGGTTTCCCCCATGTAGGGAGACATTTTACAATACAATACTTTGTATTCCTTCAATAACTTGTTGGGGAAAATGAAGATGGAAGCTTCAAGAACCAAGATTACACTTGAAAACACAATTTCAATTCCCTCACGGTCTCACACCCAAGACCTTACACACCTTTGAAGATGGTGAGAGCTAGCAAGGTATGAGAGTAGATCAAGAGGAAGAAGAAGTCTTCTTACGAGAAAGAAGTATTTATTCTCACATAATCACTCTTAAATAGATTAGCATGGTAGAGGAGATGGTCATGCATTGGAGCTTGGCTCTTGGTTGGATTTGCATCACAAAACCAAGAGTTGTTAGTGTAGGCCTCCCTTCTCACAAGAGCTTGGCTCTTGGTTGGATTTGCATCACAAGAGTTGTTGGTGTAGGCCTCCCTTCTCACAAGATTGGAGTAGATGATGAGCTTTCTTTAAAGCTTGAGAAGGAGATAGTCTTCTTTACTTCACACATGAATCTTTGTGTGAGTGTGTGTGTGTGTGATAATGCCTTGCAAAAATCATCCCCCTCTCTCTCTTGGTCGACCCCTCTTGCTATTTCCTCTTGCTGGCCCCTCATTGGTTCATGCCAAGATTAGCCAATAGGAAAATAGAAGCATAATTTCTAGCCTTGTGACATGTGTCCCCCTTTCCCCTTTTGTGAGAGCTTCAGGTATTTAAATAATTCAATTATACTCTCATTGGACCTCTTAGTCTTCTGGCCAATAGGAATCAGGCAAGCCCTTGGGTTGTTGAATGCTCATTGGACCCCTTGGTAGACTGTCCACTAGTCTTCTAGAGAGATTGATTTATATTGGTTCTTTTATCAAGTGTTTTTAAATGAATTAAACTAAATTTACTCTAGCCTAATTCTCATTGGTCCACCTCTATGGCCATCCAATAGGATTTGAATGAACCTTGGAGGCAACTAGGTTAGAAACCTGACATGTATTCACTATGCCCTTTGTGTAAAGGGAAGCCTTGAGTGTGTGTGTGTGTGTCTGTAATTCTCCCTCATCCCCTACAAAAATGGCTCGCCCCCTCCTTGATAGGGATGTGGGAAGACTTTTGAGTCTTCCCACAAGCATCAAAATTTCCCTAAGGCTTGACCATCGAGCATTTCATTTAATTTTGAAACCTAATATTTTTGGAAGTCTTAATGGGATAAACCCTAAAGTCTTTGACGCACCATTCATGAAAATTTCTCTTTCGCATATGATCCCTCTTTGGATCCCTATTTTCCCTCCTTTGGATCCCTACTGAGACCAGTCTACCAGCCTTACCAATATTCTAGCTTTTTCCACCCTGGTACTTGCCCATATTAAATGATCAGTTTAACATGAGAAAATCATTTAGGAGAACTAGATATTAACTATTATGAAATTACCTCTCTCTTGAAATCATATTCGTCCTCAACTAGGAAGTAGAGACGATAAAGCCTAGTCATCGGTCCGTTTGCTAGCCGGTAGAGGACCCCTATTTTACCCTATGACATCGTCCCAGAATGGATGACTAGTCCATTTGGTGCTTAAGAGTGTTAGCTACCACAAGCATGTCTACACATTAGTCTATATCAATGTTCCATAGTATACTGACAAGCTCTACTTGGTGTTCGGGAGACATCGTCTCCATACACATGATCCTAAGCATGCATACTTCTTAACATTTGTGCACAATAAAGAAAAGAGAGTCTTATAAGATAAAAACTTTGTTCATTTAAAATTTTTTACATTTGCTTACTCTAGGAAAGCATTGTAAGCATTGACAAGGTTTAGCTTATTCTTTAATTGTATGCCTTGTATCCATCTAGCATCAACAAAAGGATAGTTCTTAAACTTATTAAGATACCATCGGATAATCTTACCGCCTCTCATTGCCATGTCTTCATGTCGGAGAAGGGACTCGGGCTACAACACCTCTTCTTGGTCCTTGATCTTTTGTGGGTCTTCAACAGTTGGTTCTTGAGGTGGATCTCCTTTGTAAGGCTTTACTATGCTCACATGGAAAGCACTGTGTATGAGCCAATGACTGAAAAACTTGAGTTGATAGGCCATCTCGTTGATTGGTCTAAGAATATGGAAGGGACCATAGTACCTTTTTGCTAACTTAGCATAGTACTTTTGGTGTCCCGTAGGATTCTTGCTCGTTGTGTGCCTGAATCGGGCCTTGTGAAATTTAAGCAAGACCCAATTATTTTGTTTAAAGGCTTGAGCTCTTATGTGCTTATTAGCAGTAGTTTTTTTCCTTTGCTGTGAGATAGATATAGCATCCTTAATCTTTTGGAAAGATTCTTGTAGGTGTGGGCTATACTCATCTGCAGCAGCAAAGATCTTCGTGTGTGTACCTTAAGTAGCAGCAGAGTTTTGGATCTTCCCTCAATTACCTCCAAAGGTGACTTTCTGGTGGAGGTATGTATAGTGTTATTGAAGGCATACTCCACTAACGGTAAGTACTTCTCCCATTGGGACCTTTGACCTACTTCCATTACATAGGATTTTGGTAGATCAAGAATTGTTAGGTTAGCTATTTCACTTTGGCCATCCGTTTGCAAGTGATAGGCCAAAGATAAGTTTAGCTAAATGTCCCTAAATTCTCAAAGAGACCCTTCCAAAAATTACTGGTCATTCCAGGATCTGTATCCGACACTATGGACATTGGCAAGCCATGGTACTTGAAGATTTGTGATATAAAGAGGGTTGCCATTTGATGGGCTTTGATAGTCTTTTTGACAAGTATGAAATGTGCTTGCTTGCTAAACCTATCTACTATTGTCCATATTCCTGTATTCCCATGGATAGACTTGGGCAATCCAAAGATAAAATCCATGGATAAGCTCTCCCAAGGATCATGGTGAATTAGCGATTGGAAAAGGTTGAAGCAATCCATGTTGCTTCCCTCTATCAAACTTCGTCTTTTGGGATACCACACATTTTGAAACATACTCTTGTATGTTTTATTTCATGACAAGCCAATAGAAATATGTTTCTATCACTTTTAGGGTAGATTGAATCCGTCTATGCCCCGCATAAGGAGGAGCATGAGATTCATACAATACTTTCTCACCTAGTGAGTCAGTAAGGCATAGTCTATTGCCATAGAGAAGATAACCATCTTGTAGGGTAAATGGTTCTTCTTTCTTCCCTAGTGCAAGTTCTAAAATCACATCTCTAAAATCGGGATCAATAGCGTACTCATCTATCATAGAAGATAGATCATTGTGAGTTGCTATGGAGACTGCATTTACTCTCGGTCGTCTCGAGAGTGCATCAGCTACTTGATTATGCTTGCCAACAATGTGAGCAATATGAAAATGAAATTGCAAAAGGAAATTTTCCCACCTCATTTGTTTGTCGGAGAGATTGGTCTGCGTCATGAAGGACTTAAGGCTTTGTTGATCCGTCCGCAGAATGAAAGGAGTCCCCAATAAATAGTGCTTCCATGAGACTAGAGCATGTAGAACTGCTAAGAGTTTCTTCTCATATATTCCTAGAGCTTGCTCAATAGGATCAAGCCTTCCACTTTCATAGGCTATGGCATGCCCTTCTTGGAGCAAATCGCCTCCAAGCCAATCACCACAGGCATCACATTGGACCTCAAATGGCTTTGAGAGATCCGGTAGTGTAAGCATAAGTTGAGAGATAAGCTTTTCAAAAGCATTGTTCTCCTTGGTGGACCATATACACCTAATGTTTTTCTTTGTGAGGTCATGTAATGAACCTGCAATTTGTGAGAACTTCTCTATGAAGCGTCTATAGTATGCACACATACCTATAAAGCTTCTTAGTTCATGTATATTTCTTGGATTAGGCCATCCTTTTATTACCTATAGCTTTGATGGATCCATTGGATGCCATCTTGAGAGATAATGTGACCTAAATATAGAATCTCTTGTAAGAAAACTCACTTTTCTTTCGATTAATATAAAGTTTATTCTCTCGTAATACTTGAAATATTACCTGGAGGTGTTGCTTGTGTTTTTCTAGTGAGTTAGAGTAGGTGATTATATCATCAAAGTGTTGGAGCGAGCAACAGCTATGGGGGGTGGAGCCGAGAGCAGGCCATGAAAACAAAAGGGATGAAGAAGAGGGCGAGCACAGAGTATACGAGAGAGAGAAGAAAAATAACGCTATTTTTTTGTTGATTGATTATGCAAGAACATTAGAATGTATATAAAGCCATAGAAAGGTCATGCAAACTTAACTCTAAGTGAGTCTCTACGTGCATGCCTGTAAAAGGCGTTTCCCACAGGTACTGTAAAAAGGCTTGAACCCAACAATCCCCCCCTCAAGCCTGAACTGGACAAGCAACTCATGATACCTCAATTTTTTGGTATACTCGTCAACCGTGAGTTTAAGGTTTTCTCACAACCAAGGATTTTTGGTTTATCCATAACCTGGTGGTAGAACAATAACCCCCCCTTGAACAGATAGGGTGTAGGTCAAAACATTAGCTACCAAAAGTATTGGAGTTTTTGGTTCACTTCCAAACCTTGGGTTTAAGGTGTACTCAGTAACCTCATGAGAAGTAAAACAATGGGCTGAGAACTGACAAAACATTGGGAGGTCTTACCACTTATCTTTGTGACAGTGTCTATATCCTGTACAAATTTTGATACGATGAAAGTTGACAAGCATGACAATAACTAATGTAAAAGAAAAAATCTTTGACTGGAAAGTTTATGATGGTTTTCATAATAGACAAAAGAGGACAGTTCTATGACACCAAAGGTGACAAAAATAGATTTGAAAACTTGTACTGTAGTCTCGAAGGAGATTATTCTTGATTCTGGCAATTGTCGATGTGTCTGGTTCTTGCATATCGGAAACCTAGCTTGAAGCAAAACCATGGAATAATCACCTCTGTCTTTCTTTCTCGAGAAGCTTTAATTTTTGGAGTCGCCCTCATGCTTTTCTTCGGCATCAATAACCAAAACTTTTGTATGATGCTCATCTGTGACTTTTTAAAGAAGCTGGTAACCGTTGCTAGGTGTCACTGTTGTCGATCATCATAAACTTTCATTTAGTCTTTGAAAGATGTGTGCAGTACTGCGTGGTGTGACGGTGTTGCTTGATTGAAGATGATAGTTATCCAATCCTCGACATGACATGGCACGGCAATCCCGTGGGCACTACCCCTTGCTTGAGTTGTAGGGTTAATTACCTAAAGGCCCAAAGTTGTGGGTGGCCGTTATCTCCAAAAAAAAAAAACGAGAAGCCAAAACAGTGCGACAGTGACAGCGTGGAAGGAGATGGCGCTATACAGCGCTAGCAAGAGCTTCTGCAGTGAGGAGAACTGCTGCCCTCGGCCCTGCAACCTCCTATGCCTACAACAGGCGGCGTTTCAAAATGCTATGAAGAAATATCACCGCGTGGAGGACTACTGGTTTATAGCAGCGTGTCAAAACGCTCCACCTGCAGCAAGAACTTGCCAACGGCCGCTTGCAGCCGCCAAGCTTGTGCGCGCCTAAGAACAACCACCACAAAACCGCCACAACTTGCCACCTCCCTTGGGCTCTGCAGCGTCTCAAGATACCTACCCGCCTAGCTTGCCTTGCCTCAAGAGCACCTTGCTTTGGCCCACCTGGGCTCTGATACCAGTTGTTGGAGCGAGCAGCAGCTATGGGGGGTGGAGCCGAGAGCAGGCCATGAAAACAAAAGCGATGAAGAAGAGGGAGAGCAGAGAGTATACAAGAGAGAGAAGAAAAATAACGCTATTTTTTTGTTGATTGATTATGCAAGAACATTACAATGTATATAAAGCCATAGAAAGGCCATGCAAACTTAACTCTAACTGAGTCTCTACCTGCAGGCCTGTAAAAGGCGTTTCCCACGGGTACCGTAAAAAGGCTTGAACCCAACACAAAGAACACTCCAGTAAAGGTTTGATGAGGCCTAAATAGCTTCTCCATCAAGCGGTTAAATGTGGCTGGTGCATTAGTCAAGCCAAAGGCATGACATTGTACTCGTAAATACCGAATGTGGTACAAAATGCGGTCTTTACAATGTCTTCATCAACTATCCTTATTTGATGGTATCCACGTTTTAGGTCAATCCTACTGAAGTAGGTCGACCCTTGTAGCTTATCAAATAGGTCTTCTACCCGTGGAATGGGAAACCTATTTTTGATAGTGATTCTATTTATGCTCGATAGTTGATACACATACGATATGTGTCATCTTTTTTTTGCACTAATAACACTGGTGAACAAAATGGAGATGAGCTAGGGAAGACCACCGGGACGGCCGAACAGTTTGTATGCTAGGGCGAGGCTATAAGATAGCATGGTTGGGTGGGAGACTATCACACACATTACTCTTATCCTTTCACCAAGCTATTCTTGGGAAAGGGGGACAGTGGGTTGCATGTGCATGCGTTGCGTATCTTCTCTCCCACGATCTATAGATAGGGACAATAATGCCCCCGTAGTGCATAAAAAATAAGACAGGCACGGAGTTGTGTGTGGACCACGAGAAGGTAGACAACGGACGTGAATGTAGCCGCTCCACCTATGTCCTCCACAACGCACGACTAAGACGGGCGACCCAGGAAAACTCGATCGGCAACTCTACGGCACCAAGGCTCCGTTGGTTGCATACATAGGAAGGCCCTCTAAACCCTTGCATGAAGGAGGGTTGAACCCACCCCATGAGGGTAAGAGGCCAACACTCTACCATCCACGCTATTGAGCCGGAAAGATACATTACTTGAGTTGACAAAGATATCTAGAAGAAAAGGAAAGCTACAAACTTCAAGAAAGTAGTTTTACCCTTCCTTTTTACTTCTTAGAGAAAGACAAGTTTTCCTCCAAAAGTCCTTTTTCTTCAAGGAGGAAGCTTCACACGTGAACAAAAGCCTTCACAAAAAGGCGAGTTTTTTTTGTAGAGTCAACGAAGGTATTCTTACAACGAACGCGATGTGAAGTGCTACAATTTTCACAAGAGGAGGATTGCATGTAACGCAAAAATCACCGAGCATAAAAAACACAAATACTTCAAGCTTTACAAGATACAAGTTGACATTTTTTTTCTATCTACATTAGCAGGTGTTTACCATGGCCAAGGAGGACATCCCACATACACACGCTTTTGATTTTGAGCACGTATATCAAAATTCAAGCACCATGGGTACTGACGACATTAATATGCGTGACGCTGATGATCTATGAGATCATGGCCTTGTAGATATGGCTGCTTTCAAGACTCTCGAAAATCGCCAAAGCGTACTTGAACGCAGCTTCTTTGCACTAAATGCAAATGTTACAAATCTTATTGAGCTACTTGTGAAATTTATGAATTTTCAAATAGCTCAAGGAGCCCCAATTGGCATGGTTCATGGAACCCAAGTTTGCACGACTCAAGGAGTCCAAGAGACAAGTGCTTCAAAAGATGCAGAAGGTAGCAATGTATTACTTAAAAATATCACCATACAGGCTGAGTTGCACGATGAAGAGCATGATCGCAACAAGGATGCACTCAATACGTTCTTACATAAATGGAGTGATATTCATAGGTTGAGACACACCCTGGATATAAAGACAGCTATGGAAACAAGTTTATCTCTTAAAGGCGAGGCCTATAAGTGATGGATGACATTTTGAATAGATGCTCTAAACTGTTCTATACTGTCATTGTCAAAAACTACTTCAAACTCGCCACCATATAAATAGTGTCGCCACTTTTGTAAAGCGTGAATTATGGCATAGAGCTCTCTCTCATAGACATAATACTTTGGTTGAGATCTATCCATCTTTTTTCTTTTAAAGGCTATAGGTATTCCCTCCTAGAGAAGTACCACATCAATTGCTTTATCACTAGCATCAGTCTCTACCACAAACAACTTAAGTGGGTCAACGGTTTCTAAGATGGGAGCAATGGCTACAACTACCTTGACTTGTTCAGAACTGCGTTATTGGGCTTCTTCGCAAGAGAAGGTCTTACCTTCTGCTTTAAGTTGATTCGTCATACGAACAACGATTTTGACACAATCATGGATATATTGTTGATAAAATCCAACCATGCCTAAGAAGACTTTAAGCTCCTCAATCGTGTTGGGATGTGGCCATCAAAGAATGACAACGACCTTGTCAATGTCCATCTTGATTCCTGAATAAGAGATCACATGACCGAGGTAATGTATCTATGTTTGAAAGAAATTGCACTTGCTTTGCTTAGCAAACAGAGCACAAGTTTGTAGCTGTTCGAACACTAATCGTAAGTGTTCTATGTGTTCATCTTTAGTTTTATTGTAAATGAGAATTTCATCAAGGAAAGCACAACAAATTTTCCAAGATAGAGACGTAAGACACTATCCATTAGTTTCATAAATGTAACTGGAGCACTGGTTAAACCAAAAGGCGTAACCAAAAATTCAAAATTCCCGAACCGTGTTCTAAAGGTAGTTTTAGAGATATCTTTCAAAAGGATATGTACTTGGTGGTATCCTGAACAAAGATCTATCTTTGTGTAGTATCTTGCCCCATGGAGTTGATCAAACAACTCATCCACCCGAGGTAGAGGATACTTGTAGAATTGTGTAATTCCTGTAATGGTTTTTTTACAACAATTGAACGTTGCTCAATAGAATTGTCAACACTTTGATTATCATTAAATTTCATTGCACTTTACATACCATAACTAGAGTTCACAAAACTTTTCTCTTGAGAAATCACAAGACTCAAAGACAAGCAATAACACAAAAAGACATAATCTATTAAATCTTCTTTCTATAAAATAGAAAGCTCACCTGTACATATTAAGAGGTGCAAATGTATATTTTTCTCACCAAGAAAAATCACATGTTTACCATTAGTCATAAAGGATAACGAGTTGTGTTCATAACTAGTGTCGAATGTGTTTCCTAAACCATGTAGCCACTCCCTTACTAAAACTACATCATCACGGTCCATGTTCATAACTTGAAATTCAAGGTTCATCATATGATCTTCAACAATAAGCTCAACCCCTTGAACTATCGTGTCCCATAATTCTTTATCATTTCCAGACATTTTTTCTTCCCCATACTTGTGGGAGCAGGGAGTTTGTGTAACTTCAATTTCTTGACTAGCTTGAGTTGCACCACCATCCACTAAAATACGATCATATTGTCCGTTAATAGTGTCATGCATGTGAATGAACTCATGGGGACCAAAGGTGGACTGCCACATTAAAACATGCACACAAAACTTGTGCTTTTCTTCCATATGAAGAACCTCTACAACACAATATTTAGGAGATGAATCTAATGTGAGGTGTTGCACAGTGTGCATAGCCTTTTATTTGCCCTGCAAAAGAGGACAATCCTTCTTGTTATGTTGGTCTGAAAGACATCTGAAACACAAATTGTGTTTCTTGGCATGCTCAAAATCAGCAATGCTGAGAGACCCATGTGGAGTATCTAGTGATTTCTTAGGCTTCTTAGCCTCTTGTGGGCGTGGAGAGGTAGATTTTGTCTTATTCCTCTTGGAACGTGTGGGAGATCTACCTTGCCATTTGCTCTTAGCCATATTTCTCTTAGCAAAAGTCTTAGAATAGGGAACATTTCCGATCTTTTCTTGTTCATAATCATATCTTTGGGCATGACCGATGGCTTCTTCCAATTTTTTTGGATGTTGGGTCTTGACATGAAGACAATAGTCTTTGTCAAGACTCCTATTCAAATCCCATGTATTTTGGAATTCATCTAGACCTTCTGGTTTTAATATAATTTCTTAATACTTGGAAATATACTGAGTGAGAGAGAGTCCAGACATGCGGCATGCATCCCATGCTAACTATGATAAACAATTTTTATCCTCCTCATTGGAATCCGAAAACTCTTTGGAGAGAGAAGATTGAAACGCAGCCCAAGATGGAGACAATATCGCAAGGGGCGATATAATGTAGTAGCATATGCACTAAGTCGAATGCCTCAAATTAATTCCCTTGCTTTCATGGAAATAAAGAGTGAATTTTTGGAGTCATTACATGGTAAGTGCTCACAAGATCAATCATATGCTAAAGTGTGGAGTGCAGTATTAAGAAGGAATCCCATTAGGAGAAATATGGACCTTGCATGGGCCTTGTAAGGAATCTTAATTTTTAGGGATTAAGGCTAATGTTGTGTGAGATTAAGGGGGTAAGGGCATTGAAGAAGTTAGTTTTGAGTAGGCTTTTCTATCCATTTTTAATACACAAATGTAGGATGTGGACCTAAGGGGTTACCCTCTCTCTCTAGCTTTTCTAAAGTGAAGGAAGCATAGGGGTGTGACCACATCAGCAAAAACGTGGGACAATGAGAGTCAAAATTTGACTTTAAAAAAAAAACACATTTTTTAGTTATTGTTTACTTAAAACTCCCTTCCAAATATATACATATCCAAAAATCATTTTCTGATCCATTTTTTAATCCACAAGCTTAGAAAGTCCATTTTTTCAAAAAATCTTCCCCCCCAAAAAGTAAAAAACACTTTGTTCTCTCCTCCTCCTTCCTCCTGCCCAATCTCTCCCTCCCCCGCCTCCCTCCTTCTCTCCTCCCATCTTTCTCAATCTCCCTACCCCTCCCCCTCTATCTTTTCATCCTTTGCTTCGTCACGCAACAGCTTCCATGGTGCTCATGGACATCACAAATGTTTTGCTTCCACCACCACGTTGGAAACGAGGAATAAGGAAGACACCCAGCACACAAAATATTTTCCTCCCTATAGCCCATGGATTCCACAACACCCCTAACCTCTCAAATAACACCTTCAAATTGGTTAATTTGCACTAACAACTCCACTTTAGCATACAAAAACAACTATCTCACACCTTGCAAAAAACACCCCATAGCACAAATGCACCCACACTGCTCAACTCACCCTTTCCAACTCACAAAACACTCCTAATCTTCCCTCTTGCTAGCACTTTTCAAGCTACAGGCAAACCCTTTGCAAGCAATGGCCAATACACGAAGAGCAAGAGAAAAGGAGGGGAATAGGGAGAAGCAACACAAGGGCTAGGGGCAAATAAGTGGTATTATTGCATAGGGGAGTAGTACAATCGATTATGCAGCTTCAATGGCAAGCTTAGCACCACACAAGCTTCAAGATTCCAATCATACACTCAAGCAAAAAAGTCCTCAAATTTTCGCATTTACATCCTTTTATAGGGGTGCCTCTAGGAGGTCCAAAAAAAGAAAAATGGATGAGTTTCTCCTCCCGTGGCCTTCACTTAGATCTTCTTTTAGAATTTGTTTGCATTGCCAACACTTGGCATATTTGATTTTTGAAAAAAATTGCATGGTGTACACCTTGGTTCTTTGTCCCTTCCTTTTGGCCGCCGGATTTCCTCTTGGGCCTTTGAATTCTCCTCTCTTGCCTTGGCTTGACTTTATCTTTGGATGTACTTGGCCTTGCCCTTTAACTGCCCCTATAGGCTCCCCTCTCTGCAACCAGACCCCTCCCCTCCTTGAGCAATAGCAATGTTGCTATTGGGGGGGGGGGGAGGGGGGTACACCCCTTTCCTAAAAAAGTTTGGCCCTTAGCGGGTGTGGGCACCAACCCTTAACTGCTACATCATCATTGTGAAATTACACCCCACGACGGTGCCCGTAGGCGTGCCACCACCTCTGCATTGCCAAAATCGCCACCAAACGCCACCGTGCGCCGTGCGCAGCGCTCGGTAGGGCCGCAACACGCACGCCATAGCCCTTGGAGGGAGATCTCCTCTCTCTCCCCCCTCTTGTGATACCAAAAGATGTCACGGTCGAGATTATATACCGTGCCACCCTCCGTGTTCACTGCGCATGTGGGATAACTACTCGGCCATGTGGCATCCCATAAAGCTTAAGCCTTCAAGGCTTTGGAAAACCACCTTCTTCTTTTTAAAAAAAAACCAACTTTGTTTCCTCTTTCTTGCTCTGGTTGCTCATTGGCCCTTGATGGTCCATTTTTTGAACCGTAAAACCGGGTCGCAACCTCACCGTGCTGACTTGAAGATGCCCGGCTCCAACCACATTTCGGGATTTCCCAATACCTCATACTAAGGGCGCAAAAATCAATCCAAGCATCTACAACCAACTTTGGACAAAGACACCCAATCTTCTAAATGCTGTAATTTTTTGCTCCGGACTCTATTTGACATGCAGTCACTTCTTCCTAGCTCCGTATGAGGCACACCCAGCTGTAGAACTTCGTCGGTGCTCAAAAGATGCCAGATGGCACATTCTCCAATGCGGCCAAGTGGGCTCAGACCCGGCCCCCGAGAAAACTTCAATTGATCATACCCTATAAACCATGTCTCCGATTCGCAATCTAAAAAGACGGGTAGGCTCCATGAATTGAGCTCTACATACTTGTACCTCGATTTCCACTTGGATTACCTGTCTTCAACTGCCCTGTCTGGTAGGAATCTGCAAACCACTATGAAACCTTCAATAACTTGGGCTCCGTAGCTCGGTTTGATGAACCATCTGGACCTTATCCTTTAGCACTTCAAGCTCTTCATTCCTGGACCCAAAAGCTTCACTTTGCATCTCCTTCACATGCTACCCAAATTAGCGCCTCATGGAGCCTTTATTGGCCTATAAGCCGCATCATGCATACAATTCCACTGCTACTCCAACCCTTTGCCATGATGCGGCTTATATTGGCCTATAAGCCGCATCATGCCATCCCATGATTTTCCTAGCTACTCCAGCCCTTTGCCATGCCTCTAATTGCCTGCATACATCTGTCCATGCCACCTTCTAGAGTCAACACACTTTGGCTGCACCATCAATGCCCACCCCCCTGTTGAGCATTTATGCTCAACAACATAAAAGCTTTATTCTCTTTCTAACTGCAAAACCTGGCACACGCTATGAGAAAACTAAAACCATATGTACACTGTTTTATTGCACTCTATTGCCAAACCCACCGTGTAAGGTAGTCTATGGCCACTACCACATATTTCTTACCGCTCGTATTGCTGACTTGGGCAATGGACCAATTGCATCCAAACCCCACTTTTCAAAGGCATCATGTGCAATGATAGTCCCTTGTTGCTCGGCTACTAGTCGTATTTCACCCATCACTTGGCATTGATGGCACATCTTGCACCAATAATGCACATCCTGCACAACAGAAGGCCACCAGAACCCACTTCTTAAGATACGAAACAAAACTTGACTCTTACCCTGATGACTGCTTTCCTCGTGGCATTGCTCCAGTACCATGCCGATCTCTTCTTTGTAAAGGACATGACGTAGCACCCCATCTCGACCGTGCACCATAAGATCTTCGCTAACAAGAGTGAACCTTTTAGCCTTTTGAACAACTCTCCTCTTTTGTAGCTTGGAAAGCCCGTCGGAACATTGACGTGTACTCAAGAAATCATCAATATCCTTCAAAGTCTCTCTACCTATATAATTGGTCGGCCCCACATACAAACTCGACACTTGAGTCTGAACACGACTGCTAGCCAACCGATCTGCTTCCTGGTTTTGTTCTCTCCTCACATGTTTGAACTGCACTGCTTCAAAAAACTTCAACAACTTCTTTATGAAAAAAACCAATTCTTGAGAGAATCCCTCTTTACCTGCCATTGGCCCAAAGGTTGTTTGATAACTAGTAGAGTATCACCTTTTACGACCAACCTTGATATGTCAAATTCAATGCATTGCTTGAGCCCCAGGTGTAAAGTAAGATATTCTGCTTCATTGTTGGTATGCACCTCCTCCAAGTCGTAAACTTTCGAAAAAATGATTGTGCCGTGCGGATCTTGAATGACTACACCTCCACCTGCTTTCTGTGTTACTCGTCTGTAAGCGCCATCAAACCACATCGTGAAGGCCCCTTCCAAGTTAGGTTCCTCCTTATCCTCCTCTTGTACCACCCTTGGATACATTGGTAACTCAACCTCCTTGTTGACTAGGATATCCGCCAAATGAGACCGCCGAGTGTGATCCACTTTGAACTCAAACTCAAACTCAAACTCTTGAAGCTCGATTACCCACTTCATGATTCGCTTCCCTGGCTTCAAGTGTAGCACCACTTCAGGCAAAAGATTGTTAGCAGTCAATACATAAAACTTCCAAATGACCAAATATACTTTGAACTTTTTGCAGGCAAAGACCAAATACATCACCCACTATTCTGCCTCCGTATAAGTAGCTTCACCTAGACTAATGACCCTGCTTTCGAAATAAATAGGCTTATAACTCCTTCCTACCTTTTGTGGCAATACTACTCCGATAGCCACCGTTCCCACCGTCATAGAAATATAAAAATCATCCTCATGATTAGGAGGACATACTATAGGTAACTAACATATAATACCTTTTACTTTATCAAAGGCCTCTTGAGCTTCCTCATCCCACTGAAATCCATGCACCTGTTGAGCCCTTTTCTGAAGAGGGTAGACATATTGAGATAACATCCAAAAAAAACGGGATAAATACTTTAAATTATGCACGAATGACGCCAATTTCATAATTTAAATACTTTAAATTATGCACGAATGACGCCAATTTCATTGCACTGGTTGGAGGCTCCATAAAAACCAATGCTTTCACCTTCTCTGGGTCTGCTTCAATTCCGTTCTGTGATACCACATGACCCAGCAACTGAACCCTTGGTTGTGCTAGCTTTCACTTCTTTGGATTCACTTGACCTCCTTCTTCATCTAGCCTTTGAAAACACAGCCTTAACTTGGACAAATGTTCTACCCTAGAACTATAGCAACCAATATGACCCATAAACACTCTGATGAACTTACCCAAGTAAGGCCCGAACACCTTGTTCATCCAATCTTGAAAAGTCGCATACACATTCACCAATCCAAAAGGCATCCTGCGTTAGGCAAAGCAACCCCATGGAGAAATGAAGGTAGCTTTAACTCGTCCTCCAAAGCAATACCGATCTGAAAATACCCTCAAAATCCATCCATAACGGAATGACGTTCATGTCCGGTAGCCTGGTTTGAAATCTCATCTTGAAATGGAAAAGGGTAATGATTCCGCTTGGTTGCAGCATTCAAAGGCTTATAATCTACACATACTCACCACTTTCCATTTTTCTTCGAGGTAATGACAAGAGGAGAAACCCACTCAGACTCCTTTATTGGATATATAATACCTGCCTCGAGCAACTTGTTGATCTCCTGCCATAGAGCTTCCTTGTGAATATCTCCCAACCTTCTGAGCTTCTGTGCTTTTGGCCTGTATCCTTCTTTAAGTAGAATCTGATGCTCCACTCCTTTAGCTCCCCTCAGATCCTTATACTCCGTTGCAAATAAGTCTGGGTAGGATGCACATAGGTCCATATAGCCTTCCCTCTCCTGCTTTGTTAAATCTGAACCTAGCATATCTTCCACCTCTTTAGCTTGCAGACTACAAATAAGAACTTGCATACCTCTCTTTGCAGTGGTAGAGTCTACTGTGACTCCGAAAAAATTTGTATCCAGCTTTAATAAATCCTCATCACTCTCTTCCTCTTTGACACTGGTCAACCCTTCATCACAAGTAGACTCCGTTTCGTACTCATAACTGGTGATGAAATCTTGATTATCTCCACCTGCTGAGGGATGAAAATGACTTTCCTTGATCTTTAGATCCAACACAATTTGTCCTTCATTTTCCTGATCAGGCAAGGTGAACACCCCAGTCCCCCAATCTTGCTTGGCTCCAATTGCCAACATCCATGGCCTCCCCAATATAATTGGATAAGCATTCTCTCCTGCTTTCATGACAAAAGAATCAATTAAGCATTCAATTTCCATAACCTTTACCTTCACATCCTGTGCCACTCCTAAACAATGAGCTTTGGCATGATTAGCCATCCTCATTCGCAGATTGGATATGACAACAGTTTTAATGCCAATATCCCTCATAGCCGACTCTGTATAACACAGACTTGGGCACCACCATCGATGTAGGCTTGAACCTATTTCTTCTTCTCAATCAAAACATCCACCACCGGAAGCACATCGGTAGGACTCCCCACTTTTAAGGCTAGATTCTGTATTGTATGCACCTCTCCTCCCACTTGAGGAAGCCTCGTGCTGACAGTGGTTGACCATTGCCTTCTTAACTTAGGGTTTAATGCAAGCAATTGCCCAAAAGTGATGTTACCCTTTTGATTTTGAACATCTCTTACCAAATCATACTCCGAATTACTGCGTCCCAACTGAAAATCATTTTGGGTAATTCTTTGTCTTTGCCTTCTTGTGCTTGGCTCTGGATGCTCTCTACCTTCATTTACCTTCTCTTTCCCCTTCTTTGCTCTAGTTTCTTGCTCCGTCTCAGTCTCCCTGTCACCTCGTGCTCTTTTGTTGGCCATGATGTCAACCTCCTGCCTATCAACACCAATAATGTTAACCCTTGGTATTTCATAATTACCTGATGGAGATACCTGTGCTTGGTTTTCAACCTCTTGCTGCCCTCTTTCGCCAATAAACTGTGCTTGACTACGACCTCGACCAAATAGAGGATACATGCCGCCCCTTTCCCTTGGTGGGTGAAGGAAATCTGGAGCATAGTGGCCCTCCTCTCCACAATTGTAGCACCTACCAGGCAATTGCCTATATCTTCCTCTTCATGTCCTTGCTTGACCTCTGTCCATAACACTTAAACGCAACTCTTGCATTTAATCAGATAAATCTTGAACTGTACGTACCCATTGTTGAGGAACGGTTGCTACCCCTCGATTGGGCTGATTCTCCATTTGAACTTCTTCTCTCGGATTCGAAGTCGGATTGGGAACCATCCCCTCATATCCCAATACACCTTGCTCAATCTTCTTCTTTATTTTACGGCTTTTAGACCGCGCAATAGCAATTGCCCCGTTGTAATTCTCCCGGCCCTCGAAATCCACCTTTTCACGAACTTTGGGATGTAAACAAGACATAAACTTTTCCAATTTAAAGTACTCACCACCATTGACCAATTGCATGGCCACTGCAAAGTCCCTCCAGCACTCTTCGAAGCGGGCAAGGAAGACACTAAATTCCTCATTCATGTCCTGCTTCAAATTTTTCAACCTTGCATCCAAGTCGACAGGGGACACCTCTTTTTGAAATTCTGAAAACGGGCCCGCAAAGCCGGCCACATAATTCTTGGCTCTCCCTCCAACGCATAGAACCCTGTCTTTGCTTTTCTCCACATCAAGAACGAGATCGTTTTCATCTTGCTATCTTCATTCGGCATATGCAGTGATAGCATATACAACTCAACATCGGCCATCCACTCTTCCGGATCTCCTTCTCCAGCAAAAAATGGTCCATACCTATCTATTGCCATCTCTCCTTGATGAAAATAACCGTCTATGATCAACACCGACGAGCAATTAATAGCTCCTCAGTGGGGGCACCAGAAGAGGGAGAGGGGGAATAGGAAACACTTCCAACACACAAAATATATGCCTCTCTATAGCCCAGGGATTCCACAACACCCCTAACCTCTCAAATAACACCTTCAAATTGGCTAATTTGCACTAACAACTCCACTTTAGCATTAATCAACTATCTCACACCTTGCAAAAAACACCCCACAGCACAAATGCACCCACACTGCTCAACTCACCCTTTCCGACTCACGAAACACTCCTAATCTACCCTCTTGGTAGCACCTTTCAAGTTGTAGGCAAACCCTCTGCAAGCAAAGGCCAATACACGAAGAGCGAGAGAAAAGGAGGGGAATAGGGAGAAGCAACACAAGGGCTAGGGGAAAATAAGTGGTATTATTTCATAGGGGAGTAGTACAATCGATTATGCAGCTTCAATGGCAAGCTTAGCACCACACAAGCTTCAAGATTCCAATCATACACTCAGGCAAAAAAGCCCTCAAATTTTCGCATTTACATCCTTTTATAGGGGTGCCTCTAGGAGGTCCCAAAAAAGAAAAATGGATGAGTTTCTCCTCCCGTGGCCTTCACTTAGAGCTTCTTTTAGAATTTGTTTGCATTGCCAACACTTGGCATATTTGATTTTTGAAAAGATTTGCATGGTGTACACCTTGGTTCTTTGTCCCTTCCTTTTGGCCCCCGGATTTCCTCTTGGGCCTTTGAATTCTCCTCTCTTGCCTTGGCTTGACTTTATCTTTGGATGTACTTGGCCTTGCCCTTTAACTGCCCCTATAGGCTCCCCTCTCTGCAACCAGACCCCTCCCCTCCTTGAGCAATAGCAATGTTGCTATTGGGGGGGGGGGGAGGGGGGTACACCCCTTTCCTAAAAAAGTTTGGCCCTTAGCGGGTGTGGGCACCAACCCTTAACTGCTACATCATCATTGTGAAATTCCACCCCACGTCGGTGCTCGTAGGCGCACCACCACCTCTGCACTGCCAAAATCGCCACCAAACGCCACCGTGCGCCGTGCGCAGCGCTTGGTAGGGACGCAATACGCAGCCCTTGGGAGGGAGAGCTCCTCTCTCTCCCCCCTCTTGTGATACCAAAAGACGTCACGGTCGAGCTTATATACTGTGCCACCCTCCGTGTTCACTGCGCATGTGGGATAACTACTCGGCCATGTGTGTCCCATGAAGCTCAAGCCTTCAAGGCTTTGGAAAACCACCTTCTTTTAAAACTTAACCAACTTTTTTTCTCCTTTCTTGCCCTGCCTGCTTATTGGCCCCTGATGGTCCATTTTGTGAGCCGTAAAACCTGGCCGCATGCTCACCGTGCCGACTTGAAGATGCCCGGCTCCAACCGCATTTCGGGATTTCTCAATACCCCATACTGAGGGTGCAAAAATCTATCAAAGCATCTGCAACCAACTTTGGACAAAGACACGCAATCTTTCGAATGCTGTAATGTTTTGCTTCGGACTCCGTTTGACATGCAATCACTTCTTGGTAGCTCCGTATGAGGCACACCCTGTTAAGTATAGAGCTTGATTTACCCTTGTAATTTTTTGTGGTAAAAGCGCACATTTGTAAGGTCCCCATTATGAGGAGAAGCCATCGTGCGTGAAGGTAAATCACTCACCAGAAACCAAAATTTTCAGAGTAAAAAACCAGGGGCGACTTTAGGGGCCTCGGGGGCGGAAACCAGGGGCGACTTTTTTTTCCCTCAACGGAATATTCCTTTTCGCCGGAATGTTATGGCCGGACGGCGGCCGGAAAGTGGTCGGAAAACAATCGTCGATTGGCCGGTGGCTGGTAGTCAATGGCCAATGGCCGGTGGTCGGAAGTCAATGGCCGGTGGCCGGTGGCCGAATTCAAAAGCGGACTTGTCTTCTCAAGGGCGGCCACACATGGGCGGATTGGAGGGTCCGATTTGGACTTATTCGCACAAGGGCGGCTACACATGGCTGCCTCTCATAAGAGAGGGAAGCCCTTTTGGCCTATGAAAGGAGGCCATGTCTACACACATTTCATAGTGTGAAGTTGATGCAACAAGGTGAGTGTGAGGTGGTGAGAGTGAAGCAAGGCGGCAGCTCCATTAAGGGTATAATCCCTTTGTAAACTACTTCTTGTTTTGAAGTACTAAAGCCATTGAGTGGCTACTTTCCCGTGGACGTAGCCCACATTGAGTGAACCACGTATATCGTGTGTACTCTCTCTCTCTCTCTCTCTCTACTCTATAATCTCGTGTATGTAAATATGTCTCTCTCCATTAAGTAATCTACTCAATTATCTATTTAGCTACGTCTTATTTCCTAACAACTGGTATCAGAGCAAGGTTTGATCATAGCTAAATTATCTCAAGGAAAGGATTCCTTGAATCGAGTGGGAGTTATGGCGGAGGAAGGGAAGCTCAAGATTGAGAAGTTCAACGGCAAAAACTACCAACATTGGAAGATGCAGATTGAAGACTATCTCTACCAGAAGGACCTCTATTTGCCACTAGGCGGTCTTGCGAAGAAGCCCGCAACAATGGCAGATAAAGCATGGATTTTCCTTGATTGAAAGGCACTGGGAACAATCCGGTTAAGCTTGGCGTCAACGGTGGCCTTCAATGTTTCGGAGATGAAGACCACGGAGGACTTGATGAAGTCACTTGACGACTTCTACGAGAAACCATCGGCATCCAATAAGGTATTTCTTATGAAGCGCTAGTTCAATCTAAAGATGGCAGAGAATGGTTCAGTTGCAGAATACCTAAATGACTTTAACACAAACATAAGTCAACTTCCATCGGTGAAAATCAATTTCGATGATGAAGTGCGAGCTCTCCTTATACTATCATCTCTACCGGATAGTTGGGACAGCTTTGTGATGGCTGTAAGTAATTCTATCTTTGGTACAAATACTCTTAAGTTTGATGATGTTGTGGGTGTTCTCCTAAGCGAGGAAATACGAAGGAGAAGCACAGGAGAATCATCAAGTGTTGCATTGTTAGTGGAAACAAGAGGAAGGCCTAAGGAGAGGTTTAAGAACCAAAAGGGTCGTGATCGCTCAAGACGGAGCAAGTCACGCACAAAGACAGTTCTTGAATGTTGGAACTCCGGCAAGAAGGGCCAAGTCAAGAAGGATTGTTGGTCCAAGAAGAAGAAGGAGACGGAGTCTCAAGACAACAAGCCAACATCGGAGGCCAATGTGGCAGGTAAAGTAGAGCAAGATGCTCTAATTCTCTCATTAGACAATGTGTCTGATTCCTGGATAGTAGATTCCGGGGCTTCATTCCATGCGACACCACACAAGCAACATTTCCAAGACTACACCAAAGGTAATTTTGGGTATGTATACTTGGGAGATGATGAATCTTGTGAGATTTTTGGCAAAGGTACATGCCTTTGCTTGCTTTCATACATCTGTCCATGCCACCTTCTAGAGTCGACACACTTTGGCTGCACCAACATACTCCGCACACCAAAAGCATACATATTTGCTTACCCACGGCGTTTGCACCAAAGATCGTTGTTGAGGGTGATCAAAGGTCATCATAGGAACTTCGTGCCGCTCATGAGACCAATGTTGACATTTGGGTGGATGGCCATTTGTACCATTACGATCCTATAAGCCGCTTCTATCCATCCTTTAATAGCCTTTTAACATTTCTTCAATTTCTTGGGAGGGGAGAAGCAGGCTTGTTAGGCTATTGCAAGCGGTTGTGTATGGATGCAGGTGATTCTTTGCATATGTGGATGTACGAATGTCAAGATCTTCACCTCAAGACGAAGGCATTACAAGATAGTGTTGCCTCTTCAAAGAGGGTGGTTGAAACTCTTCAACAATAAATGCAAGAAAAGGAATACCCCATTAAGAATCTTGCCAACACCATCACATACTTGAAAGAAACACCCCTTGGTGCAAGGGAATGCAAACGCACGTATTCATCCCATTGAAACTCTTGCACACTCGGGAGGAGCACGCAAATAATGAGTGACAGCCATAAGGTGATTTGGTCTTTACTTGTATGATGCATTCTTACTTCACACTATTTTCTAACAATTTTTTTTATTGGTTGCTAGAAACTTCATCTAGGAGGCATGCGGTGGAACAAGACAAGATGATTGATCCAACCTTGTCACTAGTTGTCTCAATACCCAGGATGTGATTTCTATCTTACAATCACTTGGAGGTAAGCACATTAAGGGTGCAGTCACCAAGGACCTTATGCGTAAATTGAAAAATGTGGTTAGTGATGATGACGTACAACAAGCTTGTGATGAGGCTGGAATTAGCACCAAAGCCTATCAGGCTATTTTCCAACTCCTAAAGGATTCCCTCAAAGAGCATGGCATTGTGGAAATCCTATTTTTCGTTCCTCACCAGGTGAACCTCGCAAAGAAGGCCACAAACGAAGATGTGTTCTCCCACATTGGGACATACCTACACATTGAGGACACAATGCCAACTTCCCTTTATGCTTCATGTGCAACAAAGACAAGGGGGAAAGGTAAGAAATAATCCATAAGACCTTCGGAGAAGGGGTTCCCTTACACAATGTGGAACAATATTTTTGTGGACCTTAGAAGACTTCAACAAGACATGCTTAGATTTTATGAGCTACCTAAAGAAGGTGACACTCTATACTTTTTTCTTTTGGTTTTGTTCTTATCATAGACTATTTATTTTGTAGTACTTGGCACAAAGGTCTTGGCACTATTTATTTTGTAGTGCTTGACACAAAGGTCGCTTTTGTGTTGAAACTCGATGAGTGTCAAATAGTGAAAGGTTGAAGGTTAGAGAGGCTAAGTGTCACTCTAATGAATGAGGCCCTTTTGCAAACCAAGCGAAGGGATTCAGTCGAGCCATCTCCCATCCCGTCTTTTAGCGTGCAATCAGAGAAAGAAGTTTGGTGGTTGGGTGCTATTGAGGTGCCCAAAGAGACCAATGGAGTACATTCAATGGATTTTTGAGAGAACTCCATGGATCACAGAAGTAATACACTCCCAAATTGCAGGTCAGAAATTAGAGGAAGAGGGTTTTGGTAGCTATGATGTGGAGTGGCACTTAGGTGGGGACTCGAAGACCATAAGTGTTTTCTTGGCTGCAAACAAGGGGCTTCTTCTCTCATGCCTTGTCAATTTTGCACTCGAGGGTACAAACCTAACGGACAAAAATCACACAAGAGCACTGCAAAGGTCGGTTCCATGCTTCCATGGCAAGGGCATGGAGAACAAGGGTTGGATTGTCATGATGTCGGAGATGAAGCTAGAGAATGGGAAGTGTCTATTCTGAGATGTCCCATGCTCAATGCCCCAAACCGTGATCAAAAGGACCATGCTTGGAATCCACTCTTTCCATTTCCTCTATCGAATGTACATTTTTGTACATTACACGTATTCATGCACATTTTTGGTAGGCTATTGAAGCTCCGCATTGACTATGCTTTCACAATGAAACCATTAGAAAAGTCCTCGGAAGCGATCGAAAGAGTGGAGGTACTCTTGACTTCCATTGGCTGTCAGGGTGGAAATGTATCTATCATTGCTGCAAAGAACACAGGGGAGGCCCATGAAATTGCTCAACAAGTGTCAATGAGTGGACAAAAAGCCAAACACTTTTTGAAGAAAGTTTCCCAAGGAAAGACAAGTCGATATGCTGCTCAAAACAGCTCCAACCAGCAGGCAGGTAACCTTTGGAAGCTTTGGAAGGAGTTATGCAAAGCTACTACTGACAATGATTCAAATGGCAAGCTTGCAAACAAGCGCAAGCAAGTTTGGGCACATTTTGATAAAATGGTCAAGCTTATGGGCCTTAACAGCACAACAGAAGAACAATGCCAATCTTTTCAAGAAGCTTTGGAGGATTTTACCAAGGTCTCCACCCTTTCTTGGGGTGAAAATAACATTACACATTACATGGTAAGCCATGTTATATGGGGAATTTACTACAAGGGATTGTTTCATTAAATAATGTGGATCGTTTACTCATGTGAACAACATATCTTGTTTGCGCATGGTGCATTTTTTATGCACAAGTATGGATCGCTTGAAATTTTTAGCACTCAAGACATGGAGAAGTCCCATTATCGAGCAAGGGGAGTGTACTTAAAAAATACTCAACATGGTGCTGGAATGGTGCAATCCAATTATTTGGAGGAGATGTTCAACTGGTTTTTTTGCACAACATTTGCTCATAAGCTCACAATGGAGCGTGCGCGAGAATCCAAGATTGCTATTGGAGTGCGGAAATGGAGTCTTCAAGAGCATAGCAACAAGTGGCAAATGTTGCAAGGTGTTGGGGTTAAGGCCTATGTGCCTTGACCGGTCGCCCAGGTCATGGGCATCCGCCCACTGTTACCCTATACTTATAGTGAGTATACTGTATAGGGGGAGCTGCCACTTCACAGTCTCCCCACCCACATTGTGTGTGTGTCTCCTCTCTCTCTCACTCTCCGTCTGTCCCCTTCAATTGGTATCAGAGCTATGGTGACCGCGGAGAGAACGACGACTTCGAGAGCTTCGAAGCGATAGCTCGCTCGCTCTCGACGGTAGAGAGATTAAGAAATCTCGGAAGCTTTGTGAGAATGCAATGGGAGCTTATGAGCTCAGTTGAGAGTGATGTATGCTCTTGTGGAAGCTCAGAAAGGAGTGTGGAAGATTGTGTGTAAGTGAAGGTGCTGCCCTAAAACTGTGTGCGCAGTAGCACTGTTTTCAGATTCGTTTTTCTCCTTGTAGAATGCAGATCTTAGAATTCTGTATTCGTTTTTTTGGAGCACACAGGTGGAGCTTCTTTCACTGGTTTTCACAGGATACTTTGGCAGTGATTTTGTTCTTGGATTCATAGTCTTTGCGGATGGTTAGCATATGGTTATGGCGCATGGTTGATGCCCATTATACATGCATTTTGGCGAGCACTTTCAAGTGCCGGTGAGCTCTCTTGAGAGCATTGTTTTCGCATTGATCAAGTTTCCGGATTGCAAATCTTTTGGCGCTTGCTTATGCGCGGTCACTCCGTTGATGTACGTTGAGTGCGGATTGCCATTGTATGTGAAAATGTAGAGCCATTTTGGCATTTCTACTCATTGGCATTGAGTAGTGTTATGGTTTATGGTAGAGATTGTACTTGAGTTTTTTGCTCAGTTTTCAGGGGAAACTCTGTCGGATTTTTCTTCGATTTTCGCCATAGTCTGTGATTGAGTGTTTACTCTCACTTTGACAGGTTTTGTCAGTTTGGACACAGTTTTGTGTTTTTGTATCCACTCTCGTAAGAGTGAGGAGTTGTGTATCTTTCTTTGGTTGAGACAGTGGTTTGCTCTCAGGTGGGAGATTCTTGTGATCTCGAGCATTGTTTGCCATAGTTTTGCAGAGCTTATGCATGTATGTTGAGTGTAGTTTGATGCGCATTGATTGCTCATTGTATTGAGCTTGCAGGACAATGGTTATTTTGTGTTGATAGCCATTGTGCGTCGAAACTCTGGCGAAATTTTCCCTGGAGTTTTATGCGTATCATTTATGCGATCTAGGTAGAGATTGCGGGTTGCACTCAGCATTTGCATGCGGTGTTCTCTGCAGGTGGGTGATTTGTGCGTGTGTATGCATCGATACCGCACAGTGTGGGCTGGTGATTAGCTCACAGATTGTAGTGTGATACTAGAGCAGCGAGGCTTGTATTGACATTGCGGGAGCTCTATTTTGGAGTGTGTCTCACAGGTTTTACATTGTGTTTCTGGCCATATTGGTAGACAGTTTCCATGTGTTGTTGGTGAGGTGGTTTTGCTTTCTAGTTTGCTACATTGTGCTCATGGCAGAGACAGGTGATTGCTCAAATTATGATCTCTCCGAAATGTGTATGTTTGATGGGTCAGACTTTGCACCATGGAGAGAGTGTATGATTGATGCATTGACACAACGAGGGTTGCATCAACCATTGAGTGGTGATTCAGGTAGACCTTCAAACATGTCTGACGATCAGTGGCAAGAGCTAGAGGAGATGGCACTATCTACACTCTCTTTGCACCTTGCAAAATTTGTATATGCTCTTGTTATGTATGAGACTACTTCGAGAGAACTTTGGCACAGATTACATGATATGTATGATAGATATGAGTCATCACGGACTCGTGTGAGACATGTACATTCACGAGCACGCCGACAGGTGACATGTTGGTATTGTGGTCATTCTGGACACGTTAGACGGCGCTGTTTTTGCCGTATGCGACATCGTCGGAGACATGGTAGTCTCAGAGATGTATGTAGTGATGCCATGGACTCAATTGCTTTGAAAGTTGAGGCAGATGTAGTTTTGGAGTATACTAGTGACGGGGATGTCACTTTTACCTCAAGCTATTCACAAGATGCTATACATGTGGATAGTGCACTCCCTTCGCAGTGGTTGCTAGACGCAGATGCTATGTTTCATGTCACGTCGCATCGTGAATGGTTTTGTAGCTATTCTAGCGGGATGCTCGGCAGTGTACGTTTGACCGATGGATCGATGCATGCGATAGCAGGTGCATGAGATGTGAGACTGTCATTACCGAGTGGTGCATCTTACTTGTAACGACATGTGCGCTATGTACCAGATTTGACAGTGAGTTTGATCTCGATTGGTCAGCTTAGAGATTGTGGATGTTAGATTTCGCTACGAGAGAGAGATTTTGTGATGCATTTGGGTTCGCTAGTGATTGCGAGAGGTTACAGGAGTGGTACAGGTTACCCATTGCATGTGGATCACAGGAGAGACGGTGTTGTCTCTATGATCATGCAGCCACGTAGAGAGCGAGAGAGCAGGCGAGTCTCTTTTGCTTGTGGGTTGCAGGATGCTTTGCATGGAGTGCAGAGCAGTGACCTTGTTGTGCAGATTGCGTCTACGGATGCACAGGTAGAGCGGGACAGCTCTAGTGAGTCACAACAGGATGAGTCATCAGAGGTGATGACAGAGATGACTCGCATGGATGCTGAGATGTCGGCTATTGTGGAGTCATTTCTTGATATGCTTATGCTAGAGCTTGATGCAGATTCAAGACAGATGGATACACTTGGTACACATGTGATATGTGGTGGGCACGAGGAGTCACTCCAGAGCTTGGAGTCAGAGTGCCATGGTCTCTATGATAGGGGACAGGATTCCCATGAGTTGAGTTCTAAGTTGGAGGTGGCAGAGGTTGCCAGGGTTGCATCAGCGTTCGGTGTCCTCATGTACGAGATGCTGATCTCGAGGCCCGACATAGCAGCTGCAATGGGAGCATTTGCAACAGGGTTGATTAGTTGTTTGATGACTGATCTCGGCATAGAGCATAGGGGAGGTTTGCAGGTATTGGACCGATACTTACAGGAGTGCATGAGCTCTTGTAGACTATTTGCAGAGCTTGGAGCTAGCTCTGTGTGGCTTCCGCAGCGAGATGTTTGTCTATCAGTAGAGCCGGATGCACTAGCTCATCGAGAGTCAGTGGGAATAGGTTGAGAGAATTTCTCACCTTCTATTAGTTGTACACTAGTAGATCTTGCTTAAAGGCACATTGTCCTTTAAGTGGGAGGTTGTTGGGGTTAAGGCCTATGTGCCTTGACCGGTCGCCCAGGTCATGGGCGCCCGCCCACTGTTACCCTATACTTATAGTGATTATACTGTATAGGGGGAGCTTCCACTTCACAGTCTCCCCACCCACATCGTGTGTGTGTATCCTTCTCTCTCTCTCACTCTCCGTCTGTGGTGCTCCCCGATCCCCTTCACAAGGTCCCACCAAGCATGCTGCATGGCGGCAATGATAAGGGTCAAAGTGGACTCTGCACGTCAGTACACATGAACGTAGGGTCCAACTCTTAACGACATTTTCATTTAAAAAATAATAGTTTTTTTTCCAAAATTAGTGTGAACATCATCCCTTTTTAAATGGGGCCTTATAAATATTGCATGCTCTCATAAACCACTCATTTCTTAAGAACAGGTGAGCTCTTACCATACGAAATGACACTCACCAAACAAGCCACAAAAGAGCATCTGCTTGCCAACAAAAACACCCTCCAAGGATGTGAGAAGCCAGCATGGCTTAAAGGAACAAGAAAACGGCCAAACACCTGGCCGTTCCTCGAACACTTCTAGTAGTGGGCATGGTAGTAGGGCACTAGAGTCACTCAAGGGCTGTAGAATATTCATGTCCACAAGAAAAAACACCTAGAAAAAGAATAAAGCAACACAGCCAGTGTTGGAGAGAAGAAGAGACCCAACAAACACCAGAGTCCGACAGGGAGGAGCCGCCACACCACCAATCACAAGCAGGACCATCCAGGACTCGGGTTGTCCATACAGACACTGAATCAGAGACAGAGCCACCATGGCAGCAAGCTGATATACCGCGCACACACCTGGTGTCCGTTGGGGGGAAGACACTGGCTCGAGGCTAGGGAGCTCTCCCCACAACACAAGATCGGGAGGCAAGGGAAGAGAATGGATCAAAAGAGGATGTAGATCCAGCCCCTAAGCATGTAAATAGGTGCAAGTCAAAGTTTTTCAAGAAGCCTAAACTCCGCCAGCCAGCAAATGTGCAAGTGCCCCCAAGACAACCGCAACGGTGCCAAAAAATAGCAAGGGTGTTTGCAAAAATCCACTATTACCAGAGAGATTTTAATTTGACGCACCCCCTTTGCTCGCACAGTGAAGGAGGTGCTTCAAAGCTATGGAAATCAATATAAAATGCAAGCAATAGCGCTAGAGTCTATTCAAGAAGCTGCATAGGCCCACATCATTTTTGTGTTGGAAGATGCCAACCTATGTGCCATGCATGCAAAGCGAGTGACAATACAGCCAAAAGATATGCAGCTTGCATGTCGATTGCAATGAGACTTTGAGCATTATCCGAAGTTACCCCTCTTTTTGTATTGCACACCCTTATCTTTGTAATGAGATGACGTTGCAATGACAATATGATCAATAGTTGTGTCTATTGTGTCTATTATCCATGCGTTTTGAATTTATTGTTTCTAAACATGAAGAGTTAAATATAAATCAAACATTAACTTTTTGGGTATCCTATGTGGTAGAGAAGCCTAGTAGGCAGGAAAAAGGGTGGCCACAAGGGCGCACAAATGGCCCATCCATCAGTTTTGGATGGCCAATTTGCACACCGTTGTGGCCACCCTTTCTTTCGCAATTTCAAGCTTTGTTTACCCCATAGGATATCAAAAAAGTTAACATATTGTGAACCAGGTGTCTATGAAACATTAAATTAGATTTTTCAAATGTCCAATGTAATTGGGCCTTTTGTTGCAGAGATGTATTAGGTAGAGTTGAAGCCGGTGATGGTGCGCTTGAAAACTTAAATTCAAAGTTGATCTCACCTTTTCTAGTGTCCTTAGTGAAAACATATACTCCTTATGCCAAAAAAAGGGTGGCCACAAGGGCACGCAAATTGGCCATCCAAAACTGATGGATGAGCCATCTATGCGCCCTTGTGGCCACCCTTTTTTTAGCAATTTCTAGCTTTGTTTACCCCATAGGATATCAAATAAGTTAACATATTGTGAAACCAAGTGTCTATGCAAAATTGATTTTGATTTTTCAAACGTCCAATGTAATTAGGCCTTTTGGTGCAGGGATGTATTAGGTTGAGCTGAAGCAGGTGATAGTGTGCTTGAAAACTTAAATTCAAAGTTGATTTCACCTTTTCTAGTGTCCTTGAGTGCAAACATATGCTTCATATGCCAAAAAAATGGTGGACACAAGGGCGCACAAATTGGCATCCAAAACTGATGGATGGGCCATTTGCACGCCCTTGTGGCCACCATTTTTTTGGCTTCTAGTAGGCTTCTTTATCCCCCAGGATACTTGAAAAACATAAATTAACTGAAAGTAATTGGTTTTGCATCATTACTTTAGATAAACCACTTGTTTTCATTCAGATGTGTTTTATACTTTCCCCAAAATTAAGGTAAGTTGAAAGAAGTATCATGTGCATCCAACTTCCGCTGTGTTGTTACTTCAAGCAAAAAAGATAGCTTATTGAAACATATCACCAATTACAACAATTTTCAAGATTGACAAATCACATTTAGAAGAATGTACAAGATAGAGAGACAATTTGGAATATTTTTTATTACTTCCAAAAAGGTGATTTTACATCATGTATCTGAGGAGATCATAATTTTCTTGACCATTTCCTGGCGCCTCTCTTGCGCGTAAGGCAACTCCCCAGTCAAGAGGGACTGCCTATGGCCTTTGGGTCAGTTGAGCCAATGGAAGCATGTATCCCTATCTGGGCAAGCACTTTACCATGGAAGCCAGTGCCAAATGCAGTGCATACAAGGGATGCGCACTAGAAACACAAGATGCGCAGTTTGAGCAATGGTGCTCAAACACAAAAACTTGCTCAAAGCTTTCAACGACCAAGTCATAAAGTGGGCTTGGGGAGTAAATTCATTATGGATAATGACCACATCACCAGGGGGGAGTTTTCCTAGGTAATGCGCAAGGGAAGACTGAGGTCCAAAGCCCGTTAGCCTGCCACTCGTCCTTGCAGCAAAATCATCAACCTCCACGACGTCCTGTCATAAACAAATGAAGGTTGAGAAAAAATACAATGAAGGATTAAAAAATAACATGAAAATTAGGATAGAGTTTACCTCCTGCTCCTTGTCCTCCTCCTACTTGTTTCCCTTTTCATCCAAGTCAATGCTCCGAGCTTTGGATCATGAGATGGGGGGTTTGGCATTGGCATAGGCATCCTAGCGGCCTCAACCTTGGCTTGCGTGGCTTGGAATTCTGCCTCAGCCACGTGCAACTGCTCTGCTGCTAGGACCTCTACACATACAACTGCAATAGTGTCAGCAACAGAGTCCCCAAGTGGCAAGAGCTTGCTTTCTAGGGCATCTCGCCTATTGTCTAAGGGAAATTTGGTGTTGTTTCATAGCACGCTCAAGCATTCATCCATGTGCAGGCTAAATTATTTATTCAAATCATGCATAAACACATACTCCTCCCCAGCTGATTTCTACCTCTGGGATAGCCACATCTATGAATGGTAGTGGCACTGGAGTGTCACTAGGGCCAACCACAATGATGGATTTCTCAATCACTTCCTCAAGCCCCCTGGAGTACTCGAGCCGAAGTGTCATTCCTTCCACTGCAAGGTTCATGGGGATAATCTTCTACTCCTTGGTGTCCTTGATAAAGGACCCTACCTGAAGGTGTGGTAAGTGGAGCTCCTCCAAATCAGGTTCGGCGCTCACCAAGAAGATACATGTTTCTAGCCGAGAAAGGTACTCCACCCCCAACTTGCGCTACTTGAGCGCTGACACCCCTGGGGCTTGCTCGTCCAAGAAATGGTCTACGTTAGTGGCAATTTCTTGGAATCATCACAACCACTTGGAGAATGGGCGATTACCTTTGTGTATGTAGCACAAAAGATAGCAAGGCACCCAGATCCCTACATGTGGGGAGATAGATACAAAATATTTTATGATATGCTCCTCTATGAACGCAAAAATCTCGGCAAATGCATCCATGTGAAGGGAAATTGTGCGTCAAGGTCAGGGAGACAAGTAAAAAAGGTGTGGAGGTCCAACTTCCCTTTGTATTTGGTTTCCTTGAGGAAGATGATGAAGCGTGACAAAGGGGTGGATGTGGGTGCAGATGTAGAGGCTATGGAAGCGTCCATGTCTAGCCTAGGGTGTATATAGAGAGTGGAGGAGCTCAAGAGTTGCAAAAGTGAAAAATGTGAATGAGTTATGCGGCTCCCCTTTTATAATGGTCCCTTTTTTAAAGACATTTTTTTAAAAAAAAGAGGCACTTTCACCAAAAAATGATCTCTCATCTCAATGAGAAAAATTATATCCAAAGACATGATTTGCCGAAGCAAATCATGTTGATTACATCGGGATCGTTTTCAAAATTGCAAGAGTTAAAAAGTTATAAGAGCGATATCATAGTTGCATCCATCTCCCAGTCCTCCTCGACCTTCACTTTGTATTCCATTCTCTTCCCAATCCGCGGACATTCATTACACTAAGCATCCAATGATCAACAAACTATGAGTATTGAAAATATGGTGGAAGGATTCTCACCTTGTGACCTTGTAAACGAAATTGTGCTTGTCGAAGGGCCTCAAAACCCGTAATACCCAAATATTCTTGCACATTATTGAGAGTCCAATGCTTGTTTACTTGGACTACCTCCAAAACTGTAAACACCAAGGGACTGCCATGCCTGGTCCATCCGCCCAACCTCCCTTTAATAGGCTCCTTGCCCCTTTCGGACCCCTTCCCACTGGCAGCCGGCCCTTGGCCGAGTCCTTGACCCCTTGGTTTGGCCCTTGGCCTGACATTACTCCCCCCTTGGAGAAGCGTTTTCGTCCGCGAAAATAAAAGTGGGGAATTTCTTCTTAAGAACACTAATGTTTTCCCAAGTGGCACCCTCTTCAGAGCGATCTTTCCACTTGACTAAAGCTTGACTACGTACATGATGACGAGTGCGGAGCTCATGGAAATCTAAAATGCGTTCAGGTTCCTGCGGTTGAGTGGGAGGTTCAGTGAAATCAACCAATATCTGCTGGCCGATAACATTGTCGTCCCCATGCAAGCGTTTAAGTAAACGACTTACATGAAATACCGGATGGACACGCGAGTGCGCAGGTAACTCAAGTTTGTAGGCCCTATCACCAAAGCGCTTGAGTATCTTGAATGGCCCGCAATAACGTGGAGATAATTTGGGTGTGGGTCCAGTCTTCAGACTTTCTGAATGCTTTGGCACACACAAAAATACCTCTTCACCTTCCGTGAAGGTAACTTGCCGACGTTTCTCATCAGCATACTTCTTATACCGATCCTGTGCTTGTCGAACATTTTGACAAGCAAGTCTCAGCATTTCCATATGATCTTGGAGAAACTCCTTGACCTGTTGGAGCTTCTCAGTTGCCAACCCCACCATCACTGGTGATCTAGGTTGAAAACCATACATAAGCATGAATGGACTAAAACCAGTTGTAACATGCTTAACACTATTATATGCAAACTCAAGAAGAGGAAGATAATCTTCCCAATCTGATTGCTTCTTGCTAACGTATTCTCGTAGCATATCCTCTAGCACTTGGTTGACTCGTTCCGTCTGACCATCTGTTTCAGGGTGATCAGCCGTACTTAAATTAAGTTGTGTACCCAATCGTTAAAAACAGCCCTCCAAAAATGACTGTTAAACTTGGGATCACGATCACTCACAATGTTACTTTGCAATCCATACAACCGGTAAAGATTGTCCACAAATAACTTAGCTAACTCTGGAGTCTTAATGGTTGACTTGGTTGGAATAAACCGACAAAGTTTAGTCAACCGGTCTACGACCACCCATACCGAGTCATGTCCTCGAATAGTGGTTGGTAAACCCACAATAAAATCCATGGAGATACTTTCCCATTTACCATTGGGAATCTCTAAAGGATGTAAGAGTCCTCCTGCTTTCAGGCGCTCTCCTTTATTAACTTGACATTTTTGGCAATGCAAGACATAGTCTTGAACATACCCATGCAAACTTGGCCAGTAAAACTGTCGTCTTACGAGTGCATAAGTTTTCTTAATTCTCGAGTGCCTTGCACTTGGACTATCGTGACATTCATAAAGAATTTGGTGCCGAATGTCCACGTCCGTCGGTACACACACTCTCCCCTTGTGGAGTAGGTACCCATCATCTATGGAAAAATTCTTCCATCTCTGAAGTTCATCACTCGATGTGGAGGAAACAAAACCACTACCAACATTGGAGTGAGAAGGATCCCTCTTTCTAACATAGCTCCACACCTTGGAGTATGCAGTATCATGCTCGCACTTACCTTTGAGAGATTCCAAAAACTCACTCCGCAATTCCTTCAAAAGGAGAGAGTTGATCTCTGGCATTCGACTGAGAGCATCAGCCACTACATTGTACCTCCCTTTACGATATCGTAGCTTGGCGTCATACTCCTGAAGAATCTCAGCCCACCTGGCCTTGCGACCCTTCAAATCACTTTTTTGTGTAAACCACTTGATACTTTCATGGTCAAACACAATCTCGAACTGTGCACCATACAAATAATGTCACCATGTCTTTAAAGCAGACACGATTGCATAGAGCTCTCACTCACAAGCAGAGTAATTCTGTTGTGCTAAATCCAGCTTCTTGCTTTCAAATGCAATTGGCCTTCCCTCCTGCAAAAGGACTGCTCCAATCGCACGATTACTAGCATCCGTTTCCAAAACGAATGGCCTTAAGGGATCCACAATAGCCAAAACCGGAGCTCTGGCTAATGTGTCCTTAAGTTTGTCAAAACTTTGCTGTTGTTCTAATCCCCAATGAAAGGCCTTGCCCTTGACTTTCAGTTGATTTGTCATGGGAATAGCACTATGGGCATAGTTTTTAACGAATCGACGATAAAAACCTGCAAAGCCTAAAAAAATCTGGATCTCTTCCAAATTTTTGGGAGAGGGCCACCTCTGAATGGCATCCACCTTGGATTGATCCATGTGTAGCCCTGCAGCCGAAATAACATGCCCCAAGTAGTGAATTTCCTCCTTGAGGAAATCACATTTGGATTCCTTGGCATATAACTGATTTTGGCGTAACAAATGAAACACTTGTTTCAAATGTACTAAGTGCTCTTCCTCAGATGCACTATATACAAGAATGTCATCGAGGAAAACGATAACAAACTTTTCCAAGTATGGTCTCAAGACACTATCCATGAGTGTCATGAACGTAGCTGGAGCATTGTTTAGCCCAAAGGGCATTACCAAAAACTCATAATGTCCAAACCTTGTTCGGAACGTTGTTTTGGGTATATCCGCAAGCCTGATGTGTACTTGATGATACCCAGATCTTAAATCAATCTTTGAAAATATACGAGCGTGGGTGAGCTTATCAAACAGCTCATCTACTCGTGGCAATGGGTACTTGTTCTTAATAGTAACCGCATTTAATCCACGGTAATCTACGCACATGCGCATACTTTCATCCTTTTTCTTCACCAAGAGAATGGGAGAGGCCCATGGTGAAGAACTTGGTTGAATAAACCCTCTACTGAGATAGTCAGCAAGCTATCGTTCCACCTCAGCAGCCTCCGAATGACTCATTCGGTAAGGCGGTTTACTCATTGGCTTACTGCCTGCAACCACGTCTATGCCATGTTGCACAGAATGTGTCGGCGGTAGACCTGGTGGCAAATCATCTGGGAACACATCCTTGAATTCCCTTAAAAGTTCCTTCAATTCATTAGCAACATTTTCTTGTTTTGAATTAGTAGACATAGCTGGAAGAGGAGAGAGAGAAGAATGCGGCGTTGAGGAAGTTTTATTCAAAACTTTAGCATCATTAAAAACATCATCCACATTGGAAATAAAATGGCACAGTGAGTAACACAAAAAGAGTTCTTCTATTGCATCATCAAAAGCGAGCTTCATAAGCTCAGCTGTAGAAATAAGTGGTGAGGAAGGTACATCCTTCTCCCCCAACAACAGCACGTGCACACCATTGGATTCGAACATTAAACTATTATGCTCATAGCTACGTCTAAGGGATGATCCTAAACTATGCAACCATTCACGACTAAGAACCACATCCGCCCTCTCCATATTCATGACTTGGAAATCCAAAGAGGTACGGTATCCTTGAATTTCCAGAGGTACATCTTTAACCTGAGTTTCCCATATCTCAGCATCATGGCCGTTAATCATTGCTACCTTGTAGCGATGGGAACTCGGGTTTTGGGGAAATTTGAGTCGTTTCACCAATTTATAATTGATGAAATTGTGCAACGCACCATCGTCTACCAAGATTTGCACCCTGTGCCCTTGGATAGAGCCATGCATACGCACCAACTCATGTGGTCCAAAAGTCTGCTGCCTCATGGAGGCCATGATACAACACTCATGCACCACCTCGGTGTGTGTTACTTCCACATTAGCAAACTGGGAAGAGGATTCAAGAGGTAAAAGCTGCACCATGTGTACTGCTTTTTCCTTCCCCTTGTCTTGAGCAGCAGATTTTCCCTTGGGACAATCCTTTTTGCTATGTCCAGTTCCCAAACATTTAAATCACAACTTTTCTTTTTTGGCTTTCTCAAACTCTTCCGTTGAGAGAGGACCCCTAGACCCCTTGGGCTTTTTGGAGGTCTCTGATATAGTAGAGACATTTTTTCTTTTATGATGCACATGCTGTGGACGTGTTAAAACAGGTGTAGTGCCATGCACATGCGAACTATGCAATGCCCGATCATCGGGATCATCATGGATGTGAGCTTGCACTATTGCGTCCTCAAGTGTTTGTGAATCCTGGGTTTTAACGTGCTTCTTAAGCTCGGGAGTTAACCCACGGATGAACCCAAGCACCTGCTGAAAGGTATCCATCCCTTCCAGTTTGAGGATCACATCCCGATAATGGGAAATATATTCCAATAATGTTTTATGCTAGCGCATAGAACATTCGTCCTAGTCGGTCCAATTTCTGTCCTTCTCATTGGTAGGTAGAAATTCCTTCCTGAAGACAGTCTCAAAAGCTGCCCAAGTCTGTGGTAGCATGCCCTTCTCCTTGAGAGACATCCACCATTTGTAGGCCTTGCCATCCAAAGTCAGACTTGTCTGCAACGCCTTGGCTGCATCCGGGGTACGTCTAAGGGCATGAATACCATCCCACTTACTAAGCAAAATATTCACGGTGTCCTTGTTTCGCTCACGCTCTTCTCCCCGAAAAATTAGTGGCTTTGTATTTTTCAACAAATCGTCCACCTCTTTTTGGGTCAAAGAGTGCAGCGGTCCCGGAGGAGGGCCTTGCCTAGCAGCCGGCCCTTCGCCTGGTGTGGAGCCGTGCTCCTGAATTGGATGATAAGCAGGGCCCGTGGCCTACTGCCACATATGCAACTTAATCAAATCGGATAATGCTCTAACATTCTGATTTAATTGTGCAAAATTCGTTTCAAGCACAGTTATGCGTGTTTGCAATGCACGGAAATCTTGCATGTCCAGCAACTCATACGCATCGTCTGTTGCCGTTGGGACACGATTACTCTCCGTGAGAGGAACCGTCTGCATGGCATCGGCAGACGAAACGGGTGCGGACTGCTCGAAATCAAATGCATGATGCATATCTATGTCCGAATCCATGCTGTGGACGTACTGTGAGAGAAAAGAAAGAAGAATACCTGAATTCCAATGAGCTCGTAGCCGTATGCGATAAGGAACCATATAATTACGCCTGAGAGAAGAAATAATGCCGACTTCGAAAGCGAAGTTCAATCCAAGACCACTACCAGCTTGACAACAACGAGAAAAACTGCAGTGGATGATTCACTCAAAAGCACGGAGAAAATTCGAGTTGCCAATAGTTTGATTTGCGTCGTATGCAATACACCAAATAAACTTGAAAATTACCAACAATTTGGCCAGCCGATGAGGAAGGTGAAAACACAAATCAATGTATAGTCATTGCCGAGGTGGCTTGCATCGTATGCAACTACCAAATCGGTTGAAGCTTGGTGAGCAATTTGCAGTTTGTCGAAGCTTCAAAAAACTGTTTGGAGCAAGTTCGAACTTCAGAATTTTCTGCAATTAGCAGAACTCAGAGGTGATGATGCCCATTGTATCGGAGAGGGACATCGGAGAGGAAAAACAAAGAAGCTGCACGGGCCTCGGCTCCCTTAAGGTCCAATAGGGTTGTCCGAGTGGGAACAGCCAACCCTTAGGGGATTTAAAAAAAATAAAATATGTCGGCCTCTGTTCTGCAGCGCAGTTCGGCCGCCTGCGTGAGGAAAAAGGTCGCCCTAGATCGCGATGTGGGCCGAGTTGGAGCCTGCTGCAGGGTTGTGAGTGGAACTCCTTGCCAAGGTGCTCCCAACGAGCCCAAGCTTGAGCGTTTTGAAGCCTGTCGACCCACAGCTTCGTCCCCGGCTTAGAGCTTCTGCACACACTGCGGCCTCGGCCCTCCCTTTAATAGGCTCCTAGCCCCTTTCGGACCCCTTCCCACTAGCAGCCGGCCCTTGGCCGAGTCCTTGCCTCCTTGGTTTGGCCCTTGGCCTGACAAAAGCATCGTTGGGCATCTTCACTGCAATGTCAAAGCTTGCAATAGCACCGTCTGCACTCTGTAAAGGAGTCCACACTCCAAGCTTGCACATCCAACGATCATAGTGGAATCCTATGTACAAGGAGGTGCGGGATTTCAAATAGCGCATTCCAATACCTAAAGCTCCAACCTTACAAAATTACTTGTCCCCATTGTGCATGCCCTCCACAAAACCTCAGTCCTCTTCTAAAAGCCTTCCTAATTCCTCATAGTGCATATCTTTATATACAAGCATTGTGGTAGTCTCCACAAATCCAAACTCTTTAAAAATGTGCACAAAACAGTGAATAGGCAAACACCAACTCAAGCCCACACACCTGGAAGCTTTAGAGTATTTCAAAGACTTTTGGACATCTATTATCATCTTTTTCTTGAAAGATGCTTCCAACCATAAATCTGGCACCGGCCACTCCATACTTAATAAGGAAGTTACTTTTATGGGTTCAAGCGTTCCAAACTCTTGTGTAGAAGTAGACACAATATAGGAGTGAGAATAGAAGAAAATCCTTCTTTGAACCAGTTTGGTTGGGCAAAGATGTGCGAACATTGTTGCTCCAATGTCCACATGTATAGCATTGAATGTGCCGGAGAGACTATGCAGTGGCTGACCCTCCACCGACGTGGATGGAAATATGACTATAAATGCATGGCAAATCTTAAGTATGAATCCATAATAGCATTACACTGTGATTTCACACATATCTTTGTATTCTCAAAACATGTACTTACAATGTGTTGGAAATCAAGGTGGTTGTTGCAATTGCATGCTTGACATTGAGAAAACATGTTGCACAATGGCTAGGGTCTCCTTGTCTTTGCGTTTCTTGAAGCCAAGGAGCTTTCCTTTCCAATGGTGATCCAAATTTGCACGATTTCACACACGATGAGGGCCAATAGCAGATGATTGCATGTATACCCAAGCACCTTTGGTGAACTCTTGTGGCACCCACTCATCATCTATACCTCTAGTGTTGTGGCATGCAAGCGTTGTGACCTCATCCTTTGGCCGCCTTTGCGAAGTAGAGCTGGCCATGGTTGAACAAAGAAAATTAGGAGGAGGAGTAGGATCTTGCTTGTTGCTACAATGTAGGTGGGATAAAGTGATAGGAGAAGGTGGTTAACCCTTGCTTGGTGTGGCAATGGAAGGTGGTAGGGGAGGAGAGGAGCTTCCTTGTTGCAGCAATGGAGATGGTGTAGAGAGAGAGTTGGAGTAGTGGATGAGTGTGGTGGTTGCAACCAAGGAGGGGTTTGGAAAAGGGGTTCTAGAGAGAGAAAATCACTTTTTTTTGCCTAAGGACTACTTTTGGGGGAGCTCTGGATAGTAAAAAAAGATTTTTCTTAAAAAATCTTCAGGGTTTTTGGGTGCACGTTTTGACTTTTTGAGGTCAAAATATTCTTTTTTGACCATAAAATAGATTTAGTGGGGTTTTAAGAAGATAAAATTTGAGTTTTGAAAATTTTGAAAAATTTCAAATTTTTGGGATTTTTTCAAAACCGGATAAAAAAGGAGGGAAGTTGGAGGTTCCATATGGCCCACCCCCTCCCCCTAACCCCCCCCCCCCCCACCTTCTCACTAGGTAAGAGCCCATTAAGAAGTGTAAGACGACTTTGTCCCCCTACGATTTTGAGGGCATAGAGTGTGTCCACTACCCTCTTCTCATTGGTTGGCCTCTAATTAACCTTAATCCCAAAGGGCCCCTAGAGGGTTCATATTTTTTACTAATGTCCCTCACACTCACATGTCTCTACATGGGCAGATAAAAACTCTAACACCCAGAGATCCACCCCTACTCGGGAAGAGCTTAAACAATGGAAGAATTTTTCCATTAATGATGGCTACTTACTCCACAAGGGTAGAGTATGTGTGCCAAAGGACTCAAACACTTGGCCTATAAGTTAGCTTTTCCCGAGCACTCACGAGTTACTCTTGTTTTTCATGTTCGTCGTTTACGAAAACAGTTAGGACCAAATGATAATTTCATTGATACAGGTGTGTTAGTTGACCTTAGCGAGCCGCCAAGAATCCCTCATGAACCCAAAAATATTTTGGATTCTCATGAGATTCACACTAGACATCATGACAGATAACTGTTGGTAAAATGGATGGATAGACCTGAAGAAGGTTCTACATGGGACAATGTCTGCGCACTTAAGAAACATTTTCCTACGTTCGTTTTCGAGGATGAAACTGATTCTCCAAGGAGGGGTATGTAAGGACATGGTTCCTACAGGCACCGCCACCGGCACGGTTGGAAAGTGTGTATGCTAGGGGGAGGCTATAAGATAGCATGTTTGGGTGGATACTAGCACACACATTACTCTTGTCCTTTCAGATCCAGTTGCACTAGGGATATGGCAGTATCTAGTCATACATGTTTTTGTAGAGGATTATGTGTTACCCTATGATGTAAGGGATGTTGAGCTAGCTTTTGATCTAGGAGGAAACAATTATATGTGTGGTTTGGGACAATTGATTGATGTGCCATATGATCCAGGTGGAGATGGATATGTGCATGGTTTGGGAAGATTGACTTATATATCATATGATCCAGGTGGAGTTCATGATGGTTTACTCGTTAATTCATGCTTATGCTCTATTGCTGGGAAATTCTTGTGTTTTTCCTATGATCCTGGAGGAGGGTATATTCTAACAAGGCCACATGTTGCAAAAAAATTCAAAGCATGCTCACAGTGGGTAAGTACTTATGAATTTATAGGTTTCTCCTTATAGTTTGGAATAATGGTTGGCACATACCGGAGGATGTGCAGGTTTCGAGGGAGTGGATGTTGTGCCTCTTTGCGGGCATGGGGTGAAAGATACAAATTCGCATACATTTTTGAGGTTTTGTCAAACTTATAAACTATGTTAACCGTTGTTATGTTAGCAGGAGGGCTAAGATATATGCTAAATGTGGATTTTGGTGCCTCAAAATGGAGCTGCTTCTTGCGAGCTGAGTTCATTCGGAAGAGAATGGGGTCTAGGAGGGCTTCTTTCTTTGGCAATTTAAGAAAGTCAAACCTTTAGTATTAAGAAAATAATCAAAGGACAGCTTTTGAATTCAAACAGGCAAAACGGATAATTAATTTGAATTCAAAGTTTCCCCCCAAAAATGGAATTTAAAATCTAGCGGGTAAAACCATATCATGTAGCATATCTATGGAAAGATCTCAACGCATACATTGCAGATCTGATCTCCACTCAAATCGGAGACCATATGTAGGAGTTATGGAAGGCCAAAAATTATAAAATTGTCCACCTCCTTTTTGGGGTGAAAAGTGCATCCTTTGACACACTCTTACATATCTCGTACACACTCCCCATTCTTGCACACATGGCATTCACCTATTAGTCAAAATGTTAATCACCTCCATAAGCTCATGGAAAATAAAGAGGCCCTCCTACACCCCATTCTCATCCTAATGTATAAGTGATGTCACCAAAACGTGGTTTTATAAGCCAAATTTGTAGTGTTGGATGTGCTCTCCATGCTTGTCTTTACGGTTCGTCAATTGGAGCCATGGTGTGACAATTATGGTTGTTTGAAGCTGGGACAATTTGCATATTTGAGCATGAAGGGTCAGGGATGGTATGAGTGCATGGGTCTGAAGTGCTCACTTTGTGGAGCGTGTTGGTCTTTTCAGATTGGCAATCGGAGTTTTGATTGTCGAGATATTGTCATTTTCAATTACATGGGGGGCCATTACTGTACCGCTTTGATCACCTCAGTTATTGTTCCATCTGAGAGTTTTTGGGGCTTCATCTAGGTTTTGGAGAGTGGTAGAATAAGTGCTTGAGGAGTATCTTGTGCAAAATTCCATATCTTGCAGTGAATTGATAGCTGGGCATGTGGCGTAACCTCTGCTTGCTATCATTGTCAAGATATATGCCAGACATGGTGCCTAGCAAAGCTTTGATCTGTACTTGCATTGCTTGATTTGATACATGAACCAATGTTTTGCAAGGCATTGCCTTGGGTGATACATATATGCCGAAAGTGGTTCCTTAGAGAAGCACATAAAGTTTTTGATGAGCTTTTAATTTAAAAGGGTGGTCTCTTGGGGCACTGATGATTATAAGATTCTGTTATGGCTGTGGCGAGGAAGTTACGGGTAGTTATTTGGACAACAAAATTTGCAACGACATTGCCAGTTAAGGGCTGCTGAAAACCGAGTTGGTGCTAGTAATGCCTTAATCGATGTGCATGCCAAATGTGGTGCCTTTATGGATCAAAGGTCCAAATGGCCTCCCAAAGAAAAGAGTCCGCCCATGCCAATCAAAACAAGGGGGATTTTATAATGGGAATAAAGGGGAGAAAGTAGGTAAGCAAGGAAGGAGGCGTAGGAAGAGAGAGAGAGAGAGAGAGAGAGAGAGAGAGAGAGAGAGAGAGAGAGAGAGAGAGAGAGAGAGAGAGGCTTGCGCCGGGCTGTAGGGAGTTTGAACAAGCGTGAGCATGAAACGAAAGGTGCCCAGCTTGCCATGGCACCCATTTTTGGCCTTGCTCTTGACGGTTTTTGTGCAGTTCAACGTCCGGCTGCCACATTATCATATGCATTCCCACAGAGTGATGATGGCATCCCTGCTAAGAATAGGAAGAGGGGTTATTTTAAAGGGGATTTTTTTCATGAAGAAAGACGGGGGAAGGGGTGAGCATGAAGCAAAGGGGGAGGAGAACATGAAGAGGAGAGGTTGTGGGGCATATCCACTCTCGTCTGAGCAAGGGAAGGAGGAATGGGAGAGATAAATCTCTCTAAAGCTTGCAAGTCTTAGCAGAGAGGAAGATTCTCTCTTCCCTTCTCTCTCTTATCTCTCTCTCTCTACGTTGAAACAAGAAAGAAGGAGATCTTGGACGACAAGGGTAACCTCCGCCTGAGGAGGCAGGTGAAGAAGGAAGAAAAAGGGTCTGTGAGCAAGAACTTGGAGGGGGAAAAAGTGTGGCATGAGAAGGAGGTTCGGGCAAATAGTGGTCGTCTCCAATCTCTCAATCCCTCTCAACTAATCAAAGGGAGGGAGAAAATAGCAAAGAGAGTTGAGGTGGCCACAACCGTGGAAATCAAGCAATGCAAAGGAGATGTGTCTGCAAGTTGAAGAGAGGGAAAAAAAATCGACTGAATATAGACAGAAGGGCAATTTTTGGGAGTCAACGAGAAAAGGAACAAGGCACAATGGGGTTTGCTTGGCAATTACAGGTTGCTTCCATCGGGCTGGGGATTTTGATTGGGTTTGCAAATCAACAGGCATACTAACAATGGAGTATGCAACCAATTTGTAACAAGGTTTCAAATATCAACTTATTGGAAGAGTCTTTTGATTTTGCCAGCATCAATTGAGTGTTGATAATTGGTTGTAATTTATTTTTTGCTGTTGATTGTGTTTTGAGTCGTGATTTTCCTTATGTGATTGATCTCTAAGCAGCTCTATGTCTTCTTGTTAACACTAAAATTGGCCCTAACTACACTGGTTTCCCTTGGTTTGAGGCTATACTGACTATCCATCTATAGCCAAAATCCCGGTGCTTTCTCGATCGACCCTGAAGAGTCGCGCACTCTGACAACATGCGAGACTTTCTAGGAAAACAAAGGAAAGGAGGGGGCATGGAAAGGGGGGGGAGAGAGGGAGAGATTGCAAATTATTATGGCCAATGCGTTTCAACCCTAAGTGGGTCATGGAGCACGTGGCCTATTTGCCTGGTTAATTATAATCTTCCACCATGGATACCTATAAATAAAGGCTATCTGTTATTGTCACTGATTGTCCTAGGAAAGTACAAAGCAAAGAACATGGACGTCTATTTGGCACCACTTGTAGAAGATCTCCAAATATTGTGGACAATGATCAATGTTGTTGATATGTCCCAACCAATTGGACAATGAAATGTACATGCGCAAGGCATTCTCATGTGGAGCATGCACTACTGGTTAGGCTTCGGCGAGTGTTCAGGTAAGTATCTTCTAAACTCTCACATATATGGTATTCTTGGCTATGCCAATGCTTTTATATTTAAATTTTATGATTTTTCAGGCTTGAGCTACTCGGGAAATCATGCATGTCCAAAATGTGGTCCTCGACTTGGCTTCCACTACTCTGATCATTTGAGCAAGATAGTTTACAAGGAGCATGTGAGATTTTTTCCTGAAGGACATGAGCTATGTGAACCAAACATACGCAAACATGATATGCATCCATTCAAAGAGAGTGATTGGAAAAACATGTGGCTAGAGAGGGGAGATTTTTGCCACTTGACATGAAAAGACTTTCTATTTTCCATGAACTCCCATATTGGAGTGACCAATGCACATCTTTAAGAATTTGGGACAGATTATATGGAAAACCATCACTGGCAAAATGGAGAGAAAGGCCCAAAACAATGACCTACCGATTGTGGATTGAATGCCAGAGATGTGGCCTCGACTTAAACCCAATGGAAAGTTTGTTATGCCAAAAGGTCCATGGGTTTTGAGTCATGCAGAAGAGAAACAAATGAATAAAACCATATTCTCATGCAAGACTCCCAATGGGTGTATGCGATGTTTGAAAATGGTTTCTACTAGAGATGACAATCTTAGTGGTGTTAAGTCCCACAATTGACACAAATTCTTATAGTTTATCTTACCAATGGCCATAAAGATTCTTTGAAAAATGACATTAGAAGAATAATCTGTAAAATCAATGAGTTGGTACGTTGGATAAGTCAAAAGAGATAAGAAAAGACAACATCGATGCAACATGCTTAAATGCTATTGAGGCAATGTGTATGATAGAGAAGTACTTTCCAACAAACATTCTTACCATCCATATGCATATACTTGTGCATCTGTTCGATGAAGTTGCAATTGTTGGGATAGTCCATAGCAGGTGGATGTTCGTCTTGGAGAGATTCATGAAGTGTTTAAAGGGGTTCGTTCATCAACGGGCTCTCCATAGATTAGAATGGCCAAAGGATGGCTTGTGCAAGAGTCTCTTGTTCTCGTCAGTAAATTTTTGGGCTCAATTGATCCAAAGATTCCTCGAATGTGGAATACTAAGGTCAACATCAAGTTCATAGGGGATGAGCCACAGGGACAAGGCATCATTAGGAAGAGGGATATCACAATGCAAGAAAAGGTTATGAGATTTTGCCTTCTAAGTTATCAACTCAGAAAGCATGCAAAAGTAGCTAGAGAGGTACAAAGGGGGAAAGCAACAACGCTTAGAAGATCGCTTCAATTCAAGCACAATCATGCCATTAGAAACCTTCCTTTTCTAGATCATCTTCAAAAATTGCTTGACTTTCCAACTGGGTGGTGGCTAGATGCGACAATCTCAGAGGCAAGGAGGAAGCGAGTGTTGATTACTCAAGAGGAAGAGGAGATGTCAAGGGGTTGCGACTGGAATATAAATTCTCACAACTATTCAGATGTAGAGAGAAAGAGAGACGAGACGAGAGATACACCATGTACCCTCCCAAAGACTGATTCATATTGAGGACAAGATACAAACATACATGCGAGACCAAGTTAAGTAGAGCCATCTATAGCTCCAACACCCCCACTCAAACAGAGGTCTCTAGCTTTGGATGAAAAAACCCTTGAGGAGTTCAAGGGAAAAACCCAAGCCACCATACAATGTGAAAATATGAACCAATGATGATGATCTGAAAGTGAATTGTGTATATATGTACAAATATACAACTCGGAGATCACATAGTCCAAGTGTGGAGTGTGAATAGTGCATGATACCTATAGGATTACAATGTCTTATGTACAAAGCTATCACAATAGTAGAGAAGCTAATCTAAAAAGAGTGAGTCCGAAGCAACTCCAAGCTCTGAGCACAAGAGGATGAAACGTGACTCATTAAGGCCTTTGGTAAGAATGTCTATAATCATATGGTCACTTGGGCAGTGTTCAACCATTATGGTGCCTTTGCGTACCTCATACCTAACATAATGATAATGGACATCAATGTGCTTTGACTTATTATATTGAACATAGTCTTTTTCAAGACTAACAGCACTCTGGTTGTCACACTACAAGGGTGTGATAGAAAGAGGAGAGTGACCAATATCAACCAGCATTTGTCAAAGCCAGATTAGCTCATGAGCTGCAAGTGATGCTGCAACATATTCTGACTCAATCGTAGAAACTGCAATACATCATTGTTTCTTGCTGGTCCAGAAACAAGACATCCATTTATAAAGAAGCAATTTATACTAGTAGAACACAAAGATAAATGTGATCTTGCCCAGTCTGCATCTTTGTAACCCAAAAGATAAGTGATTTCATAGAATCCAATGTGAGTTGTCGTTGATAGACCAAAAAAAAATATGTGCTGACTTTTAAGTATTTCAATACACGCTTTGCTGTAGACCAATGCTTAAGAGAAGGACGTGCAAGATGTTGTCCCAAATAATTAGCACAAAAAAAAATATCAAGGCGAGCGTTTATGCCAACAAAATGAATACATCCAATCAAGTTAACATAAGGTTGGTATGTGACAAGTTGATCGTAACTATCAGAAGTGTTTTTTGTAGAACTCACAAGACAAGGTGTGTTGGCCGAATGTGCACATTCCATACCAAATATTTGAATAGTATATGCAATAAACTTTTATTTCAAAGGAATAAAATACCTTTTGTGCGGTTCCTTTGAATCTGATGCCAAGACACGAATGAATCTCTCTCAGATCCACCATATCAAATGCAGAAGCCAATAACTTTTTCACTTACTGAAGAAATATGAAATCATTGGAAACAAAGATGGTATCATCTACATAAAGAGCAAGAATCACAAAACTACTACGTTGGTGCTTTATGTATAAGCTGGGGTCTTATGAGCAAGAGATGAATCCTTTAGAGGTGATAAAAAGATCAAATTCTCTATACGAGGCCCGTGAAGCTTGTTTGAGACGATATAGTGCCTTATGGAGTTGAGAAACAAGGTCTTCTTTACCTAGAATAACAAACCCTTCTGGCTGTTCCATATAAATTTCCTCTTCAAAATCACCATTCAAAAAAGTAGTTTGCTCGGGGGGTTCACTATATGTAAACCATATATACAACGTGCGTTTAAAGAGTATTTAAAAAAACCCCTTATCTGTGAATCTTGAACTAATAAAACAACATGTTTTTCTCTATGAACTTACGGGTTTTTTTTCAAAGTGCAATAAAAAACTCCTTATTTAAATATATTTATATAAATTCACCCAAAATTTTTGAATGAAAAAACCCCTCCTGTTGAACTCTCATGGTATACTTACATACATAGAGGTGGACTCCCCGAGGTAGTTTGCACATCCATGAGCTTCTAAATCAAATTGAACGGCAAATGCCAATAAAACTCAAACACTTGTAATGCGAACAACTGGTGGTGAAAAAGTCTCTTTATAATTAACACCAACAACTTGGGAGGGAGTAACCTTTTGCAACTAAGCATGCCTTGAAATTGTCATATTCTTCTCACAACCAGATACGGCTATGACTATTCTCGTCAACCGTTTTCCTTCTGGCCAGCGTTCTGTTCCTCCTTTCCAAGGCCAAGGATTTTAAGGTTGCAAAGAAAAGATGTTGTTAATTTTTGAAGGAGATAAACTCTCTGATATTTTCCTTGGAAATTGTGCATGTCCACCTCAGCCTGTTGATACGGATCATGACAACGATGTGATAAAGCAGCTCGTCGATATATTCTTTTTGCTTTTACTGATTCCCTTTTTCTTGATATGTATGAATTGGCTACTTCCCATGATGTATGGAAGTACCTTATTGCAAACATTCAGAAGAAATCTGTTACAAAAATACTTTATTTGCGAGGTTTGCTTAACAAGTTACAATATGAAGCTCGAACTGCCATGACGGAACATATTGAGTCGTTCATATCCTTTATTAATCAACTTGCTACTGCTAGTGATCTTGTTCCACAAAAACAACTTATTACACTTCTTCTTGACACGGTGAAGGACTCTTCTTATGATAACATTGTTACCATTCTTTCTAATAAAGATGGTCTTGATTTCGACCAAGCTTGCATGTATTTAATTGAATACTCTCAACATCAAGAACGACATAATCCTGGTCATGATACAACTATGATTTCGCAAGAGGAGACTGAGTCACAACAGATGGAACGTGCTTTTTATGCTCAAAGGCATCCATTTCAACGAGGAAACTGTAGAGATGGCCGTTGTGATAATATTTTCTCTCTTCTCAAATTTCCTAATAAGCAATGTTCTTATTGCAGTAAAAATGGCCATACTGAAGTGATTTTTGGGCATGTCAGTATGATGGAGAACACAATATTAACATAAAACAACCACAATTAAGAAGGATCAATCCTCAAAAATAGGATTTGTAGTAATTCTGAATCTTACATGCAAATTGCATACACATACTCTGTTTTGTCACCATGAATTGAATCGTTGTGTGATTGTTATCGCTCTGATACCATGTGGAGATGTAGAGTGAAAGTGAGAGAAACGTGACAAGAGACACACCATGTATTCTCCCAAAGACTGATTCATATTGAGGACAAGATACATATATATATGTGAGACCAAGTTGAGTAGCATGAGCCATATATAGCTCCAACAACAACTTCCTTTTTCAGGTCCACATGATCACATAACTTTAGCTACTTTAAGTTTTTTTCAATTTTGTGGATGCAGTATCACAAATATGGAGCTTTGTGGTTGGATGGGAGACACTTTAGAGTGCAAGAGATAGAAGAACAAAGGGTCACCTTCGACAATGGTTTTAGGGAAAGCTTCGTCCAAGAAAGTAGGAGTAGTTCTAGGGATGAGAACACAGAGATTAGCCATCTTGAATACTTTGGCTACATCCAAGACATCTTGAAGATTAAATTTAGGAAGTTTGATATTTTTATCTTTGATGTCAAGTGGTTCAAGTTATTACCAGCGGCCCTAATATATCTGTGTGCAAAGATAAGAGTGGATTGATTCAAGTGAACTCTAGGTGGGTGTTGACAGATGCGTAGTGTCGTGCTGTGGCATGTATATAGTGGGAACGGGCATTATACGATTTATCTTATGACTTTTTAATGCATAAGTATACTTCATATAATACTCATATGCATAAATAAACTCTTTCTACCATACCTTAGTATTACCTTTGAAGTAATATAAATGTACATTACTATTAGAAAGTACTGCAAGAGAAGTATCAATGATTGTGCCTCTTTTTGTCTGGGGGAAAAGCATTTGTATATTTCTTCTAATATCTCAGTTATACCCTACCATATATAAATTATTTTATTCTTTTCACATTTATTTAATAATATAACCCTTCAATAATGCATACCTTCTTGGATACATACAAGAGGGAAGGGCCTACTACAAGACTTTATGAAAAGGAAGATCCAAAGCTTCTTGGACCATCCCAATTTAAAAATCCCAACCTAAGGGCGTGGAGAAAAGGCCAAAACCAAGTCAAGCTCTTTTAGTAGGCCAATTTTACCTTTGAAAGCATGTCAATCCGAGTTACAGGTCAAAAGTTACAAGGAAAAGAGTGAAAAATCCTCTCACAACTACACTGCATATCTAGTCCAATACTTGTCTTTAACTCCTTCTCTATCTCTCATTATTTATCTTTAATACCACCACCACTCTTAGATCTATCTCTAATTCTATCTTTACTCCTCCTTTCATCTCTCTTGTTGTGTCCTAATTGTTTCATTGGAAGGTATTCAAGCAGCAATCATGTCAATGTAACGGGCACAACCTTCTTGCAGGAACATTTATGTGTACAAGGTTAGTAACCATATCTTCATCTTTCACAAGCACCTCTCTCTCTTAAGGTTCTCATTCTCTTTCACAAACTCTAGAATCTCCTTGCTACAGGTACTTCTCTCCCCGCAGTATCCTTATTGCCTAAGGGCAACAATAGGGCTTGGGAGAGAAACTCTCTTCTTCTTCTCCTTTCACTTCTTTCACAACTGTATCTTTGAACATACTAAGTATATCATTGATGAATAACCATAATCCACATAGAGGTAATTTCTTTCTTTTCCATTCAGTGCAATCTATTAGGGTCAACATTTGGATTAGTGGAAAGATTCACTTTCAGCAATGCATAGTGTTTCTATTTGGTCCTGAAAGGCTCAACGAAATACTTCTCTCACCAGATCCCATCATACTACCTATTATTGACTATGACTTCTCTTTTGATGTGAATGTGGTTATTTTATTATGAATCAAGAGGATTTGTACTCACAACTAATCCCAATCTCTAGACAAAACATATACATTATAGTAAGCACAAAGCTACAGTTCCAAAGAGCAATCCGTAGCTTATTTGGACAACAAAGTTTAAATATCATTAACTCATCCATTAACCCTTTTATCCTACCCATGATACGATATGATCGTAATCTCGATGTTTTCATTTTTGTTTTGTTCTGACTATCTTTCATGAGTTCTCTCCATCACGTGTGTAAAAGTGAGCGTCTTTTTTGGCTACATTTCTTCTTTAGATTTAGAAGCTATGTTATCTACATCTTAGCTCTTCTCATAACCCTTGAGCTTCCTCACAAACTCTCACAACAAGAGGCCCAGTGCCTTCCTGGCAAGACCGCCTACTTCTTAACATATTTTTGGTGAACCCGACGTGAGACTTCCAGGGTGAGAGTTTGTGCGTAACCATGGGTGATCATGTTGAGCAACAGGCTATGCATTTTGACCCAGCAACAATGCAAATGTTTCAAACATTTTCAATGTTCATGCAACAACAACATGCTTCTGGAAGAAGGGAGATTTCAGCAACAAAGGCCATACAAGCGGTCGTCAACAGAATGGATTAGTTCAATGGCAAAGATGTAACCAAGTACTTACGCGAGTATGTGAAAGAGATGGAGCTGCATCGCGTGTCAGAAGGTGAGATGATTCAAAGCTTTGAGCTAGTTGTTGCTCCAAAAATTAGGGAGCATGTTAGGGAAATTAAAGATGGGCATGGGAGAAATTGGGAAGAGCTCAAAGTAGCTTTAAAGGAGGAATATTTCATGGAGGACTCGGAGAGAGTGACCAAAAGGACATTCTTAGAATGGGTAGTCAAGCCAAAGCAAGGACTATCAATAACATAGCTACTTAGGGAATTTGAGCGGCGCTATGCACAACTCACCAGGACAGAAAGGGCCACACTGGATGCAGAGAAGACAGATCTTTTCTTACAATCCGCACGTTAAGAGTTTCAAGAAAATTTGGAGCTTCTCCTTGAAGAGAAAGATGCTGAGCACGGACTAAAGACCGACTGGAATGAAGTTGAAGGTGCTGTCTCGTTGCTTGCCAAACGACAAAGAAGAAGGGACAAGATGGTAGTAAACACTACAAGTCCTTCAACCTCAACTTCTGACAAAATGGTAAACTTCCTACTTATATAGCTCCTAAGTTTGATGAGTCTATGCTAGATGAACTTGTGAAGGGAATGCGTGACTTGAAGGTGAAACTTGCATAGCTTGAAGAAAAAGGCACACCATCAGGGTCACTTCTTAGGCAAAGACAGCATCCCAAGAAAGGTTTTTTTAATAGATGTATTTGGTGTGATAGTACAGACCATATAAGAAGGGATTGTGATGATTTTCGTGATGCTTTGTCAAAAGACGTTGTCTTTTTTAAGGATGGTAAAATCCACTTAAGAGAGACAGGTCTACCCTTCAGAACTAACTTTGGGAAGGGGGGAATGCAAACCTTAGTTGAAGATTTGGCAACTAACCATGCCACCTCTTTAGTTGAGGCAGCTACTTATGGAGTAAAAATTGAGCATCTTACTGATGAAGAGGTGAGTGACCATCATGGTCAAATTTGGCCAAATGTCATGCAATTAGCTAAAAAGGGAAATCTTACAAAAGAGATTCTACATGAAGCAGGTGATTGCATACGTCTAGAAACAGGATGGAATGATCCAGTGGACTCATTGTCAGTGCATGCCTACATTACAAAATTCCAACAAAATGAGGCGATTGTAGAAGAGAAGCACAGGCGTGAGAATGCTGATGAAGGACTATCAAAAAGAGCTTCTAGAAGTGGGGGAAGAAACGACTCAATGCCTTCTCAAAAACCCTCAACACAAGGAGCATCTCCACCTGAAGTACTCATGGAGGAGTCTACAACAGGAAAGAAGAAAGAGCCAGCAAAAGGTAAGATAAAAGGCCCAACTTATAAACTACAATCTGATATTGAGTTTGGTACAGATTTAAAGAAAGTCTTGGAGGAAAGGATCTTAAATAGCAAGATTGAGTTTACTCTAGGAGAAGTTCTTGGCATTGCAAAGCGTGAATTCCATGAGGAGATCATTGAAATCATCAAGAGGAAGAGGCAAACACTTGTTGAAGTTTCTTGTCCACAGGTTGAAGGGGAAACCTCGAAGACACAAGGGATGCAGCTGCAAAATAAGGAGGATGATGGAGCTGTGGTAGGATGCTACCAATCTAGTGGGAGAGTGAAGCAAGTGCATTTCTCAAATGATGATGAAGAAGTTGAAGATATTCCTAGGAGCTACTATTCACGAAGTCACTGGGCAAGGGCTACTACAGAAACTTTGGTCAAGGTAGGTGATCTTGAAGAGCCATTTGTTGCCTTGATTGACCATGGTTCAGAAATAAACATAATGTTGAAGAGTCTCTACAACAAGTGCAAATGGCCGATGGACACAGATCATGGCTGGATGGTAAAAGTGGAAAACAATTCATCCGGTGAATTGTATGCAGCATGTCCAGGTGTGAAGGTAACAATAGGTGATGTAAAGATTGACCAAAACTTCTTTGTACAGGATACATCTTCATATCATCTCATCCTTGGACAACCCTACATTGTGGGAGTTCGAATGGAAACAAAGGTAATGGGTGATGGTTCAGCATATGCTAGGATACATAGCAAAGATGATAAACGAGCTGTCCAATTTCTCACAGTTTGTGTAAACCATGAAATAAATCGTGCCAACCTCAGAGAACATCCTCTACCAAAGGTGAGCAAAGAGTTTCATGATCATAGAGAAATGATGGGTTTTGGCCAAGTACCATTGTAAAGAGAGATTGCAGTGGTACAGAAAGAAAAAGGGTCTCGCCTGATCCAAAAATAGGTGAAACTTTTTCAACGGGCTCCGTGGTAACAAGGAATGGATCAGTATGTTTTACAAAACTTGAAGATTTGAAGAGATGTGAGAGGAAATATGTGCATAATGTACAAATAGGCATGAAAAAGAGTGGGTTGCTAGAGCTGCTGAAAATGTTTTGGGTTTGTGTGAACAAGTTTCTTTTGTAGATATTATGGGTGAGCTTAATGCTATAATGGGGTCTAGTTTGCATCTTGAAAATGAAGTTGTGGAAGTTTTCTCTATGGAAATGTATCAAGTAATAGAAGCCTTTAAAGAAAAAACAGTTGGCCCAGAAGTCCATGTTGAAACTAAATACAAGAGTGTAGCAAAGAAGGTGAAACCAGTAGCTTCACCCTTACCACCCAACAATAGGGAAAAGATTGAGCAGGCTTCTTTACAACCAAGTTTGAGGAATCCTAAAAAGATTGGGCATACCTTCACAAAGGAGTCTTTCCAAGAGTTGCAGATTGGTTGGGAGGAGTTTCTAACACAGGAGGAGACAAAGTGCTTCAAAGAAATGCTTTCAAATCATGGTAAGGCTTTTGCATTTGAGCCACATGAGATAGGATGTGCTGATCCTTCTATTGTAGCTCCTATGGTAATTTTCACAATACCTCATGTGCCTTGGAATCTGCGGCCTATTCCGATTCCAAAGGCTCATTTGCCAAAGTTAGTAGAGCTACTGAATGAGAAAATCAAAATGGGAATCTTGGAGCCTACTTGTGCTCCATACTCAAACAGGTGGTTCACAGTTCCAAAGAAGAATGGTTCTCTACGCTTCATCCAAGATATGCAACCAGTGAACAAGGTGACAATTAGAAATGTAGGTACAGGTCTAATTGTGGATGAGTTTGCAGAGGCGTTTGCAAGGAGGGCAATCTACTCAATGGGGGATCTCTACTCAGGGTATGATCAATTTCAGCTTGCAATCAAAAGCAGAGACTTGAGAACCATGAGAACACCTTTGGGTTGGGTAAGGATGTGTACCTTACCACAGGGAGCAACCAACTCGGTTGCACATATGATGAATGGGATGAATAAGGTCTTATGTGACTTTATTCCTCAAATCAAAATTCCTTTCATTGATGATTTGCCTATCAAAGGATGTGAAGAAAGTGACAAAGATGAAGCTTTGGATCTCAAGGGATGTCTCAGGTTTGTGGTATATCACATAAATGATTGTGATAAAATTTTGTCTAGGTTGGAAGAAGTGAATCTTACATTGTCAGGGAAAAAGTCTATGTTTAGTGTCAAAGCAGTGCTCATTGTGGGGCACATGTGCGGGCCATATGGTAGGAAACCTTGTCCATCAAAGGTAGATGTCATCCAAAGAATGAAAGAAACATGCACTAGCATCACTGAGGTTAGAAGGTTTCTGGGAGCATGTGTCTTCTATGCTATTTGGATTCCACATTATGCACATGTAGTTGATCCTCTTTATCAGCTTCCTAGAAAGAATCAGAAGTTTAAATGGACAGAAGCACATGTAAAATCCATGAAAAAGCTAAAGGAGTTGCTCCAGTCAGCACCAACTTTGAGAAAGGTAGACTATGAGTGTCAAAGGCCAGTAATTGTGACAGTAGACACCAGTCCTACAGGGATTGGATGGGCAATAGGGCAAGATGACGAAGAAGGACGCAGGTATGTGGTAAGATTTGGAGCAAAGTTACTAAGTGCTCGCCAAAGAAACTATCCACAAATAAAGAGAGAGCTATGGGGTATGGTTACAACCTTGAAAAATGGAAAAGAGTACCTTATTGGTGCATGTGTGGTTGTAGAAACAGATTGTCTACCACTTCTTGGGATGATTACAAGCTGCTCAACGCCAGACATTGCTATGTTGCGGTGGATTGCCTACATTAAGTCCTTAAATCCCGAGTTTAAGCACATTGCAGTTAAACACAATACAGTGGCAGATATGCTATCAAGGGCAAGGTATGAAGATGAGTCACAAATGATTGACGAGGGAGATGAAGTAGGCACAAAGTTCTATTCTATCTCTCATGTCAAAGGTAACAATGTCTGCATGACTAATTCACTTGAATTGTTCTTGAAAGATCTTTATGAAGGTGATTGGCTTCTTATTGGAAGCTACTTGAGTACTCTAACAAAACAGGATGATTGGTCTGAACAAGAATTCAAGAGGATACGCAGGAAAGCATATGGGTACTTTTTGAAGGATGGTTACTTGTGGAAGCATCCTAAACAAAAGGGTGCTACACATACACAACGGGTTATATGTAAAAAAGAGACTGAAGTAAAGCTCATGCAAGAGTTTCATGAGAGACTATGGGCTGGACACAGGAGTGTATGGGCAACCTTCTCCAAGTTGAAAGAAAAATACTGGTGGAAGGGTATGTATAAAGATGTATCTCAGTTTGTAGAGTCATGTGTAACTTGTCGAATGTATTCAAATGTTCGACATCGTGATGGATTGCACCCTACATATCCACTAGCCATGCACTATAAATGGGTTGTGGATCTAGTCACAATGCCTTTAGGACTCTGGAAAATGAGATACTTGGTTCTTGCACGAGAGGACCTAACTAACTAGGTTGAAGGAAGAGCATTAAGAGCTAAAACCACAGAAGCTGTGTGCAAATTCCTTCTTGATGAGGTGATTTGCCGTTATGGTCGTGTGGGAAAGATCACTGCAGATAGAGGTGAGCTGGATGCTGAGGAAGCAAGGGAGTTCTTTTCCAGATTGGGAATCAAGCTTTCTCTTACTATAACTTACAACCCTAAAGGCAATGGAAAGAGTGAAAGAGGGCATCCTCCTATCATCAAAGATTTGGCAAAGGCTTGCGAAGGAAGAGTTGGTGAGTGGCCAAAATTGTTACCATATGCTTTATGGGCTGATCGTACAACACATAGCTCAGTAACTGGCTACATGCCTGCGGAGCTAATGTATGGTCAAAAGCCAGTGATGCCGATTGAAGATACAATTCCCACATGGAATGTACTACCTTGGCAAGAGGGGCTTAGTAGGGAAGATCTCCTTGCACTCCGTATAAGGCAGCTAGAGAGAAGACCTAGAGACATTGAAGCTGCAAAAGAACGACTCAAAAATGCAAGGTTGAAAAACAAGGACTACTTTGATAAGCGACATCGACTCAGGAGCAAAGCAATTGACAAAGGTGACTGGGTTTTAGTGTATGATAGTAGCCTTGATAACCAGCACACAGTCATGCATAAGTTCTCAAAACGATGGTTTGGACCATATGTTGTAAAGCATGTGCATGAAAATTCTACTTATAGCTTGTTTGAACTAGATGGTACAGAAGTAAAGATTCCCATTGCGGGAAAAAGGATTAAAATGTTTAAGAGAAGAGGAGACAATGATCGAGAAGATGTTGATGAGGAAGAAGAGCAAAACACAGGTGAAGATCAAAGTGAACATGAAGCTCTGGAATCATCCAGTGAAGAAGAAATCAAGGAAAATATACAAGAGGTCTGATCTTACAAAGAGACAACGTGGCACATACCGGAGGATGTGCAGGTTTAGAGGGGGTGGATGTCGTGCTGTGGCACGTATATAGTGGGAACGGGCATTAAAAGATTTATCTTGTGACTTTTTGATGCATAAGTATACTTCATATAATACTCATATACATAAATAAAAGCTTTCTACCATACCTTAGTATTACCTTTGAAGTAATATAAATGTACATTACTATTAGAATTTACTGCAAGAGAAGTATCAATGATTGTGCCTCTTTTTGTCTGGGGGAAAAGCATTTGTATATTTCTTCTAATATCTCAGCTATACCCTACCATATATAAATTATTTTCTTCTTTTCACATTTATTTAATAATATAACCCTTCAATAATGCATACCTTCTTGGATACATACAAGAGGGAAGGGCCTACTACAAGACTTTTTGAAAAGGAGGATCCAAAGCTTCTTGGACCATCCCAATTTGAAAATCCCGACCTAAGGACATGGAGAAAAGGACAAAACCAAGTCAAGCTCTTTTAGTAGGCCAATTTTTCCTTTTGAAGCATGTCAATCCGAGTTACAGGTCAAAAATTACAAGGAAAAGAGTGAAAAATCCTCTCACAACTACACTACAAGAAGAGATGGTAAACAGGTGAATCAAGTGACAAGAGGTAATCTTGGTCTTTTTCCATAAAATAAGATATTTTGAGGATAAAAGACATAAGCATGTGAATGTGACACCTCAAAGATGCCTTGAAGGACAAGACACACAAGTTGGGACCCCCTGCTGGAGCGCACACAGAAGATGCCTAGGTGGGGCCCACATACATCATGCACCCACATGGAGCCTCAACGACCAAATATGATTAATTTGATGATATTTTGAGTCCTAATATTTCCCATTTTAAGAAATATCCAAAGAACATTTGATTTGGGCTAACTCTTTAGCTTAATCAAGTGATTATGTAAAACATGGCTCCCTCACCTATAAAAAGGGCAACCTTCTCTTCATTGGGGCAAGTTATGAGTGAGTGAGAATAGCTCAATTCCATAGTGTCACACTCATCTTAGTGCCACACTTTCTCTTGAAGAAAGTTTGAAGTCTTGCCTCATCTTCTCTCTCCATTAAGGTGGTGGCGATTGCTCTCATGTAAGATATATATTGCTAGTTTTTCTTTCATTTGCATATCTAGTCCAATACTTGTCTTTAACTCCTTCTCTATCTCTCATTATTTATCTTTAATACCACCATCACACTTAGATCTATCTCTAATTCTATCTTTACTCCTCCTTTCATCTCTCTTGTTGTGTCCTAATTGTTTCATTGGAAGGTATTCAAGCAGCAATAATGTCAATGTAACGGGCACAACCTTCTTGCAGGAACATTTATGTGCACAAGGTTAGTAACCATATATTCATCTTTCACGAGCACCTCTCTCTCTTAAGGTTCTCATTCTCTTCCACACACTCTAGAATATCCTTGCTATAGGTACTTCTCTCCCCGCAGTATCCTTATTGCCTAAGGGCAACAATAGGTCTTGGGAGAGAAACTCTCTTATTCTTCTCCTTTCACTTCTTTCACACCTTTATCTTTGAACATACTAAGTATATCATTGATGAATAACCATAATCCACATAGAGGTAATTTCTTTCAATTACATTCAATGCAATCTATTAGGGTCAACATTTGGATTAGTCGAAAGATTCACTTTCAGCAACGCATACTTTTTGTATTTGGTCCTGAAAGGCTCAACGAAATACTTCTCTCACCAGATCCCATCATACTACCTATTATTGACTATGACTTCTCTTTTGATGTGAATGTGGTTATTTTATTATGAATCAAGAGGATTTGTACTCACAACTAATCCCAATCGCTAGACAAAACATATACATTATAGTAAGCACAAAGCTACAGTTCCAAAAAGCAATCCGTAGCTTATTTGGACAACAAAGATTAAATATCATTAACTCATCCATTAACCCTTTTATCCTACCCATGATATGATATGATCGTAATCTCGATGCTTTCATTTTTGTTTTGTTCTGACTATCTTTCATGAGTTCTCTCCATCACGTGTGTAAAAGTGAGCGGCTTTTTTGGTTACATTTCTTCTTTAGATTTAGAAGCTATGTTATCTACATCTTAGCTCTTTCTCATAACCCTTGAGCTTCCTCACAAACTCTCACAGCAAGAGGCCCGGTGCATTCCTGGCAAGACCGCCTAGTTCTTGACAGCGGGATGCGTTTGTACTTCTGGAGCATTGTGAACAAGTTGTGTTCACAATAGATCCACTATGAAGAGAAAATGATAAAAAAACCTGTCTGAACCGCGTTGGCTCTATGTTGTTGAGGTTTCTCCATGGAGCAAGCGTGTGAAGGATTGGAAGTTGATGTCGAAGAGATTCATGAATAAAGTGCACCACCGACGGATGATGTAAGTTTGGATTTTGAGCTGGAGGTCAATGGTGAGCAGCTGCTTGAACCTAGAAATGATCTTTCAAATGCTGAGGTTGATGCAGAGAGCAACGAAGAAGTTAATTTTGATGAAGAATATGCATAAGTATAGATTGAGATAGACATCTTTAGTGCATCAACTCTCATAGAAGATGAGAGATTGACTACTAATTGTTGCTAGGACTTTTTTGTAAAACTCTTTTAATTAGTCTACAATATTGGATAGATTAAATGAGTTGTGTTGCATCTTTTTTTTAATTATTTGCATTACTAAATCTTTTATTTTGTGAACTAACGTATTGTATCTGTGTTATTTGTGTATCTGTAGCCACGGCCAATGAAGACAGTGTTGGAATTAGGGTTGCAGAGAAACACACACAGCTTGGAGAAGACGAAGGAAGCTCAAGGCACACAATAGAGAGTGTGTTCCTTAGTGTGCAATGGAAAGATAGATAGCCCTAGAGTGATGGGCATATATACAATGCACGGGGGAAAAAACCTCCTAAAGAGGGAAAAAATGCCCCGGCGGTCCTAGTGTATTCACACACATCACTACCACATGTACATGGTAACAAATCCCCCCTGGAGTGATGCGGTGAACGAGAGCACGCACATGAGTAAAGGGAAGTTCCATGCCCTGAGGACAAGATCAGTCCACAAAGCGGAGTAAGCCCAAAGCTTTGCGGAAAGCTTCAAGCTTCTCACGAGACAATGCCTTTGTGAAAAGATCTGCAAGGTTGTCCTGTGCTGGCTAATAAGCCAAGTTGATCTCTCCCGCTGAGAGCCTCTCCCTGACATAGTGGTAATGCACCTCAATGTGCTTTGTGCAAGCATGATAAACTGGGCTCCTCGCAACTGCCAATGCGCTCTGACTGTCAGTGTAGATAGTGTTGGCAGTGTCCTGTCCAACACCCAAATCAGCCATACGGCATCTGAGCCATACACGCTCAACCGTAGCTGTAAGACTGCCCTATACTCAGCCTCACAGCTCGAAGTGGCCACAGTAGGTTGCTTCTTGCTCAACCATGATATACATGAACTGCCAAGCATGAAACAAAAACCACTTGTGGACACTCACGTGTCAAAACAACCAGCCCAATTTGAGTCCGAAAAAGCATGTAAGTCTGGTGGCAATGATCCCCCCTTGGGATGAAACAAGCCAAATATGTAAAGTGCCACTAAGGTAGCGGAAAATCCTCTTAACAGCCTGCCAATGCTTAGACCCTGGGCTATGCATAAATCTGCTGACCTGTGAGACTGCAAACTGAATATCCGGCCTCGTGTTGCACACATAAATGAAGCAGCCAACAACAGTTTGGTAAAGAGTTACATCAGTAGGATCGCCAGCATCATGTAGATTGAACTTCAAACCTGTTTCCATGGGAGTGGCAATAGGTTTGCAATCCTCAAGTCCAAACTTACATAGCAATGTCTCTATGTAACTTTTCTAACACAAGGCAATACCACCATCACATTGCTTAAACTGTATACCCAAGTAATCATGCAACAACCCCAAATCTTTCATCTTGAAAGTAGCATTCAAATCAGCCTTAAATTCAGCAATATGTCTCTCATTTGGTCCAGTGATCAGCAAATCATCAACATAAAGAACCACAATGAGAACTACATCACCCTCACGCTTTACATACAATGTGCTTTCTGTTGGACTGTTACGAAAGCCTCGTTTAACCAAATGAGTGTCAGATTTCTCATACCAAGCACGAGGAGATTGATTCAACCCATACAAAGCCTTTTTACATCTGCACACTTTTTCCTCTTGTCCTTTTATGACAAAACCGCGAGGCTGCGTTACATAAACTTCCTCAAATATGTCACCATTCAAGAAAGCAGTAACAATGTCTGATTGATGTCCATCCCAACCAAAATGAGCTGCCAATGCACATAGAAAACGTACAGTAGTCATGCGACAAGTGGGAGCAAAAGTCTCTTCATAATCTATGCCTTTTTGTTGTGCATAACCTTTTGCAACAAGTCGAGCCTTATGGCGATCGATCTCACCATCTGGCTTGTGTTTCATCTTGTAAACCCACTTCGTACAAATGGCCTTTTTGCCAAGAGGCAAATCACATAAAGTCCATGTGCCATTTTCTATAAGTGCATCATATTCTGATTGCATGGCAGCCATCCAATTTTTTGAATTCTGTGCCTCATCAAAAGACAGAGGCTCCTCACCATCATGTAAGCTAGACACAACCAAAGCATAACAATCTGATGCAAAGGATGCATGGCGAGAGCCTAAATGAGTACGACTAGACAAAGGTGCATCCAATTTACTGTCACGCAAAGTGTGCACCAGCCATTTTGGCATACCTCTAGCCTGCTCATTTTCAGCCCTTTCCTCATCAAGTACATCATGTACATCTGCATCACTAATAGGCTGATCTAAAACATTTTCAGAAACCCCCATAGGCTGTACATTTTCCTCATTGGAACTTAAATTCGTATTTCCACCACTGAAAAGAGCCAACAAAGTGTCATAAATGTCCTATGAGCTTACATTATTGTCTATAGTACATGACAGCAAGGGCTGAACAGAATCTTCCACAAACACTACATCCCGAGAAACTAGAATACGTTTTGTTTGCGGATGATACAACCTGTAACCTTTGCTTTCAGCACTATAACCAACAAAAATACATTTGACAGCCTTCTCATCCAATTTTTTGCACTGCACTTGTGGCACCAAAGCATATGCCAAACAACCAAAAACATGCATGTGCTCAATTGAAGGTTTCTATCATGCCATGCTTCATATGGAGTAATAGACTGCAAAGCTTTTGTAGGACACCTGTTAAGTACATAAGTGGCACACATGATTGCCTCAAGCCAAAAAGAATGCGGCAAAGCTTGACTTTTGACTATTGGCATCGTGCCATTTCCGTCAGTGACCTGTTTTTCCTCTCAGCAACACCATTTTGCTGAGGTGTATAAGGCACTGTACATAGGTGTTTTATCCCACGACTAGCCAGAAATGCATTAAATTCATGAGACATATACTCCCCCCCTCGATCGGAATGGAGGGTGCCCATAGTACATTTCGAGACATTTTTAGCCATAGCCAGAAATTGTTTGAAGCACATAAAAACTTCGGACTTTGCTTTAAGCGGAAATACCCATGCATGCCTAGAGTAATCATCAATGAAAGTCACGAAGTATAGGTAACTGCCCAAGGACAGAGTTTGCATGGGCCCACAAACATCACTATGCACAAGCTGCAACCTGCATGTGGCCCGAACTGAACCATCCTTTGGAAATTTAGAACGCTGCATCTTACCCAAAATACAGCCTTCACAAACATGTTTGACAGGTGCTTCAAGAGGCGGCAAAGAAGCAACCATATCAAATTTCTGCAAACGCAGTAAACTGGCAAAATTCAGATGACCAAAACGTGCATGCCAAAGTTTTGCATGTGAAATAGCCCTTGAATCTGCAACAGCATTTGCAAAATTTTGTCCACACTTGTCATACAAAGTGAGCTTATATAGCCCACGACACAAAAGCCCAGATGCAACAATTTCATTACCAAAACTGAGATCATGAACTGTACATCTGTCATCCACAAATTTGACTACAAGTCCAAGTTTGGCAAGTGCGGATACAGACAAGAGATTCTTCTTGATCCCAGGTACATAAAGTCCATCAACAAGTGTAAAGTAACTGCCATTAGCAGCAGTGAGCACAATCTTTCCAACTCCTGAACTGGATAAGAGGCGTTGTTGGCACAAGTGACTGAATTCCCATGAGGGACAGACTCGAGAGAGGTAAACAATTCACAATGTGAGGTAATGTGCTATGTAGCACCAGTGTCGAAATACCACACATGTGAATCTGCAGCAACTGACAAGCATGTATCATGGATAGTAGGATTGTAAGTGCACTCTACGCTAAAAGCCCATTCTGCATCAACATCAAAAACACAGTCTCCTTTCACAGAAGACTCAACAATGGTTGCATTTGTAGTGGAACCAGCATTTGTAGTGGAACCACCCTCTTTCTTCTTAGCCTCTTTGGCCTTGAACTTAGGATACGACTTGATCAAGTGATCATTGGCTTTACAATAATGGCAACGCATCTTGTTTTTTCCCTTATCACCAGAATTTCCAGACGAATGCTGCCAGCAGAAGCATTAGGAATAGAATTTTTGCCACTCGCAACAGAACCATAAGAGTGGCTGCATTGCTGTTACCACCCTTTCTTTGAGAAGCAATAAAAGCCTGTTCAACTGCACGCTGTCTAGTCCTGTTTTTTCTGGAAAGTGACTCTTGCAACAGCAATGTGCATAATGCATCAAACTTGACAACTTCTGGATTTCCTTGGGTCATAAGTCTCCAAGTACTAGCAAAAGTCTTGTAAGAATCAGGTAAGGCATCAAGAACACTTTGCACAAGGGAACTGTCTGAAATAAATTCACCTGTAGAAATAAGTTGCTCATTGACATCCTTGACACTAGCAAGGAAAGTGTCCAGATCATCTTCCTCATGCATAATCTTTGACTCCAGCTCTTTTCGCAGCAAAGCAACTTTAGCCTCATTGCGGCTTTCATAAAGACCTGCTAGAATATCCCAAGCCCGTTTTGCAGATTTTGCTGAACGGATGTGAGGAACAATGGTGCGCTTCACAGACAACACAATCAATGCATGAGCCTGCGCATCCTTAACATCCCAACGAGCTTGTTCTGCCATAGGCAAAACAACTCTAACAGCTGCAATCCTTGCGGCAAGACCTGCAACATTCTCAACATCGCCTACATCCTCAGAACCAGGACGTACATCAATGCCCTGCACAATGTTCCAGACACCCTTTGACACAAGAACATGTTGCATCATATAAGCCCACATAGGGTAGTTTTCCCCATCCAACCTGTCCTCAGCAGCAAACATCTTGAACACATATGTGTTGTTGTTGTCAGCCATGGTAAATGCTGCACCTAATGTGAAAACTGCCCGAAAATAGGAGTAACAGAGCGGGAACAACCTGTGCTATATAGCACAAACCGTAGAAGACTATAAGGCATCTGTTATGCAAAAAACAACACTGACAGAAATTTTGCATAAAATGACGAAATAGCCTGTGCAGTACTACCTATAGTGGAAATGGAGTCTGAAATGAGCCCAAATAAAAATTATGAGCAGACCGTGCTCTACGAGCCCACCCAAAATATTTGTCGACTTGCGAACGCTTGCCAAAGCTCACTAAAATCAGAGAAAGTGAGCAGGCATATGTTGGAGCAGCTAGCGACTAAGCCCAGGAGGACGTGACCTGCTCTGATACCACTTGTTGGAATTAGGGTTGCAGAGAAACACACACAGCTTGGAGAAGACGAAGGAAGCTCAAGGCACACAATAGAGAGTGCGTTACTTAGTGTGCAATGGAAAGATGGATAGCCCTAGAGTGATGGGCGTATATACAATGCAAGGGGGAAAAAACCTCCTAAAGAGGGAAAAAATTCCCCGGAGGTCCTAGTGTGTTTACACACATCACTACCATGTATATGGTAACAGACGATACATACTCTTCTAGTTTTAGTTTTCCTGTCACTCCGGCCGGCATGTCACCCAAGAAGATGGGCTCCTTTTTGTCACAGCTCACACTAGAGAAGGTTACTTATGCACAGAATCTTTGGGTTACTGGTTCCTCTAGACCTACTACGGACCTCCCTACTCCTAGGACTAGTGTTCTCCCTACACCAACCGACCCTACACCTCAGTCACAGTGTGCCCCCTACACCGATGGTTGGTTCATCTCCGAGACGAGGTAGGCATCGTTCTAGAGGTGGTGGTTGTTGTGGTATCAGCTCTACTAATGCTTCCACACCACTAAGAGACCACTCTCTTCAATATATAGTTCACCAATTGGCACAACACGTACACCTTGGGGATCACACAAGAATGATCCTAGCAAGATGTACAAGAGCAAGAATGGGACTGTTTTGGTGGATAGGGTCGAAAAGGCCATGCAATCGAGGATTTGGTAGCTCTGTTCAGTTAAGTTTGGGATAATCAAGATGATGAAAAAAATAATTACATCGTCGAGGCCATTCATAGAGAGTACATGCCGACAGAGGGGTACAATCCAATCTCGAATGACTGGATTTTGAGCGCGGTGACTGCCACAATGTCACACCATCAGTCAGAGGTGAGAGATATGTACTTGAGGATGGCTAGTCTAAAGCCAGCATGGTTGGATGCAGAGGAATGAACAGGGATCGCACGAGAGACACAAGACAATCCTCAGAGATGTCATCAGTAGATAGATGCATCTAGAGCACATTTGGAGTTTGCTGGAGCATCACATCTTGGGAGTGGAGACTACGACACACTTCGACATGAGTTTTTAAGTATTATATGTATGCTTTAATTGTCAAAAATGTATATGTTATTTGAAAATTTATCTTAGGATCAATTGTTAATTTTGCAGGAAGTTACCATGAAGCGCCCTCTAACACGCCAAGAGGAGGGAAATACCATCGATTGGGAGGCATTACCATGAGGGTGACATCCTTCATATATGTTTTTGTTTGTAGTTGTGGTCTTCTTGATACAATTGTACTCATTCATTGTATACATGTACAGTTTCACGCTTATGTTTATGGTTTTGCATTCCGTTTGCGATTATGATTATTGTATGACAATTAGGTTATGATCATGGTTTTGCAATTACGGTATGGCAAAGAGGTTATGGTTATGATTTGGCAACCAAGTTATGATTATGGTTTTTCAATGAGGATATGGAAATCATGTTATGGTTATGGTTTTGCAATGATGGTATGGCTGTTATGGTTATGGTATGACAAGCAAGTAATAGTTATGGTATGGCAAGCAGATTATGTTTGCAAATATTGTTTTGAAATCATGTTATGGTTATGGGTTGGCAATCAGGTTATGGTTATGGTTTTGCAATGATGGTATGGCTGTTATGGTTATGGTATGAGAAGCAGGCCATGGTTATGGTATGACAAGCAAGTTATGGTATGACATGAAGATTATGTTTATGGTTTTGCAGATACGGTTTGGAATTCACGTTATGGTTATATCTGTGATTAAATCATGTTTTAATTATGGTTATAAAATCTCCATGTCCTTGTGCTTATGGTTTGGGAATCGAAGTTATGATTATGCTTTTGAAAACTTGTCATGTTTAAGCTTTTGATTTTGTGGTTTTGTTATGCTTTACAATTTTGCTAATCTATACTTACTCGCTTATCACTATCAAACTATAGGTGGAGTGCGCTTGCTTTTGCACTCTTCCTTTGGGCAGAGAGGGTTGTTTCCTGGTGTTGCACTACATGCAACATCAATTCCCAGCCTTCTCTGTCAAATTCTTCTTTTGCAAGTTTTTCCATCGATAAAGATATCGGTATACACATCAGTTCCCAGCCTTCTCTGTCCAATTCTTCTTTTGCAAGTTTTTTCATCGATAAAGGTATCAATATACACATCAGTTCCCAGCCTTCTATGTCCAATTCTTTTTTTGCAAGTTTTGTCATCGATAAAGGTATCGATATACACGTTCTAATGCACCTTGAAATAGGCGTCGGTACAATTATCACTATACGCGTTCTAATGCACCGCAAAATAGGTGTCAATATAGGAAACTTATTTTTCCACGCCTATTACAACGTTGTTATCGATGTAAACTTCATTACGTATTTCGATAGAAAATATACCAATATATATACCAATATACCAGTATCTATACCGACAATACGATGCAGTTGCTTATCCCGACGCTTATACTATGTCTTTTCCTTTTGAAACAAGATTTGAGTTGTCGATATCCGCATCAATTTTCATGCGGCGTGTTGTACTGAATACCAAGGCGATAACAAATAGTTCTGTTTGAGGGATAAATGCCAAAATTTTGTTGCCCCCCCCCCCCCCCCCCCCCCCCCCCCCCCTCTCGAGTGTCACCTATAGAGCATGAGCGTATTGTCACCAAAAGGCTTTGTTTGTCTCTTTAGCATATTTGGAATCATTTTTATGATGATTGCAAAGCCAGTTGGATTACTAGTAGGACACAAGTGAGTGCTACTTGTTTTGATGATACCATGCTTCGATGCATACTTCTCCCTTGAAGCCTCTTAAAAGACCTCCCTCCTTAGGCTTGTGCTTTGTGGTAACAAGCTTCTCTATCTTCTTACTTGGTGAGCCAAAGGTTCTTTCCCCCCTATCTAATCCCACAAGCCACCACCACACAAGCCACCACGTGGAAACTTCTCAGTGCTAGCTTTTCACACTATCAAAAAGCAAATGACCGATTAATTAAAGAAACATCGTCGTGGCTTCACACATCAGCATGGCAGGTTCTCCAGAAGACAGAGACATACACTAGTACAAGCAGTTCACAGAAGCACTTCGAACTTCTCCACAGGCACCAGTACAAGCAATTCGCAGCTTGATCCCCAAAAGCAGCAGGTTTGTGTGTGTGTGTGTGTGTGTGTGTGTGAAAGAGAGAGAGAGAGAGAGAGAGAGAGAGAGAGAGAGAGAGAGAGAGAGAGAGAGAGACTCTACTACCTTCATCTGAGTTCGGTTATATTTTGCAAAGGCAATAAGTTCTAGGGATTCCACTCGGGATTAGGCCAACTAATCATCGATTGAAATTTGATATGTTCTGTTTTAGTAGCACTTGAACAGACCTCTACCATGGCTTGATCGCACGAAACATCTGATTTTTGAGAGTGCTCATCACGTCGGCAAGCATTCGAAGTACCTTCCAAAGCTTAAAAGTGGAAGAGACGGGCGAGTCGGAGCCAATAATCCAAAGAAGAGGAGAGCCGCTGACGAACACAGCAGCAGTGAGGGTGACCAAAGGGCGTTTTCAAGGCCATATGCAGAGACAAGCACAAAGAGAGAAAGCGATGTGCAGTAGCTGAGGGGAGAGACTGCATGCCCCTTTGCATCTCAAGAAAAATATAGACAAAGACAAATGCTATGAGGCCGATGAGAGTGGGTGGACGTGGAGTATGTCGATGTACAGTGACAGGGACAACGTGCAGAGCAGTGCTCGAAAAAAACATTATTTTAGAAACTTGGCAAACCTATGTATGTGACAAAATTTGAAGTTTTCTACACCGAATTACACTAAATTTTCACAATTTTGTAGGTTTTCTCACCTTCAAATATAAAATTAAGAGGTAAATTTCAAAAGTTGTAGGTGAAATTACATTAAACCTAGGTTTTTACTTGGTGAGCCTAAGGTGCTTTCTCCCCTACAAGCCACCACATGGCACCATTAAATTAAAAGAAACCACCGACGTTGCAATACCCAAAAGCAGTGCCATGAAAAGATTTTAATTTGCATGCGATGTTTGAAGCACCAACAAAAAGGAGCTCTCTTATGCATCTTAATAAAGAGAGGGGCGCTTGTATACATACTAAATCGAACCAAGAGACCATGGCAAACATCACAACAAAAGTAATCCAGTAATCCAGACATAGAGGCACCAGCTCACAGAGGTGCTATAGTTAAGAGATTCTCAGTGGCACCCGTTCGCAATTTCTCTGCAGGTTTATGTCTGAGAGAGAGAGAGAGAGAGAGAGAGAGAGAGAGAGAGAGAGAAAGAGAGAGGAGTTAGGTTTTCGAGCGAGCTCAATGGAGCGATTTTTTTTTTTTTGCAGGGCCGCCCTCATTACCTCCCCTTCCTCCTCTTGCCGCCCATGTGCTTCTCCTCTTCCCTTCCTCCTCCTCCTCCTTGGCCTCCTCCTTCAACAACCTCCGTCTCCTCCACCCCCTCTCTCCATCTACTCCTCTAACCGCCCTCCCTTTCTCCATCTCCTCCTCTAGCAACTGGCATCCCTTCCCCAAAGTCCTCCTCTCCAACTCCCTTCTTCCTCTCTCTTTTGTTGTCACTCTATAACCCCTATCCCTCTCCTTCCCTCTCTCTCTCTCTCTCTCTCTCTCTCTCTCCTCTTCCTCCTATCTCTCTCTCCCACGGCCCCTCTCTCTTATTGTCTTCCCTCTCTCCATGTGTGTGTGTGTGTCTCCCACCTGTCACCTCTCTCTCTCTCTCTCTCTCTCTCTCTCTCTTTTATAGGCCAAAAAGGCTTCCCTCTCTTATGAGAGACAGCCATGTGTATCCGCCCTTGTGCGAATAAGTCCAAATCGGACCCTCCAATCCGTCCATGTGTGGCCGCCCTTGAGAAGACAAGTTTGCTTTTGAATTCTGCCACCGGCCATTGAATTCGGCCACCGGCCATTGACTTCCGACCACCGGCCATCGACCATTGACTACCGGCCACCGGTCAACCGACCGGTTGTTTTCCGACCACTTTCCGGCCGCCGTCAGGCCATAATATTCCGGCGAAAAGGAATATTCTGGCGAAAAAAAAGTCTCGGGGGCCTCCGCTCTCGAGGCCTTTAAAGTTGCCCCTGATTCTTGTCCGTGAAAATTTTGGTTTCCGGTGAGTGATTTTCCTTCACGCACGATGGCTTCTCCTCATAATGGGGGCCTTACAAATGTGCGCTTTTACCACAGAAAATTACAAGGGTAAATCAGGCTCGATACTTAACAATCTCCCACTTGGAGACTTATCTCCAAACCAAACCTGTGACTGCTTTCCATTCTGGCTTCTTATCCTTGAATGCCGATTGAAGATGAGCAAAAGCTCAACTTCTCCTTGTTGACCACCTTTGTAAACATGTCTGCAGGATTTTCACTTGTATGCACCTTTCCTAGCTTTAGTTGTCCCTCTTCCAAAAGAGTGCGTATGAAGTGATATCTCACCTCAATGTGCTTTGTCCTTGAATGAAAGGCTGAGTTCTTCGCAAGATGGATAGCACTTTGGTTATCACTGTACAAGACACAATTGTCTTGTTTGAATCCAAGCTCTTCTAAGAATCTGTGAAGCCACAGAATTTCTTTTCTTGCCTCCGTCATTGCTACATACTCTGCTTCCGTGGTAGAAAGTGAAACCAATTTCTGCAACTTTGAAGCCCAGTTTACTGCTGTGCCTCCAACCGTGAACACATAGCCAGTAGTGCTCCTTCGAGTATCTTTGTCACCTGCCATATCTGCATCAGCATACCCTTCTAGAAAAATATCAGTTCCTCCAAAATACAAAGCATTTGTTGTTGTCCCTTTTAGATACCTAAGTATCCACTTCACAGCTTGCCAATTCTCTTTACCTGGGTTGTCCATGAACCTACTCACAACTCCCACTGCATGTGCAATGTCTGGCCTTGTCCAGACCATAGCATACATTAGAGAACCTACCACTGCAGCATATGGAACTTTAGACATATAGGCTATCTCCTCTTGTGTCTTTGGACACATATCCTTCGTTAGTTTAAAATGACCAGCCAAAGGTGTAGAAACTGGTTTTGCATTTTGCATTGCAAACTTTTCTAGTACCTTCTTGATGTAATCTTCTTGAGATAGCTTTATTGTCTTCTTCGTACTGTCCCTTGATATTTTCATACCATGTATCCTCTTTGCAGCACCTAAATCTTTCATTGAAACAGATTTGGACAGCTCCTCTTTTAGGTCTTTGATGTCCTGCATGTTAGCACTTGCAATCAACATGTCATCAACATACAACATTAGGATGATGAATTTACCATCTCCCAAATTCTCCGTGTAGACGCAGTGATCCGAGTTGCATCTTGTGAATCCATGATCCAACATCCATCGATCAAACTTCAAGTACCATTGTCTTGATGCTTGCTTTAAACCATACAAGCTCTTCTTTAATCTGCAAACCATTTTCTCCTTACCTTTGACTTCATACCCCTTTGGTTGAAGCATGTAGATTTCCTCCTCTAAGTCACCGTGAGGGAATGCCGTATTTACATCCATTTGCTCGAGATTTAGATCATGAGCAGCCACAAGGCTTAAGACAAGCCAAATTGAGTTCATTTTTACAACAGGAGAAAATATTTCATTGAAGTCAATACCTTTCTTTTGAGAAAAACCTTTTACCACAAGCCTAGACTTGTACCTTTTCTTCCCACCTTCTTCTTCCTTGAGCTTGTACACCCATTTGTTTTGAAGTGCCCCCTTACCTTTAGGCAACTCAACCAACTCCCATGTTTGGTTGCGATGTAGTGAGTCCATCTCCACTTGCTTGCTCTTCGTCCATTCTTCTTTGGATTCATGTTGCATAGCTTCTTCATATGATTCCAGCTCTCCAGAATCTGAGATCAAGAGATGGTTGAAGGAAGGAACAAACCTTTCTGGAGGTCTACTTGCTCTTGTAGATCTTCGGGGAATAGGTTGAGGCTCCTCATTTGGTTGACGTTGTTGCACATTGTCACCGTTTGCAGTCCTTGAGTCTTCACCGTCCTCAAGCTCCATGTACTCATCACCTGTTTCTTTTGTTTGTTTTCTTTCCAAGTAATCTTTGTACATATTTTGTTCGTTAAAAATTACATCCCTACTCCTTAAGATTTTACCATCTTCAAGATTCCATAGGCGATACCCAAAGTCTCCTTCTCCATAGCCAATGAAGAAACACTTTTTGGACTTTGCATCTAACTTTGATCTTAGGCTTCTATCTATGTGCATGAAAGCCTCACACCCAAACACTTTGAGAAATGCATAATTCACCGGTTTACCTGTCCATGCCTTTTCTGGAACTCACCCATCCAATGCCGTTGAGGGTGACCGATTGATTAAGTACACAGATGTACTTACAGCTTCCGCCCAAAGCTCAAGCGGTAGGCCTGCATGTAGCCGCATGCTTCGTGCTCGTTCCATGATTGTCCTGTTCATCCTTTTTGAAATCCCATTTTGTTGGGGTGTCCTTGGGGTTGTCTTTTGCCTCCGAATGCCATTGCTAGCACAAAAGCTTTCAAAAGCTTGGCTGCAATATTCGCCTCCATTGTCGGATCTAAGGCATTTAACCTTGGTACCTGTTTCATTCTCCACAAAGGCTTTCCACCTTTGAAATATGTAAAATACATCGGATTTATTCTTCATGAAATAAACCCATGTTTTTCTAGTCGCATCGTCTATGAATGTTACATAGTACAATGAGCCACCAAGTGATGGTGTACTTGCAGGACCCCAAACATCAGAATGAACCAACTCAAGTGTTTTATTTTTTCTTTCATTTCTTGATTTTTGAAATTTTACCCTCTTTTGTTTACCATAAACACAATCTTCACAGAACTCTAAGTCCTCTTCTTTCAAACCTGGTAGAAGCTTCTTTGTTTGAAGGATTTGCATTCCTTTGGCACTCATATGCCCAAGTCGGTAGTGCCACACTGCACTGTCAACTTCTGTAGTTGATGCACAAGTCGAGGGTTGCATGTTAATAGTACACAAGTAAAGTGTACCAACTTTCTCACCCTTGGCAATCACCAAAGATCCCTTTGAGATCTTCCACCGTTTGTTTCCGAATGCAATGTTGTGACCTTCATCGTCTAATTGTCCTGTAGAGATCAAATTTTTGCAAAGAGAAGGAACATGCCTAACATCTTTAAGCTTCCATTCATTTCCGTTAGCAGTTTTGACAGAAACTGTACCTTTGCCGACAATCTCACAAGCTTCATCATCTCCCAATTATACATACCCAAAATTACCTTTGGTGTAGTCTTGGAAATGTTGCTTGTGTGGTGTCGCATGGAATGAAGCCCCGGAATCTACTATCCAGGAATTAGACACATTGTCTAATGAGAGAATTAGAGCATCTTGCTCTACTTTACCTGCCACATTGGCCTCCGATGTTGTTTTGTTGTCTTGAGACTCTGTCTCCTTCTTCTTCTTGGTCCAGCAATCCAAGAACTGACTTTGTGCGTGACTTGCTTTGCCTTGAGCGATCACGACCCTTTTGGTTTTTGAGCCTCTCCTTAAGCCTTCCTCTTGTTTCCACTGATAGTGCAGCACTTGATGATTCTCCTGTGCTTCTCCTTTGCATTTCCTCGCTTAGGAGAACACCCACAACATCATCAAACTTAAGAGTATTTGTGCCAGAGATAGAATTACTTACAGCCATCACAAGGCTGTCCCAACTATCCGGTAGAGATGATAGTATAAGGAGAGCTTGCACTTCGTCATCGAAATTGATTTTCACTGATCGAAGTTGACTTATGTTTGTGTTAAAGTCATTTAGGTGTTCTGCAACTGAACCATACTCTGCCATCTTTAGATTGAACAAGCGCTTCATAAGAAATACCTTATTGGATGTCGATGGTTTCTCGTAGAAGTCGTCAAGTGACTTCATCAAGTCCTCTGTGGTCTTCATCTCTGAAACATTGAAGGCCACCGTTGACGCCAAGCTTAACCAGATTGTTCCCAGTGCCTTTCGATCAAGGACAATCCATGCTTCATCTGCCATTGTTGCGGGCTTCTTTGCAAGACCGCCTAGTGGAAAATAGAGGTCCTTCTGGTAGAGATAGTCTTCAATCTGCATCTTCCAATGTTGGTAGTTTTTTCCATTCAACTTCTCAATCTTGAGCTTCCCTTCCTCCGCCATAACTCCCACTCAATTCAAGGAATCCTTTCCTTGAGATAATTTATCTACGAGCAAACCTTGCTCTGATACCAGTTGTTAGGAAATAAGACGTAGCTAAATAGATAATTGAGTAGATTACTTAATGGAGAGAGACAGATTTATATACATGAGATTATAGAGTAGAGAGAGAGAGAGAGTACACACGATATACGTGGTTCACCCAATGTGGGCTACGTCCACGGGAAAGCAGCCACTCAATGGCTTTAGTACTTCAAAACAAGAAGTAGTTTACAAAGGGATTATACCCTTAATGGAGCTCCCGCCTTGCTTCACTCTCACCACCTCACACTCACCTTGTTGCATCAACTTCACACTATGAAATGTGTGTAGAAATGGCCTCCTTTTATAGGCCAAAAGGGCTGCCCTCTCTTATGAAAGACAGCCATGTGTAGCCGCCCTTGTGCAAATAAGTCCAAATCGGACCCTCCAATCCGCCCATGTGTGGCCGCCCTTGAGAAGACAAGTCCGCTTTTGAATTCGGCCATTGGACATTGACTTCCGACCACCGGCCATCGACTTCCGACCACCGGCCATCGGCCATTGACTACCGGCCACCGGCCAACCGACCGGTTGTTTTCCGACCACTTTTCGGCCGCCGTGAGGCCATAATATTCCGGCGAAAAGGAATATTCTGGCGAAAAAAAAAAGTCTCGGGGATCTCCGCCCCCGAGGCCTTTAAAGTTGCCCCTGATTCTTGTCCGTGAAAATTTTGGTTTCCGGTGAGTGATTTTCCTTCACGCACGATGGCTTCTCCTCATAATGGGGGCCTTACAAATGTGCGCTTTTACCACAGAAAATTACAAGGGTAAATCAGGCTCCATACTTAACAGGAGGGAGAGGAAGGGAAGGGCCAGAGGGAGGGAAGATGGAGGGGTAGATGTAGAGAAAGAGGTGGGGGCCCATAGAGAGAGAGAGAGAGAGAGAGAGAGAGAGAGAGAGAGAGAGAGACAGAGAGAAGAGGGGACTAGAGAAGGAATGGGTTGGAGGAATCGTGAGAGGGAGAGATCTGGAGGGGTGAGGGGGTTTGAATGAAAAAAAACCGAAGGAATTAGCAAAATCGTTAATGGCTTGGGCTTTTGTTTGTGTGTGTGTGTGTGTGTGTGTGTGTGTGTGTGTGTGTGTGTGTGTGTGTGTGTGTGTGTGTGTGTGTGTGTGTGTGTGTGTGTGTGTGTGAGAGAGAGAGAGAGAGAGAGAGAGAGAGAGGAGGTCCTTGGCTACTCCACTAGAGGGAGGGGCGGCAATGGGCGATGGTGGTAGGAGTAGGGGTGGCACATGGTGGTAGCAAGCTAGCACCACTAACCACCAATGGTGGGCTAGGGTGGTCGTGATGATGGTTGCTAAGGGGCAGCAATGGGAGGTAGTGGTGGTGGGATGAAAAAAAAAAAATCGCTCCAAAGCTCGCTTCGTTGAGCTTGTTGTCCTCGACAAGTTCATGATCAAGTGTGATGCGCTCTTGCAACCCGTCAGGTGCTCAAGCAGCCCGTGAGCTTTATCATCTACACGTGTAGTTTTTCTTCCCCCTAAAACAAAGATTGCAGACAAGGTGAAACACAAAGGAAGTAATTTTTTGTCCCTGATGATAGATAGAGAATCAAAGATCTGCAAAAGGAGCTTGAGCATGAGGCCAAGTTGATAGAATAGGAAGAATACACAAACAGTGGTGATGGTAGACATGATAACAAGAAACACAAAAGCAATAATAAATATGGTAGTGACAAATATGGTAGACATGATAGAAAAAGTGAAGACAATAGTCAACACGAGAACAAAACTCAAAGAAGAGATGGTAGAATCTAATCTCTCTAGTATAAAACAAGTGGCAACGAGATTTCTTAGATTTTCACGACAAATAAAGACGAAAATGTCTCTTCTAGACAACTTGATCGCACGACTAAGACCCTCTCACATTCTATGAATATTGAGTAGGGTCATCTACTCTCTCCGAGCATTTGTAGAATCTCACGAGCCTGATCAAAGCAAAACTACAAAGATGTATGACTAAATACTTATTGCACCACAAATAGAATGCTAGCTACAACATAGGGCATGACAAGGAATTGAATTAAAACTAGAACTAGTTAGACATAATCAATGAAGATGCTCTCATGGGTTTGAGAATGAAAGAGGAGAGTGATGGCACGTGAAGGGAAGAGAGGAAGAGAGAGATAGACATGTGGAAAGCATGGGACAGGTGGAGGAGAGAGATGAAGAGGGCCAAGTGGATGGGTTGAGAAGAAACGGTTCACGTCCTAGTCGCGTATAGTGCTTCCACTGTGGAGGCTCGCTCTATTCCCTATATGTGATCGCATGCTACTGTATGGCCGTTGAATTGCATACTTGAGAAGAAGCCCTGATTGGTCCGCAAATAGAAAGCTCTCCGCAAATAGAAAGCTAGCATCAGCATAGGGAAGGCCAAGGAATTGACAGTCGAGAAGAAGAAGATAGTTCACTTTCAACAGGGAAAAACCTACAAAAAATCACCCGTAACTCTTTATGTAGCAGAGCTTAGACATATAATATAAAATCAGATATGTTTCTCTCTAAGCTTAATCAATATGCTACATCTCTTTCTTTAATCTTAATGTATGTTTTGTGTCTGGCAAGGAAAACATATATACATGTTAGCAGCAAGCTAACGCGGACACCATTTTTTGGAGTTCTCCTTGTAAAACAATTATTATTTTGATAAATCGGGAATATTGTAACTCCTATTTTTTTGGTAATCTTTGCAATTAATGAGCCGGAGCTACAAGCTTCCAGATTGTATCAGCCAGTCCATTCCCAGCTTTGGTAGAACTCCAGATTATTACTTTTGACCACTCAAAAACCTTGGCTAAGGTATAAAAGCCAATTTTTGCAAGTTTTTTGTTAGTTTTGGATAAGAAATACACAGCGTGAGCTAATGGCGCTCACTCCTCTCCTTGTCGCGCTTCCTACTCCCTCCCCGGTTGTCACATTGCAATTGTGTTTGTTGCATTGCACTCACAGATAAGAGCTCTACGCATTGACGTAAGCCATTCATAGTATTTCGTAACTTTTGGCGTCGCCGACCCGCGGCCTAATTTCATCATAACTAGGAATTTACACTTTTAAATCAAAAACTAAGCATAGGCGGGGTATTGTGGCATCATTGTTAAGCATTTAGATGTATTCTGGGTCGAACGACTAGGTCAAAAATCCACTGTTGTCAATAATCGCGATTTTGGAACTTGACATAAAGTGGGGTTTGAGGCCATAGACATGTGTTTAGGTCTTATAAACTTGTCCTAGAAGTTTCGTTACGTTTGGATGTCATTTGATGTTGTAACGGATATGATTTACTTACCGATGAGAGATTGGCTTTTGGTGATTTCAGTCACTTGAGTGTAGCTTGAGTTAGATGCGATTTGTTAGTTGTTTTTTAAGAGATTGACAACCTCTTGTAGCCTCTATGCACTCGAATGAGCTTTGTCCCATGGTTTGACAAATTAATCATGGTTCTCGCTAATACTGCAATAAGATAGGATGGTGAGGTTAGACATGCGTCCCACATTTGGCGCCGCTGTCGGGGATCGAAGAGACCTAAACTAGGGAAAAACATGAGCGTCTTGTGTAGTTGTCCATTAACTTCCTATAGGTTTGCCTAGAGTTCAAAACTTTATTTTAGGAACCGCATAGCTTAAGATTGTCATCTTTTGTTGTGTAGAGGTAGCTTGGAAGTAATCGTACTTGTTGAGTACCTTTAAGACAGTAGGATTGTAGATTTAGATTAGGATTTGGAGAATGATTGGTAGACGAGACAAGTCTTCAGATCAAGACTCTGAAAAACATAAAAAACACAAGAAAACGAGTGTTTGTGGACACTTTCCACAACCCCATTGCATGAGAAACTAGGAGTAGGGTAAGTAGGATCCGAGGTGGATTTCAGAACATTGCTCTCTCTGAAAGAATCAAGTGTGAGTTGTTATGTAAAGTTGTATAATCTCAGGTCTACGACTAGAAATAGCTTGAAAAAACTCAAATTCACTCAATCCAACTGGAGAGTAAGCCTAAGAGTTGTCTGAACCAGTGGGTAAGCTCAAAGACACTTCTAGGTAAAAATTTCAAGAAGTTGACCAAAACTCAGATTATTTACTTTTTCTTGACATTTGAGACCAAATTAAGTTTTGACTTGATTTATAGGCTTAAAAAACATCATAAAAAGAGTGTCTTTGACAAAATTGCAAAAAAGTGTTTATTTCAAGCCTAAAGTTAATAATCGCGATTATTAACTTTTTGTTCTAAATTGACCAAGGTTCATACCATTGACTCATTGCATGTGTACAAAAAACTTTTGTAAAGGCCCAAAAGATTTGGATCACCAAACTGGCAAAAAAAGGGTAAAAACTAAAGCTTGTATTGACTTTTTGAATCTTACTTGTAAATTGGGAAATAATTTATCCAAACTTGTTGAAAATTGATCCATAGGCTTATATTGATGTGATAAACATGTGTATACGCTCAGTTGATCAAAAAGATGAAAAAAGTTGCCAATTATAAATAATCGCGATTATTTACATTTGCCCATTTTTCAACTTTTTTGACCAAGTCAGCGTACCACTAGTTTTACCATGTTGTAATAAGCCCACAAACCAAATTTGGTAAGATTTGAATCAATGGATTGAGAATTGTGACTAAAATTGCAAAGTTAGTCTACGGACAGATAATTGATGACCATTGGACCAAAAATTATCTAAACTTGATGAAAATTGGCTAGTGACCTTAACTTAAGGTGCTTAACAGATCTGTGTCAAAGTTGGGGCAAAATTTTACAAAAAATTGTCAGGAGTAAATAATCACGATTATTTACATCTGCTTCAAAACTTGGTGATTTTGCAAATTTGAATATACCACAAGGTCAAGCATATCAAGTAGAGCCCACAGATCAATTTTGGTGAAATTTGGACCACAAAAGTGAGACTTAAGCTAGATTCTCGAAATCAAAGTCTGCGGACACGGAACAGTAGGTAAACTTGATCAAATTTTGTCCAAACTTGTTGAAACTTGTCCAAGGGCTTTTACAAGTTGTATACTTACCAAACCTATCAAAAAAGTGCAAAAACTTAACAAAAGTAAATAATTTTGATTAATTACTTCTGTTATTCAGAGACTTCAATTTTGACTTTTGGGCTTATACAGTGTTAGACCAACATAATATAAGGCCACAGGGATCAATCGGATCAAAATTGATACAGATACACTCAGTTTACAGGTTGCAGATTAGACCTTTGATTTTAGGTTTAATCGGATCAAAATTGGTACAGATACACTCAGCTTACAGGTTGCAGATTAGACCTTTGATTTTGCTAAAGCCGAATCTGAAAGTCAAATTTTGACTTCCATTGCACGATTTGAAGTGATACACAGAGACCAATCACGAGAGTTCTCAAGAGCTCTACTGAACTTACAGAAAAATAGCTAATTTGATTAATTTTGTACATGAATTAGGTTGCAGACGGGGAATAAGTGGCTTGACAGAAAGTTGCAATTGAATCGAGTGGAAATTGATGACAACTCAATCCAAAGTGAGTACTCTATCCAAGGCTTCATAAGTCTATATGAACCTTAGGTCTGGTCGTGTACTAGGAAATCGAGGCCTATTCGGAGAAACCTCCAGTAGAGTATCCATTGAAGAAAGCATGAATCAAGGCAATTCCTTGCACACAATTTCTGAAGAAGTCTCAGACACTTTTTCAGATTCAACATCCGAAATGTCTTCTTGCTCGATTCACTCAAAAATCTGAACGACAATGCGCTATAAGCATATACTCTCTTTTTACAAGACTAACCATCATGGAGCCCAGGTTTACTTGGACCCTAACGAGGAGTATGCTATTCGCATTGACGACCATTGTATTGAGTTCGAAGAAGAGGTTAGGGCAAACAAACAAGGAAAAATGTACATGGATCGAAACGGAACTCAATATTTACAAGTTGAAAATCCTGATGTGGTAGACAAATGGGGGTTAGAAGTAAACACTATAATCCCAGATATGTCAGCAAAAGAAGGACCACCAACTTTGGAATTTGAGGGATACGATCAAGTAGAGTTGAAGCCTTTGAAACGGCTTAGTACGGATAATCATAGAATCGGAGTCTATTGTTGGGAAGATAGAAACATAAAAGATCTTTTGTGGACTTCTCATTGTTATGATGACTCCTGAGGAGGTAGAACAAACCAAATACCAGGGGTATTCCATACGGGATGGGATATTGGGTCAAGGACCAAAAACCACTACAAGAGACAAACATCGTGAGAGATTATCTGAGAGTAGTGAAGAAACCAGAAACCACCTCATCACGTAGAAAAACGGGTGACACTAAGGCCAGTCCAGGGATACATGAGTCACTATTTCCAACAGAATGGTTTGAAGGAGTCGAAACAGGACCAACTCCCAAAAGACCTGGATAACCAAAGTGAGAAAACAACATCCACAAAACCAACACAAGTGGGAACGTCTGCTACGGCATCACTTTCATCCATAGAAGATATGCTAAAAAGGATCGACGACATGATGAACAATATGCAAAAAGCACCTATGAGAGGACCAGGACAAGGGATACCTCCACAGAGACAACCAATTAGGCCACAAAAATGGTGTGCAATCAAGGGTAAATGGACCAACCATGAGACCCACGAGTGCTACTTCAGACCAAAGTATGATGGGAATGTTCAGTACGTGCCCATGAGGCCCTAGGGGCCACCCATGTACAGATATCAGCCTAATATGGCCCAAGCTCAAAGACCACCAATGGGTATGGAAAGAACTCAACCTATGTTAAGACAAAAACCTCTGTATCCAAGACATAATGCGGTGCCTATAAAGTACATGCACTCGGAAGGATTCATAGATGAACAAGCATTAATGCTTGTTACACCCTATGCAGAGCCTAGTCCATCTACAGTAATGGTAGAGGGAGATTGGTATAGTCCACATCCACCACCGATGGAAGAAACCATGACTTATGCTCCACCACAGCTCGCACCAATGTATTATGTAGCTAATCAAGGTGTGAGACCTCCCATGGGAAGACCCATGATGAAGTCCATAACAGGAAACTGTCATAACTGTGGTGCTGATGGCCATTGGAAGAACGAATGTCCAGAGCCTGAAAAAAACCTCAAACCAATTGAAGCCTATTGCATACAATGTTGCAAAAAGGGAGGACACTTTCCGGAAGATTGTCCTAAGAATCCTTTGAACAAGGGAAAAACTGTTGTAAACATAGTCCAAGTGATGCCTAGTGGCTCATTAGAGAGCGAACCGATTTTTCCAATCAAGGTAATCACTAGAGCCCAAGCAAAGGAAAAGAAACACAACTCCTCTGATGATTTGGAGAACAAAAAATTTTCTTCTAAAAGAATCAAAAGGAGCAGAAGCAAAAGATATGAGATGAGAAAACAAAAACAACGCGTTGAAAACAAAGAGAAAGCAAAAAATGCTAGCCCAAGACAAGTTGAAAGAAACTGGCAGTGAAGTCAAGGAAACAACCGTGAACTTTGGAGGATCCATTCTGGTTGATAAAATTTTTGAGCCTATTAATGCTATCTTGGAAGCTTACCAAGCAAGACTTAAAGCAGGACAAAACATGGAAAACAAATGGAAAAACTATCCATCTCCAGAGATAACGAAGATGAATCCATCATTTGCAAGACCACTTAAGTAAAAAGAGCCAAATAGACCTTAGAAGTAGACAACATTCATTCAATCATGTCTACACTTATCCAATGCACTCTTATTTTGGGAGAACTGTTGAAATTCAGGCCATACTTATGGAACGATTTACAGAAAACCCTAGAGAAGGTGGGGATAATGGGGTTAATCTCTAAGAATTTGAAAAAATTAAAAAATGAAATGGAAAACAAAGAGATTCGATCAGTTCCTATGAACAAGGTCGGAGAATATTATGAAGGGGAAGAAGGAAACACTACCCTCCACGTGAAATATAATGGCATTGAAACCATGGCAATACTGGATAGTGGATCTGGCATAGCCATAGCCACTAAAGCAATATGGGAATCCTGGGGACAGCCAACCATTAGACAAACGCGAATGGAATTGCAGTTGGCTGACGAACACATTGAGAGACCACTAGGGCTACTTGAAAAAGTGATAGTCAATTCCTGTGGAATTGAATATCAACACACATTTTCCATAGTATACTTTAAGAAAAAACTCAACTATGAAATCATGTTGGGAAGACCTTTCATGCGACAGACACAGCTTATCCAAGATTCGGGAAACAACTATCTGTACTTGAAGCAGGTGAGATCTATAACAAGAGTCAATCTAAAAGATCACACTTATAGAGATGTCTTGAAAACACCCATCCAAGAGTTTGATTCAGTCTCTTCGGCTGAAACTAAACTCCCATCCTGGTTAAACAAAGACACTCCTATTTGGATGTGCGAAGCTTCAGAAAATGGAAGCTTAAGACGAGAGGAATGTATCTTAGAAAAGGATTGTACAGACGAAGCCTACATACTTGAACCCTTTCCAGAGAATTTATTTGAACCATTTGAGTGGACTCAAATTTTAGCGACAATGGATGTATGTATGAATACATCTATGCCTACTTAATTTTGCAATGAGGATGGCTACGACATAATTCCCATCCAAATGATGCCAGTCCTTAACATTGAAAACAAAGATGAGGAACCCAAGGACTTGATGAAAGCTCAACAAGTATTTTTTGACCTCTATTATGATACAACTGATGAGTTAGATGAACACTCAGCTACCTCAGAAGATTCGGGGTCAGAAAAAGAGCATACGAGAGCTCAGATACTCTTAAAGGGAGGCGAGGAAATGTTTTTTGACTTTCCAAACCAGAAATCAAGAAGACAAAAATGGTATAGACGAAAGAGAGACACCAATATCGTGAAAACACAATCTATGCCATCAGTCTCCAGTAAAACACAATTCCTGATGCAGGTAGATGCTAATGATTGTGTCAAGGACAAAATAACTGGCAGATATCCTTCAAACAGAAACTCAAAAATGTCTCAGACATCAAGAAAAGCAAGGAAGGGTACTCACGAAAAATCTCGGGATAAAAAATCACTCATGACCAGAGTCGAACAGAAAAAGAAATATCAAGAGTTGAAAAAAGCTCTAAAGGAGATATACACAACCGAAATGGAAACCACGAAAGACGATGGTAAGGATGTAATACATGTTCCATCCCATTACAAAAAGTATACTTTCCAAGATCGGAAAATCATAATCAAACAACCTGTTAAGGAACTACGGAAACAAGGCGAGTCTTACGAAGGATCTGAAAAATTTAAAAGGGTAGACTTGGCTAAACCAGGAGAAGAGCCTAGACTGGCTTACACTGCAAATGACCTAACAGAAGAAGAAGAAAAGATTTTTTTGAGCTTGTTAAAGGAATACTGGGATATTCGCTTAGTCTTACAAGGATCTCAAGGGTGTTGATCCAGAAATCTATCAACATACTATACCCATGAGAGATGATGCGAAACCAAGTAGACAGAGACCATTCACTTATAATGAAACATTTGCCAGGAAGATCAAAGAAGAGATTGAAAACCAAAGGAAGCTGAATTCATTTACGAAATTGAACACACAGATTGGGTGTCTCCAATTGTGGTAGTACCTAAGAAGAATGGGAAATTACGAGTGTGTGCTAATCTCAAAAAGGTGAATGCAGATACCATTAGAGACAACTTTCCTCTTCCGATAACTGAGCATGTTTTAGAACGAGTGGCAGGAAAAGAAGCTTACAGCTTCTTAGATGGCCTTTCGGGATACAATCAACTTTTGGTTGACCCAAAAGATCAGCATAAAACTGCTTTTGCAACAGAATGGGGTATATTTGCCTATCAAGTTATGCCGTTTGGGTTAACTAATGCTGAAGCCACATTTCAGAGATTGATGAGCCATGCTTTAAAAAAGAGTATCTTCGAAAATTCTTAGAAGTATATATGGATGATCTATGTGTACATTCATCAATCCGGGCTAATCATTTTGAACACCTCAAAAAGGTATTCGAGAAATGTAGACTTTACAAGATTTGCTTAAACCCTGAAAAGTGCACATTCATGGGAAGACAAGGGAGGACATATCGTGTCTAAAAATGGCATAGCTACCAATATTGAGAAGATTCATGTCATTGTTGATTTGCCTAGACCAACAACAGTTAAGGGGGTACAAGCCTTCATGGGACATTGTGGATATTACCGACCATTCATCTACATGTACGCTATAATTGCAAAATCCATGTATAGCTTGATTACGCACTTTGAATGGACCAAGGCATGTCAAGAATCCTTCATGAATCTTAAGTAAGCTCTCACCTCAGCTCCAATATTGAAAGCACCAGATTGGGATAAGGTATTCCACGTACATGTAGATGCTTCAAAATTTGCTATTGGTTGTATACTAGCCCAACCGGGAGATGAGAAAATTGACTTTCCTATTTTTTATGCTAGCCGACAATTGAACATGGCATAAAATAATTACACCACCACTGAAAGAGAAGGACTAGGAATGATCTATGCCGTTAAAAAGTATAGACATTACCTATTAGCCAACAAGTTTGTGTTCTTTGTGGACCATCAAGCCTTGTTATATTTGGTCAACAAGCCATGCAACACAGGGAGAATAGTGAGATGGTTCATCATTCTTCTCGAATTTGATTTCACTCTGATTGTAAAAATAGGCACTACACATCAACGAGTAGATCATTTGTCAAGGATTGTTTCAGGGGAATCACCTAAAGGGGTAGACAATGATATACCAGATGCCTATTTGTTCTCCGTGGAAATGATACCTAGATGGTTGGAAAACATTGTGTCATTGATGACAAGAGCTCAAGTGGATTCACAAGTACCACTTCCTATCACAATTAATTTAATTGAGCAATCGGCTATGTATCAATTACTACCTAGAAGGCTATATAAAAGAAATCGAGATGGGATATTGCTTTTATGCATTAACCCTGAAGAAAAGGAACAATACCTAAGTCAAGCACATGTTACCATAGTAGGACTTCACTTTGCGGAAGATCAAACTATGCAACGTTAAGACTTGGAGTATTTCGGCCGACTATGAGGAGAGATGTTAGATCTTTTGTAAAATATTTCCCTCAATGTCAAAAACAACCACCTATTCCTCATGTAACATTGTTTCAAATGTCACTTGTTTTTAAGTGGAGTAATTATCTAGCTACTTACTTATCGAGCCGAACATTTCCTAAGGATATGAGTAAACACCGTCAAAGAGAAATTGAAACTGAAGCAAGAGACTATGCTCTTATTGGGAACCAATTGTATCGGAGAGGTAAACATCAATATTTATGTCTTTGTGTAAATGAAAACGAGTATATTCCAATTATAGAATAAGCACATGTTGGATTAGCTGGAGGTCACTTTTCTAGTGAGACCACCGCAAGAGCAATCTTGATGGCAGGCATATGGTGGCCAACACTTTTTGCAGATGCCAAAGAATATGTTCGAAGGTGTGATGCTTGTCAACGAGAAAAAATACCAACACGAGTAGACAACATGCCCTTAAGACCAATGATGGGGGCTAGAGCCTTCGCAAAATGGGGTATAAATTTTGTTGGACCGATACAACCACCTGCTTATAGAACCCAAGCTCAATATATCATTGTAGCTATGGACTATTTGACCCAGTGGTCCGAGGCTAAAGCGACTCAAAAGAATGATGCCAGAACCACTATTGCATTCTTATATGAGTATGTATTCATGAGATATGGACTGCCAATAGAGATTGTCAGTGATCGGGGAACTCATTTCCTCAATGAGGTAATAGAGTATTTGCTTAATGAGTTTATGGTCATCCATAACAAATCAACTCCCTATCACCCACAAGCAAACGGACAAGCTGAGCATACGAATAGAATTCTTAGCTCTGTACTGACCAAAGTGGTTAGTTCAGGAAGGACAGGCTGGGAAATGAATCTCCATGCTGCTCTATGGGCTTATTGAGTTTCATTCAAAACAGCTCTAAATGCTACACCCTTTAACCTTGTTTATGGTCCTGATGCAATACTACCAATAGAATTCCTATTGCCGACATTAAGGGTAGAACAGAATCTTGAGTGGACTGGACATGAATTATCACAAAGACTTGAAGATTTGGAAAAGCTAGACGAGCGAAGGCTAACTGCTATAGTTGATATCTATGCACAAAAGTGGAAACAAAAACAATTTTTTGATTCCCACTTCATCACAAAAAAATTCAAGAAAGGGGACTTAGTTCTAGTCTATTCCCTTAAGAAACACATTCCCAAGTTTAAATAAAAAGGAAAATAGACCATTTATCATTGAAGATGTATCTCCAAGTGGAGCAGTAAAATTGTCCACCCTAGATGGTGAACCAATGGCTAATTGGATTAGTGGATGTCGTTTAAAGAAATACAATTTTCCACTAACCAATGAATTACTAGAGAGAATGCATGCAACCAAACAAAGGAAGATCAAGCGACAGTAGGTTATTGATGAAGCCCAAGAGGAAGCTAGACTTCGGGTACTCAAGCGTAAATCTGCTCTCAAGAATCAACAGATACCGATTCCCATCAATACTTTGGAACTAGATGATCGACAATGGGAATTACCTAAAGACGTAGTTTCAACAGATGAAGACTGGTTAGATGGAATGGATCTGCGCATCAAAGTACAACTCAAAAATCATAGCACCAATGCCTTGGTAGACACAGGAGCTAGAGTGAATGCATTAAGTTATTCCACATATAAGAAGGCAACAAGTCAAGCATTGATAGCAGGAATAGCGACAATCAAAAGATGCAACAAGAATCCAACTCCAACATTGGGAGTAGTCAACTTGAACGTGGTAGTACATGGATGTTCATGTCCGCCTCTGTTTGTATGCTTGCCAGATGAACACATGAATGAGACGATGATTCTTGGCATTCCGTGGATGCGTACATACAAAGCAGTACCAGATTGTGATACAAATAAGCTAAATCTATCACCTAAAGGATGGCAACTCATTGTTCCAGTTGCACCAAGCAAGGAGCAATGGAAAAGAAGCAATCAGCAGACCAATCCACGAAGCCAATCTTCTCCATCCCCTCGACAATCAAATGCTACAGGTAGCATGCAAGGAGTCAGACAGATTTAAGTACCAAAAGCACAACTTAAGGATAAACCAATTCAGATCTGGGTGCCTAAAACTTCACCGAAGAAACATAAGACGGTTCCAAGGATTCGAACACAGAATCGAGCATCTACGAGAAAGGAAACTAACATGAAAAGGGTTTGGAAGAAAAAGGATCACTTATCTTCTCCACATACCGTGAAACCAATCAAGCAGTGGTGAGTTAAGTCTCAACAGACTCCACCACACAATGCGACACCAAGCCGACCAAGCTACCAATGGAGAGAAAAAGCTCGACAACAATCTAACATGCTACCAACAGCTCAAGCAATCAGCGTGCTAAAACACCCTGATGGTACAATCAAACAGAGAGCGCAAAAGATTTTGTCTTTGGAAGACATCAGCAACAAACCTCAACATCGGAAACCCTTGAGTTATTTACTCAAGACCCAGCTCTTGCACAACATATTGGTTTGAATTTCATTGATTTTCATATCATGGTAGAGACAATGATGGCTATGCATAGAAACAATTGTTCAACCCATGCACGCAGTCGTCCCGGAGTACGCCATCTAGGAGGGGTTGAAGGGCACTAAGTACTAAGTAATTAAGGGCAATGTTTGAAGAGGGAGGAAAAGCTCCATGTTAACGTGTGATTTTTTGTGAAACTACCTAATAATGCCCTTATAATTCATCAACAAGGGAAAATTCATTGATAATATCTTTCTGATGAGTGTAAATAGTGTATATACTATCAGAAAATCATCAAAAATAGTTTTTTTTGGATATTTTTCATCATTTTTGTTGATAAGGAGGCTTAAACATGAAGAAATCCAACAAAAAACAATACAGTTGTGTTTTTCAAGTGATTTTCTTAATTATTGGATTTTTACTTTACATTTTTAGAGAATTTTCCTATAACAGGTCAAAATTAATAAATAGCAAGAAATCTCAGATGGAAAAATTGAAGACATTATGGTGATCAGAAGGACAAGGTGGACAAGCACAAAAATTTTCAATGAAATTAGAAGACGGAAGCGGGAAGCCTAAATTAGGCGGCCATGCGTACTTTTGCAAAATTCTTGTAGAATGAGCTACAGGAATTCGATTTTGGAAATTTTTGAGTCTAACATAGATTTCACGGACTATTAGGACTGACGGGGGAATCTGGGGAAGTTTGGTTTGGGAAGTCTAGGTATAGATATCCATGGTAGGCTAAAACCACCTCATCTCCACTTGGAGCCTTTGCAGAGAGAGATTTCGGCCTCTTTCGCACGACTTTTCCGGAGCCCACAATTGACCTTTTTCAGTGCTGTCTCACACGAGACATGAGGGATAAGTTCTTTACTCGATAATGATCCATTTTGTACGGCCGGTAGCTAGTCTAAAGCCTTAGAAAAAACCCTAGAAATCGAGCAGTGCACGAAGACCTACGACCTAAAACTGACCATAGCGGCCTGCTAGCTTGACCAAATCGGATGGGATTTGAACCATAGCATGCCCTAACATAATAGAATCTTTTGTTGGGGTATAAAGCCCAATGTGGTCGCCCAGGTAAGTGGACAGGCCACCAGGTATGTACGCATATTCTTTTGTAAAAACCTAATAAGAACTCACTATGCTCTACACATTACAGTAGAGCGAGTTCACCATATTGTCGTGCTCTTCTCCTCGCACTCTCTCTCGCATCGCACTTCCGCTCGTACTCCTTCAACTGGTATCAGAGCTCAGATCGAGGCTCGAGGCAGCATTTGCAGGTAGCCAGAGTCACCTGCTCAGATTGGAGTGAAATTGGACAGGCGAAGACACGGCCCCAGATCCTGTGGGAAAGCCTAAAGGGCTTGGTGTTCGCAGAATTTCACTCTGAGATCATCTTGGCCACCGTTCCGCTTCGACAAAGTTCTGCATAGGCCATTTTCGACTACGTGGTCTCGGCGGGTGCAGGTCCCGGGTGCAGGTCCGACTCTGCAAATTTGGGGTTTCGGCCCACGGCTACAGGTGCTGAGGATATCGGCACTCCCAGAGTGTTGATTTGTGGCTGTCTACACATCGAAGGACGGCTCATAGTTCTTGGAGGCGTGTCACATATGACACGGGCACATCTACACACAGACTGTAGGCGACATCCACTAGTTCATCAGGTAGCTTGTGTTTGCTGCTTGATATTCCAGATTTCATCCTGACATTGCAGGTACTTCCACATGGGATGTATTGTGAGAGATGATGTATGTCTGTTGAGGGTTTGTTGGCTGTGAGTCATGCAGCAAACAACCGCCGCAACGGTTACAACATATAGTAGGAAATTTGTGGATGTATGACTTTGTGGGAAGTCTATGTACTGTCAGATTTACTGCAGCCTTTGTTTGGGGTTGAGTGAGGTTTTATTGAGCTGGGGGATTCTCGAATGTTGAGATCCTTTCGGTGATACAGGTCTTGGAGCGATCCCTCGAGCACCCTTAGATAGGTAGCTAGGATGTATTGACTGTGAGTTAGACAGTTGGGATTGCATCTTTGCTTTACTGCCGTTGAGGCATTGTCGCAGTCTATGCTTACAGGACAATGACAGGACAGTGAGAGACAGTACAGGTGTAGGACAGGTTTACCCACAGCTTACAGTGTTAGAGAGACAGTGGTTTTTTGAGCTGTTTTTTGAGTACACCAGAGCCATTTTACAAAGGCGACTCTGCCCAAATTTATGCAGAATCTGAATCTTTCTTGGTTCATTTGACAGGTTGATATTGGTTCAGAGGTCAGTTTACAGGGGAAACTCTGCCGAATTTTTCCCAGGAAAGTAAACTACTGTGAAGCGTAGCTATGGTTGGATCACATGACACTGCTCTTTACAATATCAAGAAGCTGGATGGAACCAATTTTCCATTGTGGAAGAAGCAGATTTGGCATGTGTTGGTACAAAAGAAGAAGATAAAACCTATAAAGCTCAAGGGGATAAAACCAGAAGATATGGATGAAGATGAATGGAGCAAAATGGATGAATTGGCACTTTCTACCATTATGCTGACTTTGGCAGAAAGCGTTTACTTCAATGTAGCAAACGAGATGTCAGCTTATCAGGCATGGATAAAGCTGAGTGATCTTTATGAGAAGCAGAGTGCAGCTTCACAGGTATACTGGCTTAAGAAGATTGTTGACTTGAAGATGAAAGAAGGGACCCCTATGTCCAATCATCTGAATGAATTCAACACCATCTATAGTCAGTTGTCATCTCAAGGTGTCAAGTTTGATGAACCTGTTAGAGCTATGTTCCTGTTGATCACATTGCCAGAAAGTTGGGACACTTTTCGCACAGCTTTGAGTAATTCTGCACCTCTAGATGGTTTGAACATAGCAGGTGTAGAAGGAAGTCTGCTTACTGAAGAAACCAATAGAAAGACAATGGACAAAGGCAAAGGAACAGCCTTAGTTGTCAGGGGAAGGACAAAATAAAAGTACAAAGGTGGAAAGAGGAATCAGTCTCGTAGCAAGTCCCGTAGTGCTAAAGGCAAGAGTGACATAGAATGCTACCATTGTGGCAAGAAGGGTCACATGAAAAGAGACTGCAGAGAATGGAAAGCAGAAAAAGGCAAAGTTAAAGCTAAAGAAACAAGTCCTCAGTGAAGATTCAAGAAATAAATGTGACAAACACTGTTGCAGAGGATGACAGTCTAGTGTCAGGAGACATCTACTTCTTGAAGAATACAATGGACTCAGCTCTTCTCATAGCATCTGATGGAAATGCACTGAGTGACTGGATTATAGACTCAGGGGCATCACTTCATGTGTCTCCAAACAAGGAGTGGTTTACCTCTTATGTGACCACTAAAGATCATGTTCGGCTAGGCAATGGGCAGACATGTGAGATCTTAGGTGTTGGAGATGTTCAATTGAAGTTTCAGAATGGCTCTTCTTTCATGCTAAAAAATGTGAGACATGTTCCCGCAATTACAAAGAGCTTGATCAGCACAGGTTTACTTGATGATGCTGGCTACATCACCACTTTTGGACAAAACATGTGGAAGATATCCAAGGGTTCGATGACAGTAGCACATGGAGTAAAGTCTGGAGGAATTTACATGATTTATGTATCAAATGTCTCTAAAAATGTAATCAATGTAACCGAGCAGCCGAACGTTTCTTTGTGGCATAGCCGGTTAGGACATATGTCCAAGAAGGGAATGGAAATCTTGTCTCGTTTTGGTTATTTTCCTGGCTTTTCATTTAATGATTTTGAATTATGTGAACATTGTCTATATGGTAAGCAAACACAGCAGCCACATAAGCATAGAAGCAGTAGAAGAGCTACACAGTTGGCACTTGTTCATAGTGATTTGTGTGGACCTATGCCTAACCTATCTCTAGGGGTAGATTCTTACTTTATGACATTTATAGATGATTACTCGAGGAAAGTATGGGTTTACTTTCTCAAGCACAAGGATGAAGCGTTTAGTGTTTTCAAAACGTTTGTGACACTTGTGAAGAATCAGAGTGGCAAGAAGCTTAAATGCTTACGCACTGACAATGGTGGAGAGTATGTTTCAAAGGCCTTTCAGGACTTTTGTGAGTCAAAAGGTATAAAATGTGAACTTACTGCTCCTTACAATCCTCCTCAAAATGGTGTTGCTGAGAGGATGAATAGGACCATACAAGAGAAGGTCAGAAGTATGTTGTCTAATGCACTGCTGCCAAATGGGTTTTGGGCTGAAGCTGTATCAACAGCTGTTCATCTTATAAATAGATCTCCTAGCAAGGTTTTGCAGAAGGATTCAGTGCTAGAGATGGTATGGTCAGGGAAAATGCCCTCATACAAGCATCTCAGAGTCTTTGGCTGTGAGGCACATACTCACGTTCCAAAGGAATTTAGGAACAAACTTGAGCCAAAGAGTAGAAAGTGCATCTTTCTAGGCTATGGTAATTCTGTTGAGATGGGGTACAGAATTTGGGATCCCGAATCCAGAAAGGTTATCCGCAGCAATGATGTTCACTTTAATGAATCCAAATATCATTGTAAACCAGAGAGGGTTGAGGAGATCAGAAGAGTTGTCTTCCAAGAAGATGGACCTGCACGTGCAAGACAAAATGTCAGGGCTCAAGAGGAACAAGGACAAGATAGATTGGAACCACAGGTTGTGGCTGAGCCTGAGCCACCTATTTTGCATAGATATGGACGTATCACGCGACCTCCTGATTGGTTTGTTCCATCTTTGAACTAGGTCATGTTGACTGATTGCAATGAGACTTCATGTTACAAGGAAGCAGTGCAAATGAAGGACTCCGGGAATCGGCAATTGGCCATGCAGTCAGAGATGACAGCTCTGCATAAAAACCAGACATGGAAGCTAGTTAAATTACCACAGGGCAAAAAGGATCTACCTTGTAAATGGGTTTACAGGTATAAGATCACCGCTCATGATAGTCAGCCAAAGTACAAAGCAAGGCTTGTTGCCAAGGGCTTTAAGCAAGAACAAGGCATTGACTTTCTCCAGTGGTCAAGATGACTACATTGAGATGCTTTCTTGCATTGGTTGCCATATTGGATTTGGTGTTGCACCAAATGGATGTCAAGACAGCGTTCTTGCATGGTGATTTAGATGTGGAAATTTACATGCAGCAGCTAGAAGGGTTTGTTGAGAAAGGCAAGGAAGATTTGGTATGCCAGTTGTTAAAGAGTATTTATGGCTTAAAACAATCACTGAGGGCATGGTACCATAAGTTCCACAAGTTTATGCTTTCTCAAGGCTACAAACGTAGTGAGTTCGATCACTGTCTATATACAAAGAAGGCTAAGGATGGCAGTTGGCTGATCGTTATTTTGTACGTGGATGACATGTTGATTGCTAGCAAGCACTTGGAAGAAATTTCAGCTTTGAAGCCAAAGATGGAAAAATCGTTTGACATGAAAGACATGGGTGAGGCAAGTCATATACTTGGTATGCGCATTGAGAGAGACAGATCAAAGAAATTGATTTGGTTATCTCAAACAGAGTATATTGACAAGGTTTTGCAACGTTTCAATATGGAGAAGGGAAAGGCATTGAGTGTTCCATTGCCACCATATGTGAAACTTAGAAAACAAGATTGTCCTGTGTCTGAGGAAGAATGGGCTGAAATGGATAAGATTCCATATGCGTCTGCAATGGGTAGTTTAATGTATGCAATGATTGCTACTCGCCCAGACATTGCATTTACAGTGGGAGTAGTAAGTCGATACATGTCAAACCCAGGCAAGAAACATTGGGAGGCAGTGAAAGGAATATCGAGATACTTGAAAGCTACAAAGAGTATGCGTATATGCTATGGGAGTCAGGAGCTAAGTGTCAAGGGTTTTACAGACTCAGATTATGCAGGTGACTTAGACAACCGAAGGTCTACGTCAGGGTATATCTTTACATTGGCTGGTGGAGCAGTATCATGGCGTTCTAGATTACAAGATTGTGTTACTCAGTCTACTACAGAGGATGAATATGTTGCAGCATCAGAGGCATGCAAAGAATCAATTTGGCTTAATCGACTAGTAACAGATTTGGGAATCAAAGAAGAGATGCCTGTGTTATATTGTGATAGTCAAAGTGCTATACAATTGGCTCGCAATCCAGTTTATCACTCAAAGACAAAGCATGTGGATGTGAAGTATCATTTCATGAGGTAAATGCTTGAGGATAAGCAACTTTAGCTTGTCAAAGTTCATACCACAGAAAATCCTGCTGATCTACTTACAAAAGGACTTCCCTAAGAGAGCTTTGCGCATTTTCGCAAGCAGTTAGGTGTAGGGTAGTACATCACTTCTCTACATCTCTTGTATATTAGCTTGTATAGTAGCTTCTCTCACACTTAAAGTACCACATTGGACTTTAAGTGGGAGGTTGTTGGGGTATAAAGCCCAATGTAGTCGCCCAGGTAAGTGGGCGGGCCGCCAGGTATGTACACATATTCTTTTGTAAAAACCTAATAAGAACTCACTCTGCTCTACACATTACAGTAGAGCGAGTTCACCATATTGTCATGCTCTTCTTCTCGCACTCTCTCTCGCGTCACACTTCCGCTCATACTCCTTCATCTTTCTACACCATCAAATGACCATTCGGTTGGGGTCAAGGGAGTCCCCAGTAGAAAAGTTAGGTTTTTGGCAAATGCCAGAATTCCGACCCGACTCTACAAATGGCTTGCTAATGAGGTCCATATACAATGTATATGATTGGTTTGGTGAAATCCATCAAGCAAAGCCCTCGAAAAGCAAAAAAAGGCTCGAAGGTTACAAAGCGTCAAATTCGACATAAGAGGCCAAACTAACTCCAACTGAGCCAAAATTGGACAGGTAGCTTCACGACTATGTTACGGACAAGTCCAAAGCCTCAAAGTTGACCGACCAACCCAACAGACTGAGTAATCACAAAAAACGGTGATTTCAGAGTCGACATAGCACAAAGTGATGCCGGCATGATCAAACTTGACCAAATTCAATTTAGGACTTGTATTAGGTGTATGAAACATGTCTAGGTCAAAATTTGTGAGTTTTATAAAGTTTTTTGTCATTGAAGGTAATAATCGCGATTATTTACTTTTGCATCATTTTTGCTTGGAAATTGTCAAATCACCTCACCTATCATGTGTACACACCTATTACATGCCAAAAATCAAGTATGAGCCAAAACAACCATCCATTACTTGTAAAATTGCCAAAAAACGCAAAGAAGTCTTTGCAATCCAAAATCTTGTTTATGAACAACTTTTCTTGATCCAAATCACCTCATATCTCATACCCAAGGTCTATACCATGCATAGAACCAATTTGTGTTAAAAAATGTCAATTTTGGAAAAAAAATTAATAATTGCAATTATTTACTTTTTGAACAAAATTGGGGAATTTTGATATTTGGCCATCATACATCCAAAGTACATGTTGTGATAAGCCCACTAGGCAACTTTGAATCAATTTGGATTTCAAAATCTTAATTTTCCTTTATATCTACTTTTTCAGAGACCTAAAGCCAAAATTTGGTACTATTTTCAACATGTGCATCCAAATGAGCCCATATTTCACTCAGAGCATGTATTTGGCATATACTTCAAGCTTATAAAGCCAAGTTTGCAAAAAGTTGAAAATTTTCCTCAGCTGTAAACAATCGCGATTATTTACTTTGGTTGCAAATTTTTGTTTTGTCCATACAGTTTTGCTCCTAGCATGATTTTATGCATCTTTGCTTGTTCAAAAATTGATTTGAAGAAATTTGGACCAGATTATCAGCATTTCAATCTAAAAGGACATTCCAGAGAAAAATCCGACAAATCTGCTAATTGTGCACTCTATTCACTGAATAGGAGCAATGCAAGCCGCGGAGAAGGCCAAGAAGAAGCTAAACCAAAAAGAGAAACTACAAGAACTGCTTGCGTATCAACGGGGATAATAATTTTTGCAAGATTTTAATTTAGAGCTTTTGCCACAAATTTAGATCTTTTTCAATTATATGCTCAATTGAGCTTATTGTACACACAAAAATTCTCCCAAACGTACAATCTTTTGACATTCTTTTAGTTCATAATGATGTTTTAAGTTGCGTGCAAAGTTTATGCAATAGGATGTTTTTTGGATTCTATCCCACAAAATCAGCTTTTTATGAACTTGTTTTTTATACATGAGTGTCTTTTCTAGGAAGATGTCCTATACTTGGGAAGATGTCCTATATTTTTACCCAATAAAAAAAGATTCCAGAGATTTCTTTTCCCAACCCTTGCTGGCATTTCTCTCTCTCTCTCTCTCTCTCTCTCTCTCTCTCTCTCTCTCACACACACACACACACACACACACACACACACACACACACACACACACACACACACACACACACACTCACTCACTCAAGACTCCACCAAGAATTGAATTTAAAACTATAAAGCTATTGAATAGTAAATCTACCTCAGAATTTCACTTCAACCACTAGTCCTTGCTTTAGATACACTTGAGCACACTTATTGTTGTTGTTCCCTGTCTATAAATTGTTGATCCCATCAAGCATTATGTTATAGAAACCTCTTTATCCTCGCACCTATGAATGCTAAAAAAGGAGTAGCATAGAGAAAATGTGTCCATCATGTGCTTAGGGCTCCCCCTTCACCCTATTAAGATTTTGAAGGCTACAAGATTTTGGGATGAAATACCTTAAATAAGCTTTTCAAGTATATATGACTAGGGTTGATATATGATAGGAATTTTCCTTGTTTTTGGGTATTTTTGCTTGTTGTTTTATGGGTCACATATATTTCTATCTTTGATTGGGTATTCACACTACAAACTGGAACATGTAGGCAACTAACTACCGCAAGCATCAAACTTCAAAGATGGCATCGATTATTTTTAAAGGATATTCCTAATCATTTTTTTCATTTTTATTTTTAGCTACATTATAACTAGGAAAACTCTATTGAAGTAACTAAATCCAAACAAAAAAATAGGAGCATTGTATGTAGCTATAAATAAGAACTTTGGATCCTCCAATTTGAACTATTTTACTCTGAACTCGGATATCAAGCCACCAAAACAGATGTTGTGACACATGGCATGTTAAGAGCTTCGATTCATCACATTGCTCTCGAAGGTATTCAATATTGCTGCATCCCACTCATTATGACCTAGGCACTACTATTTGAACACAAAGGTTGGAGTTCAAGACACATGCATCCGGTAGGCACATCCACTGTTGTTGAGCGGATCATGGACAAAATGTGCTCCATGGTTCATTATCTTGGAGAATTATTTTTGGACGTGATGTGTTAAAATTCATGAATGGGGATTCTTGGATGTAGTGTGGTCTATAAGTTCCATCTTTCTAAAAGGCAACCAATGCTAAAGATGGAATTCTTCTAAGGTACAAAGTTGAGGGTAGCAAATCGGAGGAGTATCTAGCACGATCGGTGATGCTAGGGTGTCCATGGTAGCTTCTTCATTAGCTCGGTCTCACTATTTATGTCCTCTATGAGCTACAAAAAGGGTGTTAGAGTTTTGGCATCTCAAATGAACTGCCCAATGTGATCCCATTATTTACTTTTGGCCTTTAGGTATTTATTTTACTTATTTTTCAAAGTCTGGCCGGTATGGCAATTCACTGAGGTTGCTATATATGCAGCCCCTTGCCTACATTGTATCACACACTCAATTTTTTATTGCCAAGGTTGATTGGTTTAGGAGAATCTCTCTCTCTCTCTCTCTCTCTCTCTCTCTCTCTCTCTCTCTCTCTCTCTCTCTCTCTCTCTCTCTCTCTCTCTCTCTCTCTCTCTCTCTACGCTTTCGCATCGTCGACTTTGGCATCTGCTAGTCAAATGAGGTTGTTGGTAGGAGCAGTTGAGGTTGACTAGAGTGAGATTTGGTAGACTTCGAAAAGGTTTATTATGCATCTATTGCATTTAGGTCTAGAAAATAGCTCAAATCTCTTACAAACCGTGTTTGGAAACACCTTGAACTTCTTTTCCTAAGTTCTCCAAAAGGATAATTTGGAAAAGTAAAGAGCTAATTTCATATATTTTTACACTATTTTTCTCAAAATCCAAACGCAAATTGTCTTTTCCTTTTACTCTCAAGCAGAAATTTTCAATTTCAAAACGACCCAATCGTAACTTAAGATGCATTTTTCCCAAACTCTACATGCAAATAATCAAAATTATATTAAAGAACCAAAGTGTAGTGCAATACCGGTACCACCTATAAATTTCAAAACTAATTTGTGAATATTAAATTCAAAGGTGAGAATACAAACAAATTAAGTGTAAAGACCTTCAAATATATCAATTTTTATCTAAAATTTTTCACATGGAGGTTTTTATATACTTCACTGGCTAATAATGTTCATATAAAATTTAAAGAGTTTGTGTCTTCCAATGTAAGTTTGGAGGGTCATCAAGCATTCCTACAAACCTCATCACCTCCTCTTTCCTCTCATAAGAGTTTGTGTGTTCCAATGTAAGTTTGGAGGGTCATCAAGCATTCCTACAAACCTCATCACCTCCTCTTCCCTCTCATAAGAAGTTTTGGACAAATTCTCACAATTATTCCCACATTGTGACTTACCTCAACATCATGAGCTTCTGTAAGGGAGACACTGCATGCCTAACTAGGTAAGATTGGGGGTTGGGGACTGCCGGTGGTCCCCTGCTTCCAATCGTACCTAGCTAGATACGCGGTGCCTCTCGAGCAGAAGCTCATGATGTTATGCATTGTATGAAAAACACTGAAAAAGACTCCATTTTTCCTACATGAGAATATTTCTAAATCTTCTTGTGGAAGTGGCGTGATTGAAAAACAACCTGAATTAGGATTCCATACAACTTAGCATCAAAGTTGAACATAGAGCTTAAATCTAAGATCGCAACAATTAAGAGCTTACCTAATCACTTGAGAGGCAAGAGGAGTGACAATAGAACTCGAAGATAAAAAAGCCCTTTGAGATCAAATGGAAAGGAGGGGCGCCCATCATACAACACAGAGGCATCGAGGTCTGAAACATGCTATTATTTGAGTAAGTTCAAACCACTTAGCCCTAGATGTGGGAAGTGATAGGCGTAGGGATGGAAGCAAGAAGCATTAATGAGGGGGTGTAAGATGAAGTAAACTGACATCAAAAGGTAAGCAGAATGCATGATATGAAAGTACATAGAGCATCTGATAAATAAATTTAGAGTGAACTTAGAATCTTGTGTATGAAGAGATCCCTTAGCATCAATATGACATGTATAAGGCCCGTGTGAGACACATCCGAATGGACAAAGTTCTTGCTGAGGTGGGTGAATCAGTATCACCACCTGATATAGTGATCTTCCGCTCAATACTTTCATGGATGCAGCAGTTTGAACTGCCACAATCTGAGATGGCCACCTTAAGGTGCCTGGTGATGCAAAATGGATTGTTGGTTTTGGAGTCTATGAGCAGCTTCATGGTTGGCGACTGCATCCTCTCCAGTCCTTTCATCAAATTCTCCTCCTCTGCCTCGTCGTCATCCCCCCTCCGGCACTGGCAGCTCCACGGAGTTTTATGTGGCAAGGGGAGCGGACGAGGCGGCGCCGTGGACCACCATCATGCTACGCCCCTACCCATTCACAAGAAGTTTTGGACAAATTCTCACAATAATTCCCACATTGTGACTTACCTCAACATCATGAGCTTTTGTGAGGGAGACACTACATACCTAGCTAGGTATGAGTCAAGGCGGAAAAAGCATCCTATCTTTCTAAAAGAATAGCAGGAGGAACACCACACCACGGTCTTCACTGGCAGATTCAAGAGTGAAGAAGGGCATCAGGTGGAGTTGCAACTCTTGCCTAAAGAGGTCTATGATGTAGCTGCAAAGCCAAAAACGAAAGAGGCTAACCGCACGTTGGGGCTCAGACATTTCTACGAACAAGAGCCTTGAGGAGTGGAATTTCAGAAAGCTTGTTACCATATACATGTAGTAGTCATGTGTGTGAACACACTAGGATCGTCGGGGCATTTTTTCCCTCTTTAGGAGGTTTTTTCTCCTTGTGCATTGTATATACGCCCATCACTCTAGGGCTATCTATCTTTTAGAAAGCTTGCTACCATATACATGTGGTAGTGATGTGTGTGAACACACTAGGACCGCCTGGGCATTTTTCCCTCTTTAGGAGGTTTTTTTCCCGCGTGCATTGTATATACGCCCATCACTCTAGGGCTATCTATATTTCCATTGTACACTAAGTAATACACCCCCACCCTCTGTTGTGTGCCTTGAGCTTCCTTCGTCTTCTCCAAGCTATGTCTGCAACCCTAATTCCAACAATTGGTATCAGAGAAGGTTGCGTCCTCTCGGGCTTAGTCGCTAGGTGCTCCGGCACACGCCTGCTCACTTTCTCCGATTTCGTTGATCTTTGGTGAGCGTTCACAGGTCGAAAAATATTTCGGGAAAGCTCAAAGAGCCGGGTCTACTCAGATTTTTGATCTGGGGTCATTTCAGCCTCCGTTTCCACTACAAGCAGTACTGCACATGCTATTTTGTCATTTTGTGTAGAATTTTTGTCAGTGCCGTTTTCTGCATAACAGGTGCCTTATAGTCTTCTATGGTTTGTGTTATATAGCACGTGTTGTTCCCGCTCTATTTCTCCTATTTTTTTACAGTTTTCACATTAGGTGCAACATTTACCATGGATGACAACAACAACACAGATGTGTTCAAGATGTTTGCTGCTGAGAACAGGTTGGATGGGAACAACTACCCTATGTGGGCTTATATGATGCAGCAGGTTCTTGTGTCAAAGGGCGTCTGGAACATTGTGCAGGGCATTAATGTACATCCTGGTTCTGAGGATGTAGGTGATGTTGAGGATGTTGCAGGTCTTGCTACAAGGATTGTTGCTGTTAGAGTTGTTTTGCCTACGGCAAAACAAGCTCGTTGGGATGTAAAGGATGCGCAAGCTCATGCATTGATTGCGTTGTCTGTGAAGTGCACCATTGTTCCTCACATCCGTTTAGCAAAATCTGCAAAACAGGCTTGGGATATTCTAGCAGGTCTTTATGCAAGCCGCAATGAGGCTAAAATTGCTTTGCTGCGTAAAGAGCTGGAGTAGAAGATTATGCATGAGGAAGATGATATGGACACTTTCCTTGCTAGTGTCAAGGATATCAATGAGCAACTTATTTCTGCAGGTGAAGTCATTTCAGAAAGTTCCCTTGTGCAGACTATTCTTGATGCCTTACCAGATTCCTACCAGACTTTTGGTAGTACTCGGAGACTGATGACCCAAGGAAATCCTAAAGTTGTCAAGTTTGATGCATTATGCACATTGCTTTTGCAAGAGTCACTTTCTAGAAAAAACAGGACTAGTCAGTGTGCAGTTGAATAGGCTTTTATTGCTTCTCAAAGAAAGGGTGGTAACAATAATGCAGCCACTTCTTATGGTTCTGCTGCGAGTGGAAAAACTTCTGTTCCTAATGCTTCTGCTGGCAGCACTTCGTCGGGCAATTCTGGTGACAAGGGCAAAAAGAAGATGTGTTGCCATTATTGTAAAGCTAATGAAATCTTGATCAAGTCATGTCCTAAGTTGAAGGCCAAAGAGGCTAAGAAGAAAGAGGGTGGTTCCACTGCAAATGCTGGTTCCACTACAAATGCAGCCATTGTTGAGTCTTCTGTGAAAGGAGACTGTAATGCTGATCTTGATGCAGAATGGGCTTTTAGCGCAGAGTGCACTTACAATCCTGTTGTCCATGATGCATGCTTGTCCGTTGTTGCAAATTCACATGTGTGGTATTTCGACAGTGGTGCTACAATGCACATTACCTCACATCCTGAATTGTTTACCTCTCTCGTGTCTTTCCCTCATGGGAATTCAGTCACTTGTGCCAACAATGCCTCTTATCCAGTTTAGGGAGTTGGAAAGATTGTGCTTACTGCTGCTAATGGAAGTTCTTTCACACTTCTTGATGCACTTTATGTACCTGGGATCAAGAAGAATCTTTTGTGTGTATCTGCACTTGCTAAACTTGGACTTGTAGTCAAATTTGTGGATGACAGATGTACAGTTCATGATCTCAATTTTCGTGATGAAATTGTTTCATCTGGCCTTTTGTGCCGTGGGCTGTATAATCTCACTTTGCATGAAAAGTGTGGAAAAATTTTGGAAATACTGTTGCAGATTGAAGGGCTATGTCAGATGCAAAACTTTGGCATGCACGTGTTGGTCATCTGAATTTTGCCAGTTTGCTGCGTTTGCAGAAATCTGATATGGTTGCTTCTTTGCCACCTCTTGAAGCACCTATCAAACATGTTTGTGAAGGCTGTTTTTTGGGTAAGATGCAGTGTTCTAAGTTTCCAAAGGATGGTTTAGTTCGGGCCACATGCAGGTTGCAGCTTGTGCATAGTGATGTTTGTGGGCCCATGCAAATTTCGTCCTTGGGCAATTACTTGTACTTCATGACTCTCATTGATGATTACTCCAGGCATGCATGGGTATTCTCGCTTAAAGTGAAGTTCGAAGTTTTTATGTGCTTCAGTAATTCTGGCTATGGTTGAAAATGTCTCGAAATGTACTATGGGAACCCTCCGTTCCGATCGAGGGGGGGAGTATATGTCTCATGAATTTAATGCATTTCTAGCTAGTCGTGGGATAAAACACCAATGTACAATGCCTTATACACCTCAGCAAAATGGTGTTGCTGAGAGGAAAAATAGGTCACTGGCGAAAATGGCACGATGTATGGTCAAAAGTCAAGCTTTACCACATTCTTTTTGGCTTGAGGCCATCATGTGTGCCACTTATGTACTTAACAGGTGTCCTACGAAAGCTTTGTAGTCTATTACTCCATATGAAGCATGGCATGATAGAAAGCCTTCTATTGAGCACATGCGTGTTTTTGGCTGTTTGGCATATGCTTTGGTGCCACAAGTGCAGCGCAGAAAATTGGATGATACGGTTGTCAAAATGTATTTTTGTTGGACATAGTGCTGAAAGCAAAGGTTACAGGTTGTATCATCCGCAAACAAAGCGTATTCTGGTTTCACGGGATGTAATGTTTGTGGAAGATTTTGTTCAGCCCTTGCTGTCATGTACTAGAGACAGTAATGTAAGCTCACAGGACATTTATGACACTTTGTTGCCTCTTTTCAGTGGTGGAAATACAAATGTAATTTCCAATGAGGCAAACGTACAGCCTGTGGGGGTTTCTGAAAATGTTACAGATCAGCCTATTACTGATGTAGATGTACATGATGTACTTGATGAGGAAAGGGTTAAAAATGAGCATGCTAGAGGTATGCCAAAATTTCTGGTGCACACTTTGTGTGACAGTAAATTAAATGCATCTTATGCATCAGATTGTGATACTTTGGCTTTGTCTGGTTTACATGATGTTGAGGAGCCAATGTCTTTTGATGAAGCACAAAATTTAGAAAATTGGATGGATACACTTATAGAAAATGACACTTGGACTTTATGTGATTTGCCTCCTGGAAAAAAGGCCATTGGTAAGAAGTGGGTTTACAAGTTGAAACGCAAGACGGATCGTGAGATCGACTGCCATAAGGCTCCACTTGTTGCAAAGGGTTATGCACAACAAAAAGGCATAGATTATGAAGAGACTTTTGCTCCCACTTGTCGTATGACTACTGTGCATTTTCTACGTGCATTGGCAGCTCATTTTGGTTGGGATGTACATCAATCAGACATTGTTACTGCTGTCTTGAATGGTGACATATTTGAGGAAGTTTATGTAACGCAACTTCGCGGTTTTGTCATAAAAGAACAAGAGGACAAAGTGTGCAAATGTAAGAAGGATTTGTATGGGTTGAAGCAATCTCCTCGTGCTTGGTATGAGAAAGCTGACACTCATTTGGTTAAACGAGGCTTTCGTAACAGTCCAACAGAAAGCACACTGTATGTAAAGTGTGAGGGTAATGTACTTCTCATCGTGGTTCTTTATGTCGATGATTTGCTGATCACTAGACCAAATGTGAGACATATTGCTGAATTTAAGGCTGATTTGAATGCTACTTTCAAGATGAAAGATTTGGGGCTGTTGCATCAATACTTGGGTATACAGTTTAAGCAGTGTGATGGTGGTATTGCCTTGTGTCAGAAAAGTTACATAGAGACATTTGGACTTGAGGATTGCAAACCTATTGCCACTCCCATGGAAACAAATTTGAAGTTGAGTCTGCATGATGCTGGGGATCCTGCTGATGTCACTCTTTACCAAACTCCTGTTGGCTGTCTCATTTATGTATGCAACATGAGGCCGGATATTCAGTTTGCATTCTCACAGTTCAGTAAATTTATGCATAGCCCAGGGTCTAAGCATTGACAGGCTATCAAGAGGATTTGCCGCTACTTTAGTGGCACTTTACATCTTGCCTTGTTTTATCCCAAGGGGGGATCATTGCCGCCAGACTTACATGCTTTTTCGGACTCAGATTGGGCTGGTTGTTTTGACACGCGAGTGTCCACAAGTGGTTTTTGTTTCATGCTTGGCAGTTCATATATATCATGGTTGATCAAGAAGAAACCTATTGTGGCCACTTTGAGTTGTGAAGCTGAGTACAGGGCAGTCTTCACAGCTACGGTTGAGTGTGTATGGCTCAGACGCCTTATGGCTGATTTGGGTGTTGGACAAGACACTGCCAACACTATCTATTGTAAGACCTACGAGACTAAGACATAAGATCCTCCTCCTGACCGCCCTTTATATAGGCCTAGCTCTTAGCTCTTGCCCTAAGCGGATCCCCAATCCACACTGTTCCAGTCCAGGCCCTTGGCCTAGGTCCCTGACCCCCTAGGTTGGGCCTTGCCCCGTAGGACCCTTGTCCTGACATTACTCCCCCCTTAAGAAGAGTTTTTGTCCTTGAAAACAAAAGTGGAGAACTTCTTATTAAGAACACTAATGTTTTCCCAAGTGGCATCCCTCAAGGATCTAGTTGTTTCGTTGCCCGGAACACGATTCCAGAGGAAGGTCAATGAAACCAAGAGTAACATCTTGATTTTCCACATTGTTGTCCATTTGCAACCATCTAGTGTATAAACTCCATTTAGAACGCACATGAGCATGCTAAATGAGTTATCATGAAAAAGATGTACCTGAAGAGTACCGCTTTTCACTTTCTGTGAAAGTAGCTTGCTGATCACCTAACTCATCAGCCAAGTGTAAGTCCTTGACTTATTCTCAAATTTCATTAGTAAACAACCCCACTTGAACGAGTGTCAATGTTGAGAACCTGACTTATACATGAAGAGACTACCGAGTTGCAACATGCATTCAATGATAGTAAGTAAACTCCAAGAAGAGCAATAAATGCTTACTAATTGGATTGCTTGGTGCTAACGTACGCACTTTGTTTATCCTTCAGCACAAGATTACTCTTTGTAATCTACCTATTCCTCACGATTTACAGACAGTCATCCCAAATAACTGGTAAACGGGGAATCAGAGTAGTGTATAATATTGGCGAGGAATCAACAATGTCCGAAATAACCATCATGGTTAACTTGAAAAAATCCACAAATGCCCAAACCGATCCATGACCTCTATTGGTGATTAGTAGACCCAAAAGTAATCTCCTAGAGATATTGCACTTAGAGTGCAAAATGATTCATCAGCAGCAACTTAAGGAATATGCATGCCGATTCAAATCAGCTTTTGCTAAACACTGGACCCATAACACCTAGTGTGCATGCATTTAGCAAAAACAAACCTGAACCTGTATATCCATAATGATCCTTGCCAATAATTATGGCAAATGTGATGTGCCTAGCACACATTTAAAGAGGAATGTAAATAGTTCTGAAAAAAACTAAATACTTTCAGTTGCAATCTTGTGCAAGCCTTGCTGAAGCGTCTGAACCATAATAGTAGGTGAAATAGTGATCACTTCTAGGTACAAACAATGAAACTTTTTCATTTGCTATATGTATAAACAACCATTTGTAATGTTGTTTAACAGTACTTGTACCTTAACAAGTCATTCTAAGTATCCACGACAATTGTTGGCCACGAAATTTCTCCTGATACGTCGTGCTAAAATTGGTCGAGAAAATAGATGTGACTAGCACCTAGGGACTGTCGTGACTCATGTTTGAAATAGTGGGCGCCAGTGTCAGTCCCAGAGACTCATATTCTCCACATGTGGAATATGTCTCCACTACGGATATCTGAAAAAAGAACATCCTACAAGTACAAGAGGTACTTGTGTGTGGAGGTAACTCTAAACACTCTACGACAAAATTAAGAGGGACCCTCATTCTTTGCTCCACACTAGCTAAACTGAACTCTTGAGTTCCTAGACCATGTTGTATCCCATGTGACAACATGTGCCAAATTGAACCCTACAAGTAGGTTCGTAACAGCATAAGGCTGAAAGATAGATTGGACACTTGGGCCAAAATACTTTGTGCCGACATGCCCTTGGCATGGCTCTGTAACATTCAAGCGTACTTATACGTCTTGAAAAACTGACCAAAGCATACTGAAAATGGAATAACACCAAATCAATAGATACGTACCTGGAGATTTGAATGTAATGTTCACTTACCCGTATTCAAATGGAGAGGAGCACGTCCCCTACCTGAAAAAACAAATAGCATTGCATCGGGAACTCTGGGTGTTGCCTTTGCAATCCAAGCCCTTGGATTTAGAATCTACATAGTCAAACCCCTTGGTAAGACGCCTTGTAGAAACTGCTCAACTAGCAGATAACGATAACCAACATAGTCAACTGTGTACAGAATGATTGGAATCAACTTGAAAAGTGTGTTCATTCGCTACCGCGTGGTAGATTGCGGAAGTCTTTCCTTGAAAGTATAACTGGGAGAGATTAACTATGATTCTCAATGCAGATCCAACTGTGATCCTTAATGCCTATGGGGTGATGTAGCAATCACCCGTCGGGTCTTACCCCAAAACAGTATGTCCATAGACACTCCGTAGTGCTATAGAGAGAGTGGGAGACCCACACAAGTGAACTGCCAAGCTCTTATGGACAGCCATGCTGTCACAACTGTTTGCTGCATCTATAATTTCTTGTAGAGATCAGCTGTCGTGAGTTGAAGATTAGTAAAAACTCAACTTGAGTGTCGCACTGAAAACATGTAGTGCAAAAATGACCCTAAACTTCCGTAATGACAAGACTCTTCCTTGTCAATTAACGTCAATGTGTACTCCACTGGGTAGAGCTGTTCGATCTCGAGAACAATCATCCAAGGAATACCAATAGGTGGGTCTTACCCTTGGCCTGACAACGACTCTTAGCCTGTTTGGTTCATAGTCCTTATGCAAAATAGTGTTCAATCGACAAACCGATGAAGACTAATTTGAGTAGCATCTTGGCCACGTGCTAGCTGTGAGTTAGAGGACCTTGGCTTAAGCTGACTCACGAGCAAAACATGTATCAAAAGCTAATTAGAAGATTAGAGATAGAGAACGAAAAGAAGAGCATGCTGGGCTAAGGAACTTGCCTTAAGTTTTTAGAGTGTGTGCCCAAGCTATGTGCTCTTACACATCTTATGCCTGACTTGCAGCTTATCGTATAAGCATTCCCCAGTTTTCCGGTATGACTCTTGCATCGAGAGAGGTAATAGAAAAACACAAAACTCATTCGGATCCACATACCTTGCAGGGATCGTGATTGCTCGTGAAATAAGTCCTAGAATTAGGCTCCTTTTGGTGTTGTGTGTTGATAGCAACCAACAATCATATTAAACAATCTATCCTTAATCTGTCCTTGACAGAGTTGCGAGTGTGATAGCGGAAGCATAACTACATGAAGTGGGGGAATTGAAACCACCTCACTAGCATGCCTTGCATGCAGAATTATAAGCCCTTGCGGAGAGTGATGGCATCAACCATGAGAACCAAAACCATAAGTGATGTGCACAGTTTAGACTGGTATGGATTCTTTGAGTGATATTCCCTATTTTGCCAGTTCCTCGAAGCTTTGCTTCATATGAAATTGCCAGAGCACTTTGCTTTGCACAACGACAGTAATTTCCAAGTAAAGTGTAAACAGGAAAAAACTTAAACTTGGCTAACCTAGTCGTTGTTGTAACCAGTTGTCCTGAAATGTGGAAGGAAAAACTCATTCCTAAACGGCTTATAGCCATATCTGCACAAACGCCATCGTATATCCTATACACCTGTCTGGTACATAATGAAATAACCTGCAAACACATTGCCTATTTCTTCGCAATTTTGTATGGTGAAACCATATGCCAAACGTGCGGTCTCAATACAAAATTGAGCAATTATAAAAGCCGTGCTTCACATAAATACTTCTATGCTCATAGCATAGAGATATGCTTGCCAATTTACCGAGCAAAAGAAAGTTGACGTTGTTGAGCATTTACTGATAATCGACCTTGTTGAATTGGCTCCATGTACTGAAAAGAAGAAAAACTTGCAAAATATGTACTGTGTACCTGCTTGGCTTGATTACGTTGTCTTTGGGATATACACAAATATTGTCCCTGACATATATGTAGATATGGAGCCCTCCTACCAGAATCCTTGCTTCCCCCAAGTTAGTGCCAACATCTGTACCATACCCATTGCAAGCATTGCATGTACTTTCCTGAATGCAATTGAATAACAGTACCAATTGGTAGCAACCTGCGGTGCATCATCATTCACGGCTACCTTGATTGGACAAGAATAATTCTTGAAGCAAGAATTAACTTGTGCAAATATCAGGAATATCCCCTGCAATTGACATCATACATAAAACCAAAAAACCTTAAAAACATGAAACCTCAAACATGTGGATTAGTTTGAATCCTTGTGCTCTTGTTGAACCTTCGTCTAGTCAAACCACTAGCACATCCCTTGGAGCATTGTTAGAACATGCTATTGGTCGATTTTTTTTGTGAAAGTTGGCTAACACTTTGTGTTGCCCAGTGAAATCCTTGATCGAAGTGAAAACACCCTGGAAAATCTCTTTCCAAAGATGCGGAAGCACTTTGCTTTGCTTCCTCTCGATTGTGCTGAGCATGCCGTATAATATGGCCGTGCCAGTAGCCATGATTGAGTCCCTTGCTGTGCCGATTGTTGCTTGCCATCGGCATGATGCTAATTCCTTCCCGTCCAAATGAGTGTGGTAGATGTCGTGTTGCTCACATGCCTTAACAAGTTGAGGCCTTGTCAAAACTAGGCAGTCGTGGCACTGAGATGGCATGAAATAGTCGTAACCAAGCGTTGCCCTGTGTAGATTCGGGGAAAATTTTTCACAAAATTCGAAAACTACAGCAAATCGAATACACAGGAAAATTTGTTGAAGAGATGCTCGTGCACTCTGAAGCCCCTTCTCCGAACTAGCTTGAAAACATCGAGGCTCGACTGTGTTGTGGGTGAATGGGTTCTTCATCAATTAAACCCAAAGTCCTTGGCCCTTGCCCAAGTGTGAAGGCCATCGAGAAAAAAAAAAACTCAGCAATGGCAGCGAGAGAGAGTACGTCATACGGGCTTCGCCTGCTAACAGAGTTGTACCGTGATTTTCTACCCATGAGGAGGCGCTCCCAATGAGCCTGCTCTAGCTTGATTCAGCACAGGTCGACTGGCGGCCCACTCTTGTGTTAGCGGCCCCTCCCATGCGGGTAGCAAGATTACCTGCTTGTACTCAAGGGGCCATGCCCGCCCTGCAGAATTGAGAAGAGGACATCCTCATGGAGCTTGCCCACGACCCACCTCCATGGAACTTAGAGAGAGAGAGAGAGAGAGAGAGAGAGAGAGAGATCATGCAACTCCCTCTTCCCTAGACCTTCCCTTCCCCCTGAGCTCTAATACCAATGTAAGACCTAGGAGACTAAGACGTCAGATCCTCCTCCCTACCGCCCTTTATATAGGACTAGCTCCTAGCTCTTGTTCTAAGCGGATCCCCAATCCACACTGTTCCAGTCCAGGCCCTTGGCCTAGGTCCTTGACCCCCTAGGTTGGGCCTTGCCCCGTAGGACCCTTGTCCTGACATCTACACTGATAGTCAGAGCGCATTGGCAGTTGCGAGGAACCCAGTTTTTCATGCTCGCACAAAGCACATTGAGGTGCATTTCCACTATGTCAGGGAGAGGCTCTCAGCAGGAGAGATCAGCTTGGCTTATGTGCCAACACAGGACAACCTTGTAGATCTTTTCACAAAGGCATTGTCTCGTGAGAAGCTTGAAGCTTTCCGCAAAGCTTTGGGCTTACTCCCCTTTGTGGACTGATCATATCCTCAGGGCATGGCACTTCCCTTTACTCATGCGCCAGCTCTCGTTCACCGCATCACTCCAGGGGGGATTTGTTACCATATACATGTGGTAGTGATGTGTGTGAACACACTAGGACCGCCGGGGCATTTTTTCCCTCTTTAGGAGGTTTTTTCCCCCATGCATTGTATATACGCCCATCACTCTAGGGCTATCTATCTTTCCATTGCACACTAAGTAATACACGCTCTATTGTGTGCCTTGAGCTTCCTCCGTCTTCTCCAAGATGTGTGTGTTTCTTTGCAACCCTAATTCCAACAAAGCTTACGAGCTTCTGTCCACAATAAAAAAAGATGGAACCGCCTAGATATCAAACACCCAAGGGAACAAGGTCGAGGTAGTAATTACAAGAGAAATAGTGGTAGAGGCACTCAGACTGCCCACTGAAGGAATGACCATGCGGGCAAGAGACAGAAAAGCCACGGGCACATTTAGCAAGGAAACAGTCGCGGCTACATTCGTCGATCTCATCCACAAACAGGTGGAAGAGCTAGCCCGTCTGTACCATCAACACTTCCATTTCCTGGCAAAAAGGCAACCAAGGTACACGACACCAAATCACACCGTGGCCACCATCTTTACTCAGGTTCTGCTGTTAAAAACAAGGCAGCCTGTGGACCACACGCAGTATGTCCTGGCAACCTTGAAGGCCACCAAGAAGGAGGGTAAAATAACATACTTGGGTGCGCCAGAAATATTGAGAAGAATATCCTATCATGCCATCGGCATGGCTGATAACCTACCACCTGCCCCTAATGAGAATACATGGATCTTGGCAACACAACACTCCGCAAGAGCTACAAGATTAGGTAAAAGATCTTTTAAATCAAGTTATGAATCAGATGACAGCTCACCAGATCGACACAATAGCAAGAGCTCTGACAATGAAGAAAAGAGAGCTAGGAGGGAAGAGATGAAGAGGAAAGTTGTGGCTGCCCACCAAGAGGAGCCAGCTCAAAAAAAAGCGCGTTTCAAAAGAGAAAAACAGGCTTACCAGCATAGTAGGCAAGCACAAGGAAAGGACCCAGAAAACTGGGTACCCACAAGACTGAAAGGACCTTGAACAAAGCATCATACAAGAAAAGAGACAGATGATCTAAAAGATTTTTTAGAAAGAATGTACCAAGAGGCCGAAGCCCTAAAGATGAAAGAGGCAGAAGAAGCGGCAAAGCAAGCTGAGGAAGCGGCTACTCAAGAGAAAAGCTAGGTTCCTCCCCGACCCACCTCACCGCTGCCGGAACAATAGGACCATCCCATGCCTAGCCCACCACCATCACCACCAGGCCAAGGTACCAATGAAGAAGAAGAGACTGAAAAAGAAAAAGATTTTGAATTCACCCAACGAGCAGAAGCTACACAAAAAGCTGATCACACCGAAGGACATGAGGAAAAAGAAGCCGAGCCAGAACCGGAGCAAGCAGCAGAAGAAACTCAAAATCCGATGCAAGAAATTGATAAGGAAGTAGATACAGAAAAAGAGCATACCACTACACATGAGACGGAGCCCGAGCCAAAGAAGGCAGAAAGGCCAACACCTGAAGAGACGGTAAGGGTTGAGACCACACCATCTACTTACACTCAGCCAGAAACTGCCAAGGCATCAAAGCTTGAGGATGGCCAAGGAGAAGAACAACCATCTACCTCTAGTACAGAACCACCAGCACTTACAACACAGCAAGAAGCAACACAGGAGGCTGCGGGCACATCCCAACTAGCAAGACAGGAGGAGTGGTAGTCCAATGAAGAAGTTATTTTACAAGTAAACGAGTATGCAAGGCAGATGCAAGACATGACGGAGAAACTCTGCTCAACAGCCTTAACCGCAGCACAAAGGCCAAGGAACTAGAAATGGTCATCGATGCTCTTCAACGAGAGCTCGAAGACATGATGATTATCATCACTGATCTCCAAAGGCAAGTGCAAGAGCTAAAGACAGAAGCAGAACAACATCTGATAGCCAAGGACAAACAACAAAAGGAAATGGAGGAGTTAGGTGACCTCCTCACTAAATTATATGATGCCTACAAGGTGAAAGACGAGCAGCTGACATAAGTCACGAATGAACTTCTTACAACCTCTCTATCAAGTCAAAAAATCAAGTGCAGTTAGATGTAACCAACGCTTCTCTACAATATCCCGAACAGAGAATCAATGATCAGGCCATTTCTTGCGGCAAATCAGAGAAAATCTAGTCGTGGCCTCGATCAAGGGAACAGATGGAGTGTACAAGGCACTTGAAAAGAAAAAGAAGGATTTAGAACTGGAATTAAAGCTCGAACAGTCACGGCGCAGAGAGCTGGCACTGATGCGGGTTCAAAGAGAGGAGGAGCTCCTAAAGGAGATAGCAGAACTGGAGCGCATAAATCAACTCCTCAGAGATGGAAAGCTCGACACACAGGAAGAGTCAGTCACTTCAAAGCCGCCCCAAATAGAGATTTCCTCGGTCTCGTTTGTTGAATTTGAGACGCAGTCCACAACAGATCCGAGTGGTGATGAAGACTTTCAGGTCCACATTACAGACGAAGATACAATGCCAATGGTCCAGCTGTCAAAAGCTAAAGAAGAAGCATTGAAGGAGAATATCACCTTAGAGGTGGATGAGCAGTGGAAGGCCGCTATGGATTGGAAGTTGAGAGTTTTACACTCTGTCAATGCCACTCAACTCACTCCCAATCAAATCAACACTCAATGGCACCAACTATCCCTGCCGTACCCTCTCATCAAGGTAGAACTTTTACAAGTAAAAGAAAGGCTGTACAAGGATATGCAAGAAGATGGTGCAGATAAAGACCACCCCAAGTGGAGGTTAAGTTGGCTGAACAAGAATCCGAGATACCTGATTCTGTTCACAAGAGCACCAGCAACCTTACAAAAAGATCCAACATTCTGTTCTGTATCCAGAGTAAGGACATGGCAAGCGCATGAAGCACTGCAGAAGAAGAGGCCAATTTGGCTCAACTTCCCCAGGCTGCGAGCTCCAAAGAGAGGCCAAGCGACGGAGGAATACATGGTGAAAATCCTATCAGGCACCATCTCATTCTTCAAGAGTCTGCCAGATCTCTCCTATGCAATGCTATATAAGATCTGTAGGATGCTACTCACATGCATACAAGTTTTCAATGAGCTTGAGAAGACAGGAGCCCCATGGCTCTCATTCTTGGAAGGAAACAAATGCTTATGTTATGATCTAAGTGGGCAACCTTCAGAAGAAATCCTTTAGGAATTCTATGCCAGATACATGTTCTTGCCCTCGCATAATATGCTAGCCTTTGAAGAAGCATTCTTCACCTGGCGAACGAAGCTATTTGCGCCAGTGATAAGCAACCTCACATCCAGATTTGTAGGCTACTCAGCGGTGGAACTGAAAAACCAAGTCACCATGCAATTTTTGCAAGTGCCTGACAAAGAACGAAGAATCAGATACCAAAAGGCACTGGAGACCGCTTCGCCCGCCATTAACCCGAAGACTACTTCAACCCATAAAGCTGTGTCAAGGGACGACACAGGCGAGGAGGGGGGGAATGTTAACAGCAAGCTAACGCGGACACCATTTTTCGGAGTTCTCCTTGTAAAACAATTATTATTTTGATAAATCCGGAATATTGTAACTCCTATTTTCTTGGTAATCTTTGTAATTAATGAGCCGGGGCTATAAGCTTCCAAATTGTATCAGCCAGTCAATTCCCAGCTTTGGTAGAACTCCAGATTATTAGTTTTAACCACTCAAAAACCTTGGCTAAGGTTTAAAAGCCAATTTTTGTAAGTTTTTAATAAGTTTTGGACAAGAAATACACAACGTGAGCTAACGATGTTCACTCCTCTCCTTCTCGTGCTTCCTACTCCCTCTCCGATTGTCACATTGCGATTGCATTTGTTGCATTGCAACCGAAGGTAAGAGCTCTACACATTGACGTAAGCTAGTCACAGTATTTCGTAGCTTTTGGTGTCACCGATCCGCGGTCTAATTTCATCATAAATAGGAATTTACACTTTTAAATCGAAAACTAAGCATAGGCGGGGTATTGAGGCATAATTGCTAAGCATTTAGATGCATTCTGGGTCGAAAACAATTATGTCAAAAATTTATTGCTGTTAATAATCGCGATTTTGAAACTTGACGTAAAGTGGGGTTTGAGGCCATGGTCTTAGGTCTTATATACTTGTTATAGAAGTTTCGTTACGTTTAGATGTCATTTGATTCTTTAACGGATGTAATTTTCTTGCCGATGAACGATTGGCTTTTGGCGATTTCAGTCACTTGAGTGTAGCTTGAGTTAGATGCGAGTTAACCATAGTGCCAGCTCTCCACCATACTTTTGTATGGCACTTCTGCATAATGTGCCCTATATACTTTGCAATTTCGATTTGTGACATTTCACTACATGACATAATGTTTAACTATTCACATTCGTTTCTTGTAGCTTGACGTAAATATCAGCTTGTGGAGTGGACAATTGAAAAGCGCCAGTACAACATTGTAGGTTAGTATAGCACCTTATTTCATGTTGCAATGCATTAACGCTTTATTCATTTACTTGTTTAGAATTTTGGACATTACTTTGTTCGGTTCAATTACTTACACGTTGCTTTTAGAAATATATATTTGATATCGAGCAAGATCTACATATGTTAGCTATGCACGCAACTTTTTACATACAATTGCTAGCCAATGCGTGCGGTGTATTAAAGTAGTAAATACATAGGTAGTGAATACATGTAGTGTATTGCGATAGTAAATGCACCTTGTCCATACTAGGTGTTGATATCAATAGTAAATGCACCTTGTCCATACTAGGTGTTGATATGTATATGTTATATAGTATGCTATATACCAAAGCCCACCAAGCAAGACTAGTTATTTAGAGCTCCCTAATAAAATACTCACGCTCAATAAAAGGAAGGAAAAACAATTAATACAGTTCTTTCCATTATAATAAGGTCATCTTTGTAGCCACATTTGCTTTCACAATCACTAGGCCATGCGGCCATTACTCGATTTTCATGGGACCACCGTTTTCTCCTTCCCTACACATCTCTTTCCTAGCCTTCCTGCATCGGCGGCAATATTCCTTTTCGTCTCTGTCTGTGTCTCCGTTTGTGATGATGTGGCCTTTTCAGAAATGTTGGGGCGATGGCACACTTGACATGCACAAGTGGGGATACAATATCTTGGCGAATGTGGGTTGTTTTCACTTTCGGGCAAGGGTCGACCTCGTATTCCCTTTCAAATACAACAATGTTGGTGGGGGCCCAGCGTCATCGCTGACGACGTCGCGTTTCATGTGTGGAATGTGGAGCAGGTCGGTCTCATGATCATGATCATGATAATGGTCGTCGCCAACATCTGAATCTTGTCTGCGTGCCAACATCTGTACGGTGATAGTTTGCGGACTTTGCTGTCGCTGCTGCCAGTGGCGGATGAGGTCCTCCGTCACCGCATCCCGGCTGACCTTCATAACTTCACAATCTTCTTCGCCATCTGATGCAGGAGCTCCGTAGACGACCGCCCACACTCCCCAAGCCGGACAGTCTATACTTAAGTCCACGCCCTGCCTGGCCACCCACCAGCTCCGGGGCTCCTTCAAGGCCAAACGTGACGAAACCTCCACGACGCCGTCACCCAACTCGCTCACCTGCACCTCTACTCTCGCTGTATATCTGAAAATCATGCCTTTACTGCGCAGGTTTTCCATTACGCGACAGAGGAGCGCTTCCCAACCATCGACGACGTGATACGCTGGCGATGCAACCAGCCTCCTCCAGCAGTGTTTGCTCCCCTCGCCTTTTCCCTCCTTTTGTTCTTGTTCAAGCCTCAGCTGCGCTTTCTCCTGCAGCTTCTGCAACCAGAGCGGCCGCAGAGTATCGCCCACCATCCTCTCTGCAAAGCGCGGCGGTGATGTGCTGCTGATCATATAAACTGTATCTACAGGAAGGCTGGCAACGAAAAGCTAACAGAAGCCGATGCTTTTAAATATTTTCCTCCCTAGATCAAAATACAGGATTGTGATTAAAGCACGGAAACGGTGGCGCCCCAAACTCATATACTTGCCACAACCTATTTTCTACTACTTTTCTAGTACCAACTCGCTATATTACTATTTTATTCAATAACCAGGAATATACCATCTCATTATGAGAGTATTTTCCTCTCACCACTCCTCTTGTTAAAGGGAGAGGACAACTGACTTCGAGCGCAGGCTGATTGGTGATGGTTACTCCTACTCTAAGCCATCCGAGCAAATGCCCTGCTTGATTTGCTCTGCCCTGAATAAGTCCAAAAAAAAGTTACTCAAGCATCCCCCCTTTGCACGAAGCCGGGGCTTGCCCTGCTCTTTTCGCCAATTTCTGTTGGGAGCTGCCCTATGAAAGATGCGTTACGTCTTTTCATTTCATGGATGCGTTGCCACCTACGACCTCTTCAGATCTACCCCACCACCTACGACCTCTCGAGAGCAGCACCTTGAGAGATTCCACTTATTAAGGATTTTTCAAAATGTGTCCTACCTACTGGCTCATACATTATTATATTCATTTCTGCATAGATTCCTGTGTAGAGTCTCATTGCTCCCCTTCCTAGGACCTCACCTTGTAAAAGGGCTAGATCGAGAATCGAGCTGGAACCTCGAGAACACGAACAACCTATCAGCGATATGTCTAAGCCAGCAAGTCGAGTTACTCAGATTTTGCCCGCAAGTTGCTCTTCCTGCTTCGACCCCGTCTCCGAAACCTACAGCTTCATCCCTGCCTCAGCCTCCCTCCCCCCCCCCCCCCCCCCCCCCCCCCCCCCCCCCCCCCCCCCCTTTTTCCCTCCATCATATTCTTCTCTCTTTTTTCTCGATGTAGTATCGTTGCTGATTCACTTCTTTCTTTCTTTTTCTGAAATCGTTGTTGCATACTCAATAAAAAAAATCTATACACGCACAAACGTGTGCACGATTGAACATTAGTCTATAGTCTCCTACTACGTAAAAATTCTCTTCTTCTTCTTCTTCCTCTTCTCTCTCTCTCTCTCACACACACACCACACACACAGAGCCTTGCACAATCTTCCACAAATTACATTAATATATTCATGTTCTAGCAAAATTACTACATGGTATCTTTTGTTTAGGTTACCTTCCTCGCGTCACATCTATTTCTTCTTCGTTGCCTTCATATGCGTCTAATAGTCGTTCAAAAATATTGGCCTTACCCTTTTATGTATTATTACATTATAATAATACTAGATTTTGCATAAGAAGTGGTTCTTGCGCTTCTTTCCTTGATAGTCTTCGATTACGACGCAAGGATACACCAACAAGATGGATCAACACCAACACGACAAAACGGCTAAGAATTATAAATCCTTTTATCCTTTTATCTTGATTTGATAAAACACAAACACAACGCATACGCCTTGTGTTGGAACTGTCATGATTTCAAGGCTATCCAAGCGACAAAATTGCCAAATGTTCAGGCTATTTGTCGTAGGGGTTTTACCTCGTTAATGGATCATCACAACTGCAAGTGCGTCGTCAAAATCATACACAACATATAAACTCGATCTACTCACCAACACCAATTATCACTCTTGGATGATACGCATGCAAATGTTTCTCGTTCATAAAGAACTTTGGGATGTGGTAAATGGCACCACTCTATGCCTGGCTTCTATAATTCGTGTAGGTGATGTCCCAAACACTTCTGTACTAATGCGGCTGACATTGCCATGTGGCACATGCCTAGTTTACTGATTCACAAAAGGCTACGATGTTATTATGGTTCTACCATCCACTTAGACCGCATTCGTCACTACTCAAAGCAATATCATTGGTCTCACATTACCAGTCCTTATTGGTCGGATCCTCCAAGAGGATACTATGTGAAGAAATGCAACTTCACCTCGCCCTAGTACCACTACACCACTAGTTATGTTCTCCAAAAGTACGAGAATTTCTTTACCATCCTTTGGCAAGAGAAATGTTACCTGCAAAGAACCCTCATCAGGCTCTTTTCGACTTCCAAGTACTCCCTCTACTTCATGAAATTCAACACCTACTCCCCACTCACGTGATATACCTTGCACACAATATTATAGACAAGGTCACTATCGTGAAGATTGTTGGAAATGTGCTTTTGATAAGCAGAAAGAACGAGAGCGTCTTTCCAACCTTGTGGAAGTGGAAGGGGAAGAGTTTTCTAAAAACTAAGCTTCTATATTCCTTCTTAATAGGTACAGAAGCTTGGATAAAAGGTGACAGAAGCTTGGATAAAAGATGACGGTTAAAAGGTATGAAAATCGCGGCACAAAAGAATCACAACTGATCCAAAACAAAGATTTACAAGAGGAAGAAGATCAAGCTACACGAGTTCTCTTGAAGTGGAATTCCTTGACTTGTTCTCAAATTTTATCAGTAAACAACCCCACCATAACTAGTGTTCAAGGTTGAGAACCTGACTTATACATGAAGAGACTAAACCTAGTCGCAAACATGCGTTAGCTGATAGTAAGTAAACTCCAAGTAGAGCAATAAATGATTTACTAATTGGAGTGCTTGGTGCTAATGTACGCACTTTACATATCCTTTAGCCCAAGATTACACTTTGCAATCTGCCTATCCCCTTGGATAACGTCCGAGCGATTGAACGTTAGTGTATAGTCTCCCTCGAGTGTGTGTGTGCGTGCGGCAATAAGAAGAGTATAAATTTCTATCACCCAAGTGTGGTAGATTGGTTATGTGATTTCCCTCTTGAATAACAGGTCTTGAGTTCAACTCTCCTCGTGGGATATATCTTTAAGTTCATACGTTTAGGTTACGTTCATCTCGTCACATCTATTTCTTCTTCGTTGCCTTCATATGCGTCCATAAATTCCTACATGGTATCATTCATTTAGGTACGTTCCTCTCATCACATCTATTTATACTTCGTTGCCTTCATATGCGTCTCATAATCGTTCAGAAATATCATGCGTTACCCTTTTATGTATTATTACATTATTATAATACTAGATTTTGCATAAGAAGTGATTATTGTGCTTCTTTCCTTGATACTCTTCGATTACGACACAAGGATATAGATACAAGATGGATCAACACCTACACGACTCTGACAAATCGGCTAAGAATTCAAAATCCTTTAATCCTTTTGTCTTGATTTAATAGAACACAAACACTAACGCATACGCCTCGTGTTGGAATTGTCACGATTTCAAGGCTATCCAAGGGACAAAGTTGCCAAATTTTTAGGCTATTTATCGTAGGGGTTTCACCTCGTTAATGGATCATCACAACCGCGAGTGCGGCGTCAAAATCATACACAACAACTTCATTTTAGAGGGGGCGGGGGGGGGGATGTTATAATTCTAATGTAATAAAAGTGACGGCACCATTTCCCAAACTCTTTAAAAGAAAATCTATACACACACGAATGTGTGTGCGATTGAATGCCAGCATGTCGTCTCTCTCTCTCTCTCTCTCTCTCCTCACACACACACACACACACACACTACCTTGTGCAATATCCCTTCTCTCTCACATAATGCTATCGTGATTTGGAAAAACATATTACGTTAATATATTAATCCTCATCAAAATTACCACTCTCTCTCTCTCTCTCCCTCTCACACACACACACACACACACATACGTCAATACACATGCATTCACACACACATACAAGCATTCGCATGAATAGAAAGAAGCACACACACACACACACACACACACATACACACTTTTTTTTAGTCATGCACCCCTCCTCCTTTCCTTCCTTTTCACTTGGTGAGCCTAATGTGGTTTTTTGCATTCTAGAGCTTGAATTGGAGGTGGCCACTTGGAATAATCAAGACCATTGCACTTCGTTCAATTAGCACGGTAAGCAAGGTGAGGTTAATTATCAATCATCAAGCCATCAAAAAGCAAAGAGTCATGAAAAAATAGTTCATGTTGAAAAGAACAACGTTTATAGCACATGACTCACTCCACCGTGTAGGAGAGATGGATGAGCCTGTTCCAAAATGCAGAAAGCAGGAGGAGCCGAATCAAATGAGAAAATTCTAATAATGTGATAGTCACTGGCTACGGAAATGATCTTCCTTGATTTTCACTATAGGAACCATCGTTGAAGATGCCACTATGAAAATCTCCAAGTGTTTACCGCGCTGTTTTATCGCGTTTTGTAGAGAGAAGGTGTAAAGTCAATGATAGAAACAAGAGAGAGGAGGGCGAGGGGTTTTTATTTTGTGTTTAAAGTATTACCGCGACTTTATCCGCTGTTATTACCGCGCTCATTACCGTCGTTATATTCGCTCCCCAAATTTAGCGGCTAAACTTTCAAATTCTAGTTTCCCCCCCCCCCCCCCCCCCCGCCCCCCAATTCAAATTTTGGTGTTTCCCTCCTCTCAATAAAAATTAATTCCTATTTTATATAATTTTCAAATATAACAAAGAAGAGAAAGAAAAAGAGAGAGAAAAAGAGAAAGAGAGGGGAGAAGGAGGCCGTGGATATAAGGCCCGGTTCAAACGCTGCAGCGGAAATGCTTCCCACAGGGGCGTCTAAGCTGGGTGGCAAAAACCTACATATCATCTTCCTCCGGGCCCGCCATTTTTCTTTCGGCACCACCCCCCCACGGAAGAGCTGCTGGCCTCTCTCCACCTCTCTCAATTTTTCGCTCTTCTTCCTCCAACACCGTCCAGACAAGGCGACGGTAGACCTACAGAAGGCCTTTCTTCCTCCAGCCTCGTCTGAATCCAGCCTAAGATTACCCTTGGTTACCACTAAAATAATCATTTTCAATTGATTAACATTATTGAGCATATTCTTAAATCTAAAGAGAGGAAGAGGAGGGAGAGAGAGGTGAATGGATTACACAATCAAAATACTTTATAACTGCAAAATGTTTATGAATCATCTTCCAAAAGAACTCTACATGAAGCATCATCCAATTCTAAGCCCATGGCTCCTAAATCAATAAAGAGAGAAACGAAATTTTTGTTTGTGGATGCATTGCCAGCTTCATCATCTTCGAGTTTGTCATCCTCGATCTCATCATCTTCATCATCATGACAATCATCCTCGCTAAGACTTGTTGTCGCTGGACTTGATTCATCGACCTCCCTCTCCTCTATTTCCACCTCATCCAAAGTCAGAGGTGGAAGAGGGTGGAAGATAGTCTCCACTTCATTAGTGGAAAAAATGTTTCTCCCCCGAGGTGTTACGGGAATTACGAACCAAAGTTTTGATTGGTGGATTGCCGGGATATAGATGACCTATAAAATAGAAGCTCAAAGTGAGTAACATTGGTATAACTAACACTACAACAAGTAAATGAGAATAAAAAAGATACATGTCACTCACCTACTCACAATTGTGCTGTAAAACTAATTTGTCATACCTCCCTGTGTGATGCACACTAGAGTCCACCATGTAGAGGCCATTCTCATGTCGTCTAGACACATTTGCAAACCACTTGCACTCAAAGATGAAGCTATGAAAGGTTCTGAAATTAACCTTTAGTATCCTTTCAATAGTTCCGCAGTACCTGGCTTCATCACCATCTATGTTAAAGCTGCCCATGCTAGCACAATCCATGGTGGTTCTACGCTCGTCAATGTGGCGCATACGAAAGTGATGACCTTTTGACCACATAGAGTTAAAGGAAAGGCACTACAAAATAGAAAAATATACTAATTTATCAAATACATATTAAAGATATTTTAAGAAATAGCGAGACAATATGGTTTAGGTATATGAGTACTCTACCTTTGGTACGCAGCCTCGTGCATACTCCCATTCTTTGTTGGTGATGTCTTCAATTCTCCGCGCGCTTTTGCCTCGGTCATTCTCTCATGAATCCACTATGCACTAATGAGATCTAGGAAACATGCAAGGTGTCTAGGCACTCCCTCCTCCATGTGCTTGTTTCCATGCTTCCCTCTCTTGCAAACGCCTGGCCTTTGCCACTGTCCACAAGTTAACCCACTTGGTCATAATCTTTGCATTGAGAATGCCAAAGTTATCGACCACTCGGGATAGATTCATATCCATGTTAAGTAGTTTCCCCTTTCCACTTGTCAAGTGTGAAGTCATCCTTGAATCTTCCTCAATCTGACCACATGCGAGGCATTGAAGGATCAACTTGTGCCAAAATACTCTGATATGTAAACAAATGCCTCTTGAACAATCCACCCTTCAGCCATACATGCCTCTGGTTGAGACCATAGCCACACAAAATCTTGAGAGTCTTTAAAAACCTGTCTAAGAAGAACATCCATCGTGAGTGCACTACTCCACATATAGCTATCTCCTCCACCACGTGAACCAAGAGGTGAATTTGACTAAGAAGGACCAATCGAGGAAATGCATCTTCAATGGCACACACAGTTTTTGTTGCAAGTGTTTGAGAAGCAGGGATAGCATCTATTTCGATTTCCTTGGAGCTCACAAATCTGCATGAAACCACACAAGGATACACTAAGTGCTAGTTGAAATTATTGTGTACATAAAAAAGGTGTAGTTGAGTGGAGTCTTGTGGTGTACCTTACTAGCTCTCCTAATTTGAAAATAGCGTCCCTGAATTTCTTGTCCCAACGTATTCACATACTCACCGGCAGAATGAACTACAATGTAAATCAATAGGCACTAAGTACGAGAGCATAGCATCCGAAGGTTAGACGCTTCCTCTTGGGTATACTCCTTCTTTAATCGTGGCGTTGCGGTCATTGATCCACTCATGCATGGATTACCGCAATGTACCTTTGGTTTACCACGGTTGAGACTGTGATGATATCTAAAGAGGTGCCGTTCACCTTTGGCACTACTAGCCTCTACTTAGATCTACTAGTATGTGTATGTATCTACGTGTTCATGTGCCAATATATATATCCTCTGGGAGAGAATTGTAATGTTACGATCAATTGATCACTTAGAAGTTGAATTTAGGTGCAGTCAACATAAAACGATGGCTACATTTACAACCTTAACATATATATGTGTGAACATATATATCTGTTTATGCATGTATGTAGGCACTAAGTACGGGAGCATAGCATCCGAAGGTTAGACGCTTCCTCTTGGGTATAGTCATTTTTTAATCGTGGTGTTGTGGTCATTGATCCACTCATGCATGGATTACCGCAACGTACCTTACGAAGTTTAAACTCAAAGAGGGTAAGTTTGGTACAGAATTTGTGCAGAAACTTGCCATGGAGCAACCAGCGTGGAAGTGGTGGATGATGAATGGTGGTACTGCACCCACCCTTAAACGCCTAGCCGTTAGAATCCTAGCCCAATGTGCATCCAATTTAAGTTCTGAGAGAAACTAGAGTACATATAAATATGTACATTCCACCATCAGAAACCGCCTTCTAAATTCAAGAGCTGAAAAATTGGTGTATATGTACTTCAACCATTGGCTATTGGCAAGAGTGCAAGCTGAGAACTACAAAGAGGAGATGCCGCACTGGAATTATGATGTAACCAATGATGAGGTGGACAAAGACAATGAGCTGCAAGGGGAATCTCATGAAGTAGAAACTACATGTACTTTAGAAGAGATTGAAGAGAATTTGGAAATTGAACCAACTTTGATCCGTCGTAGCAAGCGACGGTGGTTTAATTAATAGATTATCAAATCCATTGAGTGACTTCTGTTTAAGTTCAAAAACTGTTTATCTTATAAGATTTTTTTAATATTTAGTTTAAGGTTTAGACATTTGATTAATAATAAACGAAGCCCTTAAAAACCTTTACAAGGCCACAAATCACTATTAAAGCTTCACAATATACAAAGCCCTAACAAATCTTTGCATTATCACATATCATAATTGAAGCTGAAGTGAAGACAATTCAAAATTCACTAATAAATTCTCGCAAGACAACGAGTAAATGTTTTCAAATGTTACAAAAACTATCCAAGTGATAGTGAAATATTTGTGAGAATATCTTCATTCTCTTGTTCACGCTGACCTTTAAGCTTATTATAGTCTTCATACACTTTGAACATTGCATATAGCTTTCTGGATATCTCATACTCACATATAGCACAATGAAAGTTATTCATGATGCTTTGCATCAAGCATGATATATGGTACATATGTCCTCATGTCAAGCTGAAGTGACCACACCACTCATGAAAGAATGATCTACATATGGGGCAAGGACCACCGTGCTCAGCAGAAGCTGGAGGGGCCTCAATAGATGTTGGGTGCTCAATCAATGTGGCAGCATTTTGTTTTCTTATAGTCGCCTCTAACTCTTTTACGTGGCGAGATAGCACCTTCACCTCCCTTTGCAAGTCTCTATTTAGGGTTTCTTCTGCATGAGAGCCTTGTGTAGCTTGTGATGCTTGCCTGAGTTGAGTTTGAAGCTTCTCCTTAACTTGGTGCACTTCCATTGATGCACCTTCTAGTGATGACATCTCTTGCCGTGTGACGGTGATTGCACTACTGTGAATTTCCTCAACCGTCATGTGAGGTGTCCTTGAGCTGAAGTCCACTGCTTCACCCAAGACATAATGCATGTATAACGTCTTGGCAAACCACAATGGACAATCCATATGATGCATAGGATGACCCATAACATCGAGATATATGTTCTCTCCATTGTCTCGTATGTCTGCATTAATGCATTGTGATAGCTTGAGTCGGACTTTCTTGATGTTGTCATCTGCAACGCCTGGCCATATGGATTTGACCATTTCTCGATCAATCCTAGTGTTCACCTCTTTCCATTTTGTACCCATTGGGTTGGCCCATTGGGAGCAACGAGATGCAATTCGAGCGGTGTCGTTCACTCCACCGCCTTAACACATGGATCTGAGACGCTCAAAAGCGTGCTTAGCCCTTTGATTATCATTATCCATATCCTGATTAAACACTATACTTTAGTTACGGCATACAAACTTAATGATAATCAATTGCTATAAGAGTAACCACCATTTTATGACAATCAATTGATATTAGAATAACCACCATCTTACGACAATCAATTGATATAAGAGTAACCACCATTTTTTAAATCAATGAATGACAATCAGTGATTCCACGTGGCTTATTGCTTGAAACTTAAGAGAAAAAACAAAACTCATAGAAAATTTGTTGTCTATTGAGATATAACAAAGTGTTTTTATTACTCAACATCATCCATGGCGCATAAAACCCAATTTTTAAAAGTGCTTTTAGAGGTCAAAAGTCTCAGAAAACCCTGCTTCATAAAGTACATCATATATCCATCAAAAAAAGGCTACACTCATTTCAGAGGGAGAGGGCGTAAGCATCGTTCTGGCTGGGCTTCAAATCTTTCTAATTCTTCGTCCAAAAGGGCCAAGGTCTTTCTGTCTGTGGATTTCTTCCTCACCCAACCTTCCACAAAAATCCTAGATATGGCTTGTACCTCCACTGAAACCTTATGTTTGAACCAATATGTGCTGTAGTAGTCAGAGAACTCTCCACAAAACTTACAAAATTGCCATATCACCCATCCTATGGTGTACACATTTGTGGCCTTGGTCCATGGGCACGGGTGATTACCATCTAGTAACTCAGGAGCTCGTCAAGGATGAAGCACCAGTTTTCATCGGTATTGTTGGTCTTTTGTGTCTCTAAGCCAACACGCAGAGCCAATCCCCAATCAATTATTCCAATATGGGGAGTGAGATCGTTGGTAAAGTCCAACATGATGTTCCATGGATGGAGATCATTGTGGATCACTCCCTCGTCATGTGCGAATCGCAATGCCTTCACCAAGGCATGGATCAACGAGGGAGCATGATTGCACAAGCTCTTGATACGTGTTTTCTGGTCTTCAGAGGGTTGCTCCCATTTAAAGTCTTCAGGGATCTTTCCTTTCCCCTCTTGATGCACTACAAGCGTCGTGAAAGAGCCATGTGGAAGGGGCACTGTCTCCATAAGATCACCTAAAGTTCCCCCATTGAAGTAGGGGAATATCAGAAACCATGGCAACATTACAGAGTGGGCAATACTCCTCACAATCCCGCTATGGTTGAGATCTACCCCACTTTCTGATGCAAAGCTTTTCCACTGATGCTTGGCCTGTCCTTTGAACTCCTTGGCACAATAAGTATTCGTTGCAGGAAGGAAACTGATCCCTTTGATTTGAACTTGCCACCCTGTGCCATAAGCCCCTGACCCAAGTTTCTTGATCTTCTTAATGGACTTATTTGGAATGCCCAGAGTAATACTACATTCCGAATTGTATATACTGCTCTCTAGGTGACTGGCAGAAGCAGTAGAACCCAATGTTTCCTCAATGGCAGCCTCCTCAATAAAGGGTTCTCCAACTTGGCTGCTCCCCATAACTCTGGTGATAGCCATTCTCATTTTCTTGCTTAGGCCAAACTGTGTGTCTATGTGGGATGCTCACCTTGACCTCTCCTTTTCAGCTCTCCATCTAGTGTTCCAATGCTCTAGCTTACCCTTGTCTACTTCTTGAGGGCATTCCTCTTTCAAATCAGAGGCCACCTTGGGCAAGTTGCCCACCCAACTGCTTAGTAATGATATTATTGATTCCGTTGCTTTGCCTGGATATAACAACAACATTTTGCGGGCAATCTCACTGTATAATGATTGCAATCTAGACTCATCTGCAACAATCTGCGCTATATCGTCGGGATCTAGTGCACTGACGATTGTAATCAACAATTGTCTAATTTTCTTTTTGAACTCTATCATTGAAGTAGCAGAAGGATCCATTTTGCCTGCAATGGTATTATTGCAAACAACACATTGTGAAATATAACTGTGTGCCACTACATTTGGATATTTTCTACGTGAAAGAAAAAGTACAGTATAGACCATAGATCTCGTACGCTTTTACAGTGACACACCTAATCGCAATTGCAACCATGTGCCAATGCCTCACCGTACGACAACTTACAAATAGATGCCCCTGTCATTCTAGCAGCAACACAACTAGTTGCAATTGCAACCATGTGCCGAAGCATGAATGACTTGGAGCAACATAAAACATAGTCACCCTACGCTTTTGCAATGACACACCTAGCCGCAATTGCAACCATGTGCCAGTGCATCCACACACGTTGAATTCTTTCAAACCGATTATCCTGTCATTCTAGCAGCAACACACCTAGTTGCAATTGCAACCATGTGCCGAAGCATGCATGACTGGGAGCAACATAAAACATAGTCACCCTACGCTTTTGCAATGACACAACTAGACGCAATTGCAACCATGTGCTAGCTAGTGCATCCACGCACGGTGACTTCTTTCAAACAGACGCTCCTGTCATTCTAGCAGCAACACACCTAGTCGCAATTGCAACCATGTGCCGAAGCATGAATGACTAGGAGAAACATAAAAGATAGTCACCCTACACTTTTGCAATGACACACCTAGCTGTTGAAGAGGTCCGAGGCGGGCAACAAGAAGAGCAACCTCTAGACACCCTTCAAGGATCCCGTGCTGCTCAATGGGGCTGGGGCACAATACAACACAAACCAAAACAACAAACCCCCAGCCAAATCCCAACTACACAAGGGGCACCACCTAGTTTAAGAGCGAACTAGGACGCAAAAGAGGAGAATCGTTACAGCAACCCACAAACAAGCAAGGAATTTACACTAACCCTAACACCAATGGAACACTGTCACACACTAAACCACGAGAGAGAGAGAGAGAGAGAGAGAGAGAGAGAGAGAGAGAGAGAGAGAAAGAGAGAGAGATCGTGCTCAGGCTGCTTTGAAGTGTATCGTTAATGATCAAGCAAACATAAATATATATATATGTAAGAAAGAGAGAGAAGGGGGAAGGGGGTGCTTGTTGCACTAATGCCTTCATACAAATCTGTCATGACCAATCAAAGTGAGATTAGTATTTGTTCAACATAGCCTGAGTAAATTACACCACAACACATCACAAGAAAAAAGCCACCCCAATCACTGTCTTAAGGCCAGGGGAGTCCTCTCCACCCTGTCGCCCTCTTACAGCATGTGGGATTTATGGCTAAATTGATAACAATACCCGGAGACAAGCTATCAAGAACTTAAATAAAACACAAAGACACTTACACATCATTATTGTCCATGACTTCATGCTGGAAGGGAGACAAGGTATCCATGCTTAGTCCAAATTCACCCTCCTTGATTCAGCAAATGTTGGGCTTACTCTAGTAGGAGAAATGATAGATTTCCTACTCTCAATTTAATGATCACTCTCTCTTACAATGGCATAGAGTTCCCTTTCTAATCACCCCTAATACAACACATACATATGCCTAATGCCAATGAGATTCCACTCAAGAGCTCTTTCTCAAGAGGTTGAGCTTGGCTTCTCAAGCTATAGCATAGTGCTCTTTCTTCTCCCCCCTGTTTTGCTAGCTACACCCTCCTTTTATAGCAATTTTGAAGGCTAGGGTTACTCCTCTAACCATGGTTGGGTTAGATTTTCAGCAATTTATCTAATTTCTTTTGCTTGGAATTATCAAGAAGTTGGTGGGGAAAGAGAGAGGAGAGAAATGGAGGTGATAGGACTTTTCATAGTGGGTTAGTGTTAGTAGAGTTAGTATTAATTTACAAATGGAATTGGATATTTACAATGGGAGTATCTATTTAGGATACAAATAAGGAAGAAAAACTCTTAAGAGGTAAGAAAAGGTGGATTTCTTACAAGGTTGATGCTCCAAGTGTCTTGAGTAGGGCCAATTTTGACGCTTGTTGACGGTCCACTAGCTTTGACGGTACATTTTTTCTCCACTCTTGACCTTCCTTGAGAGATAAGGTAATTGAAGCTGAGTAATCAACCACCATGATGCTGTCTTTTAAGAGAAGAGGCTGAATTTTGTGGTTTTTTTGATAGATATGGGTAATTTGGAGGAGGAAAAATGAGACTAGGTGGTCAATTTTGGAATGGAGTTGTGTGTGGGAGGTATGAGTTCACCAAGGTTTCTCTTATTCTTCAAGGTTGAGGAGAAGGTGAGTAGGGTGCAGAGAGGAGTGGTGAGAGAGGTGGGGATGATGAGTGGAGAAGTGTGTGTGAAAGAGGAAAATGATAAAGTGGAAGAGAGAGTGTGGCTGCATAGCATGGGAAAACTGGGGTCCACTAATAAAATCATAGCACACAGCTCGTAGCTCAAAAAAATATGAAAACATTTGAGGCAAAATTTCATCGCATGAGCTACAACTTTTGTTTGTATTACCTTTTCAAATTCGGAGAGCAAGTGAACTTTAAATATTCAGCAAAACTGACCATTTTTTTCCACTGCACAAGGTCCTTGTGGGGTCCTTCTTTGGATGATTCTTTTGAATACCTCCAAGAGTGAGCCCTCCATAGTGCATGTATGCATGCCACCTACCCTTGACCTTATTTGGTAGGTCTATAATTGAAGATATTGTTGAGATCATGATATAAGTGAATAGTACAACTAAGAAAATCAAATATTGAGGGGTCTAAAAAATATGTACATGTCAAATATAAATATTATAAGTGGAAAAAATATAAAGGGGTCAAAAGAAATCTCTCTCATTATGAGACTACCATAAAAAGATAAATATTTTTGGTGTTCTAATTTTTTAGAAAAAAAACAAAATAGATGTAGGAAGAGAAAAATCACAATAGTGAAAAAATATACACATAAATAAAACTAGTTTTTTTGGATTTTTGTTGGGGTGCAGTTACACCAAATATAAGAGAAGCTTACATGAAAATATTTCTATATGGAATAAAGAGTATGAAAAATGGTAAGAAAAATTGTGGTAATGGTGAGGCAATGTACAGAGCATAAATAACACACACCTAGGTAGTAATATTTAAATAAATATCAAAATAATTATGAAAAAACCTTTATTTAGGCCCTATATACAAAGAAATATTTACATACGCATGGGCCATAATACACTTATATTTTTATGTTTTTTATTTTTTTGGCTCAACTAGCCCAATGACTAGCTAATTGAGGGTTTTTTATTTCAGTAAGGAGCCTTATGGAAAAAGTCCCCTAACTCACACGCACCTATATACAGTGAAAAGGTGAGGGTAACCACAGTGTTTGAGTGATTTGATAGGGTGAGATAACTCACTATGGCAATTACAGAGAGCCGAAAAACGGCTATCATTAGCCCTCCCCCAGGATGATGGTATATTCATGTACCATCATAAAGAATCTTTTCCAAAGAGAGTGCTTCAGAGTCCTTGACAAGATCTTCATTGTTTGGCCCCTTGGAATTTTGGTTTGTGTTACACTCATGCTTCATGGAACAATACTTACATGGGATAGTTGCCTTTTGCTCTGGTAGATCCTTTGGTAGAAGGCGACTCAAGTAAGGCTTCAAGCGATAGCCGTTTACCTTCCTGGAGTGCTCTTTCCCATTCAAGTCCATAAGCTGATAGTAACTTGAATTGAAAGCCTTCTTGACTATGTATGGCCCCTGCCATCTTGTTTCAAATTTGGCATCAAAACGATTATCGATTCGATTGTCATACCTTAGCACAAGATCTCCTTCATTGATTCCTTTGTCCTTCAGTTTCTTGTCAAGCTTCTCCTTTTTCTGTGTGGCTTTCCTCTTATAGCACTCATATGCTGCTTCTCTTTTCCACTCAAGCTCAGCTAAGGTAAGAAGTCGATCCATCCATGCTTCTTGATCATCTTGTGTTGATTTGCCATGAAGTCGCATTGTTGGAATGTTTAGTTCAATTGGATGTAAAGCCTCTTGACCATAGACCAAGTGAAATGGTGTGAACTCCGTGGCTTCCCTATATGTGGTTCGATACGCCCACAAGGCACCATCCAAGAAGTCATCCCACAACTTTGTCTTGTTTTTCACCATCTTTCTAATGATGCCTGCAATGACACCATTAGCTTTTTCTACCAAACCATTTGATTGGGGATAGTAGGGTGTACTGTGACGATGTAGAATGCGAATTTCTTCACAGACTTTTGTGAGCAATCCCTTTCTAAACCCTGGACCATTATCAGAAATAATCTCCAAAGGTGTGCCAAATCTACAACAAATGTGAGTGTAGACGAATTTGCTCACTGTCCTCTCATTTACCTTTGCCACACTTTGTGCTTCCACCCACCTAGTCATATAGTCTACAGCCACTAGAATGTAGAGTTTACCATTTTTTGTCCTAGGCAGAGGACCCATAGCATCAATGCCCCACTTTTCAAAGGGTCCATTTGCAAGCACAATTTGCCTTGGACCATAAATCAATCTTCTATTCCTATTTACCTGACAATTGTGACAACTTTTACACCAATGTTGGACATCCACATGCAGACTTGGCCAAACATACCCCGCAAGCAAAATCTTCTTCACAGTTAATTCTTGGGAAAAATGACCACCACATGCCTCTTCATGCAAACCTTTTAGAATGGCTGGAATTTCCGCGATATTTGGTACTCTTTTGCACACTTTATCCTTCCATCTTTGATAGAGGGAGCCTTCTAGGAAGAGATACATGCTTGCCTTCTTCATGAGTCTCCTCTTGTGAGCTTTTGTGAAGTCTGGTGGAAACTCACCCTCCAAAATGTAGCCAATGATGGGAGCCAATGAATCCAATCCCTGGTACCTCGGTTGCTTCACAGCAGCCGCCACCATGATGACCTGCACTTCTTTCTTTACACATGCAACGGCTTGTTGTGCAAGTAAATCAGCATCTTCATTTTGTTTCCTAGGAATATGATATAATTGCACCTCCTCAAATTGATTAAATAGCCTACGGATGGTATGAACTTTGGCCCTTAGTCTTTCATTTTTGCATGCCCAAATGCCTAAAATCTGCTTCACAATGAGAAGTGCATCCCCTTTTACCATGAGATGTTGTATACCATGGCCAATGCATATTTTTAAACTATGAAGTAGTGTGTCATATTCTCCTTCATTGTTGCTAGCTGAACTTGGTAGATTGAACTTCTCTTTCATGACCACCTCTCCACTTGGGTTGAGCAACACTAGCCCTCCCCCTGCTTTTCCTGTGGCTCGACGAAAAGCTCCATCAAAGAACAAGGTAAAAGCATTAGGAATAATTTTTTGTGGTGGCAATGGTAGGGTCTTTACTTCAGGCACCTTAATCTCCTTTTCATGCACCCTATAAGTGAGAATCCCTGCCAATTGTGCACGCACACTATCTTCTACCTTGAAAGAGTATTGAAACTCTTGCAACTCCATAATCCACTCTGAGATCCTAGTACTAAGATTCATTTGAGATGACACCCAAGGGAACAAATTCTCTACGGTGAGGATTACAAAAGGTTTTGGGAGCAAGTAGGATCTAAACTTCCTTATCGCAAACATGAGAGAAAGCATCATGATTTCTGCCTCCGTGTAGCCTCTCTCTAAAGCATTCATGGCCCTACTAGCAAAGTAGATGGGCCGCATCCTGGTACTATAGGGATCTTGTTGTAGCAAAACTGCACCAATTGTTTCTTTCCCAGCACTAGAGCTAACAAAGAATGTGTACTCCCAACAAGGAGGCATGAGTGTTGGTAGCTCTGACAAAATGGCTTTAATGTTACAAAAGTACTCTTCAAGCTCATCAGACCATGCAAATTCTACTTGTTGTGTCAACTTTTGCAAAGGGTGAAGTAACTTCGAGGCTAAGTGAATGAAGCGTGACATATACTTCACCTTTTGAATGAATGAGATGACCTCCTTAAGACTCTTGGGTGATGGTAGCTCAATAAGAGCCTTTGCCTTTGAAGGATCCACTTCAATGCCTTTGTAAGAAACTTTATGACCAAGCAAGATTACTTCATCCTCACCTATATGGCACTTGTCGGGGTTGAGTTGACCTCCCATGTCGTAGAGCTTCCTTAAACCTTCTTCTACCCTTTGTAGATGCAATGATTTTGAGCTATAAATACAGAAATCATCAATGAACACCCTAATTGACTTTCCAAAGAATGCTTGAAACACCATATTCATGAAACGTTGGAATGTTGCAGGAGCATTTGTCAGACCAAATGGCATGACTCTAAAAGCATAACAACCCCAAGGAGTGATAAAGGTTGTTTTCACTTGATCCTCCAATGCAATCCCTATTTGAAAGTAACCTAAGTAACCATCGCACACAGTGTACTTCTCATGACCAGCTACCTCATTTAGTATCTCATCCTGGAATGGGAGGGGAAAGTGATCTCTTTTTGTTGTCTCATTGAGGGGACGGTAATCCACACACACCCTCCACTTGCCATTTTTCTTAGGAGTGACAACAACAGGAGAGACCCACTCTGAATTCTCCACTGGATAAATGAAACCTGCTGCTAGAAGCTTTCTTACCTCCTTGAGTAGAGCCTGTTCCTTTATAACTCCTAGCCTTCGTAGCTTCTGAGCTTTAGGTGTGGCCTCAGGCTTTAACTCAATCTTGTGTTGAACAACATCTACCCCACGCACGTCGGTGTAGTCTTTAGCAAAAAGCCTAGGAAACTTCCTTAGCACACATTTGAACTCCTCTCTTTCATCCTTTGTAAGTGTTGTTGATAGCATACCTTCCAGCATCCCTTCATCTTGAACACCTTAGTTCTCTTGAGGACCTACCTCCTCCAAGCCTTGACAAGAGGTCTCTTGGTTGCTTGGCTTAAACCTTACCCCCATGACTTCGATGGAAGACTCCTCTTCAGTAATGCTGCCGCTACTTTTTTCTTCTGAAGTGCTATCGGTCCAACCTTCTTCCGTCTCACTTTGAGATGATTCTTCATGGAGCTCCTCTTGGCATTGCTCTTTCATGTCAAAGACAACCTTCTTATGATTGTCATTCCTGCAAATTAATTTCCCACTCTCCCAATCCTGCAAAGCTCGCATTTTCATTAGCCATGGTCTTCCTAGGATAAATGGATAACCACTTCCCTTGGTCGACATAACATAAAAATCCACCGCTTTCTTAATGCCAAAGGCCTCTACAAAGACATTTTTACAAATGCCTACACACCTAGCCTTGCTATTGTTTGCCATCTTGACTTTGATTTCAGGTGTCTCATGGATGTGCATGCCTAGTCTTTGCATGAGTCCTTCTGTCATGATGCAAATTTGTGCACCCCCATCCACTAGACCTTTCCTAACCAATCTTCCTTTGATGTAACAGTCTAGCACCGGTGTAATGTCCTCATTCATTTCAGCTTGTGCAATTTTTACAACAGGCACACTCTCTTTTACCTTTCTCCTAGTGCTAACTGCCCTTGTTAAATCCCTCCTAACTTGTGGACATAATGCAAGAAATTGAGGCCATGAAATATCAAGACCCTTACCTCTCATGTCTTCCAACAAGTTGTACGGAGCCATACCATGTCCAAGAGGGAAGTCTTGGAGGTTGATACGACGTCGAGTCCTCTTGGTTTCCTTGGTTTCCTTTGCCTTCTTGCCTTGTCCATGGTCACTCTGTGATGTGACTCCTTCTTTCTCTTTACCTTTTCCTTGGCCACGCTTAATGCCATTGGCTTCCATGTCAACCTCATTTGAATTTGTCACCTCTACCACATGCACATTTGGATCTGGCAAGGGTGGAACTCCTTCTACCCCTTGTGGAGGTGGTCTTGGTCCATTTGGCCTTTGTAGAAGCCTTGGTTGTTGACCATCTCCTTCTCCTGCGTTCATCATTGGGTAATTCAAGTTAGGTTTCCCTGGCTCTCCACGGGGCCAAGGACAATTATACATCCCATGTCCAGACTCTCCGCAATTCCAACATTGCAAGACTCTCCTAGTTCGTGGCTCTCTCTCTTCTGACTTCTTTGCCTATCCCTTTGGACCTACAGCTTGTGCAAGGTGAATTGACAGGCTGCTTAAAGATTCATTTAACTTCTCAATCACTTCAGCCGTTACCTCAGGAAGCTCCCTAGATGTTGATGCTTGTGACTTACCTTTGGGTCTAAGACCTTCTATTGGAACCTCTCCCCTTAAGCACTTGAGTTTCCTATACTTCTCAGCAGCCCTAGTTTCAGCTGCATCAAAAGTAGCAGGTGCACCCGCCTCAAGTTTTACCTTAAGGTCAGGAAAGAGTCCGGCTATGAACCTCTCCTTCTTTAAAAATTCTGCACCATCACCAGAGTTAGCAACATTTCATATCCATAGAGCCCAAAGACGTAGAAACTCTTGCTTGTACAAGTAGTAGTCATCTAAGTCTTTTTGCTTATGAGAAACAATGTCTTGCCATAGTTTTTGAGTGTTTTGGGGATCAAAGAAGTATCTCTTAAAACGATTCAAAACTTCTATGTAATTCCCCTTAACTTCCTCAGGCAAAGAGTCGAACCAAGTACTAGCATCTTTCCTAAGGACCACCTCAAACATTTCTACACGTTCTTGATCGGTTACTATCCTCTTGATACGGCAAGACATCTTGAAATTTGCTAAAAATAATTCTGCATCCTCTCCAGGCTCTCCAAAGAAAAGAGGATATCCAGACATTTGGCGTTGGCTCTCCATTATTATGAAAGATTACAACACGAGTTACAATAAGGGATACATTAGAGATTTAGAACCACTCGCCTGCAAATGAAGAAGTAAGAAAATACCACTCTAGGTTTTCTTCTTCAGCTATCCAAGCTTCAATGAGGTCTCGATTTGTTTGATCAAAACAAAAAGGTAGACTATTGATGAGCTCTCAGAAGGGTTGAAATTCTTCAAAGCTAAGGTGATAAACAGAAATCTCTAGAACTTCATTTTCTGGATCCAAAAGAGCAGCCACGTCCCAAGTGATAAATTGCACTTGCTCTACAATTCCCAACGCACAAGAGGTTTGTATAAAAACTAGATCTTCATGCTCGTCGAAGGCCGTGAGAAAGTAGCAATTGACTAGGAGCTCCTTTCCTTCGAGTTCCACACAGTCGGAGTGAGGCAACCTTCTCACAATTTCATACAGAACATCCTCATCAAGTCCAATCAAGTTTGCAAGATTTAAAGACTCCACTTGTGCTACAAAATTCCTGGACAAAAACTCCTTAGGATTATGGTTAAATCATTCAAAAGCATAAAGAGATTTACAATGTCTCTATGAACAAAGTGTCATAGAAAGTAGAGAAGGATGAGAATTTATACAAATTTGCAATCTTCTCTATGCTCTCTTTATTAAGACAAGCTCTGAATAGCTCCCTATCTCCTTTGTTGAAAGCGAAAGGAAGACTATTAATAAGACGCAAATGAGGGAAAAATTCACCAAATGTGAGTCTATGAAGCATGAACTCTGGCCGCAAGTTTCCTGAAGAGTCTTCCTCAATGGTGAAATGCACTCGCCAAACGCCAAATTTCACTCTATTTACCAATCTTAGGGCACACACTAGTTGGATGAATGCGCGGTCTTCCTTAGTGCCCAACAACAAGAGGAAAATGGAATCCACGCGTAGGACCTTTCGTCTTAACTTCACCACCCTCTTGTTATGGGGGAGACGCCTTACTACTTGCTCCTGCAACTCAATTGGTAATAGAGCTAGATCTCTAAGGATTGAACTTTCACTGCACACACATTCCCTGTTAGAACAAATGATCTTTTTTTGTTTCTTGTAACAACTTGGACAAAGAAAAAAACAATCATACACACTATTTTGCCGGGTTGCACTTCATTTTAAAATAAAATGAACACATGTACATCAAAAGAAGTGTGGTAGTTGATGAGAGGTAGAATGACAGGGTTTGGTGATGCAAGAATTTCTCCTACTCTTTGGGCACCAAACATGAACACCATTCGCTGTTGAAAATGGATCTTTCTACTAATTGCAACGTTTATTCTAATGTGTGGAGTAAAATGAAAGGGAAAAACCTCTATTCCTGGGCCATTATCCATGGTCTAGGCATGTCCTAATGCTTAAAATAACACAAAAATATAGACGTCCAAGCTAATATCGTACCTAATGAGAGGCAAAATAAAAGGATTTACCGAAGTGTTTATCTCGGCTAACCTAAGAGGACCTAAAATCCTACGAATTACCCGTTGAAATTGCAACTTAGTACTAACAATTATGTGTATCTTTTGCCTTGCAATGGGAATGAAAGGATCATACAAACTCTCGTGATTCATGCAAACTACTTGACTATGCTAAAAGTTGATCCTACACAAAAACATACACGAGTTGTGTTCCTCATGTGGGGGCACCAATTTGAAGCGGTCCGGGGCGGGCAACAAGAAGAGCAACCTCTAGACACCCTTCAAGGCTCCCGTGCTGCTCAATGGGGCTGGGGCACAACACAACACAAACCAAAACAACAAACCCCCAGCCAAATCCCAACTACACAAGGGGCACCACCTAGTTTAAGAGCGAACTAGGATGCAAAAGAGGAGAATCGTTAGAGTAACCCACAAACAAGCAAGGAATTTACACTAACCCTAACACCAATGGAACACTCTCACACACTAAAACACGAGAGAGAGAGAGAGAGAGAGAGAGAGAGAGAGAGAGAGAGAGAGAGAGAGAGAGAGAGAGAGAGAAAGAGAGAGAGATGGTGCTCGGGCTGCTTTGAAGTGTATCGTTAATGATCAAGCAAACATAAATGTATATATGTAAGAAAGAGAGAGAAGGGGGAAGGGGGTGCTTGTTGCACTAATGCCTTCTTACAAATCTGTCATGACCAATCAAAGTGAGATTAGTATTTGTTCAACATAGCCTGAGTAAATTACACCACAACACATCACAAGAAAAAAGCCACCCCAATCACTGTCTTAAGGCCAGGGGAGTCCTCTCCACCCTGTCGCCCTCTTACAGCATGTGGTATTTATGGCTAAATTGATAACAATACCCGGAGACAAGCTATCAAGAACTTAAATAAAACACCAAGACACTTACACATCATTATTGTCCATGACTTCACGTTGGAAGGGAGACAAGGTATCCATGCTTAGTCCAAATTCACCCTCCTTGATTCAGCAAATGTTGGGCTTACTCTAGTAGGAGAAATGATAGATTTCCTACTCTCAATTTAATGATCACTCTCTCTTACAATGGCATAGAGTTCCCTTGCTAATCACCCCTAATACAACACATACATATGCCTAATGCCAATGAGATTCCACTCAAGAGCTCCTTCTCAAGAGGCTGAGCTTGGCTTCTCAAGCTATAGCATAGTGCTCTTTCTTCTCCCCCCTGTTGTGCTAGCTACACCCTCCTTTTATAGAAATTTTGAAGGCTAGGGATACTCCTCTAACAATGGTTGGGTTAGATTTTCAGCAATTTATCTAATTTCTTTTGCTTGGAATTATCAAGAAGTTGGTGGGGAAAGAGAGAGGAGAGAAATGGAGGTGATAGGACTTTTCATAGTGGGTTAGTGTTAGTAGAGTTAGTATTAATTTACAAATGGAATTGGATATTTACAATGGGAGTATCCATGTAGGATACAAATAAGGAAGAAAAACTCTTAAGAGGTAAGAAAAGGTGGATTTCTTACAAGGTTGATGCTCCAAGTGTCTTGAGTAGGGCCAATTTTGACGCTTGTTGACGGTCCACTAGCTTTGACGGTACATTTTTTCTCCACTCTTGACCTTCCTTGAAAGACAAGGTAATTGAAGCTGAGTAATCAACCACCATGATGCTGTCTTTTAAGAGAAGAGGCTGAATTTTGTGGTTTTTTTGATAGATATGGGTAATTTGGAGGAGGAAAAATGAGACTAGGTGGTCAATTTTGGAATGGAATTGTGTGTGGGAGGTATGAGTTCACCATGGTTTCTCTTATTCTTCAAGGTTGAGGAGAAGGTGAGTAGGGTGGAGAGAGGAGTGGTGAGAGAGGTGGGGATGATGAGTGGAGAAGTGTGTGTGAAAGAGGAAAATGATAAAGTGGAAGAGAGAGTGTGGCTGCATAGCATGGGAAAACTGGGGTCCACTAATAAAATCATAGCTCACAGCTCATAGCTCAAAAAAATATGAAAAAATTTGAGGCAAAAATTCAGCCCACGAGCTACAACTTTTGTTTGTATCACCTTTTCAAATTCGGAGAGCAAGTGAACTTTAAAAATTCAGCAAAACCGACCTTTTTTTCCACTGCACAAGGTCCTTGTGGGGTCCTTCTTTGGATGATTCTTTTGAATACCTCCAAGAGTGAGCCCTCCATAGTGCATGTATGCATGCCACCTACCCTTGACCTTATTTGGTAGGTCTCTAATTGAGGATATTGTTGAGATCATGATATAAGTGAATAGTACAACTAAGAAAATCAAATATTGAGGGGTCTAAAAAATATGTACATGTCAAATATAAATAATATAAGTGGAAAAAATATAAAGGGGTCAAAAGAAATCTCTCTCATTATGAGGCTACCATAAAAAGATTAATATTTTTGGTGTTCTAATTTTTTAGAAAAAAAACAAAATAGATGTAGGAAGGGAAAAATCACAATAGTGAAAAAATATACATATAAATAAAACTAGTTTTTTTGGATTTTTGTTGGGGTGGAGTTACACCAAATATAAGAGAAGCTTACATGAAAATATTTCTATATGGAATAAAGAGTATGAAAAGTGGTAAGAAAAATTGTGGTAATGGTGAGGCAATGTACAGAGCATAAATAACACACACCTAGGTGGAAATATTTAAATAAATACCAAAATAATTATGAAAAAATATTTTATTTAGGCCCTATATACAAAGAAATATTTACATACGCATGGGCCATAATATACTTATATTTTTTATATTTTTTATTTTTTTGGCTCAACTAGCCGAATGACTAGCTAATTGAGGGTTTTTTATTTCAGTAAGGAGATATGGGAAAAGTCCCCTAACTCACACGCACCTATATACAGTGAAAGGGTGAGGGTAACCACAGTGTTTGAGTGATTTGATAGGGTGAGATAACTCACTATGGCAATTACAGAGAGCCGAAAAAACGGCTATCACTGCAATTGCAACCATGTGCCAATGCATCCACGCACTGTGACTTCTTTCAAACAGATGCTCCTGTAATTCTAGTAGCAACACACCTATTCGCAATTGCAACCATGTGCCAAAGCATGAATGATTGGGAGCAACATAAAACATAGTTATTCTACGCTTTTGCAATGACACACCTAGTCGCAATTGCAGCCATGTACCAGTGCATCCACGCACGATATCTTCTTTCAAGATTCAAGCATATGAAGCATTATGAAATTATTTGAGCACACATTCATGCATTAGATGCTACCGTCAATCTAGCAGCAATACACCTAGTTGCAATTGCAACCATGTGTCGAAGCATGAATGACGGGAAGCAACATAAAACATAGTCATCTTGCGTTTTTGCAATGACACACCTAGACGCAATTGCAACCATGTGCTAGTGCATCCACGCATGGTGACTTCTTTCAAACAGATGCTCCTGTCATTCTAGCAACAACACACCTAGTCACAATTGCAACCATGTGCCGAAGCATGAATGATTGGGAGCAACATAAAACATAATCACCCTATGCTTCTGCAATGACACACCTAGCCGCAATTTCAACCATGTGCCAGTGCATTCACGCACGGTTACTTCTTTCAAAAAAATGCTCTTGTCGTTCTAGAAGCAACACACCTAGTCACAATTGCAACCATGTCCCAAAGCATGAATGACTGGGAGCAATATAAAACATAATCATCGTACGCTTTTGCAATGACACACCTAGCCACAATTGCAACCATGTGCCAGTGCATCCATTTGATAAAAGAAATTTTATACCTTTAAATTTTAACGCAAAAAACTCAAAAAAACATCAATAAAATAAGGAAGGGTTTAAAAAATTACTGCTACATTGCTTTGAGAATGTGGAAAGCTGCCAGAAAGTTTGGTGAAGACTTTTGAATGTACCTCTTTTGTGAAAAAGACAAGCACCGGCGTCGCCTTTATATAGCCAGGGCGGGCCCGGCGGGCCAACTAACTTGCCCGGCGGGCTACGAGCCGGTCTGTAGGTCTCCGTGGGGGTCAAAAAAGATGAATGTCAATTAACATAATATTTGTTATTTTGTATTTCTATTGTTATTAACCTAAAATTATAGTGTGATCACGTCATTTTGAAATCCCTGGGGCCACCCAAATTTGGGTGGCCCAAATAATCACCTTTATTTTTGAATTGGCCTTTAATCACAGCGGCAAAGGTCGCGGTAATATCAGCAGATATATTGCCACAACTATTACCGCGCTTATTGTTGATAAACCACTACCGCGCTCATAGCCGCGGTTATTGCCGCCCCCGCAAATTTCTCTCTCTCCTTTTTCCTTTGTTTTTTGGCAACAATGTTAGCGGTTATAGACAACTCCTCTTATAGTGTGCGCTATGTTGAGCTTGGGAGCCATGCTGCTAGAGATACCGAGAGGAAAGCAGCCTCTATGGACATTGCGATTGTTGTAGTTGGGATGCCATCCTCAAGGAAAAGCCAATCATGAAGAGCAACAGGCGATGGGCATCAAAGGACAACGCATGAGTTGGGCTATGCACTTGGATGAAGTGGATTTGTGGTGCAAGCTTGAACCTTGCACTTGGGTGAAGTTGTTTGTTCCAAAGGTTGAAGGAGGTAGACACAAAGGCGAAGGCTTGCCCGCTATTGTGGGACATGGGTTTCGCTAAATCAATTTTTGATGTGAACACAATGTGGGAAAAGCACCACTTCACACCAAGAGAGGTCGTGTAGGATATGATCAACGGCTATCGCTACCAAAATATTGTCATATTGAGGTATTCTTTAGAAGTTATGGGATTTTCAAGGATATCGGCTTGATGAGGTGTACCTGTTCAATAGTTTCATTCTTACGTCCTTGACCTACTCTGATTGTCATTATTTTTGTCTCGCACGTAGATCCTATTGTCTGCGATTGCAAAGCTTGAATTGAACATATTCCATCTCCAAGAGGAGGACGAAAGGGGAGGTAGGATTGAAAACAAGGTGAGATCAAGGATTAGTGGCTGAAAGAGGTTAGGAAGCTCATCCCCTTGTCAATTAGATGAACTTTATGCAGTGGTGGAGAGAGATCTTAAAAGACTTGGGATCTACAATGAAATAAAATTTTGAGTGTAGTACAATTACAACGGGAAAATGAGTCAAACTTCATCAATAGAGTCCTTACATAAATGTATGAAGGATGACTCAAAAGCATGTATCAGATTAATTGCTTAAAATGTACCATGGAGATAGAACATAGGTCATTGTCTCCTCGGCACCACCATAATGCCCATGGGCACTACCGTGATCTGGACCAAGGAGATGCTATTACTTCTTTGTTTGTTCATCATACAATATTTCATAAATATCATGAAAGCCAACACTCTTCCATCACATGCAAACATGTCAATTGTGATATTGATGACCGTCTTTCTTGTTCCATCAATATCAGCCACCAATATGAAGAGTGCAACACACATGCCCCTGATTGTGTTGCCTTTATTGCTGCTACTCAAATTTCACCGTACAATGTGGTTGAGATCTTTGTGATCCTATCTTCTGTGCTTTGCAAGATGCATTTTTCTTTTCTTGTTTGAAAGTTGGAGGCATCCATACAGAGATTTACAAGCTACTTGATCAAGGAAAAGTAAAGCACAATGTTTAGCGAGAATTCATCCCACACACTTCACAAGCATGAGATAACAACAAGCATGACCAGCTCGTTTGAAGCATTGGATAATTGCAAAGGAGAGAAACTAATAAATATCAATGAGGAATTTCATTAGCTTTTCCATAAAAAATTGGAGGCAATGAAGTGGAAGGTTGGATGGATGAGTAGACGGCCATCCAACCTCTTGTAAGTGTGTTTTTTAGACACATACATTCACAAAAATAGACACTTTGATTGAACAAGCACTAATTCAGCTCAAACATAATGCAAGGTTAGTTATCTGCATCAAATTACCCATGCCTATGCATTTGCTTGGTGCAACACATAAATTCTACGGGGAAGAGAACGACTTTTGTATCTTATAATTTTTGGAGAGACCACATTGCCAACTCTCCACCATACTTTTGTATGGCACTTTGGCATGACATGCATTGTATAATTAGCATTTTCACTCTATGACACTTCATTGCAATATAAAATGTTTAACTATTCACATTGATAAATTTATGTATCTTGACACAAACATTGTCCTCCAGCTTTGACAATTGGACGACACCCGTACATGATTATTAAAAATGAAATGGTCTACCAAAGAAAATGAGTAGATAATGGAGCTTTAAATACCATAGGGTTAGATTCATACCCAAGAGGTGTTGGTGTAGGCTCTCTACTTCTCAAGCTTGGAGAAGGAGATGGAGTTCTTGCTCAAAACATGAGAGAATGTGTGAGTGTGTGGTGGAGTATTCCCAAAAGTGAGAGATTTCCCTTTCCTTGGTCAACCGCTTCTCTTCTAGTACTAGCTTGCACCCCATTCGCCCATGCCAATGCCAATCACAGGCTTTGGTCATAACTAACAATAGAGGTAGCATTTGGACAAGTGTCCCTCTTCCCCCCTTTTAGAGAGAGAGCTTAATTAATTATTTAATTGGATCTAAATTCTCATTGAGCCTCCCTAAAGGCCAACCAATAGGATTCAGGAACACTACAAGAGCAACATGGCTAGCGGCTTGGCATGTGTCATTTATGCCTCTTGTGTCTTGGGCAGGGCCTTGAGTGTGTGTGAGTGTGTTCTCTCTCATCCCTCACCTTTAGGGATCGCCAACTCCTATGTAGGGATCATGTTTAACTTAAACACATCAAGCACCTTAGACATTAAGCACCTCAAGCACCTTGGTCATCTCTCTCTTACCACTCTCTTGAAACCATAGTCGCCCTCGACTATGAGATGGAGAAGATAAAGCCTTACTCATTAGTCTACGTTTCTTAGCGGGTAGAGGGTCCCTTATCATTCCAAAATCGATGGCTAGTCCATTTGGTTCTTGAGAGACTCAGTTGGTCCATATCATACTCCTAGAGTAGAGTGACAAGTTCTACTTGGTGTTTGGGAGACGTCGTCATCACAAACATGATTCTAAGCATGCATACTTCTTAAATTTGTGCACAATAAAAAGAGAACTAGTCTTATAAGAGAAAAACATTGTTTATTTAAACAGCATTTACATTTGCTTACTATAATGTAGCATTGTAAGCATTGACAAGGTTCATATTATCCTTAACTTGTGTTCCTTGCATCCATCTAGCATCTTCAAAATGATAAACTTTGAACTTAGTAAGATATAGTCCGATAATTTTACCATGTTTTAGTACCTTGTCTTTATGTCAAAGGATGGATTCGGGTTAGAGCACCTCTTCTTGATCTTCAATCTACGCTAGGTCCTCAATTATTGGTTCTCTTGGTAGTGATAGCCGTTTTTCGGCTCTCTGTAATTGCCATAGTGAGTTATCTCACCCTATCAAATCACTCAAACACTGTGGTTACCCCCACCCTTTCACTGTATATAGGTGCGTGTGAGTTAGGGGACTTTTCCCATATCTCCTTACTGAAATAAAAAACCCTCAATTAGCTAGTCATTGGGCTAGTTGAGCCAAAAAAATATAAAATATAAAAAATATAAGTATATTATGGCCCATGCGTATGTAAATATTTCTTTGTATATAGGGCCTAAATAAAATATTTTTTCATAATTATTTTGGTATTTATTTAAATATTTCCACCTAGGTGTGTGTTATTTATGCTCTGTACATTGCCTCACCATTACCACAATTTTTCTTACCATTTTTCATACTCTTTATTCCATATAGAACTATTTTCATGTAAGCTTCTCTTATATTTGGTGTAACTCCACCCCAACAAATATCCAAAAAAACTAGTTTTATTTATGTGTATATTTTTTCACTATTGTGATTTTTCCCTTCCTACATCTATTTTGTTTTTTTTCTAAAAAAATAGAATACCAAAAATATTTATCTTTTTATGGTAGCCTCATAACGAGAGAGATTTCTTTTGACTCCTTTATATTTTTTCCACTTATATTATTTATATTTGACATGTACATATTTTTTAGACCCCTCAATATTTGATTGTCTTAGTTGTACTATTCACTTATATCATGATCTCAACAATATCTTCAAATATAGACCTACCAAATAAGGTCAAGGGTAGGTGGCATTCATACATGCACTATGGAGGGCTCACTCTTGGAGGTATTCAAAAGAATCATCCAAAGAAGGACCCCACAAGAACCTTGTGCAGTGGAAAAAAACGGTCGGTTTTGCTAGAGGTTGCTCTTCTTGTTGGTCATGAAAGAGAAGTTCAATCTACCAAGTTCAGCTAGCAACAATGAAGCAGAATATGACACACTACTTCATGGTTTAAAAATATGCATTGGCCATGGTATACAACGTCTCATGGTAAAAGGGGATGCACTTCTCATTGTGAAGCAGATTTTAGGCATTTGGGCATGCAAAAATGAAATACTAAGGGCCAAAGTTCATACCATCCGTAGGCTATTTAATCAATTTGAGGAGGTGCAATTATATCATATTCCTAGGAAACAAAATGAAGATGCTGATTTACTTGCACAAAAAGCCGTTGCATGAGTAAAGAAAGAAGTGTAGGTCATCATGGTGGCGGCTGCTGTGAAGCAACCGAGGTACCAAGGATTGGAGTCATTGGCTCCCATCATTGGCTACATTTTGGAGGGTGAGTTTCCACCAGACTTCACAAAAGCTCAGAAGAGGAGACTCATGAAGAAGGCAAGCATGTATCTCTTCCTAGAAGGCTCCCTCTATCAAAGAGGGAAGGATAAAGTGTGCAGAAGAGTACCAACTATCGCGGAAATTCCAGCCATTCTAAAAGGTTTGCATGAAGAGGCATGTGGTGGTCATTTTTCCCAAGAATTAACTGTGAAGAAGATTTTTCTTGCGGGGTATGTTTGGCCAAGTCTGCATGTGGATGTCCAACATTGGTGTAAAAGTTGTCACAATTGTCAGGTAAATGGGAATAGAAGATTGATTTATGGTCCAAGGCAAATTGTGCTTGCAAATGGACCCTTTGAAAAGTGGGGCATTGATGCTATGGGTCCTATGCCTAGGACAAAAAATGGTAAACTCTACATTCTAGTGGTTGTAGACTATATGACTAGGTGGGTGGAAGCACAAAGTGTGGCAAAGGTAAATGAGAGGACAATGAGCAAATTCGTCTACACTCACATTTGTTGTAGATTTGGCACACCTTTGGAGATTGTTTCTGATAATGGTCCAGGGTTTAGAAAGGGATTGCTCACAGAAGTCTGTGAAGAAATTCGCATTCTACATCGTCACAGTACACCCTACTATCCCCAATCAAATGGTTTGGTAGAAAAATCTAATGGTGTCATTGCAGGCATCATTAGAAAGATGGTCAAAAACAAGACAAAGTTGTGGGATGACTTCTTGGATGGTGCCTTGTGGGCGTATCGAACCACATATAGGGAAGCCAGGGAGTTCACACCATTTCACTTGGTCTATGCTCAAGAGGCTTTACAACCAATTGAACTAAACATTCCAACAATGCGACTTCATGGCAAATCAGCACAAGATGATCAAGAAGCATGGATGGATCGACTTCTTACCTTAGCTGAGCTTGAGTGGAAAAGAGAAGCAGCATACGAGTGCTATAAGAGGAAAGCCAGACAGAAAAAGGAGAAGCTTGACAAGAAACTGAAGGACAAAGGAATCAATGAAGGAGATCTTGTGCTAAGGTATGACAATCGACTCGATAATCGTTTTGATGCCAAATTTGAAACAAGATGGCAGGGGCCATACATAGTCAAGAAGGCTTTCAATTCAAGTTACTATCAACTTATGGACTTGAATGGGAAAGAGCACTCCAGGAAGGTAAACGGCTATCGCTTGAAGCCTTACTTGAGTCGCCTTCTACCAAAGGATCTACCAGAGCAAAAGGCAACTATCCCATGTAAGTATTGTTCCATGAAGCATGAGTGTAACACAAACCAAAATTCCAAGGGGCCAAACAATGAATATCTTGTCAAGGACTTTGAAGCACTCTCTTTGGAAAAAAATCTTTATGATGGTACATGAATATACCATCATCCTGGGGGAGGGCTAATGATAGCCGTTTTTCGGCTCTCTGTAATTGCCATAGTGAGTTATCTCACCCTATCAAATCACTCAAACAGTGTGGTTACCCCCACCCTTTCACTGTATATAGGTGCGTGTGAGTTAGGGGACTTTTCCCATATCTCCTTACTGAAATAAAAAACCCTCAATTAGCTAGTCATTGGGCTAGTTGAGCCAAAAAAATATAAAATATAAAAAATATAGGTATATTATGGCCCATGCATATGTAAATATTTCTTTGTATATAGGGCCTAAATAAAATATTTTTTCATAATTATTTTGGTATTTATTTAAATATTTCCACCTAGGTGTGTGTTATTTATGCTCTGTACATTGCCTCACCATTACCACAATTTTTCTTACCATTTTTCATACTCTTTATTCCATATAGAAATATTTTCATGTAAGCTTCTCTTATATTTGGTGTAACTCCACCCCAACAAATATCCAAAAAAACTAGTTTTATTTATGTGTATATTTTTTCACTATTGTGATTTTTCCCTTCCTACATCTATTTTGTTTTTTTTCCAAAAAATTAGAACACCAAAAATATTTATCTTTTTATGGTAGCCTCATAATGAGAGAGATTTCTTTTGACTCCTTTATATTTTTTCCACTTATATTATTTATATTTGACATGTACATATTTTTTAGACCCCTCAATATTTGATTTTCTTAGTTGTACTATTCACTTATATCATGATCTCAACAATATTTTCAATTATAGACCTACCAAATAAGGTCAAGGGTAGGTGGCATGCATACATGCACTATGGAGGGCTCACTCTTGGAGGTATTCAAAAGAATCATCCAAAGAAGGACCCCACAAGGACCTTGTGTAGTGGAAAAAAACGGTCGGTTTTGCTGAATTTTTAAAGTTCACTTGCTCTCCGAATATGAAAAGGTGATACAAACAAAAGTTGTAGCTCGTTGGCTGAACTTTTGCCTCAAATTTTTTCTTATTTTTTTGAGCTACGAGCTGTGATCTATGATTTTATTAGTGGACCCCAGTTTTCCCATGCTATGCAGCCACACTCTCTCTTCCACTTTATCATTTTCCTCTTTCACACACACTTCTCCACTCATCATCCCCACCTCTCTCCCCACTCCTCTCTGCACTCTACTCACCTTCTCGTCAACCTTGAAGAATAAGAGAAACCATGGTGAACTCATACCTCCCACACACAATTCCATTCCAAAATTGACCACCTAGTCTCATTTTTCCTCCTCCAAATTACCCATATCTATCAAAAAACCACAAAATTCAGCCTCTTCTCTTAAAAAACAGCATCATGGTGGTTGATTACTCAGCTTCAATTACCTTGTCTCTCAAGGAAGGTCAAGAGTGGAGAAAAATGTACCGTCAAAGCTAGTGGACCGTCAACAAGCGTCAAAATTGGCCCTACTCAAGACACTTGGAGCATCAACCTTGTAAGAAATCCACCGTTTCTTACCTCTTAAGAGTTTTTCTTCCTTATTTGTATCCTACATGGATACTCCCATTGTAAATATCCAATTCCATTTGTAAATTAATACTAACTCTACTAACACTAACCCACTATGAAAAGTCCTATCACCTCCATTTCTCTCCTCTCTCTTTCCCCACCAATTTCTTGATAATTCCAAGCAAAAGAAATTAGATAAATTGCTGAAAATCTAACCCAACCATGGTTAGAGGAGTAACCCTAGCCTTCAAAATGGCTATAAAAGGAGGGTGTAGCTAGCACAAAAAAGGGGGGAGAAGAAAGAGCACTATGCTATAGCTTGAGAAGCCAAGCTCAACCTCTTGAGAAGGAGCTCTTGAGTGGAATCTCATTGGCATTAGGCATATGTATGTGTTGTATTAGGGGTGATTAGCAAGGGAGCTCTATGCCATTGTAAGAGAGAGTGATCATTAAATTGAGAGTAGGAAATCTAACATTTCTCCTACTAGAGTAAGCCCAACATTTGCTGAATCAAGGAGGGTGAATTTGGACTAAGCATGGATACCTTGTCTCCCTTCCAACGTGAAGTCATGGACAATAATGATGTGTAAGTGTCTTGGTGTTTTATTTAAGTTCTTGATATCTTGTCTCCGGGTATTGTTATCAATTTAGCCATAAATACCACATGCTGTAAGAGGGCGACAGGGTGGAGAGGACTCCCCTGGCCTTAAGACAGTGATTGGGGTGGCTTTTTTCTTGTGATGTGTTGTGGTGTAATTTACTCAGGCTATGTTGAACAAATACTAATCTCACTTTGATTGGTCATGACAGATTTGTAAGAAGGCATTAGTGCAACAAGCACCCCCTTCCCCCTTCTCTCTCTTTCTTACATATATATATTTATGTTTGCTTGATCATTAACGATACACTTCAAAGCAGCCTGAGCACCATCTCTCTCTCTCTCTCTCTCTCTCTCTCTCTCTCTCTCTCTCTCTCTCTCTCTCTCTCTCTCTCTCGTGTTTTAGTGTGTGAGAGTGTTCCATTGGTGTTAGGGTTAGTGTAAATTCCTTGCTTGTTTGTGGGTTGCTCTAACGATTCTCCTCTTTTGCGTCCTAGTTCGCTCTTAAACTAGGTGGTGCCCCTTGTGTAGTTGGGATTTGGCTAGGGGTTTGTTGTTTTGGTTTGTGTTGTGTTGTTCCCCAGCCCCATTGAGCAGCACGGGAGCCTTGAAGGGTGTCTAGAGGTTGCTCTTCTTGTTGCCCGCCCCAGACCGCTTCAGTAGATCTCCTTTGTAAGTCTTAAGTAGGATCACATGAAAAGCATTGTGTATGAGCCAATGAGTCGGCAACTTTAGTTGATAGGCCATCCCATTGATTGGTTTAAGGAATTGAAAAGGACCATAGTATGTTTTTGCTAGCTTAGCGTAATACTTTTGGTGGCTCGTAGGACTTTTGTTTGCAGTTTTCACTACAAGAGGTTCTTCATATTAGTGACGCTAGCAGTACGACGTTCAAATGTTAAAATCCACGGCGTCGCTATGATCGTTGCTATAAGTGTCTCTATACTATTTGTTGCATAGCGACGCTTATAGCGACGGTCATAGCAACGCCGACAGGGGTAAAAAATAAATTGAGAGCACCAAAAATGTCAAATGTGGTGAGGTATTGGGTAATTGACCTGCAAGAGTTTGAGTTCTCTTTTTTAGTGTAAGATAGTATAAGAGCTACTCTAGATGATTTGTTAACTTACAAGAATCCCCTCCTTGTTAAGGAAGAGGTGATGAGAAGGGTAGTTGAAGAAGTGCCACAAGTCAGCAATGCACATGTGTTGTTCTTTGATGGTCATGCAGAAAGATCCATGATGCGGCTTCAGGGGGTATAGCACTTTATGATCCAGAGGGGAAGCTAGTATGCAAAAGAGGGTTCAAATTGGATGCACATAGTAACAATGAGGCTGAATATGCTACATTGGAAGCCGGATTACACATATGTTTGAAGCATGGGATTAGAAGGTTGAGCATAAAAGGTGATGCCTTGTTAGTTTTGAAGCAAGTGTTGGGTGTGTGGAAAACCAAGAACACCTCATTGAAGGAAATGTGTTTCATAATTAAAGGCCTATTAAAAAAGTTTGAAGCATGGAGCATCAGACACATTGAACATGCTCTAAATGGAGAGGCACATGAAGCATCTCAAAGCATGACTCGGGAGCTATTTTTGTTGAAGACCAGTTTACCTCTTTATCATGGCCGGGAAAGTTTGGCTCAAGAAGAGGAGTTTTTTCTAACAGGATTCATTCCGAAGGACATTCACAAGTCTAAGAAGTATGGCTTTGTGCGTAGACCATCCAGGTACAAATTGATTGGTGATGTCTTGTACATGAAAGGGGATGATATCATGTTGAGACGTGTACCTTGGCGGGTGGAGATTTATAGAGTGCTGGAAGAGAATCATGAAGGCACATGTGGTGGAAATTTTTCTCTAAAGATCACCTTGCATAAGATCTTGCAAGATGGGTATGTATGGTGTAGTTTGCACAAGGATGTTCACCATTGGTGTAGGTCTTGCAATAGGTGTCAAGCATTTGGGAAGAGAGTGTTGAAGCCAAAGCTACGAAAAACCATTATGGCATTTGATGTGTTTGAAGAGTGGGGGATTGATGCAATAGGCCCGTTACCTATCACAAGCAGGGGCAAAAGCTATATTTTGACTGCAGAGGACTATGTCTCTAGATGGGAAGAGGCTATAGTAGTAAAACAAATCGCTGCAAAGGATGTGACAAAATTTGTGTACGATGAAATATGTTGCAAGTTTGGGGTGCCAATAGAGCTACTTTCGGATAAGGGGCCAGGATTTAGAGCTAAATTGCTAGACTTTTTATGCACAAAGATGAATATTAGGCACCAGCATACCACTCCTTATTACCCACAATGTAATGGCTTAAATTTCAATGGTGAGTTGGTACAAATTCTTTCGAAAGTGACAGAGCACCAAGGAAAGAATTGGGATTTGGAATTGCCTAGTGCATTATTGGCTTATCGTACTTCGGTGAAGACAGGCACAGGTTTTACTCCATTTCATTTGGTACATGGAAAGGAAGCACTATTGCCTGTGGAAGTAGAGTTGCATGCGGTCAAGATGTTAGAAAAGTTGCTTGGGAAATCCAATGATGCATTCAAAGAGAGTCTCTTACAATTACAAGAGGTTCAGCTGGATAGGATGAGCGCATTGGAACATTATGGGCAGATGCAAGATAAGGCTTTAGCAAAGATAAATAAAAAGTTCAAAAGTAAGGGTATCAAGAAACATAACTTGGTTAATTTGTGCTACAACAGTAAGCTAGACAAGACATTCCAAAAGAAGTTTCAAATTAAGTGGGAGGGCTCTTTCAAGGTAGTGGAGTGTCTTCCGAATGGTACATATCAATTGGCTAACCTGGATGGGATTCTACATAATTCAAGGGTAAATAGATTGCATCTTAAATTGTATCATGCTAGATTGATGATGATGGAGCAAGATGAGCTGTCTGTAGAACAAGTAATGTATGTGAGGGATGAGGAGACCTATGATACGGCGAGTCTCATATCTCTTTTTGCTGCTGCTGATCATGAATGATCTAGCAAGCTAGCGGATGGGCATATTATGTTAGGAGTTTTTTAGAAAAATTGATTGCACATATGTACATACCCATATATGGGGCATCAAATAAAGAATTTCCCATTTTCCAGAGCCAGGTGGTTACGTGGGGCCCACATGTGTACAGGTAGGATAGCGTGTACATTGTACATTGATTTTCACTATCACTAGTACCAGTGTGTTTTTTCTAAAATAATGAGGAGTTAATAGCGAGTAAAAATTCTCAAGGAAGCTATCCACGAGCCGACGACATGAGGTAAGCAGGTGCGTCAGATGACATCCAGTGACGTCAGGAGGTTGAATGGGGTCAAGACTTGCAACGTGGATAAGTACGGACACAACGTGGGTGTTTTCTTCTGATGATTATGCAGAAAGATAATCATGAGGACTATATTTGGGGGCCACTTCACGTGGGTCCGGGATGCATTATTGGAAAAAGTTGAGTGCGAGGTGTGCGGATGGATGTAGAAGGGTGACAAAAATGCACTGCGTGGCTAGTTTTTGGCATGGTCGAGGTACGTTTGAGATCAACAAAAGGCCAAAGGTGCCCAAGAGATAAAGTGAAGTGTGGATGCTAGAAAAAAACATGGAGAGAAGAGGAGGGACAAATGCAACTCAGTTTTTGCTGTTTTGGAGCTTGTTTTGGCCATAAACTGCTCATCCGAGGTCAGATTTGAGCACTTTGATATTGTAGACTGGGGCTTTTGGCCGCCCCAGATGCAATGGTGCTGTCTATTTTGCCAAATTTCTCACTTTTTCTTGCTATTTTTCTTGTGTAAGTATCTCCTGTGAGCAAAGCCTCTGTTCAAATTTGTGATTGTATCTGGCATATTTCATCCATATTGTGTGAGCTATTTGCCCCATTGGTGTTGGCCAAGCTGAATTGTATCTAAACATAAAAAATATTCCTCTTTTGAGCTGCACTTTTGGGTGTGTGTGTGTGTGTGTGTTGAGTGGACACATGGATAGTCTCTCTCCTAGAACTCCATTGGTGTGTTCCTTGTCTCGGCTAGGTGGGTTGTGTAAGCCAAGTGGTGCCCCATAGAGTGTGTGTGTGTGTGTGTGTGTATCATCCCAAGAGTGTGTGTCGGGTGATCATAGAGGCATTGTGTGTGTTTCCATCCTCCCAATAGCGTGAATCAAATTGTAATCCATCCCCAAGTTTTGCAAGATCTTTCTTGCTTCCTCTCTCGAATCTGGCATCACATTATCAATTGGCAGTATTTTCTCTTCGAGCAATCTACACAACAAAAAAAATGTGGTACACTTGTGTAAGTAATCTATCAGATCATTATACATCTAGAGTTTTTTATTGAAGTAAATACGTTGTAATAGATCACCTAAAGAGAATTGTGATGCTAGTGTCACTCCATCCAAACTTTGTCTGCATGTTGAGAAGAACCAGGAGCGCCTTCAATCTAGACACATGTTCTCCATCATACAATGGCGTATTGGCTTCACTTTTCATATCATCATAGATAAGCCTTTCTGAATCCATGATCCTCTTAATCATTTCATCAATCTCGGGCTCAAACATAGTCTCGTTGGGAATGTGGTCTGCATGATCGTCCTCTGAGAAGTCAGAGGCTACACCTTGTGGCCTTACGTATGGTGCTTGACCAAAGCACCTGTGAATACGTCTATTGGGTTGCAAGATTTCTGCGTGTTGGCCAACGTCAAAGTCCGACGAGTTAGAATTGTTGGCAACAACTCGATCTATAATAGATGGATCAAATTCGCCAAAGTGGCAAATGTGCTGCAAAGAAACGCGTCTTGTCCATTGTGCAACATGTTTGCATTGATTACAAGGACATAAGATGCTTGTTGAGAGATAGGTGTCTTGGTTGGACGGCCCCCATCGTCGTCACTACTCATACTGAATGTAAAAACCTTATAACCTGGGCATCAATTTAATCTTCTATTGGCATCCTCCGTCTTTTATCTTTCTCTCTCTCTCTCTATCTCTCTCATCACACTATAAACTACCTCACATTCTCTATTCATGTTCGATCCCTGCATACCTCGGCCTAGAGGTGCACAGAGATCAGAATCATCGGGTTATAATCTCGTCTTTATTGGTCAATGCCTATATTTGTGGGTACGAGGTATCTACACACCCACGTCTACATGGCAATGAATGTAGTGGACAAAACCCCTTTTGCGTCTTCTTTAGCTCTAGCAATTCACAGCATCTTAACATCTCTTCATAGAAGATCCTTGTTCGAGGGATTACGGTGCACTTTACATGTTGGCCTCCAATCTGAGTATCATACCATTGAAAGCTTTTCAACTTAAGGTCGCATCTGTAGAGAGGAAGAGAAGGATCACCGTTGGCCTAACTCTACATTTTTTTCATAATCCCAAAGGTAGACTTTAATATAAAAACTAAATCCAAACTCTAATCTTAAATCTAACCTAATTGAACATATGGTGATTTTGAACTTATTGAACATGGTTAGTGGGTGAGTTAATAGGTGTCAGATTCTAATGGGAATATACATATTGTTGTGTACCTAGTGTTTGCTCTTTGGGCAAAGCCTTGAGCTTAGTTGGAACTCCCCCTTCATTGACATGCCCTAAAATCTAACCTAAATCTAAATCTAATCTAATCTTAAATCTAATGTAATCTTAAATCTAACCTAACTAATCTTAGCTATTGCCCTAATCTTAAATCTAAATCTAATCTAATCTTAAACTCAACATAAACCTAAATCTAATCTAATCTTAAATGTAACCTAAACCTAAATGTAATCTAACTTAATCTTAAATCTAACTTAAATGTAATCTAACCTAATTTTAAATTTATCATAAATCTTAAATATAAGTTAAATGTAATCTAACTTAATCTTAAATGTAATTTTAAATCTAACCTAACCCTTAATCTTAATATAACATTTCATTTCATATTTTCTCTACTTTATCTCTCTCTCTCTTTGTTTTCTCCCCTCACCTCTCTCTTTTCGTCTTCTCCCCCTCTCTCTCTCTTTGTTTTTTTTTTCTCTCTCTCTCCCTCTTTCTCTTTCTCTTTGTTTTCTCCTCTCTCGCTCTCTCGCTCTCTCTCTCTCTCTCTCTCTCTCTCTCTCTCTCTCTTTCCTCTCTCAATGTGTGTGTGTGTGTGTATGCATTCTTTGTTTATGCATGTGTGTTTAATTTTTTGTACATTCAATGTGTGTGTATGTATTTATTTATGCATGTGTGTAAATTCTCTCTCTCTCTCTCTCTCTCTCTCTCTCTCTCTCTCTCTCTCTCTCAAAGACACAATGTGTGTGTGTATGTGTGATTGAGAGGGAGGGAGAGAAAGAGGGGAAGGGAACATGAGAGAGAGGAGAGGGAAGGAGCATACATGGCTCTCCTTCCTCTCCTCGTGTGTGTGTGTGTGTGTGTGTGTGTGTGTGTGGTTGTGGGGGGCGGGGGCGGGGGGGGGGGAGAGGGAGAGGCGTGAGTTTACCTGTTTCTCTAGAGAGTCGAAACTTAGATCTGCTTGTTAAGAAAGAAAAAGGTCGTGGTAGCAAGTAATGAAGAAATCGTCGACAAGCAAATTTTACACTGGCCACCACTAACTAGCTCTACTTCCGAGAATTTTCTCTTTGCTACCAACTTCACTTGGCTTGCACAATACACTGGCCTCATATAATGGCTGCCCTTTCCCGTTTGCAATAGCATGGCTCCAATGGCATCATCCCCTACTGATGGATTTACATAAAACACTTGCTCCCAACTAGGAGCCTGCATGGCTGACAACCCCCCTAACACCTCTTTCACCTCTTGAAACACTTCTTCACACTTTTTATATGGATAAAGGAGCTGTGAAGACAATGGAATAAACCATGCCATGTAATTCACTTTGTGTATAAAGGTTGTAGGTGATGGAAGAAGAATAATAGACTTAACCTTGTTTGGATCAGTCTCAATGAATGGTGCTAATACCCAATTTTCTCGCTCTTGATATAAAGATGGTCCATTTGACAATACAAATGGCAATACCGTGTACCAATAACAACACTATGGCTTAATGAAAGTTGTCTTTGTTCGGTCTTTAAGAGCAATCTTCAATTGAAAATACATGGAAAACCATCACACACACTGTACCTCTCATAACCGGCCACTGAATCCAAGATCTGATCGATGAATGGAAGATGATATGGGCTCTTCTTAGTGGCTGTATTTAAGGGTTTAAAATCTACACAAATCCTCCACTTCCCATCCTTCTTTGGGCTAACTACTATTGGACTCACCCATTATGTGGTCTCCACTGGGACTATGAACCCTGCCTGCAATAACTTGTCCACCTCTTCCCACAAGGTTTCCATTTGCTCTTGACCCATCCTTCTTAGACTTTGTCGCAATAGCTTAGCACCTTCTTTCAGCTCTATATGCATCTCTTCTCCTTTGAACCCTCTAATATCTTCATATGAAGTAATGAACAAATGAGAAAAACTAGCCAGCATGTGCAAATATATCTCCTTCTCCATAGCTGAGATGTCTCCACTAATCATTTGTGTCGTCAATTCTTGCTTCTTTGACAATTCAACCTTGGTTTGGATCTGCCCTTCAACCACTTCATAAGGCCCTTCACTTTCATCTTCAATCTCATTTGAAAATGCAACTAAACCAGACTCCTGGATTTCTTTGTCCATCAAAAGAAATGCAACATCAACATCCTCATCATTGCTCGTAGTACTATCACTATCCTCATCAGTCACTGTGGAATAGTCGTCATCACTAGACTCATCTTCATCTTCATAAATCTCTTCCAATACTTTCCTTGTGTCCATAGTGAATAGCTTCTTGGCACCTGTCTTTTCATAGAGGCTAATTGTACCACATCTCCAATCTTAAACAGCTTCCACTGCACGTAACCATGGTCTACCTAGTATATTAGGATATGCTCCCAACCCCACTGGCATCACATGAAAATCAACCACCGCCTTTGCGTCATACACCTCCACTTCTAAGCTCTTTAAAACACCCAAACATTTTACTTTTTGATGGTTTGCCAATCTGATCCAAAAGCCTGACACCCCAGTCACTGTAAGACCCATCTTCTCAACGCATGAGTGTGTTATGACACATATTTGGGATCCACCATTAACATAACCTTGTCCTAGATTTTTTCTTTTGTGCCACACATCTACTATTGGGAAAATGTCTGGTAGCTCATCCATCACCAATACCTTCATTGAACCTCTCTCTGGTTCTTTCTCCATTGGGTTAACCATCCTCTTCCACTGTCGCTTTAGCTTAGGCACCATCTCTATAAGTTGCCGAAAAGTAACAACTGCTTTCCTACTTGTCAGATCCTCCTTCAAGTCATAGCTTAATTTCCCATCCCCTAGTGTAAAATTTGAAACATGAAACTTGCGACGAGCCCTTCTTTTCCTCTTGGCCTTGACATCCTCGCCTTCATGGATCTTTCCCTTCTTCTTGCTAGGACCTGGGGCACTTCTTTCTTCCTTAAGGTCTCAAAAATGACTATCTTCCAGACCAAGTCTCATAAATGGTTGGGACTGCCAAATAAAACCAAGTATGGTTCTACAAAGGTGTACAATGGTAGTATCCATAACAAGTAACGTACAATACCAGACAATGCGCTCCAGCAGGCGCCAAATGATGCATACCCACATCAACTGCAAGTGACTCCCACTTGCCAGTGTATCACTCTACTCCATCTTCCTGTACTTGTGTGAATCACCTGTCCCTGTAATCTGTAACCTGTAATCTGCAATTTGTACTCCTGAAGCTAAAGGTACTCGAAGAAGATCCTCAGTGGGGGCACCAAAAGAATGTGAGGAGGATGGAAACACACACAATGCCTCTATGATCACCTGACACACACTCTTAGGATGATACACACACACACACTATGGGACACCACTCAGCTTACAAAACCCACCTGGCCGAGACAGGGAACACACCGATGGAGTACTGAGAGGAGAGAGACTATCCATTTGTCTACTCAACACAGAGACACACACACACACACCCAAAAAAAACAACTTAAAAGAGGAATATTTCTGATGTTTAGATACAATTGAGGTTGGGACAACACCAATGGGGAAAATAGCTCACACAATATGGATGAATATGCCAGATACAATCACAAATTTGGACCGAGGCTTTGCTCACAAGAGAAACTTACACAGGCAAAATAGCAGGAAAAAATGAGTAATTTGACAAATGGAAAATGTCATTGCATCCGGAGCAGCCAAAAACCTTAGTCTACAATATCAAAGTGCTCAAATTCGACCTCGGATGAGCAGTTTATGGTCAAAACAAGCTCCAAAAACAACAAAAATTGAGTTGTGGTTGTTCCTCCTCTTCTCTCCACGTTTTTTCTACTCTTCTCTCAAGTTTTTGAGTGTCCACACTTGAGTATATCCCTTGGGAACCTTTGGCCTTTTGATTGACCTCAAATGGACCCCGAAAAAGCCAAAAACTGGCCACGCAATGCATTTTTGTCACCCTTCTACATCCATCCACACACCTGGCACTCAACTCTTTCCAGTAATGCATCCCTCAACCACATGAAGTGGACCCCAAATATAGTCCTCGTGATGACCTTTCTGCATAATCATCACAAGAAAACACCCACGTTGTGTCCGTACTTATCCACGTTGCGAGTCTTGACCCCGTTCGACCTCTTGACGCCACTGGATGTCATCTGATGCACGTGCTTACCTCATGTCATCGGCCTGTGGATAGCTTCCTTGAGAATTTTTACGTGCTACCAACTCCTCATTATCATAGAAAAAACACACTAGTACTGGTGATAGTGAAAATCGATGTACTCTGTACACATTGTCCTACCTGTACACATGTGGGCCCCACGTAACCACCTGGCTCTGGAAAATGGACAATTATTTATTCGATTCACCATGCATGGGTATGCATATGTGCAATTAATTCTTCCAAAAAACTCCTAAAAACGCTTGTCCTAACGACTACATTCTTGTCAGAGGGGAATACATAGACATTCTTGTCCGAAATGTCATCCTGAGAGATATATATCGAGTAGATCTCCACGGACAAAAAAATCCACAAAGGGTTTTGCGACACTTTTCTCTGCTTCCTTGCACCAAGCATTTCTCTGAATGTATGTCCATGGCCGTCCTAGCATCATGGCACAAGGAGAATAGATCTTTGGATGGTGTGCTACGGATTCCTTTAGATTGTGCAGCCTGGAAACATATAGACGACACATGGCCAGATTTTGCTAGGGAAGCTTGAAATTTGCACACAGTCTTGGCTATGGATGGTGTAAATCCATTTGGTCAGAGTTCAACATGTTACAGTGTATGGCCCATTGTCATCGTCAACTACAACATTCCCCTGTGGTTGACTACCAAGAAGGGACACATGTTTCTAAGCTGGATTGTGTCGGGGCGGTATAAAGTGAAGAATATGGATGTGTATCTTCCTCCACTATTGGAAGAGCTACAACAATTGTGGATTGGTATAGAAGTGGTGGATATGAGCTGACACATAGGTTGACAGAATGCTTTGATTAGAGGCATTCTAATGTGGACCATGCATGACTATCCTAGACTAACAGAATTCTCAGGTGATCTATACTAAAAATCAAACAATATAAATCTTGGTTTTTCTCAAGCTTATCTATTATCATGTGTATACATGTAGGGCTTCAAACAAGCGGATACAAAGCACGTGTCACATGTGGACCTAGACTTAATGCACGTCGGGCGCCCTCACTGAAGAAGCAAATCTACAAAGGTCATCAAGCATATCTTCTAGAGAATCATGAGTCACGCGATGGTTTTTTGGGAAGAGAGCCACCGAGGTTGTCTGCACAAGCATGGTTAGAGCAGAAGGAGACGTGTGATGACGGTTTGTCCCCAGGGATGAACAGACTCTCTCTATGGTACGATCTACCATATTGGTCCACACTAATGATCAATCACTTGCTCGATCCAATGCACATATTCAAGAATGTGGATAATCTGTTGTGGGACCATTGGATTGGCAAGAAAGATACTTTGGGAGCTAGAGTTGACCTTAGAAATGTGGATCGTATGGAGCAATATTGGTTGCAGATAGCACCCGATGGATCGGTAAAACTCCCTAAAGCGCAATGGATTTTGAGAGGAGCCCAAGAACGCAAAGTAAAAGAGAACATTCAATCTATGTGAACCCCCACTGGCGTAATGCACTCGCTCCGAACATGTTTCACCAAAGAAGGGAAGCTTACTGGCTTGAAGTCACACAACTGGGATAAAATATGTCAGGTATGTTTGAAGTGGAATATATCGTAGTGATAATTGTGTAACAAATTCGTACGTGGACTTTAATATCATTGCTAGACGTGTTTTGCAGTTTATTTTACCGATGGTCATTGAGGGATGTTTGTCTCCTAACGTCTATGCCATAATCTACAAACTTGCGAAGTTGGTGCAATGGATCTCACAAAAGGAGATCCATGTAGACTCCATATCATTCGCCAAACTAAACACTGTGGAGGTTGTGTACATGTTTGAGAAACACTTTCCTACTACCATGCTAACCATTCAAGTGCATCTTCTTGTTCACATAGTTGATGAGGTGGAAATAGCTGGCACAACACATTCCAGATGGATGATTTTTCTAGAAAGTTTCATGAAAATGCACAAGGGATATGTGTGTCAAAAGGCACGTCTAGAGGGTAGCATAGCAGAAGGTAGGCTGGTATCAGAGTCTTTAGTTTACATTGGAGAACGGATTTGATAAATCCCGAGACACGCTATGGAGAACCATTGATGATGAGCGCATATCTGGGATTGTCATGTGCAATCTCGGTGTTGAGAAGAAGATGACGGAAGATCTAGAGGCTAAAATCAAACAATTTTGCATGCTTCACAGTCCAGTGATGCAAAAGTGGATTTCACAATACGAGGATGCAAAGCAAGAGTGACAAAGGGCACGAATCGAGTGGAGATGGAAAAGACGACCACCAATGCATTATCCAGCGGGTCTTGAGAGTCTACCAACATTCATGAGGTTAAGATGGTTGTACAACCAATTGAAAAGCGCACAACAGTGCGGTGAAGAAGTGACTGAGGAGGAGTGGGAGTACTCTCGGGGTTCCGCGACCAAGGTAAGTTTGCATGTACGACTCGTGGCTTTCTAGAGGTTTGAACGGCCACTCATAATCTTTGTTGGTTGTAGTATAAGTCATACATAGAAGCATGGAGTAAAGGCCGACATTTTAGGGTGGAATGGATTGACAAAAAGCGTTTTACACAAGATTGCGGAATCATGGCAAAATTTGAACAGTCTAGTTGACGATGGTCCTCTGATAGATCCTGTGGTGGTGGAACTCACTTACTTCAGCACGCTATAAGAGATTTTGAGGATCGATTATAAAGGATTTTTTGTGGATTTGTTCAACGTGGAGTATAAAGACATAGGGAGTTATGCTGAGCTACGTGAGGATGAGTGAGAGACCTCTTAAACCCATAAACATTGTATTTGAACAATGCTGCTCCGTTTCACAATATATATTGTATTCACGTGGCTTTTTGTCCATTCTTGTCTATATGTTATACTTGAGAAATCTAAATTGTGTATAATCGTCAAAGGGGATGTAGATCTTGCTCTTCTAACAAAGAAACATGAAGCGTGCATCTCTACTTGCTAAGGTTTAATTTTGAAGCCGGCTTGAACTCCTCGTCGCCATTGTTTGGCCTTACATGGTAGGGAACTACTCAATTCTCTTCTGAGATTTTGCGATCAGATCTGCTAGCCCTTGTCACTACAACGTCATCAAATTTGTAAGGAACTTTCTCCGTGTACAAATTTTTTCCGCCTAAAGGAATACAGTCCACCAAAGGCGTGCCCAATTTTACCTGCCAAAGTTTGGCCAGTGTTGCTACCTGCCAAAGTTTGGCCTTGTTGTTGGACGTCTTCCTCGACGCAGTGAAAAAGTATGTTTCTCTTTCTGTCTCTCTCTCCCTCCCCCCATTATCTATAGTATAGATTATAACTTGATCATATTTTCTTTTTCATTCATCATTAAGATTTAATGTTTCTTTGTTTAATGCAGGTATGGATGATGATCACTTTCTTCCTTACTTGTCATCCCAACAAAGGAGGTGGTACGAGAAGCGTCATTGCTCTGGAGCACCGTCGCGTCATTCCACTCCTTCAACGTCTCCCTTCGTTTTGGAGCACTCAGTGCGCTCCGAGAGTTTGGTGTTGGCGAGACAATCTACACACTCTTTTAGGCATCGGCATTCTAGTGGTGGTGGAGGCGATTCTTGTGGAGATGCCACCACTAATGCTTTGACACCACCTTGTAGTTGATGAGTCTCCTTACCTTCCCCTTCTTTGACCGCCCCCATACCAGCCACGACATCCCCATCTACTCTAAGTTTTGCTTGGCTATTGGCCGTTCCTAGCTACACACCACTCTTTACTCCTTTGGGAGTCACCCCAGTCGACACTCCTCGCTTCGAGGCCCAGACTCCAATGGAGACACCTTCCATCCGTACCCCATGGAGACGCCACTTGATACGCCACTCGAGGCCCCTACCAAAACACCCAGGTTCACATGTCATAGGTGAGAGGGCTTACCATACTCAATCGATATCAGCGGTGGCATCATCTTGGATGACGACAGCAAGAAGGTGATCTCGTGGATGCACGGTCTTTGCTCTCGGGTGTTTTGACACTACATACTAAACACCTAGAGTGAAGTACAAAATGAATTAAAAGATAGAGTCATCAACATGCTGCATGATGAGTTTCCTGTGTCAAGTCGAGATGATCGCTTCAATGAAGACCTGATGAAGGTTCAAATGCGCGAATACTGCAAGCACAAGTGTTTTGAAGTACAAAAAAGTAATAAAGCATAGGTGGAACATACCGAATTAGTTGGCCAAAGAAGATTGGAAGAATGCAAAGCAAGCAGCGTGCGAGAATCCTAACAAGTGGAAGCAACAAAGGAGGCAGCCAAAGCATGAGTAGAGGCAGGGAGCTCACACCACTTGGGGAGCGACGGGTGAACATCATTTGAGACCGATTTTGTAAGTGTTTTTGCATTTCCCTTTAGGTTTGATAGTTATGTCTATTTGTACTTTTAAATTCTAACACAATGTATTCTTTGTATGTTTTGAATAGTGGTTGATGACAGGACGTGACCCCACACCATACGAGCGCGAGTACACGTGCAGAAAGGGCTTAAACACCTTGATAGACATTCTCAGTTCTCGTAGTGGGATGGTTAGTATTTTAGTTACTGTTTTATATTTGTTATATTTTAATGATAAGCTAAGAAAATAGATTGTTTTGTAACTATATGTTTATACTTACAGAAAGTCTTATTGTTTTTTTCTACAGAATCCGACAGATACGCCGCTTGGACGTAATGAGACGTCTGATTAGACAACGTCACTCTAGCTGTAGCCAGATAGCACTAGTTTTCTTTTGTTATAGCATGTATAATGAGATGACGTGTGTACATCTTTTTGTAACTATTGAAAAACGATGTATAGTCTCAATAATGATAATTGTGTTGTAACTATTACATTTGCAAAGCTTAACAATCAAGTGATTTCGCCTATGATGCATGTGTAAAATTTTGTCATTGATTTACTTTTGTCAATTCACTTTCGTCCAATTACTTTTGTCAGTTTTGTATCTTTATCCTGCAAACAATACTATGCATGATGGAGTTAATGGTTATATTGTCTTGTGGGTGACTACTTTGGGTCTATACGTTGCACATTCTTTCAAAGGTGAATATGTGCTTATCTTGAATTCATTAAGGTATACTTTATTCTGAAAACATTCAATATGGTTGATGGGTGTGCCCTACTATCCAATTTTTTTAATTCTTGGGCGTTGCTATAAGCGTCTCTATATAAGGTTCTCCAACGTTGCTATAAGCATCTCTATATAAGGTTCTCCAACGTTGCTATAAGCATCGCTACAGAAGGATTGCAATCATTGCTATAGGCGTCACTATATGCATTGATATTTAGTTTTGCATATAACGACGTCTATAGCGACGTTGATAGCAACGATTATAACGATGTTCCTGTAGTGAAGCTTTTAGCGGCGGTGGTAGCAACACCGAGGAGTAAAAAAACCCAGTGTATTTCCGTCGCTAAAAGCGTCACAAGTGCACATAACCTCTTGTAGTGTTTCCTTAGATGAGCCTTAGGGAATTTGAGCAAGAACTAATATTTTTTCTTAAAGGCTAAGACTATGTAGTGCTTGTCAACAACAACCTTTTGTCTTTGCTGTGAGATGGATCTAGCCTCTTTAATATTTTGAAACGTTTCTTGCAAATCTATGCTATATTCATCAGCAGCAAAGATCTTCCCATGTATTTTAAGTAGCAAGGGACATTTAGATCTTCCCTCTATGACCTCGAAAGGTGCCTTTCCGGTAGAAGTATGTACAGTTTTTTTGTATGCATTCTCTACAAGGGGTAATTATCCCATTGTGAGAGTTGATCTACTTCCAAAACATAGGTTTTTAGTACATCTAGAATCATAAGATTTGCTATTTCACATTGGTCATCCATTTGTGGATGATAGGCCGAGGAGAAATTTAACCTTGTACCGAGATTCTCAAAGAAACCCTTCTAAAAATCATTGGTCATTCTAGGATCTTTGTCTAACACTATGGATGTTGGCAAGCCATGGTACTTGAAAATCTGAGATATGAAGAGAGTTTCCATTTGATGTGCCCCAAGGGTCTTCTTGACAGGTATACAATGTGCTTGTTTGCTAAAACTATCGTCTATTGTCCATATTCTTGTATTCCCATGGATAGACTTGGGAAATCCAAAGATAAAATACATGCATATGCTCTCCCACGGTGAATTAGGAATTGGCAATGGATGAAGAAATCCAGGTTGCTTCCCTCTATCATACTTCGCCTTTTGACACACTACACATTTTGACACATACTCTTGTAGGTCTACTTTCATTGTGGGCCAATAGAAGTAGGTATCTACTCCCCGAAGAGTAGGTCAAATCCCTCTATGTCCTGCATAAGGAGGAGCATGGGGCTCGTACATTACTTACTCACAAAGTTAGTTTGTTTCCATAGAGAATGTAGTCATCTTGCAAGGTGAATCGTTCCTCTTTCTTCCCTAGGGAAAGGGCTGAAATTAAATCCTTGAAATTGGGGTCATTAGCATACTCATCTATCATGAAAGATAGATCATTGTGAGTTGCTATAGACACCACATTTGCCCTTGGTCATTGTGATAATGCATCACCCACTTGATTGTGATTGCCAGCAATTTGAGAAATATGAAAGTTAAATTGGAAAATAAAATTTGCCCACCTCATTTGTTTGTCGGATATCTTGGTTTGCGTCACGAAGTACTGAACACTAGGTTGGTAACTTGAGAGGACATAAAAGTGTCCTTTCAGGCTTTTGAAAAAACTTCCAAAACCATAGTACATCCACTCAATTTGAAAAATCCTTTCATGAGTTTATAGTTCAAGGAATACTACATATGGAAAAAAATAGATACTTGTAAAATTTCTCATCTCTTGGTCACAACAAGCCTCCAAAGTTGATGGAGTAGTCAATTTTGCCCAAAACAGCCATTTCTTACGATTGATTGCATACCTGTTGACTTCGATGGGTTGGTGATCAAAGCATATGGTTTCTTTTGCCTCACTATTTTTGTATATGGAAAAAAAGGTTACAAAAACGTTGCATTTTTTCCATTATGTGCACCTATCATCAAAGTTTCTATAGTCATGCTCAATACAGATACTATATACATGTATTCTTAGTTCCCTTTAGACCTTTGGATTCAAAAGGATCTATTGAGCATGCCAAAAGAATAAAAGATATCTTACCAAATGGAACTTTGTGAACAATGATGAAGTGCTAAATACAACAAACATAAAAAAAACTAGGTTTAGCATTATGACATATACAATCCCATAGAAACTACTCAATATCTAGCCAAATTTGAAAGTTGATGATTAGATATGGTTACTACCTACAAAATGCACACAATTGGCCAAAGAAAATAGTAATATTGGGAAGTTATACTTGCTACAGGAGAATGTCTCGTATTCTTCCGCAACTAAAAAACTAAACCATTGTCGTATACTATGCTATATAGCATATTAGGTGTCCCAAAACTCAAGAAAGATTAGTTTTATGCTATACATGTCACACAATAAAAATTGCATTTAGACATCAAGAAAGCCGCCAACAAATCATAAAAGTGTTAAATTTGGCCAAAAAATAGGATTATATAATTCTTATAAAATGGTCATAACTTTCAACTTCAACACTTAAACCTTCCTAGAAGCATCAACATATGTCGCGAACTATTAAGGCTAATTTTCTAGCAATCTAAACCTCAAAAAAATAAGTTTAAGAGAGGTATACTTGCAAAACTTTGAAAAAAAGCCAAAAATGTATTTTCACGCAGTTTAGGTTCAGAAATGTTGTGCAAGAGTAAGGTTAATGGTGAGATCAATATTCCAAACAAATGTCAAGTTTTTTTCAGATCATAAAGCAACTTTGTGGATATATAGCACCTACAAATTTAGTCTCAAACCCTTCAAATAATTCAAGCAAAATGGCCACTTAACAGGACATAAAAGTGTTTCATTACCAACCTGGTGTTAAGACTTTGGTGATCCGTTCTTAGGATGAATGGAGTCCCCAAAATATAATGCTTCCATCTATCAAGGGCCCGTATAATATCTAGTAGCTCTTTTTTAGTATATGCCCAACACTCGATCATCGAAATTGAGTCTTTGCCTCTCGCATGCTATGGAATGGCCTTCTTGAAGCAAGACTGCTCCAAGGCAATCTCCACAAGAATCACATTGGACCTCAAATGGTTTTGAGAGATCTATTAATGTAAGCACAAGTTGAGAGGTAAGTTTCCCTTTGAACTTCGCAAAATAATTTTTCTCTTTTGCAGTCCATGTATACTTAACATTCTTTTATGTTAAGTCATGTAATGGTCCTACTATTTGCAAGATTTTTTCTATGAAGCATCTATAGTATGCACACATACCAATAAATCTTCATAGCTCATGTAGATTCCTTGAATTAGAACATCTTTTTACCACATCTTACTTGGTTGGATCCATACGGATGCCATTTTGAAAGATAATATGGCCTAGGTGTTAAATATCTTGTAATAAAAATTTACTCTTCTTTTGATTAATGAAAAGTTTTTTCTCTCTCAAAACTTCAAAGATTACTTGGAGGTGTTGCTTATGCTCCTCACAAAAATGGGAGTAGATGATGATATCATCAAAGAGTTCTCCAAGAAACTTTAAGTAGGGCCTAAAATTTTTCCCTATTAAATAGTTGAATGTGGACGGAGCATTTTTCAAGCCAAAAGGTATGAGAAGATATTTATAAAGACCAAACGTTGTGCAAAACATGTTCTTTACATATCTTCATTGACTGTCCTTATTTGATGATATCTACTTTTAAGGTGACTACTACTGAAAAAGGTAGATCCTTGTAAATTATCAAAAAAATATTCTACCTGTAGCACAGGAAATCTATTTTTGATAGTAATCATATTTAGTGCCCTATAGTCAACACACATGCGATAGATATTGTCTTTTTTTTGTACTAGAAGAATTGGTGAACAGAAAGGAGAGGAGTTAGGCCTTACCATCCCTTTCTCAACCAGTTTATGTAATTGCCTTATGATATCCTCTTGTTGATCTTGTGAAACTCAATAGGGAGGCTTATTGGGTGGTGAGCTCCCAGGTACATTAGGGAAAATTTGCACTCTCAAAGGTGCCCTATAAGGACTTTGACTTTCTCTCTCTTGTTCAAAATGGGTGCACGGTAATTTTTTTACAAATGAACACAAAACTTATTGGACCTTTTGGATTTTGAATGTACTCATCGAGATATATCCACTGATATATAGCATGCCATCCGATTCCTTGAATTTCATTTTTTATTGTGACAACTCCATCTTATAAATGGAATCTCTCCCCACATTTCAGCTTTAATGGGGAGGCCATAATTTTTACGAATCAACTCCAAATTTGTTGAAGTTTTGGAATTTAGAACTTACTTTCTAAGATATTTCCAATAATATGTTGGTTCATAGGGTTTTGACAAAGCATTTATGTACTTCATTGGGTTGTCCACTTTGGACAAGAGAGGCAAATTCAAACCTCCTTATAGGGCCCTTTTGAGAGTCCAAATTTTCCCTCATGGAAGCTCTGTTGTAACTCTCCGAGGATGTCATCAACAAAAGCGACTTGGAATCTATTTAGGAAATTAGACAACTCTAATTCCTCTTGATTCCTAACACTTTGATTGAGCAAAACATTAGGATCATTTATGGACTCTTTAACCAAAATCATGTACAGGCAAACTGAGATTTTCATTGACCCATCAAAAGAAAGCATATTTACAAGGGGTATCGTATGACCCGATTCATTAGCACCTATGTACATGTTCTTTTCTTTGTAGTTGAAATAAGTTCTCCTTTCAAGGATCTTCATATTGGCAAATGTCCAAAAGTCTTTTGTATTATAGATTTTACCATTAGAGAGAGACTTTGTACAATACATTCTTTGTGCTCCTTGCTGATGATAAGCTTCATGCACCAGTATTATGTCCATATTGAACTTGAAACAACATGAACTTGTCCCTGGCCTCAATCCCAAGACCTCAAACACCTTCAAAGGTGGAAAGACCTAGTCCAAGACTGAGGGAAGGGAAGACAAGAAGATGTATTCTTATGAGAAAGAAGTAGTTTCCTCACATATCATTACTCTTAGAGCATAGCATATCATATTAATGGAGATGAAGAAGATGATAAGCATTGCTTTGAAGCTTGAATCTTGGTTGGATTTGCATTCCCTAGCCAAGAGGCGTTGGTGTAGGCTCTATACTTCTCAAACTTGGAGAAGAAGACAGATTTCTTGCTCAACACATGAGACAATTTGTGAGTGTGTGGTAGAGTATGCCCAAAAGTGAGAGCTTTCCCTTTCCTTGGGCAACCCCCTCTCTCCTAGCACTATCTTGCACACCATTGGCCCATGCCAAGGCCTAGCCAATCACAAGATTTGGTCATAACTAGCAATGGAGGTAGCGTTTGGATGAGTGTCCCTCTTTACCCCTTTGAGAGAGAGAGAGAGGTCTTAATTAAATATTTAATTGGATCTTGTTTCTCATTGGACATCCCTAAAGGCCATCCAATAGGATTCAAGAACACTATGAGGGAAACATGGCTAGGAGCTTGACATGTGTCCTTTATGACTCTTGTGTCTTGGGAATTCTTTGAGTGTTTGTGAGTGTGTTGTCTCTCATTCCCTACCTTTAGGGCTCGCCCCATCCTATGTAGGGCTCATGTTTGACTTGAACACCTCAAGCACCTTGGTCATCAAGAACATCAAGCACCTTGGTCATCAAGCAACTTAGTCATTAAGCATCTCAAGAACCTTAGTCATCCTAAGCACCTCAAGCACCTTATTCAGCTCAAGCACCTCATGCACCTTTGGTCAGCTCAAGCACCTCAAGAACCTCAAGCACAGGCTTAGCTTGCATAATGTCTAAAGTACCTAAAGGTCCTAGGTCTAAGGACTTTAAGCACTAACCTTTGGAATTTTTTAATGAAGCTAACCCTAAGGTCTTTTAAGATCCATTATTTGCTCATTGCTCTTTGGTAGACCATCTCCTTTTTGGACCCTCAATGAGATGTAACCTTCTCTCCCTTTGGTCACGTGTTGAGATAGGTCTAAAAGCACATATCTATATTCTTACTCTTGTTTCCATTCATTTTACCACATTAAATGATCAATTCCATATGAGAAAATTATTTGGGATAGGTAGAGATTAGATTTTATGACATTCTGTACACCATCACCTTTTAAAGGTTTGCTAGGTTTTTTTTATGGTACTTTGAGGTAAGTTGCACCGTTTAAGACGGCATACTTTGGTTTGTGTTTTTTACTGATGATACTTTGAGGGAGTGGTTGTAGGAGCAATGGTATTTAGTGGGTTGTAACACCATAGGATTTGGTTCCTTACCCAAGGGGCTCTGGTTACATTGGCATACTGGTGGTATTACTATATTTTTATACTCTGCTACACATTGAGCAATGGGCTAATAATTATACTGCATACAATGGTTTTGGATTTTGTAAGTAAGGGGTTGATCTTGTAGGCACTTAATGATGGTTCTCACATCATGTGCTTGGGTTTTCGGTTGAACGAGCTGTAAATAGAGGACTTGCGTCTTACGGGCAGTGTATGGCATTTCTAATGATTTTACTGCATACTATGGTTTTTGTGAATAAGGGGTTGATCTTGTAGGCACTTAGTGATGGTTCTCACATCACCTGCACATTGCGGTTTTTTTGGCTGAATGAGTAAGCAGAGGATTTATGTCTTAGAGAGGCAGCGCATGGCATTGCTATAGTAGTTGGCTTTCGGATGGGGTTATTGTTTTTTCTTTTTATTATAAAAGGGGTTAAATTGGGACCTCCTTCTTTGATTGGATTTAATGATTTTTTATTTGGTATTCATACCGTGGTTGAAGTCTAAGCCAATCTCTAGCTAGTTTTTGATACGATAACATTGTATTTTTAAGTCTTGGTTTTTACAGACTATATGGCTTCTATGTTATTTGGGTTTTCCTATTAAAAAAAAGGGTGAGTGTGAGGGATAGGGGCGGCATGAATAGGAACGTGAGAACTTGGTCTTAACGTGTTCTTGGACGACTTTTGGCTGCTTCATGAAAAATTATTCAGTGTTGTAGGATTGTTGAAAAGGTACAATTTTTTTTGGGCTAATATTGGGAAGTAACATACTTGGACCGGAAGGGGTGGTGGCCTTCCGATCAGAATGATATGTATATATATAGCTATTGAAGTTTTTTTTTAAAAAGTAAGGATATATAACCTTGTCTATAAGAACTACAAAAATCTGTCTAGCAATATCACCACTTTACGTCATCATGCCTTTTTGGTATCCAAAAGAATCTGGAATGCCATGAAACTTAAGGAGAGGTATCACAACACTTATGGGCTCAATCCTACCAAGTTCTATCACCATCTGGGAAGGTACATAAATCACGATCCATCACAAAAAACGTGCAAAAAACTAAAACAGAAGTACTTGGAAAGGTCTTCCTTAAGCATAGAAACACTTATCCATGGTCAAAACATAAAAAAACAACTATTTTAATCCCCAAATAAATGCATCTAGCTCACAAACCATACGTAGCAAACCACAATAGAATTGGAAATGATTACACTTAGATTGTAGAGTAAGAGACAAGCAACGCAATGTGATATTCGGAATCGAATTCTGATTACTAGGTCAGGAGAAAAGAAGATTACAAGTTGTAGTCAAAAGAAGCCTCCATAGTACACGTTTTTTTCTTCTTCCAGCTAATGATCCTTATTCCCTCAAAACTAAGGCTTTTGACTTCAAAAGTTAGGGGGCTTTCCCATGGCTATTCGGCCTCTTACAAGGGTGTAGACTCACAGAAATAAAGAGGGTATTGTCTAATCACATCATGATTACAACTCATCTTAGACTGAATTACATGGATTTCTTCCAAAAAAATAGAGTGTCCATAGGGTTTGGTGTTATTTCTTCAGTTAAAGCCAAAAAGGATTACAAGAGAGGTAGGAAGTAATTACAAAGAGAGGCAAGAAAGTTTACAACTCATCAAGATCCTCTAATATATAGTCACATAACCAAGTATCGCAAGTGCCATACATGTTAGGACGCTCACCCTCTGGAATGGTTCTACAAGAAACAGCTTGAAAGATTTCTCGGGTATGGGCTGAGAAGAGAAAAGGACTTCTAAGAGGAAGAATCCAAATGGTATCAAGGAAAATATTAGAATGGAGGATAAACTGCACAAGTAAGAACAACCTTGCAGAGAACCCAGGATCTCGTGTCCTTTTGACACACTAGTATCGAGGGCCAAGTCCCAGAGCTTCTGCAACCATAGCAAGTCAAGTATTGTTGCGGAAATGATCTCTACCCCAAAAAGTCACTCTTGTGAGATGTCGCCATGTCTTCCATATCGTCTGGCCGACACAAGAATTTGGCTGAGGGAAGAGGAGATCTTTGTATCGCTCTAAGAACTGTCTTTTAAATGCCTCATCTGCACTGTGCAAGTGAGAGATGCATACAGGAAGAACCAAGTCTTCTTGCCAAGACGCCATCGATAAGAAAATGACTAAGTTACAAGAGAGTGAAGATCGCAAAAATAAGAGGATAACAAGTGATGATAAAGAAGGGATTGCCAGTAGCTTATAAAGAAGAAATAGTGTATCGAAGAAGCCACAAACGCGATGACTTTTTCAAGAAGATAGCTTATTAAGAAAGATTTTCCATGACTCCAATATTATATTAGCAGATTTTTGGGGGATGAAGAAGTGTAAGAGAGAAGTAAAGTTGAAAGCGTTGACAAGAAGTTAAGTCTCGAGACGTATCCAAGAAGCTTCATCAATTACGTATTTTATTTGAGTTGAGGATAGCTCTTTCTTTTTTGTTGGGGAGAGATGCTGCCTTCAATAGACTCAAAGATCTCTTGACCAGCAGTCCTGTCCTCATCAACCCTAACTAATTTCACTCCTTAGCTCTTCTTTACCTGAGGAAGTTCAACAAAAATTTAGGTAGACCCCTATTTTAGAAGTCTTCTGCACGAGATTCAAGCTCACAACCAGAGGGAACACTTAACTGACTATACCTTAGCAATGGTCTTCTTTACTACCTAGAAAGCTTCTAGATATTCCTCAGATGAAGTGGGAATTGTCGTATGGACTTTGTCACTCGTCTTCCAAAACAACTAGAAACTATGATTCTATTTTTGTCCTGGTAGATAAGCTCACTAAGGTGGCTCATCTAATTCCAGTCAAGCAGACAGCCACTGTCATCGACATAGCCCAAGTATTTGTCAAAGAGGTAGTAAAATTACGTGGAATCCTAGTAAGAATCATCACTGATCGGGATGCCAACTTTACTTCTAAGTTTTGGCAAGCCATGTTTCGATGTTTAGGTACCCAACTGAATCTCAGCTCAATATATCATCCGGAGACTGACGATCAAATTGAGCGAGTGAATCAAGTCATTGAAGATATGCTTCGAGCATACTACAACCAATAGCCCCATAAATGGATCAAGTTTCTTCCCCTAGTTGAGTTCCTTATAACTCTTCTCACCATCGCAGCCTCAGAATGTCACCCTTTAAATCCTTGTATGCTCAGGAATGTTAAGTCCCTCTTCGATTAGTTGACCCAGCTCTTCATGTTCCTACTACTAAGTCTACCCTAGAAGAGATAGATCATCAACTTCTACTCATTAGAGACAACATGAAGAGAGCTAGTGATAGGCAGAAGAGCTAAGCTGATCTTCACCGCTCCACTAGAATCTTTAGCAAAGACGAATAAGTTCTCCTCACAGTCAAACCCAAACGCAACTCCTTAAAGCTTGGGAAATTCCATAAGCTTGCATTCAAATGTTGTGGACCTTTTGGAATCAAACCAATATCTCCCTTTTGTCCAAACCCTTGATCATATTTTTGGTTGGTTCTTCGGAACAACTTATAATTATTCTTCAAGATATTGATGGCACTTTGATGTAATTTTTTTTTGGAATTAAAGCATCCCTAGTCAATCAATTCTTTTGAGATTTATATCGTTGATAGACCGCTTTTGGCGTGTACAAAGTAACGTTTATATGCATGGTCATATGTACAAAAATATGTAAATACATGCATTTGGGAGCTTTGCAAAGTGGTTTCAAGTTCGAAAAAAGGTGCAACGTGTGCACATTGTAAATATGCGTGCTTGCTTGTCGGCAGTCGAGCATATGTACATGCTTGGATAGGGTATCGGGGCCTTGGATACGGTTCTAGGTGGATTATTTTGGTTCTAGATAATGTGTTTGAGCTTTCTAGAATTTAAATAATGCAAGTGACAAGTGTGGGTACTCTCATCCTGCTCGAGAAGTTTGATACATGCGGTAACTGTCTATTTGCGGCGCCTGACCTGCGGTGATACGTGCATCGCCCTAGAAGTGGTCAAAAATGTAATATGGGGATGTGTAAATGTTCTTTGGGTATCTAGGATCAAGCGTGCAAAATTTGGTGAATTTTGGAGTCCGTTTGGGGTTTTTCCTACGAAAAATGCCCGTCAGGGGTCAAAACATGCCAAAATTGGGCGAAAATAGGTCAAAAAATGGTCAGAGAATAGCTAAAGATGTGAAGATAAAAGTCTTGGGGATTGAGTGCTTGGTTGATTTCTACGTGATGCAAGCGAGTGATAATGCATATGCAATCATTTTAGGGAGGCCATGGATTATAACCCTTGGTGCTAAGCAGGATTGGGGCACGGGCTTGATCACCATCCCCGACAAAGAGAAAGGAAGGACCATTGTCTACAACATGAAGACACACGAGAGCCGTACATAGCCCCTAGTGGAGATGCAAGATACGGATTTCACGGAAACCACATCATATGATAGTGATGCTTCGTCTACATCATCTGAAGAAAGTGTAGAGGAGGGCTTGATGCAATTATGTCCTGATCTTTTTGGGATAAGTGTTGAAAAGGAAGAATCGATGCATGATGTGAGGGTCAAGGAGGAGAAGGATAGTCCAAAAGCAATTGTAGAGCCTGCCAAAGTGAATGTAAGGAGCATGCTAGGAGAGGACTTGACAGAAAAAGAAAAAAAGGAGTATGAAGACATGTTTAAAGAGTTTCCAAAGCTATTCACCACTAAATATACAGAGTTGCAAGGAGCTAAAGGAGTCGAGCATAGAATCAATCTAAAAGAAGGTGCCAAACCAAAGGTTCAAAAGCTTAGGAGGTTGGGGGTCATTCATGAGAAGGCACTTCATGAAGAGGTGACGAAGCTTTTGAAAACAGATTTCATCTTTCGAGTGGAGGAGTCTGAGTGGTTCTCTCCAATTGTTATTGTGCCCAAGAAGAACGGAAGATTTGGGATATGTGTTGATTTCAAACCTTTGAATGCTGCCACAAAAAGGAATCATTATCCACTATCCTTTCTAGATAAAATACTCAATCAGGTTGCATGTCATGAACGTTACTCAATGATGGATGGATTTTCTAGCTACTTTCAGATCTTGATAGCGATTGAAGACGACCTTCATTACTCCTTGGGGTTGTTTTTCCTACAAAAGAATGCCTTTTGGGCTGGTTAATGCATATGCTACCTTCCAAGGATGGATGAATAGAGTGTTTGGTCCCTACTTGGGTAAGTTCATTCGCGTTTTCATGGATGACATTGGGTGTTATAGCTCAAGGGTCACACATTTGGAGAAGCTGAGGTTGAGTTTTGAAAGGCTTCAACAAGAGGGTGACTCAACCCAAAGAAGTGTAAGTTTGCTCATGCCAGAGTCCATTTGCTAGGACATGTGGTTTCCCAAAATGGAATAGAAGCTGACCCAGAGAAAGTTAAGGCTTTATTGCTTATGGATCCATCCAGCAACACAAAGGATTTGGCATCATTTGTGCATAAGCTCACGTACTTGTCACATTTTTTCTGGATGCTATGTCAATATGTGTATCCTCTCCAGAAATTGAGTCAAAGAGTTCAAGGGTTTGAATGGAATGAAGACATGCAACAGGCTTTTGATGGCATCAAGGAGGTATTGTGTGATTTACCAACAATGAGTCCTCCCAACTTGCAGTCGATTTTCTATGTATCTATTAGTGTGGGGTCAGTAGCTTTTGGGTCGGTTCTCTTACAAAAGTAAGGAAGGAACTTCAAGCCAGTTTATTTTTACAGCAAGATGAAGAATGTAAGCGAGTTCTCCTATACGGAAATGCAACAGTGGGTATTCGCCTTGGTTCTTGCTTGTCGAAGGTTTAAAACCTATGTGTTGCCCCAAAAGTTCTATGTGCTCACCACATGGAATCTTTTTCCGGATGCAGTACAACATTTGAAGCCTAGAAAGCGCATCTTAAAGTGGACTTTGGAGCTTCAAGAGTATGAGTTTGAGTTTAAAGTGGATCATTTTGTTAAAGCTCACTTGGCAGACATAGTGGTACATAAGGGGGGGGAGCTTCCATCTTACCCAAGGGTTGACAAGGATGATCATGAAGAGGAAGTAGATATTACAGATGCGTATACAATGATGTTTGATGGTGCATACAGGAAATTTCTTTAAAAGGCAAGTGGTGGGGTAGTCATTAAGAACCCAAAAGGCGATGTAATCTTTTCTAGAGCTTACAATCTTGATGAAGGTGAAAGTAACAATGAGGCCGAGTACCTCACGCTTTTCCTTGGGTTGAGGTAGTGTGTTGAGTTTGGACTGAAGAGGGTCATTGCAAAAGGGGATGCATTGCTAGTCATGAATCAATTGCTTGGTTTGTGGAATGTTAAGAAAGACAATTTGAAGAAGTGGTTCTATGGCATCAAGAAGCTTTTGCACGAGTTTGAGAAGATACAGTTTAAGCATGTTCCTCGTGAGCAGAATAAAGAAGCTGATGAGTTGGCTAGGGACAAGTTGGATGCCTTGGTAGCTCCTTTAAAGGTCAAGGAAGGCTTGTATGCAGGAAGGGAATCATTACAAGATGTAGAAGTATTTCTTGGTAAAGGGCAATGTCCAGAGGGCATGTCAAAGGTTCGACGTAAGAGAATAGTTGCAAAAGCAAGAAACTACACATTGGTAGGTGAGGATCTCATGCTTTATGGTGGCAAGGATAGCATTTTGAGAAAAGTGTCGAACAAAGAAGAGATAGGCTTGATTTTGGAGCACTGCCATGAAGAAACACGCCATCAAGGCAAGGATGGTGTCCTAGACATCCTCCTAAAGTTTCGTTGCATTTCGAGTCCGTTTGAGTGCCGACATGGTGTGATGACCTAGAGCTGTGAGAAAGGACATAGGCAGATTTTCTTGATCATTGAGTGTTGGTTTTCTTGTAGAGTTGTTATGTTTGTTTGTTAAGGTTCACTTCTTGAGATTCACGATCTCATATAGTCTTCGTGTCCCATCCGAGTCACTTTCCCTGAGTATTGACATTCTGTTAGTGCCAAAAAGCTATGCTGCAGATGTCCGTCGCGGCGATCCGCTAACATTGGCGCCGTTGTCGGGGATATGATCCTCAGATGGTAAGTGACCTAGTGCGTATTTAGAGCGTTCTTTTTCTAAAGATTTATCCTTCCATTCCATTTACACTTTAGCAGTGAAGCAGCTAGACACGGGGCTTAGTGCTTGGTAGAGTCTACAAGTCGAGGACTTGCTAGATCTATTCTCGATAGGTAAAGAGGGTTGTGAGTGAGATAGCCAAAAGCATTTCATTCTTCAATTTTCTCTATGCTTTCAGAGTGCTGTTCTGTTTTCCGTTTTGACTTTATTTTTTACCGTTCAATTTGTTTTTGTTTCATGTTTCATTTCAGTACTTAAGAGTAGGGTAAGTAGAAACTATCACCATCAAATTTGGGCTAAAAGATTGAGGAAACAAAGGGTGAAAACCATATTCTGGCAAAAATGGACATAACTCTAAAATTTTGAAAATTTGATGGTAGAGACCTCAAAAGTGGTCCAAATTCAAAAATTTGTGGATCAAAGGCATCAACATACTCTCTAGAAGCAACCTGGAAAGTTTGGCCAGATTCTGTGGTGGAACATGGATCGCGATCCATGTACCCCAGAGACCATTTTGGTGAGAAGTGACCAATTACAGTGAGCATCATTGGAAAACTACTCTGATCAAGTTTTCTTGAAAGAAAAACTCAAAAATCACATCAGAATTGGCTGTCAGGGCAAAAACAGCAAAACAGGCATTTCAGACACAAAATTGGGCAAATCTTGAGATTTTGGGATCCAAATTCAAAAAGGGGTGAGATTTGGCTTCTATAGGGCATAAAGAACGAACATAACAAAATTCATGAAAAAATGTTGTCAAACATGGATCGCGATCCATGTACCTTTTTGGAATTTGGGAAAAATATTTGACAAGTAGATTCTTGATAACTAGTGGAGCAACTTTGCCAAAAGGGACCATGTCAAAAAATTGAAAAAAGTTGGTCAAAATAGCCAAATATAGAAACTAGTCAAAAACCGCAGGGCAGCCAGAAAAAATCACTTTTGATTAGAAAAAAGTTGGCCAAATTCAAAGATATTTGGGAAAGAGTATCACCATAACATGGACTACAAGCTAACCAAGTTTCATGTCCAAATGTGGTCAAACATGGATCGCGATCCATGTACCTCATGAAATTTTTTTGAGATTTTTTTGGCTGAGATTTGAGCAATGGATAGCTGACACATAGACAAAGACTTTTCCCAAAGGAACCATATGCAAAAAAGTTGTAAAAAGTGGTCTAAAGAGCCAAAAACAGCTTATTTTCAAAACTTTCACAGCAAACTGTAGAAGTCAGTTTTGGTTGGGCAAAACTGATTCAAATTCATAAAGATTTATGGAGCAAGCTACAAACATCATAAGCTGTCAGCACACCAAAAATTCAGATCCAAAAGTGGTGGAACATGGATCGTGATCCATGTACCCCAGAGGAATTTTTGGACAAAGACTTTTCAAGCCGGTAGCAAAGACCATTGTGAACAAAAGTCCCCAAAGAAATTTTGTCAAAAAAGTTCAAAAATTGGGTCAAAAGTGCCAAAAATAGTGTAAAGAGGAAAACCCTAAAACAGACCTGTGACTTGACTTTTGCCTGACCTAAACAAGTCCAAATCACAAAAAAACCATATAGCAAGGATCAGTGGACCAAGGGGAAGCTGTGTGCCAACTTTCAGTGCAATCTGACACATAGGTACATGGATCAAGATGCATGTTCCTTTGTCACAGATTGATGCCAAACTTGCATCATAGCTAGAGCCCATCACAAGGAATCTAGTGGTCTTTTCAAAAGTGAATTTGGATATCAAAAACCTATCCAAAAGCCCAGAATTGCCAAGTACTCTGACAAAGTGCCATCATTAACCTAATTTTGAATCCAAAGGTCCATTTTCAAAAATTTTGATACCATAGGACCTACTAATCATGCTAATTCTGATGGTCCCAAGAGAAGTCAATTTGGGCTCCAAACATGGATCGAGATCCATGTACCCATAGGGACAGATTGACTTGAAAATTTCCAGATCAGTAATGCCTACACAAGAAAACACATCCCCAAGTCCAATTTTGGAAAAAATGAGCAAATTTAGGTAAAAAAAGGAGCAAAACAAGTGACACACAGAAAACCGCAGTGCAAACCTAGTATTGGGTATTTGACTTATCAAAACAAGTCCAAATCCAAAAAGATTTGAGATTTAACTTGTAGACATAGTCAAGAACAAACTCCTAAGAGGACAAGTTTAGATGTGGTTGAACATGGACCGCGATCCATGTACCTCAACCTCAAAATTTGCTGAAAATTGGTATATATCCTGCTTATGACTTTGTCTACACAGAGTAAAAATTTGGAGAAAAAAAATTGACAGGAACATGGATCGCGATCCATGTACCTCTCAGCATAGTGGGGGTATCTGACTTGATGATCTTGTAAACATACTTGAGTATATCCCAAATCTCAATTTTGAGCTACAAATACCTTTTGGAGACCAAGATACAAGCCAAAGTTCCTGTTTTTTGCATCTGAGACTGTTTTGAGTGCTGTTTCAAGTGCAGTTCACCAAAATTGCTCTAACTTTTAATAGACAACTCCAAATTGAGTCAGGTATAGCTAGGAAAAAAGCTTGCGGGCAATAGCACCTCTTTTGGTTTAAGAGCTGAATTTTACTAGGTTTCCTAAATCCAAACTTTGAGGGTACCCAAAACTAGTCTTCAAAGACCAAAAGAGTCACAAATTCCTGACTTTTGAGAGACCTTACCAGAGGCAAAAAGAGATAAGTTGGCACTAAGCCAAGTTGGGCTTGTCAAGTACTATCTTGAGAAATTTGAGTGAGTCTTGACCATGAAAAATCATCCACCACCAGGGTTCTCTACTCCACTTGGAGACATGAAAAATGCGAGAAACGCTGCAATGCCTTCAACAGAGGGATTGAGAGAATACATAGAGGAGGGGCATCCTCTGATCAACAAACCAAACGTGAGATTCATCAAAGCCAATGAATCCATGAGAGTGCTTGTATAGATTACACTTATGAGGGCTTGTATAGATTCATAAACGGGGATCCATATATCTTCTACAAGTGTGTAGAGCCTTGTGCTAGAGAGTTGACCACCCATAAGAACCTCTATGCATTCACATATACAGATGCCCACGGAGTGCAAGTTTTGATGGTAGATAAGTATGGACGTGAGTACAATCTTGTTGATCCCATTGACCTTGAGATATATACATACAAGGGTACTCTAATCTCTCCTTACTTTCAGCCAAAAACGATGCCAGAGTACACATCAGAGAGGATTCCACCAGGATTCTCTCCAAGACGAGAGGAGAGAGTGAGAGACATTTTTCCAAGAGACCACAAATTGGTTAGACTGGTGATTGAACCACAAAAATTAAGACCATATCAAGTGGATCAATGTGTCAAGAGAAAATACGATGGGTCGAAGGACCCGTATTCTCATGTGTCACTCTTCAAACAAGTTTTGAGAGCTGAACAGATTGCGGATTTCCATACTCAATATGACGGATTTGGATTGACATTGGAAGGAACGTATTTGACGTGGTTCCAACCTCTAAACAAATATGATTTTCCAAACGTAGCACAACTCTTACACAAATTTGTAGAGGAATTTCTGAAAAGGGAATCAAACACAACACAGTGTCCCAAATCTACACTTTCAAACAAAAAGTGAACGAGAGAGTGAAGGAAGATTTGCTTCGCTTCAAGCAGTACATAGACAGATGTCTTGTGAGAGACCTACCACAAGATGAGAGGTTATCAGTTATCTTTATAGAGGGCTTGAGGAAAGAAACTCTAAAAAAGGACCTACATTTGAAAGGATGCACAACTTTTGAGCAAGTCACTCGAGAAGCTCTATATTTAGTTGACAATTGCAAGGCCTACGGAGAGGTGAGTGAAGATATAGACAACGTGACAGGTGTACCTTATCTCCTAAGAGCGAATAAAAAACAAAGATAGATGTTCAAACTCCTTGGGAACCAATCATTGACCAAGTGGTCGAGGGGGTGATTACAAGAATAAACCAAGGCTACATATAGAACCCGATTGTACGACAACCTCAATTGAGGATATGTAATACTTGTGGAGGGGATCATCCCACTCCATGGTGTAGGACTCAACCAAAGCCACAACGTGTGCTAGGGCAAAAACCACCACTTTTGAATGATGGGAGAGTGATAGTTAACTACACTCAGCCAACGTATGTGCCACAACCCATGAGAAATCAATACTCCATGGATGCAAAAACGATCATGTTCATAGCCAATCATCATGAGTATGGGTCAACCAACATTCTTACCAGGCAAGAACAACCATTGGATGGATCACCAGCTATGAAACAAGAAGGTCCATGCTATGAATGTGGAGGTTACCATTGGGCACGAAGTTGTCCAAACAAGGGTCCACAAATCGAATTATTTGTATTCTGTGAACGTTGTGGTATAGACCATCTACGCCAAAACTGTGCTAAAAATCTAGACTACAACAAGAAAGCAACAATGAATGTTGTAGGCGTGATTCCTTCTTCAAGCAGATCCGAGGTAGAACCCGTCATTCCTTTAAACGTGATGACTCGAGCTCAAGCTCAAGAAGCTGCCAAAAACAAACCAGCTGAAAAAGCCACATTGCCTGTTCAAACAGAATTTGAGAACAAATCTGTGAGAACCTTCAGAAGAAGATCATGGAAAGGCAGATGAGACAAAATGAAATTGAAGAGGCTGAAGGAGAAAGCGGCTTTGGAAACTAAATTGAATCAAACAAGAGAGCAACTTAGACAAGAGCAAGAAAGGACCAAAAAGGCAAAGGGACCTAAAGAGTCAAAGACTAACTCGGGAGGTTCAGTCTTAGTGGAAAAAGTCTTTGAACCTTTAGATGCAATTTTGAAGGCCTATGAAGGTAGGCTAAAACCCAACCAAACCCAGGAGGATAGATGGTTGACATATCCTCATCCAGGATATGAAAAAGAGAGGTTGCAAATGTGCAAGGAGCTCATCCAAAAGGCCCAAGCTCTTATGGAACCAGTTCTAGATGCTCCCAAAACGGAGATGCTAATTCGTGAAAAAGTTCAGGAAATGGAAAGTCGTGGTATTTTAAACAAAGAGGAAGAGCCGGCAGTTGAGGCACCTTCAGATACAAGGGAAGTAGCCAATACCACAGATGGGGTGGGCTCACAAGCAGTGATGCCTATTCCGGAGGTAGAAGAACCGTGGCCACAATCCTTGTGGGAATCCATCAAAAACCAAAAAGATGGTAGTGCTACCTTACAGTCAACACCTATTCCTAAGATAAACATGTAAGAACTAGGGAAACTAGACTGAAGATCCTCCTCCCAACCTCCCCTTATATAGGCGGGCTCCTGGCCCCTTGCCCTAGACGGATCCCCTGTCCACAGTGTCTAGCCCGACCCTTGGCCGTAGTCCATGATCATCCTAGTTCTTAGGTTACAGGACCCTTGTTATGACATTACTCCCCCCTTAAGAAGAGTTTTCTTCCTAAAAAACAAAAGTGGGAAACTTCTTCTTAAGAACACTAATATTTTCCCAAGTGGCACCTTCTTCAGGTCGGTCTTTCCACTTGATTAAGGCTTGTTGTCATACCTGATGTCGTGTACGCAACTCATGATAATCTAGAACATGTTCAGGTTCATGCGGTAAGGTAGGAGGTTCAATGTAGTCAACCAAAACTTGTTGGTCAATGAAGTTGTCATCCCCATGTAACCGCTTTCGTAGACGGCTTACATGAAACACAGGATGAATGCGAGAATGTGATGGTAGTAATAGTTTGTAGGCATGATCATCGACTCACTTGAGTATTTTGAAAGGCCCACAATATCGGGGAGATAATTTAGGTGTCGGTCCAGTTTTCAGACTTTCTGAATGTTCTGGCACACGTAAAAATACTTCCTCCCCTTCTTCGAAGGTAACTTGCCAACGTTTCTCATCAGCGTATTTCTTGTACCGATCCTGTGCTTGCTGGACATTCTGACGAGCAAGTTTCAGCATATCCATGTGGTCTTGGAGAGAATCCTTAACCTGTTGGAGTTTTTCGGTTGCCAACCCCACCGTAACTGGTGACCTAGGTTGAAACCCGTCATGAGCATGAAAGGACTAAAACCTGTTGTGACATGCTTAGAACAATTGTAAACAAACTTGCGAATAGGTAAGTATTCTTCCCAGTCTGACTGTTTTTTGCTGACGTATGCTCTTAGAATATACTCTAGCACCTGGTTAACCCGTTCCGTTTGACCATCCATTTCTGGATGATTAGCTGTACTGAGGTTGAGTTGTGTACCCAATCGTTTAAATACAGCTCTCCAAAAGTGGTTGTTGAACTTGGGATCACGATCACTAATAATTTTACTTGGCAACCCATACAATTTGTATAGATTGTCCACAAATAACTTGGCTAGTTCCGGTGTCTTAACCATTGATTTGGTCAGAATAAACTTACATAGTTTAGTCAACTTGTCTACGACCACCCAAACTGAGTCATGACCTCGTATAGTGGTTGGTAAACCTACAATGAAATCCATAGAGATACTTTCTCATTTTCCATTAGGAATTTCCAAAGGATGTAAGAGTCCTCCTGCTTTCAGGCTCTCTGCCTTGTTAACTTGACATTTTTGGCAATGCAAGACATAAACTTGAACAAAGCCATGTAGACTTGGCCAGTAAAACTGTCTTTGTACGAGAGAATAAGTTTTTCTAATCCCTCGATGCCCTGCACTTGGACTATCATGACATTTATAAAGAATTTGGCGCCGAATGTTTGTGTCCGTCGGTACACAAACTCTCCCCTTGTGGAGTAGGTACCCATTGTCGATGGTAAAATGCTTCCATCACTGTAGTTCATCACTTGATAAAGGAGAACTAGGTGTGGAGGTTAACTATACACTACCTGCATTGGAGTGAGAAGGATCCCTCTTTTGAACATGGCTCCACACTTTGGAATATGTTTCATCTTGCTCATATTTTCCCTTGAGAGAATTTAAAAATTCACTACGAAGTTTTGTGAACAAGAGCGAATTGATCTCTGGCATTCGATTGAGAGCATCTGCCACTACATTGTATCGGCCTTTGTGATACCTTAATTTGGCGTCATATTCCTGAAGGATCTCGGCCCACCTGGATTTTTGACCCTTTGAATCTGTTTGTTGTGTAAACCATTTGATGCTTTCATGGTCAAACGCAATCTCGAACTGAGCACCATACAGATAGTGTCGCCATGTCTTTAAGGCAGAAACTATTGCATAGAGTTCACGTTCGTAAGTAGAATAGTTCTACTGAGCTTCATCAAGCTTCTTACTTTCAAATGCAATCGGTTGTCTGTCTTGTAACAGGACTGCTCAAATAGCACGATCACTGGCATCCGTTTCCAAAACGAATGGTTTCAAAGGATCTACAATAGCTAGTATAGGAGCTGTAGCTAATGCATCTTTGAGTGTTTTGAAACTGTGCTGTTGAGCGGAACCCCACTGAAAAGCTTGACCTTTCCCTTTTAGTTGGTCCGTCATAGGAACAACCATGTGAGCATAGTTTTTAATGAACCTTCGGTAAAAACCTGCAAAGCCTAAAAAGATCTGTAATTCTTCTAGATTTTTAGGAGGTGGCCATTTCTGGATGGTATCCACTTTGGATTGATCCATGTATAGGCCATTAGCTGAAATAACATGCCCTAAATAATGAATTTCATCCTTAAGAAAATCACATTTAGATTCCTTGGCATATAACTTGTTTGTGCGTAACAACTCAAATACATGCCTAAGATGTTGTAAGTGTTCTTCTTTAGAAGCACTATAAACTAGAATGTCATCGAGGAAAACATTGACAAATTTGCCCAAATATGGCTTCAAGACACTATCCATAAGTGTCATGAATGTTGCGGGCGCATTGGTTAACCCAAAGGGCATCACCAAAAACTTGTAGTGTCCAAACCGTGTTTGGAATGCAGTCTTAGGTATATCGGCAAGCCGAATACAGACTTGGTGATATCCTGACCGCAGGTCAATTTTTGTAAAAATGCGAGAATGAGTTAGCTTATCAAATAACTCATCTACTCTTGGCACTGGGTATTTGTTCTTAACTGTAACCGTATTTAAGCCCCGCTAGTCTACGCACATGCGCATACTACCATCCTTTTTCTTCACTAAAAGGATAGGCAAAGCCCATGGTGAAGAACTGGGTTGTATAAACCCTCTGCTAAGGTAGTCAGGAAGCTGACGTTCCACCTCAGCATCCTCTGAGTAACTCATACGGTAAGGTGGTTTACAAACAGGTTTATAGTCTACAGTCACGTCAATGCCATGTTGCACTGAGAGTGTCGGCGGTAAACCTAATGGAAAATCATTAGGAAAGACATCTTGAAATTATTTTAATAATTTTTGTAATTGATTAGCAACATTTTCTTGTGTAGAATTAGCAATTGGTGGGATAGAGGAGAGAGAAGCATGCGGCATTGAGGAATGTTCAATAGACTCAATGTCAGAAAGAAAATGAGACAATGAGTAACACAAGAAAACTTGTTCTATTTCATTATCAGAAACGAGCTGCATAAGCTCAACAATACAAATAAGTGGTGATGAAGGTATATCCTTTTCTCCTAACAACAACAGATGTGTGCCATGGGAATCAAACATCAAGTTGTTGTGCTCACAGCTACGCTTCAGTGATGGTCCTAGGCAATGCAACCACTCCCTACCAAGAACCACATCCGCCCTTTCCATGTTCATAACCTGAAAATCCAAACAAGTAGAGTATCCTTGTACTTCCAATGGAATAGCTTGGCATTGAGTATCCCATATTTCAGTATCATGTCCATTCATCATTGCTACTGATAGCCGTTTTTCGGCTCTCCATAATTGCCATAGTAAGTTACTCCACCCTACCAAATTCACCCAAACTCTATGGCTATCCCTACCATTTCACTGTACATAGGCGTGTGTGAGTTAGGGGGCTTTTCCCATATCTTCTTAGAAACCCTCAGCTAGCTAGTCACTGGGCTAGTTGAGCCAAAAAAATAAAAAAAATAAAAAAATAAAAGTATATTATGGCCTCTTTGTGTGTAATTATTTCATTGTATATATGGCCTAAATATAGGGATTTTTTATAATTATTTTGGTATTTTATTTAAATATTTCTACTTAGGTGTGTGTTTTATTAAACCTATGTACACCTTCTTTCATCCTCTTACACTATAATTATATTTTTTGCCAATATGTACATACTCTAACCTCATATTTTTCCTTTATACAAATCACTCCCACATTTTCACCCTCACCCTCGTGAAAACAAAAAATTGATTTCTACTCATTGGTTACTTTTATTATACTATTTACTTGCATACCTTTTCCTCTTTCACCCAAAATATTTCAAGGAGGGACCATATCATATGATTCCAATATCTTTCCATATCCATAACTCCTCCATATTTTTATTATTATTTTTACTCATTATTCTAACACCATGTGCTCATTGAGCAAAAGTCCATGAATAGTCCATACACTAGTCCCACCATGTATATACTTCTTTATTCACCAATAATCCTCCTCTATGCATGGGTCAAGGGCAACTTGGATGCTTTGTATTATAATATGACAAAGGAGGGGCTCACTCTTGGATGCATTGTACAAATTCAACAAAGGAGGGGGCCACTAAAAGACTTTTGCAGGCATAAAAATTAGGCTTTTTAGTGAGAATTTTGGCACCTATCTCCACTCCGAATTTGGAGCGGTGGTCAAAAGAGAAAATGTAGCCCACGCTTTGAAAAATCACCTCAAATTTTTTCATGATTTTTGGAGCTACCAGTGGTGAGATATGATTTTTTGAGTGGACCCCAGTCTGCCCACTTTTCTCACAAGTAGCCCTTAGTCTTCTCTCACCCTTCCACACACCTACTCACTCTTACACATCCCTCCCTCTCCTTCCCTCACTCAAACCTGCAATTTCCATGGCTTCTCCCACCCTCTTCACCATTACTCTTCTCTCTCATCCCTATAGTTCTTTTATGAACCTCTACATACATACACCCTCTCCATGTCTCTCTCTATTGCTTCTATGTTACAATTTCATTTACCTCTCCTAAAAATATCTAAAATTCATCATCTTAACCATGATAACTTCTGCAAATTGAGGATTTTTTCATCAACAAATCCTCTTTTCATCGTGGTGGTCAACCGTGGCGGCGGCATAAAGAAGCGAAGAAGAAGAAGAAGACCAGCGGTCATTTTTTCCACAATCTACACAAGGGTGAGTTCAAGCTTCTTCAAAGCTTCACCATCTCAATGATTCTCTTTTAATTCACCCCTCTTTCTTCATCAAATCAACTCATCCTACCCATTCTAAATGTATCACTAACAATTCTAGTGATTATTACCACTAACAACTAACTTCTCTTGTAAAAATGCACCCACACTATCAACATATGGAGTAGGCAACCGCACAAGTAAACCAAATTCACTCACTCCCATGGAAGTTTCTCTCCTTTCACCACATCAATAATTCTCTTACTTGAGCCCACATCCATGTGACTCAAGAGAAAAGAGAGACCCCATTATCATTTAAAATTCATAAAAATTCATAATCCTTGATCTTTCCTAATAAAATTGATTAGGCTTAATCCTAATCAAGGCTTCTAAAACCTATAAATAGAACCCATTCCTCCTTGTAAAAGACATCACTATACCATTTCACACTAGATTGAGCGTACCACACGCCAGTTCTATCTTGGTTGTAAAGAGAGAGTAAGCTTTCTATACACCATCACCTTGGTGCATAGAAAAGCTTGAGCTAGTTTGAGTGAGTGCGAGTAGAAGATATTCTTCCTACCATTGTTGTATCTACCCCAACATCAATGAATTGGTAGTTTTGGGTGCAATTCATGTCCAAAGGCTCAGGCTTCTCCTCCAATTTGGCTTGGCAAACTCATTCAGCTTCATAAGGTGACTTGTTTCATTGAAGGTTGTTGTTTTGTTGCTTGTGATTCATTGGCTATTGTTTGGCTACCATTGTAAGAGGGTGGATGGTGAGAGGGCTCCCATAACCCTAAGACAATGTTCTAGTGATGCTATAACCAAATCTTGTCACTTGATTCCGCAAGCTCTAAGTTCCTTTTTGTGCAAAATATAAAGTTGAAGCTAAGTTGTACACCATCTCTCTCTCTCTCTCTCTCTCTCTCTCTCTCTCTCTCTCTCGTGTTTAAGTGTGTGAGAGTGCTCCATTGGTGTTAGGGTTAGTGTAAATTCCTTGCTTGTTTGTGGGTTGCTCTAACGATTCTCCTCTTTTGCGTCCTAGTTCGCTCTTAAACTAGGTGGTGCCCCTTGTGTAGTTGGGATTTGGCTGTGGGTTTGTTGTTTTGGTTTGTGCTGTGTTGCACCCCAGCCCCATTGAGCAGCACGGGAGCTTGGTGTGTCTAGAGGTTGCTCTTCTTGTTGCCGGCCCGGGACCGCCTCAATTTTGGTGCCCCCACTGAGGACCGATTGTGTGCTTAGTGTTGTTGTATTGCATGAATGCTTGAATTTCAGCATAATCAAGTAGATTTTATGAATCATGAAAACATGTATGACCGAGTTTAATTTCAAGGAAACAAAAAACGATCTAGAATATGGTTCGGATTATGCATAACATAAGAAACGAAAAAAACATTTTCACATAAAAGTCTAGAATTCATGTTGAAAGACCTTTCAAAACTTTGTGTAGTTAGTTGATGATTGTTTGGAACTAATCTTTGTGTGGTTCTAGCTTGAGAGACTATGACACGCTATACTTTTGATGATATCCCAATCTTCTTTGGAAATCCAGAAGAAGATATTGATGATTTTCTTGCTGATTTTAGAATGGTTTTTCATATCCTTGGTAAAAGGGATGACATTGAAAAAGGGGATTTTCTATTGCTATGCCTTAGAGGCAACGCTGAGAAATGGTTTTGGAGTATGTCTTCTCAGATTGAAGATGGATATACCCAAATTTCCAAATCTTTGAAGGCCAGATTGTCTAAAGTTCCAACAACGGAGAAAGCACGGGCTTCACTACGGAGACTTCAACAACATGGTGAAGACTACTATACTTATGAGGATATTTTTTCTCGTCAATGGGAAGGATGTGGATTTAGTTCTACATTTCCAGATTATGTAAAAATGGATCAATTTATTTCGGGTTTGTCTCCTTTCCTAAAGACTAAGGTTACTTGTAGTGGACCCTCTACCTTTGAAGAAGCGGTCACTATTGCCCGAAGGAAGTTTCACAAGTACTTCTACATTTAAAATGGTTTCCATCATGCTGGAAGAACCAACCATCATGAAAGTGTTTCTATCAAGGAGTCATCTCCTTTGCCATACTTGTCTCCTTCTACTCCGACAAATGTTAAAGAAGTTACTTACATGCCAACTGATTATTCAAGTGCTAAAGTGTGTGGCCAAGATTCAAATGTGGAATCTCTTTCTTCTACCTTTATCACAAGCATGCAAAAATCGACACAAGATATCTCAAATGGCATTGATGTTTCAATAATGGATACATCCAACCTTTTGGTGGAGGATCAATTTCTAGTCTGAGCAGACGAAGCTTTTGTGCAACATGACTCTATGGAGAATGAAGACCTTGAAGGTAACCTTGATCTTATGGAATGTTCTGAGAGTGTATCTTGTCTAAAAGAAGAGAGTGAAGAAGAAGATGAAATCATAGGTGGAGAGATCATAGACCACATTGATCATAAAGAGATGATTGTGTACATGGAATGCCAACTACAAAACAAAGTAGAAGAGTGTGAGTTGAATCCATGTGAGGATAATCTTGAAGAAGTGTTTGAGGATGTTGAAAAGCATTGGTATGACCCATGTATGTTAAGCATGGAGGAACCTATCATGCAAGAAGCCAAATGTTTCACAAAATCAAACAGTAATCCATCAACCTTTGAAGTGGTACGATGTGAGGAGTTACAACCTTGCCAAAGGGGGGTCTTAGAAGGGGATGAAGAACATGGGAGAGTAGTAAAAGATAAAATCATAAAAGGAAACTATCAGAAGGATATCATTCTCTCCAATGGTGTTTTAGTGGGTGGCTCTTCATTCATGGGACAATCTCTTAGCAAGGAAATCCAAGCTTTTGAAGCCCCAATCATCTTCATATTGGGTTTCACCTCTTCAAGGTCAACTTCTCCTCTCTTCACATGTACCTTTCATCGGGGACACCATACCTTCTTAAGCGGAAGAGGACATGAATACTTGGTGATAAACGGATGTTTCCAAATCTTCTTCAATTGGTTCTTTGGTGTATGGAGGTCGCACATTGTGATGCTTCTGGTCTTCATCATAGATGAAAAACTTGTTGATTGCTACATGTGGATATTTCATCAATCAGTACCAAAATCTATTCTCTTCCAATGTATTGGAAGCAATAGAAACCTTTGTCTATTATCTACTTATGTGGTAAACTATTTGCAATATCTTCCAATAGCAGCTGGAAGCATGGATCAAGCTTTCCTAAATCATGAAGTTCATAGAATTTTTTACTTGTTGATGAGCCTACCCAGGTTGAATGAATTTTATGAGCTACAGTTTAAGAATTTTCTCATACAAGCTCTTGAAGATCGTAGCAGATACATCAACTTTACACAGGAGGAAGAGCAACCAATCTTTTATATCACATTCATAGTGATAGATGCAATGATGGACAACAGTAAAATCTACAAGTTTCTTCAACCAAAATCAATAAGTGATTCCATACCATACATCTTGCTTTGGGAAAGATATTTCAAGATCTTTGATCCTGGGGGGTGCTTATGGAAACTTTCTCAATGGAGGAGGTTTACTCTCGTGAAAACAAAAAATTGATTTCTACTCATTGGTTACTTTTATTATATTATTTACTTGCATACCTTTTCCTCTTTCACCCAAAATAATTCAAGGAGGGACCATATCATATGATTCCAATATCTTTCCATATCCATAACTCCTCCATATTTTTATTATTATTTTTACTCATTATTCTAACACCATGTGCTCATTGAGCAAAAGTCCATGAATAGTCCATACACTAGTCCCACCATGTATATACTTCTTTATTCACCAATAATCCTCCTCCATGCATGGGTCAAGAGCAACTTGGATGATTTGTATTATAATATGGCAAAGGAGGGGATCACTCTTGGATGCATTGTACAAATTCAACAAAGGAGGGGGCCACTAAAAGACTTTTGCAGACATAAAAAACAGGCTTTTTGGTGAAACTTTTGGCACCTATCTCCACTCCGAATTTGGAGCGGTGGTCAAAAGAGAAAATGTAGCCCACGCTCTGAATAATCACCTCAAATTTTTTCATGATTTGTGGAGCTACCAGCGGTGAGCTATGATTTTTTGAGTGGACCCCAGTCTGCCCACTTTTCTCACAAGTAGCCCTTAGTCTTCTCTCACCCTTCCACACACCTACTCACTCTTACACATCCCTCCCTCTCCTTCCCTCACTCAAACCTGCAATTTCCATGGCTTCTTCCACCCTCTTCACCATTACCCTTCTCTCTCATCCCTATAGTTCTTTTATGAACCTCTCCATACATACACCCTCTCCATGTCTCTCTCTATTGCTTCTATGTTACAATTTCATTTACCTCTCCTAAAAATATCTAAAATTCAGCATCTTAACCATGATAACTTCTACAAATTGAGGATTTTTTCATCAACAAATCCTCTTTTCATCGTGGTGGTCAACCGTGGCGGCGGCATAAAGAAGCGAAGAAGAAGAAGAAGACCAGCGGTCATTTTTTCCACAATCTACACAAGGGTGAGTTCAAGCTTCTTCAAAGCTTCACCATCTCAATGATTCTCTTTTAATTCACCCCTCTTTCTTCATCAAATCAACTCATCCTACCCATTCTAAATGTATCACTAACAATTCTAGTGATTATTACCACTAACAACTAACTTCTCTTGTAAAAATGCACCCACACTATCAACATATGGAGTAGGCAACCGCACAAGTAAACCAAATTCACTCACTCCCATGGAAGTTTCTCTCCTTTCACCACATCAATAATTCTCTTACTTGAGCCCACATCCATGTGACTCAAGAGAAAAGAGAGACCCCATTATCATTTGAAATTCATAAAAATTCATAATCCTTGATCTTTCCTAATAAAATTGATTACGCTTAATCCTAATCAAGGCTTCTAAAACCTATAAATAGAACCCATTCCTCCTTGTAAAAGACATCACTATACCATTGCACACTAGATTGAGCGTACCACACGCCAGTTCTATCTTGGTTGTAAAGAGAGAGTAAGCTTTCTATACACCATCACCTTGGTGCATAGAAAAGCTTGAGCTAGTTTGAGTGAGTGCGAGTAGAAGATATTCTTCCTACCATTGTGGTATCTACCCCAACATCAATGAATTGGTAGTTTTGGGTGCAATTCATGTCCAAAGGCTCACGCTTCTCCTCCAATTTGGCTTGGCAAACTCATTCAGCTTCATAAGGTGACTTGTTTCATTGAAGGTTGTTGTTTTGTTGCTTGTGATTCATTGGCTATTGTTTGGATACCATTGTAAGAGAGTGGATGGTGAGAGGGCTCCCATAACCCTAAGACAATGTGCTAGTGATGCTATAACGAAATCTTGTCACTTGATTCCGCAAGCTCTAAGTTCCTTTTTGTGCAAAATATAAAGTTGAAGCTAAGTTGTACACCATCTCTCTCTCTCTCTCTCTCTCTCTCTCTCTCTCTCGTGTTTTAGTGTGTGAGAGTGTTCCATTGGTGTTAGGGTTAGTGTAAATTCCTTGCTTGTTTGTGGGTTGCTCTAACGATTCTCCTCTTTTGCGTCCTAGTTTTCTCTTAAACTAGGTGGTGCCCCTTGTGTAGTTGGGATTTGGCTGTGGGTTTGTTGTTTTGGTTTGTGCTGTGTTGCGCCCCAGCCCCATTGAGCAGCACGGGATCTTTGAAGGGTGTCTAGAGGTTGCTCTTCTTGTTGCCCGCCCCGGACCGCCTCACTACCCTGTAGCGGTCGGTACTCGGAGTTTGAGGGAGTTTGAGCTTTTTCACCAATCCATAATTGATGAAATTGTGAGTAGCACTGTCATCTACCAAGATGCACACCTTGTGCCCTTGCAGATATCCGTGCATACGTACTAACTCATGTGGTCCAAAGGTTTGTTGCCACATGGAAGCTGTGAGACAGCATTCATGCACCACCTCAGTGTGTGTTACTTCCACTGTGGAGAATTTTGAGGAAGACTCAAGAGGGAGTAGTTGCACCGTGTGCACTGCTTTTTCCTTCCCCTGAGCAGCAGATTTCCCCTTGGGACAATCCTTTTTGCCATGGCCTCTTCCTAAACATTGAAAACATAGCTTCTCTTTCTTGGCTTTATCAAAAGCCTCAGGAGAGAGAGGATCCCTGGACCCCTTGGGTTTTTTAGATGCATCTGAATTAGCAACAACGAGAAATTTTCTTTTATTGTGCCCATACTGAGTGCGTGTATTACCATGTATACTAGCAGGCACGTTACTATTATGTGTTTTCTTATCATCGGATCATCATGAATATGTGCTTTCATTATGGCTTCCTCAAGTGTTTTAGGGTCTTCGATCTTGACATACTTCTTAAGATCTGGAGTCAGACCTCGTATAAACCCTCGTACTTGTTGAAAGGTATCCAAGACTTCCAACTTGAGGATAACGTCCCGATAGTGAGAGATATATTCAAGGAGCGATGGATATTGGCGCATGGAACATGTGTCCCAAGCGGTCCAATTCCGATCGGCCTCGTTTGTAGGCAAAAATTCCTCGCTAAACATTGCTTCAAAGGCTGCCCAACTCTGTGGTATGATGTTCTTCTCCTTGAGAGACATCCACCATTTGTAGGCCTTGCCTTCCAGAGTTAAGCTCGTTTGCAGAGCTCTGACTGCATCCGGAGTAGGCCATAAGGAGTGAATTCCATCCCATTTACTGAGAAAGATGTTCATTTCATCCTCATTGCGGTCTCGGTCTTCACCCTTGAAAACTGGTGGTTTAAAGTTCTTTAACAAGTCATCCACCTCTTTGGTAGTGAGAGTATGCATTGTTTCATTAATTGGGCCTTGCCCTTGTGTTCCAACGTGCTCATGCATGTGGGTGTCAGCAGGACTCTTAGATTGCTCTTGCAGTAATTGAATGACTAATGTGGAAAGTTTAGTAACATTTTCATTTAAAGCTTTAAAATTTCCATCCATGACTGTCATGCGTGTCTGAAGTGCACGAAATTCTTGAATATCGAGCAATTCGTAAGTATATTCTCCTTCCGTAGCATTGCGGGTACTCTCCTTGAGAGGATCCGGCCGCGAGCGATCATTGGTAGGATCAGGAGTACTTTGCTCAAAATCAAATGTCATGTTGATATCCGAATCCATGGCTACATAGTGCAGTGAAAGAAGTACTCATAAAAAAATACCTGATGTTGATAGCATTTGCCAAGTATAGCTAACTCCACTTGTGCATCGTAGCACCGGACTGTCGAAAAAGGAAGATGACTTCGTAAAATCGCCCGTGGTTCACAAGACGACTGAAATCTTGTAGTGGAGATGGTCGAATTGTCACCGTTGTGAAGAAGCTTGATTATTGAAAGCTTTCTTAATCGGCAAACGATTATGTTGCATGAACTCCAATTGAAACTGTCGCAATTTGTAAAAATATGCAGAAATCTTGAATTTTCTGCAAGAACTGAGCGGAATCGTAAGCCCTCAGGCTCGAGGGAAAGCCGACACGGCTTGATTCTTGCACCGAGTACGGAGGTTGAGGTTTGTGAGTTGCCTTTGCTTGTGGAAAGGACCACCAAGAAGGTCCAAAGCTCAAAATTATGTGGTAATTGGCCTTGCCATGTGAAATAAGGCAAGTTTTTGAAGGAAAACGTCGCAGGTAGCGTGGAGCAGAGAACACGAGCAAGAAGGAGATTGTGTGCGGCTTGCTCAGGCACCTCTAGGCCACGAGCCCTTGGAAGCACAACCTCTTCACCAAGGCGCTCCTGCCAAGCCTCGGCGCACGCAATTCTGTGCACCACACACCCATGTCCAAAATGGAAAAAGTATCCAATTTAGGCAAGGCAACTTGCTAATTTTGGTAAACTCCCTAAAAAAGCCACGGTTCACACCTTAAAGCCCTATTTTTAGGAGCCAAAAGTGAGAACACCTAGAGAGAGAGTGGAAGAGAGACCTCCTAATCAACCTAAGCTCTGATACCAGTGTAAGAACTAGGGAAACTAGACTAAAGATCCTCCTCCCAACCTCCCCTTATATAGGCGGGCTCCTAGCCCCTTGCCCTAGACGGATCCCCTATCCACACTGTCTAGCCCGACCCTTGGCCGTAGTCCATGACCATCCTAGTTCTTAGGTTACAGGACCCTTGTCCTGACAAAACATGATGTAAGGTCTCTCACCCGATCACAAGAGCACCCTTGTACCACGAAATGAATACAATGGAATAAGTTACTATTTTTAGTAGTTTTTCAGATTCTGTCAGTGCCATGATGTTTAGAATGTTATAAAGCTTCAAAATGTGAATTAAAATAATTTTTGTGAAAAATTTCCAAAAATAGTAAGTTTTTGGTCACCCGACCCGTCCAGTTTTGATCGTCTCAAAAAATTGCACCCGTACCCCAAATTTGAAAAAAAATGCATTTTCGAAACTAGGGGGGGCTGCTATATATGGCAGGTACTCGGACCAGTACGCCTTAGTTAGAGCTTCGTATGGCAATTTACGGCATCAAAATCCGATTCGTATGACCCGTTTTAGCCTAGAACCAAATTTCCTAAAAATTGTCCGGGGAGGCACCGGGGGCCCGGGACTGTGTGGGAACAGGTCCCAGGCCACTCCAAATCAGCTTTAGCAGCTAGGGGGCGCCCTCTTGATTTGTGGGAGTCTTGGGAAAGCTGCCAAGCCTGCAACTCAGTCTCAGAACCAGTTAACCAAGCCAACCTGACACTTGGTGGGCAGAGAACTGGACTTGCCATGCTTAGTTGGAGAAGCTCCCAGATGCATTTAGCAACCCAGATCGATTTTCAGCCTGTAGGAGCCTATTTAAAGACCTGCATACACACACACACACACACACACTTATGATCACACACACACACACAGTGCACACACACACACACACACCCACACACATTGGGAAGGTGCTGCCGGATCACACACCTATTGAAGAAGAAGCAAGGAGGGAGGTGCTGCCGAATTTTCATCTCAAGAAGCTTGATTAGATCAAAAAATTGAGAAGATTACCAGCTCTTAATCACGGTAACGACACTTTAATTAATGCTATCTGTAAATTCCTTTCTCTACCATCAAAATTTCTCGTACATTATGCCTATTCCTAGTCGGAAATCTCTATGACTACTTTCTAAATTCTCCTTATTCATACTCTATTTTGTAAATCATCATTCCATAGCTGAATTATCAGTCATTCTTCACTCTCGATTAATGATTAGAGCATAATTATCAGAATCTTCTCTCTCTAGGTAGCATAGTAATTAATCGGTAAGCTAGTATTTGTGCAGATTGAAGAGAATCACTATTGTAATCACTCATTAACATTGTAGCTTAATTGAATTCATTTCTCTTATGCATTAAGACTTAATTAAGGAGAAATTAATCCGTCAATAAGTCTCTAAGAATTGGTTTTTCCTCACACCTATGCATAGGGTAAATCTGCATCATCTAATTGCTAGGAAATAGTTTAATCATACTTAATCCAATTCTCTGGTAATTCCAATAGTGAAATCCTAATTTTTCTTGATCATGTAAGCCGAGTAATTATCTTAGAGCCGGTTCCCATAGGATTATGTGCCATCCTTAATGATTGCTTTATGAAAGAAATCTAGACTCTCATATAGGAGGGATTAATTGATGTCACTAATATACCCTTTGGACTGTTATGATACTTGTGAACCTTAGCTCTTTCTCCAAGCTAATCATTTAAAGTAGTGAGAAATGGCCCCGGTTAAGAGGACGCGCTTCGGTGGTGCCCATGATCGCGAAACAGGGACGATCAATGTCAACGGAAAGGGGAAGGTTCCCATGGAGGAACAAATACCGGCCATCTCACGGGCCATCGATGAAGAAGTGGAAGAGGTAGATCATATTTTTATTCAAGTTGTTTAAATTAACATTGCATACGCTAGTTAGGAATGCTCATATCCCCAAACATGTTGGAGAAATCCGACGGAAACCTCGGCATTGAAATCATTATACATTAAGTTCTAAAGTAGGAAAGAAATGATTGATGGGTATGCTGTTTGCAAGAGGAAAGAATGTTTGCTAGGGAAAATTTAGCTCGACATGTTCATTTTATTTCCAATGTTGAATCAGTCCTGACCCCCCTACTGATCACAGGGGGCAGAGTTCCTCGTTAGGGCTCTTGAATCCACGACTTGCTTTTTATGCGGTGGATACCCACGACTTGCTTTCTATGCGGTGGGAACCCACGTCTTGCTTTCTATGCGGTGGGAGTGTCCATGACGTGCTTTCTATGCGGTGGACATACCTAGTTGTATGGGCAGCTAGGCGACAACGGGAGGAGTGAACTCTCGCTGGAGGGGGGATGTTGTACCTCCAGGACATTGGAATTCTTATGAATAAGTTTGAGTAGAATTTTTACTAGAATTCTGTCTTGGTGTTGTTTGCAATAGTGGTTGAAGGGCTGTTTTAACGAACCATGTGATTCGAAATTAAACAAGGAATATCTATGTTGAACAACCTTGTGGTAGTAATTAGGTCACACGAGGAAGTGTGAGTGTGGGGGTGGAAAGTGGGGGCTTGGCTCGGGTTGCCAAAGCCTACGAGATGGGTGGTCCCGATTGGTTGGGAACTCTCTGTCCCCATAGTGCTTACTCGATATTGGTATTACTCATTGCCCCTAGAGTGGCGAATCCTTGAGAGTACGTGCCTCTGAAACATAGGGAAAAAGGCACTCGGGGTCTCTCTCCTCTTGGAAGGTGGGTCTTAGGATCGCTAGATAGTTAAGTACGCTTCCCTTGCGAGGTGGAGCTAGATCTCGTTACTATTAGGCTCGAACTCGACTCACTTTGTGATGAGAGATCGTCCACTAGTTGAACCTTGAACCATTTTGTTTGCTTTCGCTATAGATCTAGTGGCCACCAGGTTTACCATCAGATCCGTTGTTTGATACGACGGGGTGGGGACCTCACACCTGGTATCAGAGCTAAGCCTAGGTTAGACTGGGAAAATAAAGTCGTATTGTTTGAACATTTAAAAGGAACTAAAAATATATAGGTAGTTGATCCGAATTCCTTGCATTGGTGTTGCAGGAAGACCCCGTGCTCGAATATCGGAAGTTCCAAGTGTTTGAGCTTATTTATGAGCAAGCTCGAAGATCCCTTGTTTATCAGTTCAGGCGAGATGTCATGGAGAGACTGTTGAAGGCTTATACGCCACACTCCACTCGCATTGACAAAGGATGGGAACTTGATTGGACATTTCCAGGAGGGGTTTACTACATCAATGCTCGGAAGCTAGGGTGCCTGGCTACCGACTTGAAGAAGATACGTTGGGGAGAAGAGTTGAGTGTGATAGAGATATTCTACTTGGTGCCCACACGATTGGACCAGACTGTTTCGGGCAACTCCAACAAAACCATCAACGACTGGCTCTTGGAGGAGGTCACCAATGTGATTCCAGCAAACCGAGTCAAAACCTTTGGATTACTGAAAGCGGAACTCCGACCCGATATCTTAGTTTATTATCCCCTCAAGAATGTGTATAAGAACTATTACACGAATGAAGTAGTGCATCATGTCAATACCATTTCCTAGGCGTATGTTATACGCAATCCATAAAGCCATGTAATAAGCGGTCATCAGTCATTCTAAACCTTGAGGAGTTTCGATTGTAATAAATTTCCATCAATAAAGTGCTTTTTGTCTCTGAATCTCTGTCTCTTGATAAAGTGGGATTTTGAATTTTATTAAAGTCTCGTGTCTATCTTGAAATTCAAGTAATGGTATCAAGAATTTCGTATAACCCATGTAGGTACCGCCTGTTGCTCTATACTCGGCAGCGCAAGAGAAGAAGCTTCTCCTCAAACAAGCCCAACCTCCGATCTTTAAGGGCGAGGGGGCAAATGTGGAGAGAGATGCGGAAGTATGGATGGAAGCCATGGACGATTACTTTGAAGCTGCGGGAACCCAACCCGTAAATCAGACCATGCTTGCGATGTTCCGCTTGACTGGCGATGCCAAGATATGGTGGAAGCAACATTGCAGAGACCTGAACATTAAAGGATCTTCCCAATCTTGGGAAGACATCAAAGCTGCGATAATGGGGCGTTATTTACCACCTGCCTATAGGACCTTGAGAATGAATGAATTCTTTTCACTTCGGCAGCTGAATTCAACGGTCGAAGAATACTATGCAAAGTTTGTCACTCTTCGGAGATATGCTCCTAAGACGACCTTGGAACAACAGGTGGCAAGGTTCTGTCAAGGACTAATCGATCCCTTGAACACTCGGCTGGAGGCTCTCAGGCCGTCAACTCTACAGGATGCCTTGTTGAGGGCTAAACCTCTAGCTCTCGAAGTACAAAAGGCTAATCAGAATAGGAGGAATCATTGGGGAAAGAGGGCTAGGAACACTGCTTGGGACAACAGACCAGCCAACCAAACCTATAACCAGCGCCCTATTGTGGCTACCACTACAACCATGGAGTTCCCTGATGTTCGATGCTATGGTTGCGGCGAGCAAGGACACTACAGATCCAATTGCCCCAAGAACATTCATGCAACCAACGCCAATGCCATACCCTTGAATACCCGTGGGCGTGGCCAAGCTAATGGAAGAGGAGGACGCGGAAGAATGAATAGAGGGCGAGGGCGTGGAGCTACCGCCAGAGTAAATGCCGCAGTAGTTCAACCAACTGTGGGTGATGAAGCAGTGGAGAGAGCAACCCTACATGCTGCAATTGACAATCTCAATGGTTGCGAGCAATACGCAGTCATTCATACGCCAGGATCTCTCAGAGGTGAACAAGTTAACTTCCTTATAGATTGTGGCAGTACTCTTTCATTTCTTTCACCCAGATGCATGAGAAAGCTTAAGCTAGATAAGTATCCGTCAAGCAAGCTAGTTGTCGAGTTAGCAAACGGCAAGGAGGTAGTATCTCAACACTCTGCAGGAAAAATTGACTTTGATTTAGGGGGACACCCAACTTCTGCCCAATTTCGAACCCTACCCTTAGGATTCTTTGATGGGATACTAGGGATGGACTGGCTAAAGCAAAATAGGGCCCACATACATTGTGCACAAGGGAATTTTACCTTTACAGATAACTTGGGTAATGAAGCCTTAATCCAAGGGGAAAATGGGAGACCTAGGGCTATTCTAGTTAAGGCTAGCAGACTCTTGAAGGGACTAAGAAAGGGTCAGCAAATATATGCAGTTAAACTCAACAAGGTGGACCAATCAGATACCTCACTTCGACCAAACTGGTTGAGGGAGTATGATGACGTATTCCCCGAAGACCTTGCGAATCTTCCACCACACAGAGAGGTAGATCATGAGATTGAGACTATCCCTGGGTGTGAACCTATCTCAAAAAGACCTTATAAAATGTCACTTCCGGAGGCCATCGAACTCAAAGAACAACTTAGGCAACTCATTGAGCAAGGATTCATTCGACCCAGTACTTCTCCTTGGGGTGCTCCAGTTCTTTTCCAGAAGAAGAAGGATGGGACCTTAAGGCTATGCATAGACTACCGTGGGCTGAATCAGGTAACTGTCAAGAACAAGTATCCAATTCCAAGGATTGACGAACTTTTGGACAGGCTCCACGGCGCCAAAATATTTACAAAGATTGATCTAAGGTCAGGATATTACCAAATCAGGATCAAGGAATCAGATATTCCGAAGACAGCTTTCAATACTAGGTATGGGTACTACGAATTCACACTAATGTCTTTTGGTCTAACAAATGCTCCTGCAAGCTTCAACCGACTTATGCAGGATATTTTCAGACCTTACCTCGATGAGTTTGTCTTGTTTTTCTTTGACGACATTCTGATCTATTCCAAAGACGAGGCAGATCACGAAGAACATGTTTGCAAAGTACTTGATCTTCTCCGAAAACACCAACTTTACGCTAAGGAGAGCAAGTGCACTTTTTGCTCACCAAAGGTCAACTATCTCGGATTTGTCATTTCGGCTGAAGGGATTTCAGTGGACCCAGACAAAGTCAAGGACATCGTTGATTGGCCTCAACCATCCACTGTTAGCGAAGTAAGGGGATTTCTTGGAATAACGGGATGGTACAAAATTTTTGTCAAGGATTATGCACGTATTGCTGCACCTTTGACGGAACTCCTGAAGAAAGGAATGAGGATCGATTGGAAGACCGAGCACGAGTCTAGTTTTGCTAAGCTGAAAGAATTCTTGGTCTCAGCTCCTATTTTAAAGCTTCCAGACTTCAGTAAAGAATTTGAAGTAGCGACAGATGCTAGTAAGTTTGCTCTAGGCGGAGTTCTTACTCAAGAAGGAAGACCGGTGGCGTATACTTCGCGAAAGCTGAGGGATCATGAGAAGAATTATCCCACTCATGATCTGGAACTTTTAGCAGTTATTCATGCACTGAAGTTATGGAGACATTATCTTCTTGGACGCAAGTTTCAGCTGGTTACAGACCACAAGAGTTTAAAGTGGATTTTTACTCAACCCATTCTCAATATGTGACAACGGCGATGGATAGAGCTATTACAGGAATATGACCTTGACATAAAGTATAGACCAGGGAAGGAAAACGCAGTTGCAGATGGTCTTAGCCGAAAATCATTTCTCGGAGCTATCTCTATTCCAAATAACCCTATCTGGGATAGAATCAAAGAAGCATCCCTCGAAGATCCAGAGTACCAACGTATGGCTTCATTAGTCCAACAGAATAAGATGCCTGAAGCTAAATATTACTCTCTTATGGGAGGATGTCTTTACTACAGACATAGACTCTGTGTACCCAGAGACCCAACTTTAAAGAAGGCCATTCTATATGAAGCACACGATAGCCCTACATCCGGACACCCAGGCTATGCTAAAACTCTTCACGCCGTCAGAAGGAGTTATTTCTGGTCTGGAATGAAAGGAGACATACTTCGCTATGTGAGGCAATGTCTTTCTTGTCAATGAATAAAGGCCGAAAGGATCAAATTACCAGGGCAACTTCAACCTCTTGACATACCCCAGATGAAGTGGGAATGCATCAGTATGGATTTTGTTACAGGGTTACCTTCTACAGGAGGGTATGATTCTGTTTTCGTGGTTGTTGACATGCTCACAAAAGTGGCTCATCTAATACCCGTAAAGACAACCTTTACTTCTTCAGATATTAGTCAGGTATTCATCAAGGATATTTTCAGGCTACATGGTCTACCCAAGCGTATTGTCAGCGATAGAGATGCCAAGTTTACATCAAAATTTTGGACCTCTCTTTTCCAATCTATCGGGTCACAATTAGCCTTCAGCACAGCATATCATCCGCAGACTGACGGGCAAACCGAAAGAGTTAATCAAGTCATCGAGGACATTCTCAGAGCCTATTGTTCGCAAGAACCAAAGAAGTGGTTACAATATCTACCTTTGGTAGAATATCCTTATAACTCTTCCGAACACAGAAGCATTGGAATGTCACCTTTCAAAGCTCTTTATGGACAGGACTGTTTAGCACCACTGAACTTTTCAGATCCAACCATCAGAGTAGAAGCCTCTAGAAAGATGTTAGAAGATATGGAAGCACAGACTAGAGCTATTCGCCAGGACATTCAGGCAGCTCAGGATAGACAGAAGCACTATGCAGATAAGAATCGTTCGGAAAGGAATTTCAAAGAAGGGGATAAAGTTTTTCTGCGAGTCCGACCAAAGAAAAGCAATTTGTCGCTAGGCAGATATAAGAAGCTTAGCCCAAGGTACTGTGGACCATTCGAGATCATTAAGGTTGTGAGTGACCAAGCCTACAAGCTAAAGTTACCTGCAAACTTGAAGGTTCATGATGTGTTCCACGTCAGCTTACTCAAACCCTATGTTCCTAACCCTGATCAATTTTTGGACTCAGATCAGATAGTCATGCCAGCACAAGGAGTTCTCGAACTCCAACCTGACTATGTACTTGAAACAAGAGAAAGGAAGTTACGCAATAGAACTATCACGGAGCATCTAGTAAAATGGAAGGATTACCCTGAAGAAGATGCAACTTGGGAGGACGAATCGACGCTCTTAAAAGATTACCCAAACTCATTCTTGAGATGAGGACATCTCAAATTCTTCACGTTGGGGAGGTTGTAAGGTCTCTAACCCGATCACAAGAGCACCCTTGTACCACGAAATGAATACAATGGAATAAGTTACTATTTTTAGCAGTTTTCCAGATTCTGTCAGTGCCATGATGTTTAGAATGTTATAAAGCTTCAAAATGTGAATTAAAATAATTTTTGTGAAAAATTTCCAAAAATAGTAAGTTTTTGGTCACCCGACCCGTCCAGTTTTGATCGTCTCGAAAAATTGCACCCGTACCCCAAATTTGAAAAAAAATGCATTTTCGAACCCAAGGGAGGCTGCTATATATGGCAGGTACTCGGACCAGTACGCCTTAGTTAGAGCTTCGTATGGCAATTTACGGCATCAAAATCCGATTCGTATGACCCGTTTTAGCCTAGAACCAAATTTCCTAAAAATTGTCCGGGGAGGCACCGGGGGCCCGGGACTGTGTGGGAACAGGTCCCAGGCCACTCCAAATCAGCTTTAGCAGCTAGGGGGTGCCCTCTTGCTTTGTGGGAGTCTTGGGAAAGCTGCCAAGCCTGCAACTCAGTCTCAGAACCAGTTAACCAAGCCAACCTGACACTTGGTGGGCAGAGAACTGGACTTGCCATGCTTAACTGGAGAAGCTCCCAGATGCATTCAGCAACCCAGATCAATTTTCAGCCTGTAGGAGCCTATTTAAAGACCTGCATACACACACACACACACACACTTATGATCACACACACACACAGTGCATACACACACACCCACACACATTGGGAAGGTGCTGTCGGATCACACACCTATTGAAGAAGAAGCAAGGAGGAGGTGCTGCCGAATTTTCATCTCAAGAAGCTCGATTAGATCAGAAAATTGAGAAGATTACCAGCTCTTAATCACGGTAACGACAGTTTAATTAATGCTATCTGTAAATTCCTTTCTCTACCATCAAAATTTCTCGTACATTATGCCTATTCCTAGTCGGAAATCTCTATGACTACTTTCTAAATTCTCCTTATTCATACTCTATTTTGTAAATCATCATTCCATAGCTGAATTATCAGCCATTCTTCACTCACGATTAATGATTAGAGCATAATTATCAGAATCTTCTCTCTCTAGGTAGCATAGTAATTAATCGGTAAGCTAGTATTTGTGCAGATTGAAGAGAATCACTAATGTAATCACTCATTAACATTGTAGCTTAAATGAATTCATTTCTCTTATGCATTAAGACGTAATTAAGGAGAAATTAATCCGTCAATAAGTCTCTAACAATTGGTTTTTCCTCACACCTATGCATAGGGTAAATCTGCATCATCTAATTGCTAGGAAATAGTTTAATCATACTTAATCCAATTCTCTGGTATTTCCAATAGTGAAATCCAATTTTTTCTTGATCATGTAAGCCGAGTAATTATCTTAGAGCCGGTTCCCATAGGATTATGTGCCATCCTTAATGATTGCTTTATGAAAGAAATCTAGACTCTCATATAGGAGGGATTAATTGATGTCACTAATCTACCCATTGGACTGTTATGATACTTGTGAACCTTAGCTCTTTCTCCAAGCTAATCATTTAAAGTAGTGAGAAATGGCCCCGGTTAAGAGGACGCGCTTCGGTGGTGCCCATGATCGCGAAGCAGGGACGATCAATGTCAACGGAAAGGGGAAGGTTCCCATGGAGGAACAAATACCGGCCATCTCACGGGCCATCGATGAAGAAGTGGAAGAGGTAGATCATATTTTTATTCAAGTTGTTTAAATTAACATTGCATACGCTAGTTAGGAATGCTCATATCCCCAAACATGTTGGAGAAATCCGACGGAAACCTCGGCATTGAAATCATTATACATTAAGTTCTAAAGTAGGAAAGAAATGATTGATGGGTATGCTGTTTGCAAGAGGAAAGAATGTTTGCTAGGGAAAATTTAGCTCGACATGTTCATTTTATTTCCAATGTTGAATCAGTCCTGACCCCCCTACTGATCACAGGGGGCAGAGTTCCTCGTTAGGGCTCTTGAATCCACGACTTGCTTTTTATGCGGTGGATACCCACGACTTGCTTTCTATGCGGTGGGAACCCACGTCTTGCTTTCTATGCGGTGGGAGTGTCCATGACGTGCTTTCTATGCGGTGGACATACCTAGTTGTATGGGCAGCTAGGCGACAACGGGAGGAGTGAACTCTCGCTGGAGGGGGGATGTTGTACCTCCAAAACATTGGAATTTTTATGAATAAGTTTGAGTAGAATTTTTACTAGAATTCTGTCTTGGTGTTGTTTGCAATAGTGGTTGAAGGGCTGTTTTAACGAACCATGTGATTCGAAATTAAACAAGGAATATCTATGTTGAACAACCTTGTGGTAGTAATTAGGTCACACGAGGAAGTGTGAGTGTGGGGGTGGAAAGTGGGGGTTTGGCTCGGGTTGCCAAAGCTTACGAGATGGGTGGTCTCGATTGGTCAGGAACTCTCTGTCCCCATAGTGCTTACTCGATATTGGTATTACTCATTGCCCCTAGAGTGGCGAATCCTCGAGAGTACGTGCCTCTGAAACATGGGGAAAAAGGCACTCGGGGTCTCTCTCCTCTTGGAAGGTGGGTCTTAGGATCTCTAGATAGTTAAGTACGCTTCCCCTGCGAGGTGGAGCTATATCTCCTTACTCTTAGGCTCGAACTCGACTCACTTTGTGATGAGAGATCGTCCGCTAGTTGAACCCTGAACCATTTTGTTTGCTTCCGCTATAGATCTAGTGGCCACCAGGTTTACCATCAGATCCGTTGTTTGATACGACGGGGTGGGGACCTCACACATGATCACAAATTTTTCGCAGGAGATATACAATCTTTATATGGGGATGCCGAGTGTGTCGCATTTGAAGAGAGTAAACCACACTCTCTAAATACTTTACCATCTTTCATAGGAGAACTTGAAACAAAATCGGAGGTTAAAATGGTACCTTCTCATTGGAAAGCCACACCTAAAATGATGGATACCAAGAGCTTGCATGAATTGATGTCTTCTCCTATACAATGCACACTTTACCTCTCAGAGCTACTAAAAATTAGACCGCGTCTATGGTGCCAAATGGGAAAACACCTGGAAAATATGGGGTTGAAAATCCCTTCACATGACCAACTTGTGGACAAAAACATGGATGAGACCTCGCCGAAGAAACCACAGACAAAGCCAGTACCAGTAAATAAGGTGGGTGACTACTGCGAAGGAGAAGAAGGAAACACCACCTTACCACTTGAGTACAAAGGAGTAAAGACAGTTGCTATATTAGATAGTGGGGCAGGAATTTCCATTGCAACCAAAGAAATATGGAAAAAATGGGGAAAGCCTGCTCTTACGAAAACTCGAATGAAACTGCAAGTAGCGGATGGATACATGGAGAAACCGCTTGGAATATTAGAACAAATTGTTGTATCCTCGTGTGGCATCGAGTATGAGCATACCTTTGCCATAATGAATTTTGACAAGAGCAGCAACTTTGATATCATATTGGGAAGACCATTCATGTGTCAGCTCAAAATGGTACAAGATTGGGGCTATGACTATATCTACTTGAGACACAAAGAGGTCACAACGAAAATCAGTGTCAAAGATCATAGTTATAGAGATGTAGTGTGAACCCCGGGGGAAGACTTAAACTCCACAACTGATTTGGAAAGCAAAGTGCATATTTGGATGTACGGAGCTCCTGAGAGTGGAAGTCTTAGAAAGCAAGATTGCATCCTAGAGCGTTTATTAGAAGATGAGGCATATGTACCAGAACCTTTTCCAGAGGAGTTATTGAACCCTTTGGATGGGATCAAATACTGTCCATCTTGATGTGTGTGTGAATGAGGTGACCCTGAATAAATTTTGCGATGAATATGGGTATGATATAACTCCCTTATTTATGATAAAGGTGTTGAAGTAAGCTAATGATGTTTGTGAGTGTGGAAGCAAAAAAAGTGAAACAGATATCTATGTCATGGAGCATGATGCCAAAGTGCAAACAAAGGAAGCAGAGCAACCACAAGAATATGTCATTATTGACATACCTGAATACTCGACAAAAGTTGTTTCAAAGAAATCGACTACAGAAGAAGCGCAAACGAAAGTAGATGAAGGAAAAAAGTTTCCAAGTTCAACGTTAAATGTTCAAAAAATGCAAGATCAAAAGAAGAACAGGGACAAAGGAGAAGATGGACTATCTCCTACGATGATCAAATTCAGCATATGCGGAGAAACAGGACTCAAAATCAGATGTTCAGTTGCGATAGATCCAGAAGCAACAAAGAATCTAATGACTTATGGAACATGGATCATGATGGGAAAGCCACCAATCAATGAGCTAGAAGAAACAGTTTACACAAGTTCAAAAATGCCGATTCCTAGCTTCGGAGTGGCAGAAGCCATACTCAAATTGAGTACCGGGGAATATAAAGAGACTTTTCACATAATTGACTCCCATCACATCAAGGAGAGTCTGATCCTGGCAAAAAGCTGGAGGAACATCTTCTTTCAACCACAAGGAAAATTTTCAGCAACAACACCATCAAAAACCCCAAAAGCACCTCAAGTCAATGCAAAAAAGGAGCAACCAACCATCATGGAAAAGGTAAAGCAAAGCTAAACATTGAAGTATATGAACCTCGCCAGACGACTTTACCTTCAACGAGCTTCCATCAAATTTCCCACGAAGCCTCTACATCAAGAGCCAAACTATCAACAATGCAATGGAAACCGAAACAAAAAGTCTATCAACCAAAGTTTCCATCACATCAAGGAAGAAGCCGAAGAGAATCAACCAAGTGCTAGTATCCAAAAAGCACATCCAAGTCAAAGACCCAGTTTGGATACATGAAGCACAAGTTAAGTCTCAACAACACAAGGTGACAAGGTGGGTAGCATAAAATGAGTCAATCACTGCTCAAGGTTATTTTCAAGGAAACATTATTGTGTGGGCCAAAAAGCCTAAAGTAACAGCCTGGATGTACTCACCTCAAGAAAGAAGTTCTACAAAGAGCAAGACAAGCTATAAACACAAGACAAACAACTCAATCAGGAGAAAGAACTACCACAAAAGGTAAAAGCAAAAATCAAAGCAGCAAGGAATGCGACAAGTTTGGGTACTGAAGTCAGACCTCGGCCAAGCGACCCAAGACAAACATGTGAAGCAACGAATGATTCCAGTCAAGCTACTAGAAGCACAAGGATTTTATGAAGGTAACACACAAATATGGTTACCAAAAATTTGTTACCATATACATGTGGTAGTGATGTGTGTGAACACACTAGGACCGCCGGGGCATTTTTTCCCTCTTTAGGAGGTTTTTTCCCCCGTGCATTGTATATACGCCCATCACTCTAAGGCTATCTATCTTTCCATTGCACACTAAGTAACACACTCTCTAGTGTGTGCCTTGAGCTTCCTTCGTCTTCTCCAAGCTGTGTGTGTTTCTCTGCAACCCTAATTCCAACAATTGATATCAGAGCAGGTCACGTCCTCCCGGGCTTAGTCGCCAGCTGCTCCAGCACATGCCTGCTCACTTTCTCCGATTTCAGTGAGCTTTGGCAAGCGTTTGTAGGTCGACAAAAATTTTGGGTGAACTCGTAGAGCTTTGTCTGCTCAGAATTTTGATTTGGGCTCATTTCGGCCTCCGTTTCCACTACAGGCAGTACTGCACAGGCTATTTCGTCATTTTGTGCAGAATTTCTGTCAGTGCCATTTTCTGCATAACAGGTGCCTTATAGTCTTCTACGATTTGTGCTATATAGCACAGGTTGTTCCTGCTCCATTTCTCCTATTTTCGGGCAGTTTTCACATCAGGTGCAGTATTTACCATGGCTGACAACAACAACACAGATGTGTTCAAGATGTTTGTTGCTGAGGACAGGTTGGATGGGGACAACTACCCTATGTGGGCTTATATGATGCAACATGTTCTTGTGTCAAAGGGTGTCTGGAACATTGTGCAGGGCATTGATGTACGTCATGGTTCTGAGGATGTAGGCGATGTTGAGGATGTTGCAGGTCTTGCTGCAAGGATTGCAGCTGTTAGAGTTGTTTTGCCTACTGCAGAACAAGCTCGTTGGGATGTTAAGGATGCGCAGGCTCATGCATTGATTGTGTTGTCTGTGAAGCGCACCATTGTTCCTCACATCCGTTCAGCAAAATCTGCAAAACAGGCTTGGGATATTTTAGCAGGTCTTTATGCAAGCCGCAATGAGGCTAAAATTGCGTTGCTGCGTTGTCGAGAAATTTGCGATCTTGCCAGGAAAGCACCGGGCTTATGGCTGTGAGAGTTTGTGAGAGAACTCAACAAAAACTATATGAAGGAGTTAAACCATAGATGCCATGAAGACTAGGGTTTGGAAAGAAGTGCAATCAAAGAAGACTCACTCTTTCTCTCTTGCAATCACACACACAAAGAAAGAACGCAAACGAGAATGTCAAAACAATTCGAAGATGAAAACATCAAGGCTATGGTCATATCGTATCATGGGTAATATGAAAGGGTTAATGGATGAGTTAATGGCATTCAATCTTGGCTGACCAAATAGGCTACGAATTGTTCTTTGGAATTGTAGTTTTGTGCTTATCATAATATATATATTTTGTCTAGTGATTGGGATTAATTGTGTGTACAAATCCTCTTGGTTCATAGCAAGATAACTACGCTTACATCAAAAGAAAAATTATAGTCTATGAGAGGTAGTATGATGGGATCCGGTGATAGAAGTATTTCATTGAGCCTTTCAGGGCCGAAGAGAAACACTATACGTTGTTGAAAGTGTATTTTACGGCTAATCCATACGTTAATTCTAATAGATCGTACAGAGTGAAAGAAATAGAAATGATCATCATGTGGGTTATTCATCTAGGATAGTATGTGAGAAATGTAGATATGAGAGAAGTGAAGAGATGAGAAGTTTCCCTCCTAAGCCCTATTCTTGCCTGTAGGCAATAAGGATACTGCGGGGAGAGATGTACCTGTAGCAAGAGAACCTAGAGAGGGTGAATTACTAAGAATGAGAGAGATAGGTTTGGTTAAGGAGATGAGATTAGATACATATATATATATATATATATATATGTTGGATTAGAGATGAAAATGAAAACAACAAGAAATCAAGAAAACATCAATGTAGAACACATCTTACTTGAAACCCTTCGGCACCATTATTGATGGGAGAGAGAAGAAGAGTGGATAATTCCACTTTGATTGATACACCAAGTGCAACACCTTCTTTGATTAGAGTTGATCTTCCAAGGATAGCGCACAAGAATGGCTAGTCTTCCTCTAGGAGAAAGTGTAGTCTTGGGCTTATGTTAATGGGGCTAAGTACAATTAGGCATTACTACTCACTCCCTCAAGAATTCCTCTCCTCAATGGCTTGAATGCTTGAGTTACTTCCAAGGAAGAAGAGGTCCCCTTTTATAGGTGAAGGGAACCCCCAAGGGTTTACACAAGAAGAGAGGAGCCAGTGTGAACAGGAATTGGAAAAGTTGGAAATGAGCTGCCCCTGCATGATGTGGGCAGACTAGGGTCCAGTATTTTGATCATATCTCCTCAACCGTGGCTCCAAATAAAAACGTAAAAATATGAGCAAAAACTTCAGCTCATTAGCTACGATTTTCATTTTAAAATCATTTTCCAATTCGAATTGGAACCTTGTGTAAAAAATTCATCAAAATAGGGTCCATTTATGGCAGCAAAAGTCTTCATGTGGTCTCCTTAGCCTAGACTTTCATTTAATTCCAAAGGACACCTCATGCCATATGAAAGCATGACATTGCTCCTTGACAAATTTTTGTAATCATGCTTGCAATAATGCATTAAAATAAGTGTATCTTTGAAATCATGCCACCTAGTGTCCCACTAGGATTTGATTCTCTCCTAGTAGCTATTTAAAAAGAAATATAAGAAAAGTATAAAAAATACATAGAATATATATATATTGGAGTTTACCCTAGATATAGGATCTAGCTAGGGTGTGAGATGATAATGAAATAGTAGAAATAAAGAATCAATGCTTTTTGCCCCAAGTTAAAGAGACGGAGCTATTGATGCTTTTCCCATAGTATTTTCTGATGGTAAAGTAAGGATATGTTACCCTTGAGAAAAATAATAGGATGAGATAGAAGGCTTATTATTATACTTAAATATGCATATGTACATTATAGGAAAGATAATTATGGATCTAAAAAATTACAAGATAACTCTTGTAGGATGTGTTCCCACTATGTACGTGTCACAGCACGACAGCGTAAAGAGCTGGAGTCGAAGATTATGCATGAGGAAGATGATATGGACACTTTCCTTGCTAGTGTCAAGGATATCCATGAGCAACTTATTTCTGCAGGTGAAGTCATTTCAGACAGTTCCCTTGTGCAGACTGTTCTTGATGCCTTACCAGATTCCTACCAGACTTTTGCTAGTACTTGGAGACTTATGACCCAAGGAAATCCAGAAGTTGTCAAGTTTGATGCATTATGCACATTGCTGTTGCAAGAGTCACTGCACAGAAAAAAAGGACTAGACAACGTGCAGTTGAACAGGCTTTTATTGCTTCTCAAAGAAAGGGTGGTAACAGTAATGCAGCCACTTCTTATGGTTCTGCTGCGAGTGGCAAAAATTATGTTCCTAATGCTTCTGCTGGCAGCACTTCGTCTGGCAATTCTGGTGATAAGGGAAAAAAGAAGATGCGTTGCCATTATTGTAAAGCCAATGATCACTTGATCAAGTCGTGTCCTATGTTGAAGGCCAAAGAGGCTAAGAAGAAAGAGGGTGGTTCCGCTGCACATGCTGGTTCCACTACAAATGCAGCCATTGTTGAGTCTTCTATGAAAGGAGACTGTGTTGCTGATGTTGATGCAGAATGGGCTTTTAGCGCAGAGTGCACTTACAATCCTATTGTCCATGATACATGCTTGTCAGTTGCTGCAGATTCACATGTGTGGTATTTCGACAGTGGTGCTACAAAGCACATTACCTGACATCGTGAATTGTTTACCTCTCTCGAGTCTGTCCCTCATGGGAATTCAGCCACTTGTGCCAGCAACGCCTCTTATCCAGTTCACGGAGTTGGAAAGATTGTGCTCACTGCTGCTAATGGCAGTTCCTTCACACTTGTTGATGCACTTTATGTACCTGGGATCAAGAAGAATCTCTTGTCTGTGTCCGCACTTGCTAGACTTGGACTTGTAGTCAAATTTGTGGATGACAGATGTACAGTTCATGATCTCAGTTTTGGTGATGAAATTGTTGCATCTGGGCTTTTGTGCCGTGGGCTGTATAAGCTCACTTTGTATGACAAGTGTGGACAAAATTTTACAAATGCTGTTGCAGATTCAAGGGCTATTTCAGATGCAAAACATTGGCATGCACGTTTTGGTCATCTGAATTTTGCCAGTTTGTTGTGTTTGCAGAAATCTGATATGGTTGCTTCTTTGCCGCCTCTTGAAGCACCTGTCAAACATGTTTGTGAAGGCTGTATTTTGGGTAAGATGCAACGTTCTAAGTTTCCAAAGGATGGTTCAGTTCGGGCCACATGCAGGTTGCAACTTGTGCATAGTGATGTTTGTGGGCCCATGCAAACTCCATCCTTGGGCAGTTACCTGTACTTCGTGACTTTCATTGATGATTACTCCAGGCATGCATGGGTATTTCCGCTTAAAGCGAAGTCTGAAGTTTTTATGTGCTTCAAACATTTTTTGGCTATGGCTGAAAATGTCTCGAAATGTACTATGGGCACCCTCCGTTCCGATCGAGGGGGGGAGTATATGTCTCATGAATTTAATGCATTTATGGCTAGTCGTGGGATAAAACACCAATGTACAGTGCCTTATACACCTCAGCAAAATGGTGTTGCTGAGAGGAAAAATAGGTCACTAACGGAAATGGCACAATGTATGGTCAAAAGTCAAGCTTTACCGCATTCTTTTTGCCTTGAGGCCATCATGTGTGCCACTTATTGTACTTAACAGGTGTCCTACCAAAGCTTTGCAGTCTATTACTCCATATGAAGCATGGCATGATAGAAAGCCTTCTATTGAGCACATGCGTGTTTTGGGCTGTTTGGCATATGCTTTGGTGCCACAAGTGCAGCGTAGAAAATTGGATGATAAGGCTGTCAAATGTATTTTTGTTGGTTATAGTGCTGAAAGCAAAGGTTACAGGTTGTATCATCCGCAAACAAAACGTATTTTGGTTTCTCGGGATGTAGTGTTTGTGGAAGATTCTGTTCAGCCCTTGCTGTCATGTACTAGAGACAGTAATGTAAGCTCACAGGACATTTATGACACTTTGTTGCCTCTTTTCAGTGGTGGAAATACGAATGTAAGTTCCAATGAGGCAAATGTACAGCCTATGGGGGTTTTTGAAAATGTTACAGATCAGCCTATTACTGATGCAGATGTACATGATGTACTTGATGAGGAAAGGGCTGAAAATGAGCAGGCTAGAGGTATGCCAAAAAGGCTGGTGCACACTTTGCGTGACAGTAAATTGGATGCACCTTTGTCTAGTCGTACTCGTTCAGGCTCTCGCCATGCATCTTATGCATTAGATTGTTATGCTTTGGCTGTGTCTAGCTTACATGATGTTGAGGAGCCTCTGTCTTTTGATGAAGCACAGAATTCAGAAAATTGGATGGCTGCCATGCAATCAAAATATGATGCACTTATAGAAAACGACACATGGACTTTATGTGATTTGCCTCCTGGCAAAAAGGCCATTGGTACGAAGTGGGTTTACAAGTTGAAACGCAAGCCGGATGGTGAGATCGATCGCCATAAGGCTCGACTTGTTGCAAAGGGTTATGCACAACAAAAAGGCATTGATTATGAAAAAACTTTTGCTCCCACTTGTCGTATGACTACTGTGCGTTTTCTATGTGCATTGGCAGCTCATTTTGGTTGGGATGTACATCAATCAGACATTGTTACTGCTTTCTTGAATGGTGACATATTTGAGGAAGTTTATGTAACGCAGCCTCGCGGTTTTGTCATAAAAGGACAAGAGGACAAAGTGTGCAAATGTAACAAGGCTTTGTATGGGTTGAAGCAATCTCTTCATGCTTGGTATGAGAAAGCTGACACTCATTTGGTCAAACAAGGCTTCCGTAACAGTCCAACAGAAAGCACATTGTATGTAAAGCGTGAGGGTGATGTATTTTTCATCGTGGTTCTTTATGTTGATGATTTGCTGATCACTAGACCAAATGAGAGACATATTGCTGAATTTAAGGCTGATTTGAATGCTACTTTCAAGATGAAAGATTTGGGGCTGTTGCATCATTATTTGGGCATACAGTTTAAGCAGTGTGATGGTGGTATTGCTTTTGTGTCAGAAAAGTTACATAGATACATTGCTATGTAAGTTTGGACTTGAGGATTGCAAACCTATTGCCACTCCCATGGAAACAGGTTTGAAGTTCAGTCTACATGATGCTGCCGATCCTACTGATGTAACTCTTTACCAAACTGTTGTTGGGTGCTTCATTTATGTATGCAACATGAGGCCGGATATTCAGTTTGCAGTCTCACAGGTCAGCAGAGAAATCTGGGTTGAATCAATCTCCTGGTGCTTGTTTGTATGGGTTGAATCAATCTCCTGGTGCTTGGTATGAGAAATCTGACACTCATTTGGTTAAACGAGGCTTTCGTAATAGTCCAACAGAAAGCACATTGTATGTAAAGCGTGAGGGTGATGTACTTCTCATTGTGGTTCTTTAGGTTGATGATTTGCTGATCACTGGACCAAATGAGAGACATATTTCTAAATTTAAGGCTGATTTGAATGCTACTTTCAAGATGAAAGATTTGGGGTTGTTCCATGATTACTTGGGTATACAGTTTAAGCAGTGTGATGGTGGTATTGCCTTGTGTCAGAAAAGTTACATAGAGACATTGCTATGTAAGTTTGGACTTGAGGATTGCAAACCTATTGCCACTCCCATGGAAACAGGTTTGAAGTTGAGTCTACATGATGCTGGCGATCCTGCTGATGTCACTCTTTACCAAACTGCTGTTGGCTGCCTCATTTATGTATGCAACACGAGGCCGGATATTTAGTTTGCAGTCTCACAGGTCAGCAGATTTATGCATAGCCCAGGGTCTAAGCATTGGCAGGCTGTCAAGAGTATTTTCCACTACCTTAGTGGCACTTTACATCTTGGCTTGTTTTATCCCAAGGGGGGATCATTGCCACTTGCCTTACATGCTTTTTCGGATTCAGATTGGGCTGGTTGTTTTGACACGCGAGTGTCCACATCAGGTTTTTGTTTCATGCTTGGAAGTTCATGTATATCATGGTTTTGCAAGAAGCAACCTACTGTGGCTACTTCGAGTTGTGAGGCTGAGAACAGGGCAGTCTTCACAGCTACGGTTGAGTGTGTATGGCTCAGACGCCTTATGGATAATTTGGGTGTTGGACAGGACACTGCCAACACTATCTACACTGACAGTCAGAGCGCATTGGCAGTTGCGAGGAACCCAGTTTTTCATGCTCTCACAAAGCACATTGAGGTGAATTACCACTATGTCAGGGAGAGGCTCTCAGCAGGAGAGATCAGCTTGGCTTATGTGCCAACACAGGACAACCTTGCAGATCTTTTCACAAAGGCATTGTCTCGTGAGAAGCTTGAAGATTTCCGCAAAGCTTTGGGCTTACTCCCCTTTGTGGACTGATCTTGTCCTCAGGGCATGGCACTTCCCTTTACTCATGTGCCAGCTCTCGTTCACCGCATCACTCCAGGGGGGATTTGTTACCATATACATGTGGTAGTGATGTGTGTGAACACACTAGGACCGCCGGGGGATTTTTTCCCTCTTTAGGAGGTTTTTTTCCCCGTGCATTGTATATACGCCCATCACTCTAGGGCTATATATCTTTCCATTGCACACTAAGTAACACACTCTCTAGTGTGTGCCTTGAGCTTCCTTCGTCTTCTCCAAGATGTGTGTGTTTCTCTGCAACCCTAATTCCAAGAAAATTGTAGCGCAACCTGGAACAACAAAGCTCAATCAAGAAGCACAAGGATCCACCCAAAGGCACACAATCAATAGGAAGAGCCAACAACAAGTCACCATTAAGGGTGCTACAACCTCGAGATGGATACCTTGTCATCAATTACAAAAGCAAGGCTTCTACAAAGGAAATCATCAGATCTGGCTACCGAAGCCTAGTGTCCATCAAATTATAGAAGAAGGTAAGCCAAAGATGGTCCACAAGGACCAAAAACAAGATGGGTTCCAAAATTGCTCGTGGAAACTCAAACACAAAGAACCCACACACAGATTCAATCGCTTCTCATGGGTGATAAAGCAAAGACTCCATCAGTCTCTACAATAGCTGAAGGACTTGTTCCACAAAGCAATGTGAACATACAAAAAGCAAGTCAAGAGGATCCCAAATATGCCAACCTACTCGATAAAATGGTGGCATCCAAAGACCAACACAATGGAAGAGGCCTAAATTTCCAGAACTTATGGAAGTGGGTTTCTGGCATTAAAAATACATGGCATAAAAGTTAGAGTTGGGTAGCTAAGCCACTAAATGAACGAGGCTTTAGTCCCAAACCTTCATGTAATATTCTCTATGGTCTAAGCGTCTTAGTTATTCTAGGTACTGCTCAAGCTGAAAGATTTGAGCATAATTAGGTTGTGTCGCTCATGTTGGTAGTACAGGTGAGCATAAGAGTCGAAGTCATTGTAGTATAGTGGTAAGTGAAGGAGGAGATCCAAAATACACTCACACACTTAGCACAGTGAGGAATGAGTGGACAAGCTTCTATATCAAAAACCTTTCTTGGAAACGTGGAGGCTAATGAGACGTCCTTTGATGTCACATGTGCTACATTTGTTCCTTGAAGCACCCATCAACTCCATCTCTTACACTACGTGCTTTTGTTTGACAAATTTCTTGTATGCATATAGAGTGTCCCATAATTGGTACTTGCATTAGACACGCTTCCTTTGTTTCTCCCAAGCACTCACCTTGCATGACAGGTACTTCAAGTCCAAATGCTCAACTCCAATAAGAGCGTATACCAAAGGCACTTTTTTCCCACCGCGTTTTTTCCCTTTGGTCATCAAGGTTTTAGACCCTAATCTAGAATCACATCATCTTCTTGTATATATTCCTTTTAACATCAGTAATAAAGAAATGGCTACCCAAATCAATCAACAACGACTTGGAGCAAACACAACAGGTCTCCATATTCTTATCAAGAGCATCATTTATATTCAAGGGTGACAATAAAGCTCCATCAAACAATGGCAAGTCAAAGAATGGCCTACAACAACAAGCAATGAAAAATTCAGCAAGCGATCTATCCACAACAATCAAAAGTAGCTCACACAATGCTTCAACTTTGGTGACCTATTGAAGACAACTCAAATTGTTGTGGACATGGAAAGCAAATACATCATAAAGTCCACGCCCCAAAGAGGATTAGTTCTACGATCAGACACATCAACGTCCATCTTTATGGTGGCTAAGATTGGCAACAAAGAGGTGAATGCAAAACAAGAAAAAAAGTTGCCTAAAAAATCAAAGATCAAATCAAGTATCAACAACATGGCAGAAATGCATCACTCTAAGAAGGGGGGAGCGTCATCAATGACAAAGCACTTCCCAAGCTGAAGACCCCAACCTTCAAGACAAACCTGGCTGAAGACCAACCTTCAAGACAAAGCTGAAGACAATCCTATGACAAGACTGCACAAGGTCCTGTCAAGGGACGAGACAAATTAGGAAGGGGGAATGTTTGAGGATACATCAAACGGGCACCCAATTGGTCGAACATGTAGCCGGACACCACATTTGTACTCTATTAGTTTTTCGAGCTAGTGTAGTAATACTCTGCGTAAATCCTAATTTCAGAGTAGCAATCAATCCCTTGAGTTGTAAAGTTGTAATGATATTTGTAAAGATCTGTGTGAGCCGACCACTGGCCATCACTGGCCATTTAGAATTTCCTAGGTATAAAGGTCAATAACCTTAATGTGGAAGAAGTCTTATCTTTAGAAGAAGTGGGAGCTCAAAAAACGTACACTCAAGCCACGAGCTACTCCAATTTGTAGTCGATGCAACTAATGAATGGGTAATCAATTTTCAAATCCAAAAGTTTCATTGTGTTCCTCTCTCTTTTCTCTTTAATTTAAGTGTAAGCATTGTCAATTTTGCTGTGGTTTGTGACTACACGTTTGTGAGTTATAATTACAAATTTGAGTGCTTAAATCGCTGTTTTTAGTGTTTTGACCATAGGAGAGTGTTCTTAAACCATAGGGCGACAGTTCTGGATAGTTCTGTTGTTGTTTTTAAGACCTTTTTCATGATGTATTGTGATTTTGGTACCTTTTTGGATTGCAACCAAACTTTTTAGGATAGTGTCCCTAGGTGTCCTAGACCTCCTCTAAAGTTTCATTGCATTTGGAGTCCGTTCGAGTGCCGAAATGGCGTGATGACCTAGAGCTATGAGAAAGGCATAAACAGATTTTCCTGATCATTGAGTGTTGGTTTGCTTGTAGAGTTGTTATGTTTGTTTGTTAAGGTTCACTTCTTGAGATTGACAATCTCCGACCAATTGGGCACCCGTTTGATTTGTCCTCAAACAAAAGAAAAAAGAAAAAACTTGAGTTGGTTCATTCTGATGTTTGGGGTTCTACAAGTACACCATCACTTGGTGGCTCATTGCACTATGTAACATTCATACATGATGCAACTAGAGAAACATAGATTTATGTCATGAAGAATAAGTCCGATGTGTTTCCCATATTTCAAAGGTGGAAATCCTTTGTGGAGAATGAAGCAGGTACAAAGGCTAAATGCCTCAGATCCGATAATGGAGGCGAATATTGTAGCCAAGCTTTTGAAAGCTTTTGTGCTAGCAATGGCATTCCGAGGCAAAGGACAACCCCAAGGACACCTCAACAAAATGGGATTTTTGGAAAAGATGAACAAGAAAATCATGGAACGAGCACGAAGCATGTGGCTACATGCAAGATTATCGCTTGAGCTTTGGGTGGACGCAGTAAGTACATCTGTGTATTTGATCAACCAGTCACCCTTAACGGCATAGGATGGGGGAGTTCTAGGCATGGACAAGTAAACCAGTGAATTATGCATTTCTCAAAGTGTCTGGGTGTGAGGCTTTCATGCACATAGATAGAAGCCTAAGGTCAAAGCTAGATGCAAAGTCCAAAAATTGTTTCTTCATTGGCTATGGAGAAGGTGACTTTGGGTATCGCCCTATAAAATCCTGAAGATGGTAAAATTTTATAAGTAGGGATGTAATTTTCAACGAACAAAATATGTACAAAGATTACTTGAAAAGAAAACACACAAAAGAAACAGGTGATGAGTACGTGGAGCCGAGGACAGTGAAGACTCAAGGAGTGCAAATGGTTATAACATGCAACATTGTCAACCAGATAAGGGGCCTCAACCTATTCTCCGAATATCCACAAGAGAAATTAGACCTCCAGAGAGGTTTGTTCCTTCCTTCAACCATCTCTTGATCTTAGATTCTAGAGAGTCAGAATCATAGGAAGAAGCTATGCATCAGCAATCTAAGGAAGAATGGATGAAGAGCATGCAAGTGGAGATGGACTCACTACATAGCAACCAAACATGGAGTTGGTTGAGTTGCCTAATGGTAAGCAGGCAGAAAAGGTATCATCTCACTTTCTACCACGGAAGAAAAGTATGTAGCAATGAAGGAGGCAAGCAAAGAAATTTTGTGGCTTCACAGATCTTTAGAAGAACTTGGATTTAAATAAGACAATTGTGTCTTGTACAGTGATAGCCAAAGTGCTATCCATCTTGAAAAGAACTCTGACTTTCATTCAAGTACAAAGCACATTGAGGTGAGATATCACTTCATACGCACTCTTTTGGAACAGGGACAACTAAAGCTAGGAAAGGTGCATACAAGTGAAAATCCTGCAGACATGTTTACAAAGGTGGTCAACAAGGAGAAGTTGAGCTTTTTATCATCTTCAATCGGCATTCAGAATAAGAAGGCAGGATGGAAAGCAGTCACAGGTTTGGTTTGTACTTGGAGATCAGTCTCCAAGTGGGAGATTGTTAAGTATGGAGCCTGATTTATCCCTTGTATTTTTTGTGTTAAAAATGCACATTTGTAAGGTCCCCATTATGAGGAAAATCCATCGTGCGTGAAGGAAAATCACTCACCAAAAACCGTCGAAATATTTTTTTTGTCCAAATATTATGGCCAGGACACCAATTGGAAAGTGGTCGAAAAATGACCGGTTGTTTGTCCGGTTGGCCGGTGACCGGTAGTCAATGGCCAGTGGCCGAATTCAATGGCCAATGGCCAATTTCAAAGGCGTACTTGTCTTTTGAAGGGTAGCCACACATGGGTGGATTGGAGGGTCTGATCTAGACTTGTCTACTCAAGAGCGGCTACACACAACTGCCTCTGATGAGAGAGGAAACCCTTTTGGCCTATAAAAGGAGGCCATTTCTACACACATTTCATAGTTTGAAGTTGATGCAACAAGGTCGGTGTGAAGTGGTGAGAGTGAAGCAAGGTGGAAGCTCTATTAAGGGTATAACCCCTTTGTAACCTACCTCTTGTTTGAAGTACTAAAGCCATTAAGTGGTTGCTTTCCCGTGGATGTAGCAAACATTGGGTGAACCACGTATATCGTATATGCTCTCTCTCTCTCTCTCTCTCTCTCTCTCTCTCTCTCTCTCTCTCTCTCTCTCTCTCTCTCTCTCTACTCTATAATCTCGTGTGTGAAAATATGTCTCTCCCCATTAAGTAAGCTACTCAAAGATCTATTTAGCTACGTCCTATTTCTCAACAATGGCCCACCAACTATATGTTGAATGTATCCATTAGATCATTGTGCAAGAAAAAGATCACTCTAAATTCCTTGTCTACTAAATCCTAAATATGTTTATACTGAGAAATCACAAGGCACGTATCATCATCGACATCCTTCAAAGAGGACACTAGTATCAAATTGTTGCACTTTAGGGTTGCCCAACCGCCATATCTAGCAAAGAACATGGACCCAAGGTCAAATCAATCATCATAGCATCACTCTCTACTACATCATCTTCATTTAACATGGAAATTCCATGACAATAGCCTATCATTTCATCTTTGCTACCAACATCTATGTCTTGTTGATGCAAAGATCCTTCCAAAAACATACATTGCCCCTGGTACAAGGATAACACATCCTTCATTGATGGATCTTGTAGCTCTATGCCATCATTGCATACATCACCACACCAAATCTTACTGACATCACATGTATCACCATCATCGGATGCCTCATCGTTGTCGATTTCACTTTCATCATCTTCACTTTCTATTCTAGTGCTCAGACTTTCATATTTATGTAATATGCCCTTGAAATGTTACACCATCCGCATGTGTATGGTTTCCACAACTTCTTTGCATACTTCATTCACACATGCTAAAAGTATCTAAACTATTAACCTTACAAACATGAGCTTTTGCAATTCAAGTGACTTCATGCACATAAAGGTCATCCACACTATCTTTACTAGCGATAGACAAAGGACACTTCGTACCTGTAGTAGCAATATATAACTTTCTCTCTTTTCATAGCGCCTTCAATGCTTCACACATGGATTTGTACTTTTTCCTTACACTTTCATCTTAAGGATTGGAAGCAACAAACTCGTGATTACATGTATTGTTTGGCTGCTTTTAAAAGAAAAATTTAATTATTCTTTAGACATGGCTTCCATATGCAACATAGCATCTGTCCAAACTCTCCAAGCATCATCATCTCTTGACCAGGAAACTTGCAGCAAACTCATGCTTTATCATAAACAGACTAGTGAGCATCTTGATGAGGAATAACCTTCTTGAACCACTTCAAAAAGAATATCTTGAACCTGTCTGAATTTCCTTTCTCATCCTATGACAAGCCCTCAAACCAATCTCTTGCATTCCATCTAACAATCAAACTGCTGATACATGCAATCCTTTTCACTTTCCTTCAAACTACACGGCACAAACGTGTCAAGTCAAACTCATAAGATGCAAGTCAATCCTCTACATCCTTGCCACTTGTAGACATTGATGGTTGAAATGGTACCACCATCGTGGAACTCCCTTCAAAACCCAAATTGTGAAAACAACATCTCTTGAAGTGCCATGTCTAAGTGCACAACCTGCATTTCTCACTCCCCAATGTGATGGCCAAACGATGATGGAGAAAAAGACACTGTGTGCACACACCCTCACACCTTAACACAACACAATTAACTCACTTAATTTTATCACCTCACAGACAAACACTATAGATCTAAGTGAAAACTCTCTCCCAAAGAGTTCAAACTCCAAATGTCTTGACTTGCAAGTCCTTGCATGTACGCAAACACTACATAGTGATCCATGTTGTTCAAGGCTCAAAATCACACTCAATGGCTACCAAAAGACACAAGAAAAACCATCAAAAACTCAAAAAATTCAGCCACAAAAGGCTCTTCTCAAACCATTGCAAAAGATTCACTAAACTTCACACTGTTAGACGCTATCATGTAGCCTCAATCCTAATGGCACCAATACAGGGTCACATAGTGTTGCATGAAGCCGCACCTATTCCCTCAATTACTCATACACACACATCCATGAGAGACTCAAAATATTCATAGACTCTTCCAAGTGAAAAAGTGAAAAGAAGAAACTCTCATTCACTCTTGCATGCACAAAAAAATAGGATGCAAAGAAGATGGGACTGCACAGGACCACTTGTAGAAACCCTACTTCTGCCCATACAAAGAGACATGAAACTACAAATCTTCAACCTCAAAAACACTCCCTCAACTTGGATACCCATGGAAACATGAGTGATTTTTTAAGGCCAAGGGAAAACCCAAGGGGATGATGAACCAACACCAAGTGCTAGCTACTCGGTGTGGATAGGGGATTTTGCATATGGAAGCCCAGGGGATTATATAATGGATGGTAGGGTGGAGAATTGATGAAGTGGTTACTTGGGTTCTCACACTAGTATTAGAGCTTAGAGTTTTTGGGAAAAGATGGCCATGGTCCCTCTAATGTTTTAATGCTTTTCATGCATGCAAGCCATGGACAAGAGGTCGAGGATGACCATGTGCAGAGGGGCTTGGTAGATGAAGACAAACCAATTGTCACATGTGAAGGTTCCCTCCAAGCTAGAGAGGGTTGACCATCAACCAATGCAAAAGGTGAAGGAAATGGGCTCGGTAGGGTCGCAAGGACCTGTTGGGGATTTTTTGACCCTACACTAAGGCTAGGTAAGCAGCACAACATGTTCTCTCTCCTTATCTCTCAAGGACCAGATGTAGCCTTCCATTGTTGGGCTTTCATTAAGAGATTTCAAATATAGGCACCCAAGGTTTTTCTTGCTACACCAAAAATCTGTTAAGGGTACATGCTCGGGGGGTTCATTATGCATAAAACTACCATATCACATGCGTTTAAGACATGTTTGTAAAACCCCTTATCTGTGAATTTTGTTAAGGATATGATGTACCCTTTTCTTTTAAAATCTGTAAGGTTTTTTCAAATTTGAAAAATAATTCCCTTTTGTATATATATTTCTGTAAGTTTCAAGAACTTTAAATATCCTTCTGTTGAACTCACGTGATAGGTTACATTTTTATTAGGTGACCTCCCCGCGGGTGCATGCCTACACTAGGCACACACACTGTAGACATTGAGTTCAAAAAGAATTGGCAAAGTGTCTAGTTTTGGATGCAAATACGTAACAAAGTACAAAATTTCAATGGCTCTGAATGTCATAGAGAATCTGCAAATTGATGTGTGTTCGGGGAAGTTTCCAAAAGCCAAAATCAACCTAGTACCACACACAAATTTAGAAACACAGAGAATTCAATCAAGTTTCAAAGCAAGATGGCATAGCATTAAGGACATTTTAATGAAGGCTACGAACAAGTTTTGAGCGTAGAATCAAGGTGCTTTTAAGGAAGGCTACCGCCTCGTTTTTGGCATAGTATTAAGGTCCTTTTAAAGGCTACGGCCTTGTTTTTTGCATCAACACCATCTATTGGAGGTTTCAATTTGGTTATTTTTATGAAGGCTACGGAATTTTTTATTGCATTGATACCATCTATTGTAGGTTTCAATTTGGCATGGCTAAGTAATCAGGTGTTTATTGGTTTTCACCCGACGATCTTTGCATTAAGATACTATCTTTTCTCTTGCTAGCACAACATATACCGCCATAGATTTGGACATTAACATGAATTAAACATTTGATTTTGAGCATCCTGCACCAAATCCACCTAATGTTGCCCCATGGTTGGATACCCTCATGGAGGGTACCTTTGCAGAACCAAGGCAAGATTATGGTTATGAGCTACTTGAGATACAAGAATTTTGTGCATTGCAAACACGCATGTCTATATTGGACAATATTTTTTCATGTTTGAATGAAAATGTCACTAAACAAAGGGCAATATATGCAACAAAAAACCAAGGGCTCTGCTCGCATGCATATGTAAGAGGGATAGGGTCTCAATCCAAATTCTTTGCACTCTCTCACCCAAAAAGAGGTGGAAGATTTTTGAAAAATAAAAAACCACCAATTTTTTAAGGAGAGTAAAGAGAATGCAATAAAGATATGGTGAATATATTCTTTTGTAAATGGGATGGGATTCACGATCTGAAACGCACTCACGATGTATTCAAGGCACTACAAATGAGGCTGATGCTAGAAGGAAAGGCCTACAAATGGTGGGATGTATGTCAAGGAGAAGGGAATCATACCACATACTTGTGCAGCCTTTGAGTCTATATTTAGAAAATAAATTTTGCCCAAAAATGAAGCACACAAAATCGGTCTACTTGGGATAAGTGTTATATGCATCATCATAAAACATTGTTGGAGTATATCTTGAACTATCGTGATATCATTCTCAAGCTAGAGGGACTAAATACCTTTCATCAGGTGCATGGGTTTATCCATGATCTAACACTAGAGCTTAAGAAGCATGTCAAGACTCAGGATCCTAAGACGCTTGAGGAGTCTATAGTGAAAGCTCATATTCATGATGATCCCAATGAGAGACCATTGTATAATAGTCATGTGCTTGTCACTACACATGAAAATGCATGGAAACAACATGGAAAGAATTAAAAAAGTTCCATGATCCATGATCTAACACTAGAGCTTAAGAAGCATGTCAAGACTCAGGATCCTAAGACGCTTGAGGAGTCTATAGTGAAAGCTCATATTCATGATGATCCCAATGAGAGACCATTGTATAATAGTCACGTGCTTGTCACTACACATGAAAATACAGGGAAACAACATGGAAAGAATTAAAAAAGTTCATAGTAGTTGCATCAAAGGCCTCCAAGAAACCCAAGGGATCTAAGGGTCCTCTGTCCATTGAAGAGTTTGCGAAGGCTAAAAAAGAAAAACTAGGTTTCACATGTTGAGAGGGTGGGCATGAAAAAAAGGATTTTCCAAAGGGGAAATTTTCTACCAAAGAAAAAGAGAGAGTAGTGAACATGCTACAATTGTTTCCTCTTGAGTCCTACTTTTGTTTCTTAAATGTGGAGGTAACACACACCAAGGTGGTGCATGAATGTTGTATCACAACCTCCATGTGGCCGACCTTCAATCCACATGAGCTAGTGCATATCCATGGGTCCATACAAGGGCACAAGGTTCTGGGTCTTGGTGGATGATGGTGCTTTGCACAATTTCATGAACTATAAGTTAGGGAAACGGCTCAAGTTCCCCCCAACTCCAAATTCCACCATTACAAGGTAGAAATGATGAATGACCATGATGTCAAGATGTAGGACACTAAAGTAAAAGATGCTCCTTTGGAAATTCAAGGGTATCACACGTCCTTTAAATTCCAAGTTATGAATATGGAGCGAGCGGATGTGATACTGGGTTGAGAGTGGTACATAATCTAGGATCATCACGCTTAGCTATGTGCAAAATAAATTGATGGTCACATACATAGTGTGTATTTTGGTGTAGCCAAAGCTGGTTTGAGCTAGAAAGTGTGCTATACAAAGCTATGGATGCGTACAGGTGAGGGTCCAAGTGCTAAAGCTGGTATATAAGGCCTGGGCAGGCAGCGGCCAATGAAAATGCATAAATAATGTGGTTTTTGGGTCAAGAAGGCTCCAAGAGAGTCCAATTTGGATGGTAGGTCCAAGTGTCTGCCCCGAGAATGTAGTGTTCAAAGTGCTTTAGATGCCGGTCTAGATGGCTCCTCAAAGGGAACCACGATGTGAAAGATATTGAAGTTCCAAGTTTGAAGGCTTTGCAAATCCTCGACGAGCAAAGAAGACAGGGGTATATATCTAGAGCTAATGTCAACATATAGGATGGAAGAGATCATGTTGTGGAGCATGCCAAACTTCTTGGATTGTCAATCAAATCTCTAGAGAGAAAGTTATATCCATTTGAATATTTGCTAACTTATTATGGGCCAACTTACCTACATTGGAAAGCATGACTACTGACAAACTTTGGGCCTCAAAAAAGTTTTGGAATGTTTTCTGCACTGTATAGGGTAAGTCGGAATTGAAGGCTCGTCAAATAGAATCACAAGAGACAAGATAATGTAGTAGAAAGTTTGTGCCAAAAAACAACGGGGGAGATGCAGGTAGTTTTTTCCAATTTTTGTGGCCTCGGTTGGCAAACCCGGGAAGATCAAGATGTGGTGGGATTAGTATGGACAGTAGCCACATGAACCATGTCTATAGGTGTGACTTGACGGCTCGAGAACTTGATCAATGGGGAGAATATGGCAAGTCTTGGAAGGAGGTCCCAAACTAGAGTTTACTTTGGAAAATTTTATGAAGCTGGGGGGTTGTCTTTAAAGATCTTGGGGCCTAGTGGTCTATGGAAATGCCACATGTCACTACCTTTATCCCACATGTGCTCCTAGGGGCTCGGGAGTCGCGCTATATATACAATTCCATGACTCTCCATGGGTATCACAAGTTGGGCATGGCCCTTGGAGGTTTGAGCTGGTGGCTGTGGGATCTGATGCGGGCCACCCTTTGGCACTACGTGCATTAATGCTTGGCCCGTGGTGGTGCTCTATGGTAGTTTTGGTGGCCCTTGGGCTGTGCCACTCGCGTGAGGTGGGTGATGATGTGGATCTTTGATAAGGGACCGTGCTTGTGGGCCTTCAAAACTACCAAATACTTTTATTGAAATAAATGTGCATCAAAAGGGTTTTCATGGCAATATGACAACCAAAGTGGGCTCAAGTGAGGGATTCAAAGGTAAGGAGAGGTGTTGAGGTGTTGCCATACCATCAAATGTGCCAAGATGGTACACCCAAAGTGGATCAAATGAGCCCCCATCAAAAAAGGAGGCCCCCTTGAGGTAAACATGCAAGAAGAACCCACTTTTTTTCTTTTTTTGTAAATGAAGCCTCCCTATAAGAGGAAGCTTTGTAAGGACATTTTTGACCAGGAGTTTTAAGCAGGAAGAGAGGAGTTTTTGTCTGTGTAAGACATGGAGTCTTTGCAAGTTTTGCAAGGAGAAGTCCACCATTCCCCCCTCTTTTCATCAATTCCCCGCTCACCCTCCCTTATTTTGCTCGTGTACTCTGCTTGTGTTTCCAATTGGAGTGTTGTTGAGTGCACTCCCAAACCGAGGTCCATGTATACAAAGTGTGAGAGAACGAGTGGATTGTAGATTTTGAGTTTTATATGGTGTCACTGCTTATGCCACTAGTGATACAACCTTTTTGGCTAGTGATGCACGGTAAAGTAAAAGTGTGGTACAAATCATTGGAAGGTGAGTTGAGGCTTGCTTGACCGGCTCTATGGGTGAGGTTCTTGCATGATTTCCGCAAAGAAAGTGTCCCCAGTCGAGATTGATTCCAAACTGAAGGCACTCAAACAAGACATAACTGAAGAGTTTGGTTTTTTTTTGGATGGTTTTGAAGCTTTTTGGGTAGAGTTAGCGGAAGCCATGCAACTGGCTAATGGTGACTACTTCAAACTGGACAAATTCATGGCATGCCTACATCCTTAAGTGAGGAAAAGGTAGATTTTGAAATCTCGAAGAACTACGATGGTGTAGTAGCAATTGCTCAATCCAAAAGCAAGAAATAAAGAAGAACATTGAGCAAGGCATGTCCATTTTGGAGCCGGTAATTATTATTCAACCATAGGGCCCAAGGGATGTCATTTATGAGGAGAATCACAAAAACAAAGGTGTAGCAATTGTGCCACAGAATTGGGTACGAACTATACAAAACTTTCCCAAGAAAATGTAGTGTTGCGGGTGAGTGTAATGGATAGAGGACATCCAAGATGAGCAAAAGGCAAGGCAAGGCCGTTGCCCAAAAAGTGCTATAACTATGGAGAATAACAGCATTATGTTCTAGATTTTGACCTCATCGTCCCCTTGCTACTACACCATCATAGTTCTCTGGGCTTTATTGAAGCGCTAAGGGTGGGTATCACAGCTAATGTTCTTCCTTTGGTGGATGATGTCATTGAAAAGAGGATGTAGGTCCATGACTATATAGATGGTGGAGCACAAGTTTGCATCATGACAAAAATTGCAATGAGGAAAGTGCATCTCATAGCACAAAATGTTTATGTGTTTATGACTAATAGTTTGTTGCTTGAAGTGGTGCTCACTTGAAGCCACAAAAGCAGATTATGAAATGGATGATTCATCTACAATAATTTGAGTTAAAGTTCAAGGTAGACCATACAAGTCGATTTCACTTTTGGAAGATATTTTGATCAGCAACCCAAGGTCGTTGATTTGCCATCTATCCAAGGGTGGTACGAGATGAAGTTAAAGAGGAGTTTGATTTAATGGGATCTTCTACTATGTGGTCTGATGGTGCCTATAGTAGGTTGATATAGTGAGCAGGTGGAGGTGTGTTGGTACAAGATCCACATGGCAAGGTGATTTTCTCAAAGGCTTACGACTTGGAAAACGTTCACACCAACAATGAGTCACAATATTATACACTACATTTGGGATTGAAACAGTGTGAAAAACTTGGCATTTCTAGGTTGGTGGTAAAAGGAGATGCTTTTTTGGTCATCAAGCACTTGCTAGGCCAATGGCAGGTAAAACAAGATTCATTGAAGCACTGGTTTTACGCCATGAAAAATTTGTTGAAGGTTTTTGAGGAGGTTAAAGTCAAACATGTTAAAAGGGACAAAAACCAAGAAGCAGATTAGCTTGTAAGAAGCAAGATGCAAGTGCAGGCTATAGGTATGTATGTGGCCCCAACCACTAACATATTTTGGGAGACTTTAAAGGAGTTTGAAGGCTCTTTGAGCATAGGCCAATGCCTAAAAGGGTTATCTAAGTTGTAGAAATGGAGGATATTAGTGCAAAAATATCGTAAGTTCACATTGATAGAGGAGGAATGAATGATCTATGAACGGGATGAAGTGGTACGAAGGAGGCTTTACAAAGAATAAATTGACATGGTGTTGCAGCAGTTCCATGAGCAAAGTGGGCATCAAGGTTAGGACCAAGTTTTGTTTTGGATTTTAAGAGCTGGTTTTGGATGGCCTTTAGCAGTTTTTGATGTGCAATATTGGTGCAAAACCTGCTCGAAATTTCAAACTATGGGTGAGAGGAGGCTAATAGCCAAGTCATAAGGGGCTATCATCGAACAAAATGTTTTTGAAAATTGGGGTTTGGATGCTATTGGAAAAATCATGAAGTCAACAAGTGAGAAGAGTACATTGTGGTAGCTATTGACTACCTTACCAGGTGGATAGAAGTCAAGGTAGTTAAGGAGGTAAATGCTCATGGACGCGATTTCTGGGCGAGCAATTTTTGGCGAGCGCTTTTTAAGAATCGGGCGAGCGGATTCCCAAAAGAAGGGACAATCTACCCATCTCTCTCTCTCTCTCTCTCTCTCTCTCTCTCTCTCTCTCTCTCTCTCGATTGTCATTTCACGACCAACTTACATTCAAACAAAAAAAACCTTGGAATCATTCAATACACTATTAATAAGAGAAATTTCCTTACACACAATTACGGTCTATTTCAAATAGCAAACCCCAAATCTATGAGTTCCATTGCATCCAAAGTAAATACATATGGGGGTTGATACATCATTGGTGACGTGGAGGAAAGAAGGGGGGTGGGGGGCCATATCCTCTGGGAGGAAACAAAGGTCGTGCCAACGGGGGCAGTGCACCAAATGGTGGGGGAACTACTCCAAATGGCAAAGGGTGTGAACTATATGTGGGGGGGACTGCACGTAGTGAAAGAGCAACGGATCAACCCCGGGTGGGGCCTCATATGTGGAGGCAACGAATGCACTGGGAGACGGTCAAGTTGCACGCCATGCCAAAAATACGGCTGTGAAAGTGGGATATGGTGCTTCTACTGCCCCGCCCTGACTGCTGAGTGGTGTCGGGAACGGTGGGTCAAGCGGATGAAGCTGCTCGGACACCTGCTGTGGTTGCTCAGTTACCTGAGCTCTAACACTCCTATGAAACATCAATGTCGAGCCTAAATCGGAAGGTAGGCGCTGAGCTGGCTCCAAACAAGCATTGAAAACTGCCCAATCCTTCTCACAACTGATGCAATGTCTACGTAGTGGTAAACATTGTGCTGCTAATGTCCCAACTCCTACAAAACAATCCAACACAGCATCTCCCATGTCTGTGAAGGTACCTAGTAGCCATCTACACAAAAAAAGTTACCTTAAGATTTATTATACCTATAATTTCATAGGAACAATAAAAACAACTAACAAAAAATTTCTACCACCTGGCAAACGCTGGACTCCTCTCAACACCTCTACGAAAAGGCCGGCCCATACGATCAAGCGTCCACTGTGTGGAATCTGATCCTGGTAGCTTCTCCCACAACATGTCGTCATCTGCACAGAAGCCACGTACATTTTCTACAATCTCTCCATCCGCTCGATCGTACCTTCGAAGCCGACACCCACCAGTTCTAGGGGGTGAAAAAATGGCTAGCAACAAAGTACCAACCTGCGGGGAGCAACTAAAACATTATTTTTTGACCCACGAACATCGAATTTACTATTCATTATCAAAACAAAAAAACAACATACCCCCTCTAAATAGTCCTGAACAGTCGTACAAGTAGCCTCCGGTAGCCGTAAGTACAATATCCTCAACAGCTGGAAACCAGCTCCCTCTACCTTCGAGTGACGATGGAAAGATGTTCTGCACGACATGTCGCCACAATCATGCCATCCACCAAAAGAAACTCGGATGCCAGAAGGAATGCAGCATCCACAAGGTCACTATCCCATTGGTTCCATATAGGAACCCCACCCGTGCTAGCTGCATGTGGCCTAGTGTGTAAGGGAAAGGCCATGTACACCAAACGTACGCCACCCAATCTCAAGCTGGGGTTCATCTGCCCTGTGCCTGATAGAGAGCCCAAGAATCTACGTAGTGACTGCATGGAACTGCATGAAGTTTTTGTTAGCACTATAAGTGTGCACATAACTATGATTGTAAATAAGCGTGGCTTACCTATCATTGCACAACACATCTGGAATAGCTTTTGCCAACTCTTTGGCACTAGCATGCACTGCAAGGTGGCGTGGCTCTACATGCATATCTGTATATAGCAACATAAGATCAAATATATCTTTCAAGCAATGCTAAAGAGAACAACACAACATTAAGAATTTTCACGTACTTGGATGGTTATCTCCCACAACTCTGGCCATGTCTGATAAGTCCTCTGCAGCCCTACCATGTGATGGTGAACATGGAGGGGACTCCAGGATGCCCCCCACTGGTCTGGGAGTGAAGGATAGTGTCGGTACACTGTGGCTCATAGCACCAAGGCTATGAGCACTATCGCTGACTTCTACAGAATACTCCACAACCACATGCTCGCTCTCACTATCGCTAGAAACTACAGCCCTCTTCTTTCTCTTCCCACGTTGCTTGTCAGCTTGTTGTGCTTGCAAGTCTTTCCTTGAGGTTTGTTTCTTCCTCTCTGGTTTCTTTGATGTGTTTGGAGATAGAGCATCCTCTATCACAACCACTTTCTTCCGTGACGCACTATGCTCCGCTATTAATTAAAAGAAGAAGACTTATTGAGCCCATATTCTATTGCTTCATGGCAAAGGTAAAAACTACATAGAGGCATACCTATGTATAGCCTCTTCGGGTGGGTACTCCTTGTCCGAGTAGTCCAGCCACCAAGGACACTTGAGCCATGCTCCCTTTGGCCGCAAGTCATCTATCCACTCGTCAGGATATAAGCCCGTCTCCTCTCTCTCCGACCTACACCATGCATCACTGGGGTGCTCGGGAATGGGAAAGACAAGAGCATCTCTCCACCATCTACAAGACAGACCACAAAGTTTTCATTTGCATAGAACAATATTAGTGTATCCTACTACAGTCTTAATTTGTCAATTAAAGATGTCGAACCTGTACAACAAGCGTCATTCCGTACAAGCAAAATGGGGTTGCTCTTCGGGTTCATGTGTGGATTTGATCCGAGCACTCCACTTCTTGAAGGCCTTCTCAAAGTGCTTATGTCTGTATGTCAATAATGTGTGGGCAAGCGTGCAACCATGCCTACCTTCAGCCTTCTCATGTTGGATAGCAACAGCATGATTCTCGGCCTCCATTTTCTCGGCCATCTCAAGCACTCTCCTGCAGCAGCAAATACTAAGTCACAAGTTACATAACAAACTGCAAGCTGGTGAAAATGTTTGAGAAATCTAACCTTTCCAACTGCCACCAGTACACGTGATATCGAAGCCACTGGATCCAGGCCTTCTCCGTCAAACTGATGCCCTTCTCCTTCAAGGATGCATCACCGGCTTGGAGTAAATCAAGCAATCGGCACTTCCTATCAAAGGAAACGCGAGACTTATTTTTTATTGTTAAATAATAAAAAAAGAAATATATCCAATGATTTAAATGACTATTACTTACTCTGTTGGGCTAATGCCTGCGCGCGCTACCTTTGCTACTCTCGAGGGTGTCATTTTCGTGGTCTTCTCGCCCCAACCAGTAAATGAAATACATTTTTGGAAGAAATCGCTGCCATTTTCTGGATTTGCAATGGTGGCTATCTCTAGCCCTTTGCGCGTAAAGTATTGCTCCGTTTGAGAAAGCGCTAGATTGATGCTTTCCTCGTAAGCGTCAGGTGCCAACTCGTACTCAAAACTCCCTTTTGATGGCAGCCCTTCCGTTTTACTACTAAACATATGATCGAACTCTTCCTATTATTTTCAAAAGACTCAATCAAAATACAATTAATAAAATTTTGTAATCAAAACATATTCTCATATACAATTGGTTTGAGGTATACCTTCCAAAGTAGTTGCGCAAGGACAGCCATTGGCAATTTTAGCCACTTAGACTTATTTGGACCTCTAAAATTCAAAGCCCTTTCGGCTGCCAAACGCGCTCTTTCGGGGAATTTTTGCAGAAGTGATGTAGAGTCCGCCAACCCTAGCTTTCTCATCATGAAAATATCATGAGCAGTCGTATGAGGCACTGAAACCCTCGTGGCCCTGTTTAACAATAGATTGTAATTTATATAGTTTGTAATTTATATAGTTTACAAGTAAGATGCATTTAAATTAGCAAACAAACAAAGTGCTCACCTATTGATCATACCCAAAACCAATAGAAACTCCGCTGCCTCATGTGGTTGAAAGTCAACTAGAACGCACTCCACCTTTGGCACTTTCTCAATTGGAATGTCATTCTCGTTCATCCACCGCATCCATGCCTCCAATCGGTGATTACCATCCCAAACCACAAAGTACCTCTCGACCATGTGACTAAGCTCCGGGATTTGGCGAAGCTCTTCGTCCAAATCATATGACATTGCAAGATCCCTCGCAGCGTGACCACAGCGAGTAAATTGTTTGTGATCCTCCCCAGGAATTCGTTCACTAACAATAAATCTTGCCATCATTGCTTGGTAGCTTTTGTTTGCAATAGACATTTGCAAATCGGTCACATGGTCATCATGCGTGCGGATGGCGGGGTTTGAGAGAAGTCGACAAAGAGGCAATCGTGGAAGTTTCCCATCGTATGGTACTCTGTGAGAATCCACCCAACCCAAAGAAATGTGTTTGTCGATAACATTTCCAAACACTTCTTCTTTGACATTCTCAATAGCGGTACCTGTTTCCACAAGATGACTGGGTCCGGCGCTTGATTGTGATGTCCCAACCACTCCAGTTACAATGGATACAATTTGATCCAAAGAACTGAATGCCTGAGATTGTTGGGTATCCTGTGTGCCTAACGGAGGTACTTCTTGTGAGGTAGTAACATCCACCTGATCAATTGCACCAGTATTTTTTGTTTGGTTTCTTGTTCTCATGGTTGCAAGAAAGAAGAATAATGTATAAGAAATAGATATAGGATGATTTATGAGAATTTGTAGGTTGGAAGTTTGAGATGTGAACTTGAGAGAGAGAGAGAGAGAGAGAGAGAGAGAGAGACAGAGAGATCTGTGTAGCACAAGAGAATAGAGAAGAAGAAAAATGAAGAAGAGAAGGTAACTTTATAAAGGTTTTAATTTTTTATTAATTTTAATTTTAATTAAATTTTTTTTATGACTGTGTGTGTGAGAGAAAGGAACGTCTGTGTGTGTGTGTGTGTTTTGCCATGTCCGCGCGTGTGTGGGTGTGCTTTTGTGTGTGCGTGCAGCGTGTGTGTGTGTGTATGTGTATGTGCAGTGTGTGTGTGTGTGTGCAGCGTGTGCGCGTGCGCGTGCACGTGTGTGTGTGCATGCGTGTGTGTGTGCAACGTGTGTGTGTGTGCGTGCAGTGTGTACATGTATGTGTGTGCGTATGTACGTGTATGTGTGTGCGCACACACACACGCTGCACTGAGGCGTGTGTGTGTACACACACACGTCTCCGTGTGTGTGTGTGCGCGTTTAAGTTGGTGTGTGTGGACACACACACGTGGCTAGCCACGTGGACACGCAACGCAGGTGGCCGTTGCGTGTCCACGTGGTCTGGCCACGTGTACCATCGCCAACCGACGGTACACATGGCTCGCCACGTGGTCACCCGCACTGCCACGGAGGCAGTACCGTGGCCACGTGTCCTGCTACGTGTACTGTCGTTGTGGCAGGGCGGGTGACCACGTGGCGAGCCACGTGTACCGTCGATTGGCGACGGTACATGTGGCCAGACCACGTGGACACGCAATGGCCACCTGCGTTGCGTGTCCACGTGGACGCACGTGGGCCCGCGGGAGCCTCTGCCTCTGGCCACGCGTTGGCCAGAGGCAAGCACACACTCGGCACACGCTCGGCGTGTGCCCACCTATGGCCAACGCGTGGCCAGAGGCAGAGGCGCCCATGGGCGCCCACGCGCCCACGGCCAGCGCGTTGGCCATGGGCGGGCACACGCTCCCGTGTGGAGCGTGTGCCTGCCCATGGCCAACGCGCTGGCCATGGGAGAGTCCGCTCCTCCCCCTCCCCCCCTCATCCCGCCCCCGCCTCCGCTCCTGCGCCCACGGCCCCCCCCCCAACCCAACCTGCGGCCCCCCCCCCCCCCCCCCCCCCCCCCCCCCCCCCCCACCCCCCCCCCCCCCCCCCCCCCCCCCCAAACCCAACCTACGGTCCCCGCCCGCCCCCGCCTCCGCTCTTGCGCCTACCCCCCCCCCCCCCCCCCAAACCCAACCTACGGCCTCCGCCCGCCCCCTCAAGTTTTCCAACCAGTAGATGGATTTCATAAATAAAGCTGCCTAACCTTGTCTAGCATACCTAATTAAAATTGGGCTTAAAATTGGGGACGCCTACTACAGAGAATCATTTTCTCAAATTTCGTAGAGATAAAACAAAGCTTACACTGCGTACTCAATCAAGAGGACATTCACATTGGCAACGGTTAACATGACTTCAACAAACTTTTTTGGGTGGGTTGTAACTCTACTGATTTTGGTGGAATTACGAACCCTTCTCTTCTACGCCTACCTCTTTCTAGGCGAATGCAACAACAAAACGACCATCTTGCGTTAGTGCTTTGCTTTCGTCCACGCAAAACGCTCCAGCCCGTGATCACACACATAGTCACAAACAAATATTTTGTAATTTTTTTAAAAAAATTTCATATTTTTTAATATTAATATTTTAATTTAATAAAATAATATGAAATTTAAATTTATAACGGCTACTTATTAGACGTGAGTATATAATCAATTTGTTTTAGCTTATACAATGTGATCTTGTGCTTAATTATTTGCTTAGCATATTATTATGGCTTGCTCTTTATATTTCTTGGGTAACGAGTTTTCTTATCCTTTTTACAATGGTAAATTCATAATATCTGAATCATTTCTTTTAGAATTAATTTCTCCAATGCAACTTACAACTTTAGATGCTGTTATCGAAGTAGGTGATATTAAAATGAATTTGCCTCTTGAGAGGACTCTCAACAATTTGGGTGAATTCATCTATGTATTGGATGAGCAGCTTTCACGTAAATACAAAGTCAACGTATCTCATCAAACACAGTATGCCGGCTCACCTAGCATGATTCCTATTTCCATTGTGGATAGCCCGTCAAAGATGCAATTCGGTCCGAAGGAGTTAATAGATCTATGTACCCCCCCTCGAGTTTTGCCCTTAAACAGCTTCAAAAGGAGTATAAGACAAAAGCTCTTACAGGCCGAGAAAAAGGGCACATTGACAAAGCTGTTAATGTAAATCAAAGTAGTGGAACAAGTTACAGAGATTCCAAGGTCTTACAATGGCGATCTCGTTCTAGAATTTCCACCTACCATGGGAAAGTTGCACCATATGGATGCGATGGAGCATAAGTATGATCCTCATTTGTGGTCGAAGCCTACTACATCCAATATTGTATTTGCAGGTGTAGTGCGTCTTAGTCATTGCATAGGATCTCTCAAGTGCATGAATGAACAATGTGTCCACTTGGTTAATTACCATATTCCCAATACAAGTCATTTCAACAGGTACATACAAAAATCAACTGGACCTGGGGAATATTGTAAGATTGGAGATAAGAGCCTTACATGCCATTTTTGTAAGGCAATTGCTTTTTGTATTGCAACATGTGATTGTGTAGTATACTATGTCATGCCATCCGATGAGACTGCCACTACAGTCATGATTCATCGTGGCACACATCGACACGATGTGCGCAGCGGCACATCCAAAACACTAACGGACAACACCAAGCTGATGGTGCAAAGTATTTTGACTGTTGACCCACACGCAGGAGCCAAGAAGGTTCCAATGTGTTTGGCAAAAGAAATTATAAGTACAACACTTCTTTGCAACAACACCAACGAAGGTATTTTAGGCGAGCAACAGCTATTTGCAATTGCTGAGGAGTTGGGCCCGTTGGTGCAAGATAACTGGTATGAGCATTTCGTAGATTCTTATTTCGATGCAAAACTCTATGCTAAATTATTTTTTAATCTAAACACTTTTAACATTGGCAGGTTTCGGAGGTCAGTATCTATTTTACGTAGAGGGGTTGACAAAGAATCTTTTGGCATTGATGCACTCCTAAAACTGAAGCGAGACTACACATATGAGTTTTTCCATGGAAGTCGGTTTCCTTGTCAAGGTATGGAGGGGGAGAAATGTTATATCTTCAAAATGTCCACAATTGGTCCGGCATCCGGGGTGGACCTAGTCAACCGAATGAGACAAGACCGGGATGGTGATCTTCGACGTGCGTGGATCCAATTTGATCACACCAGACATGTTAATGATTGGGTGACTATGGCCTGTCATGTCTATGATCCAAGGTACATGGCCTATCTTAAGAGCTTTGTGGCTTTCCATTTACTCTCTCTAAAACAATTTGTTTGCAGCATGCAGGACCTTTTGACTATTGCAACTTGTGAAATGAAACAGGAAGACATGGAAACGCAATGTTTGTTTTGGGAGTGACTTAATGATGTAATGATATCATGTGGGTGTGACAAAGCAAATTTCTTTGGTTACATGGCTGATGAAGCTCAAGCAAATTGGAATGCAGTTCGAATTGTTTTCAATGGTGGTGACAAGACCAATACAATGAGCGGCCGAGAGCATTCTTGTCTTTTCCATTGGAAGCAAAGCTTGAATCAACACACAATGAAGTATGTGTTGCAAGCTTCTCAACACACACACAAAGAAATGTGTGAGAAGTGGAGGCAAGCACTAACAAAAGAGGCTGCAGCAGCAGAGGCTTGTCTGATACGCCAATGGTGGCGTAACGATCATTGCATAGACCGTAACATTCCATACATGGATTCATGGCTTAGTTGGTGGGAAATTCATATTGCACATTGGGGTGGCATTATGACATGCATAGAAAGTAGCTCTGATGGACCAAACACTCCACACACTAACCTTGCGGAGAGCAAGCATGGCAGCTGGCTAGCAGGGGAGGGTTTCCGTAAATGCATATCATTATATGATGCATGTACAACCGACCTTGAAAATTCCATCTTACAGAGCACAACGGCCATTTCATACAACCATGGAAAACACATTGGGAAGGGTCCATCAATACAAAAGCTTACGGAATGCCATGAAAAACGTCCTAGCCAAGTGATTAGAGCAGTGAATGCGGCTACTGAGGGCACTCCAATGTATAAACAACCAACTCCATTAACAGGAGATAAGGAGACATCAAGGCAAAAACGGAAGCCAAATGAGGTTATCAACGTGGAAGATGATGCATCACATAGGCCTGAGTACAACTCGGTCACCAAAGATTGCAAGAAGTGTGGAAGACCACGTAAGATCAACTTTGCAGAAGAAGGGATATCACAAACCCCAAAACGAAGTATAGGTTCTAATGGGCAGTATGTAGTTGAGAGCAAGGTCAATGAGGCAATGTGGGCCATACATCGAACTCCACAAGGTAGTAGGGTCACATGTAGCCGCACACCAAGAGGCGGACACAGGTGTGGATGTAGTATAGCAGGTTCTAGCCTTGGTATACCAGCCCCATCGTTTCAAGGATATCGAAAACATCCAAATGGTGTGGTGCATCAATGGTTTTGGTTTTGTCCGGATCATGTCTTGCATTGTCATATAGTAGACCAGAACATTGAGCCGCAGCCTCTTCATCCACCACACACTTGGCCCGTGCATGTGGGCACCAACCTATCGGAGGATGAGGTGCAAATATTGTATGAAGGGGGGTATCAAGTGGAGCTAAGCAAAGAAGGAGTATGTAATGTAACGCCAGTTGCTCAAGATCAAAATATGACAAACTCTCCTTTCAAGTCAAAAGATGCATCCACTCCTGAAGGCAGTGCAAGAGCCACAGTGCGAGATGGTCTACGTGTACGGTATCGGACTTCCATTTTTGAGGATGCTACTCGCAAGATCAGTCTAGCACTATCCTTGAGAGCGAAGGTTGTAGAAGAGATATGTGCAGCAGATGGTGTTAGTGAGGTCTTCAAACTAGAGACGAACAGTGAAGATGGTCATGTCGGGATGTACAAAGTTTGTATTAGCAACCAGCCATCGTGCACATGCCCAGACTTCATGGAATGGGTGTCAAAGCAAAAACCATATCTTGCATGTAAACATTTGTATTTTATTTATCTGCGTGTACTAGGGCTAAGCCAAAATGAGAACATGTTTATCCATCAACCAATCCTGGCAGATGTTGATATCTTTAGGGCACTAAGTCGAAGCCGGACTTATCCAGGCATGGATGCATAGCATTTGACAATGCTCACTTCTTCTTAGTATGCTTTACCTAAACAATTGTACTACTTTCTAATTTTATCTTAGGATGGTCATATTGGGATACATTCATTTGCAAATTTTTTTCATGTTTGAGTATTGGTTGTTTATGTGTCAAATCGTGTATAAAATAATATAATATTACCACAGTGGCTATAAATTGCCATAACTTGAGTTATTTTTTGTGAAAGCGTCCACTAGCTTCCTAGCACACCTCTCCTTCTTTCACTATGTTCGACGATCTTGCGAGTAAAATAAAGTCTGCCTGGGATGCCATGGAAGCCATTCCAAATGGAGAGCCATTGTATGGAGCCGACTGGTTTCGTTAGGCTCTCAAGGCAACCATCAACGTGTATCGCCTCTATCAATGCCGCAAGGAACTCAATATGCGGAGCTTAATCAATTTGAATGAGATGGGACAACTAGCTTTCTCTTGCTGGAAGAAAATTGGGCTCATCAGAGAGGAGGATGAGGAGGAAATGAGGCAGCAGCTAAGCAACGTGGTGAATCTTAATATGTCAATCGAAGGTAGCACATCAACTACTAAAACCGGGCCTTCCAACAGATGAACACTTCTTGTTTACGTAATGCAAGTTTAATAAAATGTAACTTTTTTATTTTTAATGGGAGTTGTTGTTTTAAGTACCCCTGTCTATATTGTTTTTTAAACAATTTGTCTAGCTTACATACCTATAGTTCTCTCTCTCTCTCTCTCTCTCTCTCTCTCTCTCTCTCTCTCTCTCTCTCTCTCTCTCTCTCTCTCTCTCTCTTTTTGAGAGAGATAGAGAGATAATCCACAAAGAGGAAGGGAGAATCTTTTTAGGAATCTGCTCACCTGATTCCTAAAAAGCGCTCGCCGAAAACTGCTCGCCCAGAAATATCCCCCAATGCTCATGTTGTGGCTCAGTTTATTTTTAATAACATTCATTATCATTTTGGAGTACCATGGGTTCTTGTTTCAGATAGAGAAGAGGACTAAGAAGCAATCTAATTAAGGCTTTGGTTGAGAAACTGGGCATTCAACACCACGTCTCTTCACCCTATCATCGTCAATGCAATGATCTAGTAGAGAGTGAAAATGGTCAAATTATAAAGATGCTGATGAAGTATTTTTACAAGCACAAAATAGAGTGGGAAGTGAATCTTGAGAAGTGTCTGTGGGCATGCAATACGTCCTACAAAGTGGCTACCAATTTTACTCCATTCGAGTTGGTGAATGGTAAGGAGGTGGTGTTGCCAATATATACACAACTAGGTGCTTTGAAAGGGATGTGACGAGTCAATGCCACACAACATTAAGTTTTGTAGGATGGAATTATCAATCCTAAAGCTTTACAAATGAATGTGGAGGTAGTAGCGGACTATTATGTGAAGCATCAAGAGAAATGGATTGGTAAGCTCAACCAAATCTTACCGAATAAGAAGAGAGAGGAAGGAGATTTGGTGATGAAATATGTGAGCTACTTGGATTTTACTTTCCAAAGAAATTCAAGAAGAAGTGGATAGGTCAGTATAGAGTACAAAAATATTTTCCAAATGGGAGCTATCAATTGGTGAGAGCAAACATGGTAGGCTTCTTAGAAACAGGGTGAATGGAGTGCGGTTAAGATGTACTTTGATAGGAGTTTGATACCTAATGTGAATAAAATTGTAGCCAGGGGGTTTGGACAACCCACTTGAAAAGGATGAAGAGCGACAATTATGTGCCCATTGTATATATGCTTGTGCTTTTTTTAGTGTGCTTGAATTTCAGCAAGGTGTTGCATAATTCAAGTTCAATAAATTTGCTTTTGGTTGAACATGAATGTTCAACAGGGGGGTGGGCAATGATGGTGCAACCAAAGCTAGTCTAAGTTAGAAAGTGTGCTATACAAATCTATGGATGCCTACAAGTGTGGGTCCAAGTGTTGAAGCTGGTATTTAAGGCTTGGGTAGGCAAAAGCTTATGGAGATACATAAATAATGTGGCTTTTTGGCCCAAGAAAGACCCATTGAGATGGTGGGTCCAAGTGTCCAGAGTGATTTGCTAATGCTCAAGAATGTAGTGTTCAAAATTCTTTAGAAGCCAGTCCAAATGGCTCCTCAATCGGAGCCACAATGTGAAAGCTATTGAAGTTCCAAGCTAGAAAGCTTTGCAGGTCCTCAACGGGCAGGGTAGACATGGGTAGATGGCTAGAGATGATGCCAAAAAACAAGATTGAAGAGATTAAATTTTGGAGCATGCCGGTCTTCTTTGATTGTCAATTGGAGCCCTGCTATGTCGAGTCGAATGTTTGTTGCGGGCCAATTACCCACATTGTAAAACGTTCCTGATAAGAGCCTTTGGGCCTCAACCAAGCCTTAGAGATTTGTGTGCATTGTATGGGGCTATCCAAAATTCATGGCTTGTGAAATGGAATCACAAGGGCCAAGAGATTGCAGTAGAAAGTTTGTGCCAAAATACGACAGGGAGATGCCATATGTTTTCTACCAATTTTTGTGGTCTTGGTTGGCGAGCCTGGGAAGACCATTGTAGCAGGTTCAAAATCAATGGTAGCTAAGAACCATGTCTATGGGTGTGACTTGATGGCTTGAAAATTGGATTAGTGCAGAGAAGATGGAAAGCCTTGGAAGGACGAGCCAAAAGAGGGTTTACTTTGGAGATTTTTATGAAGTTGGGGTTTTAAAAAAAAGAGATTGGGGCCTAGTGCTCTATGACGGTGCCACGTGGCACTACCCTTATCCCACATGCACTTGCAGGAGCTCAAACGTCAAGCTATCGATAAAATTCCATGACTCTCCATGGGTATCATAAGTGGGGTGTGGCCCTTGGGGCATTGAGCTGGTGTCTGATGTGGGAAACCCTTGGGGTGCTATATGTGTGCATGCACTGGCTCATGGTGGTGCTGGTGGTCCTTCAGAAGTGCCACTCGCACGAGGTGGGTGATGACACATAAGTTCCATAAGGGGTCATGCCCGTGGGCCTTCAAAATGGCTAAAGCTTTTTAATGAAGAGAATGTCCACCACAAGGGTTGACACGGCGCTGTGACAACCAAAGTGGGCTCAAGTGAGGGATTCTTAAGTGGTCAAGGGAAAGAGAGGTGTTGAGGTGGTGAAAACCCATCAAATGTGCCAAAATGGTATACTCCAAGTGGATCAAATGAGCCCCCATTCAAAAAGGAGTCCCCCTTGAGTTGAATTGGCAAGAAGAACCCCCCCCCTTTTTTTTTGTAAATGAAGCCTCCCTATAAGAGGGATTTTCAAAGCTTTGTAAGGGGATTTTTGGCAAGGAATTTTCTTGGAAGTGATACCGGGTTAGGTGCACTGCTCTCTCCGGAGAAACTAAAGTTGGCTTGGCTCTCGGAGCCGAGGGCGCGGGAATCAACCCATTCGGTGAGCATAAGGTAAAAACAACAAAATAAAATGTTTTTTTTATCAGTGCCACCAAACCACCACTTCCGTCCCTTTCTTGCATGCGTGAAATAGACCATCGTATTTCCCTTTGGCACCACTCCCTCCCTCTCCTCCATTATCCTCTATCTCCCCTCCATTATCGCCACCCCCACTCTCCACCGACCACACACACACACACACACTCTCACCCTCTCTCCCCACACCCTCTCCCTTACGCTCTCTCTCTCCCCCCAGCCCACAACAGCCTCACACTCCCTCCCTCTCATTGACTCTCCGATCCCTGTGTCGGCAACAACCCACGTGGGCGTAATAGAATGATCTCTCTCTCTCTCTCTCTCTCTCTCTCTCTCTCTCTCTCTCTCTCTCTCTCTCTCTCTCTCTCTCTCTCTCTCTCTCTCCTCTCCCTCTCCCTCTCCCTCTCCCTCTCCCTCTCCCTCTCCCTCTCCCTCCCGCTCCCTCTCCCTCTCTCTCTCTCTCTCTCTCTCTCTCTCTCTCTCTCTCTCTCTCTCTCTCTCTCTCTCTCTCTCTCTCTCTTTCACACCCACACACACCCACCCATACACACACACAAATTCTCTCCTCACCCCCTAAGCCTCTCGCTCTCTCCCCATTTCTCACTCTCGCCCTCTCTCTCTCCCCCCCTCGTTCAGCCCGCAGGGTGCAACATAGTAGCTCTCTCTCTCTCTCTCTCTCTCTCTCTCTCTCTCTCTCTCTCTCTCTCTCTCTCTCTCTCTCTCTCTCTCTCTCTCTCAAGACACACACACACCCACACCCACACACTCACCCCAACCCCTCTCTCCCCACCACACCCTCACACGCTCTCTCTCACTCTCACTCACGCTCTCTATGTAGCCGAGCCAGCTAAAAACATAATACCTTCCTTATACTCTCATTCCCACACACATTGGCCGACACACACAACCCATATACATGTGCACACACATTCACAAGCACTTTCACATACACGAGTACATTTCACTCGCACACACACAATCAAACAAGCACTACACACATGGGCGCATGCACCCATTCACACAAGTACACGCACGTCATACACACATATGCACAAAAAATCAAAGGAACTAAGTGCCACACCATCGACAAAAGAAGAAGACGACCAACAGCACGTGGAAGCGGCATCAACTCAAAGATTGACATCGAAGGCATGCCCCGGCTGGCCCGAAAAGTGACGCATAGCATCTCGACACCAACAAAACGCCAATTCTGGAAGCATTAACCTCACACCGACCACCCTAACCATCAACAAAACGCATTGTAAATGCCCCGATTACTACTCTTCTCTAATAACCTAGCCAATGGCTAGTGGATTGTAAAAAAATCCCCACCCCACTCTTACCCCCCTTCTCTCTATGTCTACCTTCTCTCCCTCTCTATCTCTCTCACTAGAGAGGCATCTAGACTCTCTACAGTGACCAATGGATATTTGCAAGGACCATTAGGTAAGGACCACCTCTCATGCCTATATAAAAAGTCCTCCACTAAGAACAAAGGGAAGGACACACTAGAGGCACCGCCCAGGCTCCATGCACTCTACATTCCATGCACCACTAAGCACATAATGCACCTCCCAAGCTAGGCAGATCATGGTATCATGTTTTGTTGTAAGCATGGGCATTTTAGCATTGGCCACATCACCATCACCACCAATCTCCACCCACACCATGGTTGATCTACTAGTCATGACCACCCCATGCACATAAGGCACTCACTATCACCCCGCAAGGCAACATGAGCATGCTAGGATTGAATGCACCGATACCATGCTACTCGGAGCCACTCTCGATACTAGTAATTATGTCACTGGTGACTGCATCATCTTGATGTTTCCCTCAACTAACCTCCCGCTAACGTGCTAACCCCGCTAACTCCAAATGTTCGCCATGCACCATATGGTGCTCCCATTCCATCATGCATCCCTAGTGCCAAGAGCAAGGTTGGTAACATCCAACACCACCGTTTGTAAGTATCATTATCATCAATAAAAGTGTACAATGTTGCCATGATCTTTGAGTCCATTCTCTCTTATCCTTAGCTTTGTTTTCTCCATATCCATGGGATAATTCATCTGTTGTATATCACTTTGCTTGTGTTTCATCACGTGCTCCATCACCAGTTAGTCGGGCTCCATTGTGACCCTGTCACATAGCTCTCTTGTACACACACTCCTGACTATTGACTAGGCATTTTCTATATCCGGATGTTTGCTACATCATCATTTCATGTTGAATACCTAGATGACATCTCACTTTTGCTACCCTAGGTCATCTATGTTTGCATCCTAACCGCACTCATGCTAGGTGGTGCCCCTCTCTAGTTATAGGATAACTCCTACCTGGAGATGATTCTTGGGGATGTTCAAGTTATGTGTGGTGTAGAGGCCACCCCATATGGAATATCATTTTGGACTATCATTTTCTTGGCACCCCCATGGAGGATCTTTTCATGAAACCCTTCAGTTTACAAGACTAAAAATTCTAACCTTTTATGGATGGATGAATGGTTAGTAGATTTTGCTAACTAGACGACAGAAGAAGAAGAGCTCCAAGCACAACTAGATGAAATTTGCATCTCCATTGAAGCTCGAGTGCCAGGCATAACGATAAGAGTTTTGCAATGGAAAAGTCAACCAGCACGTCAAACTCAGTGTATATACATAGGCCATGTGCCAAGGAGAAGAAGGAGGAAGTTGAGACCATGTCCGCAACCTACAACCAACCCGCAACAACAAGATGGAGGGAGCTCTGCACAATAGAGAGTCAACACTATTCTACTTCAAGAATCGGGTAACTCAAGTCACCGAGGTAATTATCACAGTCATTTTCCAAGTCGCACTTGATACTGTAGCACAAATAACGGAAGCACATGCTCACACTCTCACTAGAGAGACTAGGGATCTACTAAGCCTGTTTCAAGAAAGGACACCACCCTCTCTGACAAGTTTGGATAGTGACTAAGCACCTCTAAGCTTCACATGAATCAGTACAACCTACCTCAAGGCAGATCACACATTCCAATATGAGTACGTTCAATCAAGGTAATACTGGACTGAAAGTCTCACTACCAACACGTCATCAACACCATGTTGGGAGGGGAGTGCTTCTTTGAGGTTCTGGCATCAGATCAGCCATTTCTTCTACCTTTGGTACAAGAAGGCAATGTACCGTTTGAGATTTTAATCTATGTTCTAGTATAAAAAGGATTTACACGCCTCCTTGTAAAGAAAAAATAAAAATCTTTTGATTGCAAAAGCTAAGCACTGTGACGTTCTAGCTCTCTCTCTCAGTAATCATGGCAAGTGTAGCATTTCCAACATTTAAAGGGGGGAAGGGGGAGGATTTGGTAACATATTTCTTAGATAACTTTGAAGTAGCATGTGTAGTAAGGAACAAAGATATAGAAGAATCCCAGGTTAGAATATCTAATCATCTCATGAAGCTAGAAGCTAGGTCGTGGTACAATGCACTTCCATAAGCAACTAAGGATGATTGGGAGCCCTTAAAAGCTGCTTTTAAGAGGCATTTTGGGGGAGGTACCACTTCAGAGAATCTATGGGACAAGTTGAGAGACTTGAAGCAGGAGGGTCTTTTAGAGTATGCCACTATGAGTCCAAGTTTGTGGATTTGTGGGAACGGTGGTTGAGTCACTGGCAAGATGGGAAGCTACACTCGATTTCCTAAAAAAGGACCAGTTCACTCATGGCTTGTGGCCACTGCTTAAAGAGAAGGTGAAGGGTAGATTCTTGGCTACGTACGAGCTAGCCATGGAGATTTCTCACCTTAAGGACAAGAAGCTGCGGATGAAAGCCAAAGAAATTGAGTCAACAGAAGCAGGAACATCGCGTCGACCAACAACCATGACAACCACCATTCCTCCATCACCACCGGCTCTTGGGGTAAGAAATGAATAATAAGATATCTTGGCCAACATTACTGATCAACTACAGAATTTGTATGTCCACTTGATAAAGCAAGCAAGGAATTGTTGAGATGTCGAGCTATACATCTTGAGCTGGCATCCTCTACGGGTCTTGGCCGCTTACGACATTTACTCACTGGCGCGTTAGGTGACCGACACGAAGGATCTCTGCCAATGATTCTACAGCTGGACTACACTTATAGTGCCTTCGAAAACGCAGCCAAAACAGTCATTTTCAGCCATCAAAAAAGTCCTAGAAATTCAGCAAATAGAAGACCACAGATTTCAGCCCTAAAGTCGTCGTCATCATCCCCGTCGTCGTCATCGGCATAGTCCCAGGTTGCATCAGTCCATTGTATCGTCATTGTACCACTTTGTGCAATCATAAGTAGACGGCGAGAGTGGGGCCTTCGGAGGAAGGTTTTACAACGTCTGTGGTGTCGTATCTCTCTTCTCTCTCTATCTCTCAGTCTCATTCACTTGCACGCATAGTGTCCATTCACTTTGTTGTGATCATAGCACTTTCCATTAAGAACGAAACGCTCTCCCTTCCATAAGAACTAAAAGGAACCTTGAGCACAATTCGAAGCACTCATCTTGAGCAAAGCGCAAACAATCATTCCGCTGCACCTAACATTGGTATCAAAGCTTTGGCAGTGTTCTGTATCACTCAAGGAAAGAACCACAAGAACCACAAGAATTTTTTTTTGCTTGTTGATGTCGCACGAACCCAAGTTCGCTTGGGCATGTCGATTCCTAATCGTGTTTTGTTGAAGAGTGATAGGAATACCAAGAAAGAAGGGCTTGTACAACCTCCCCTTGTGTCTCTTTTCACTCATTGAGAGCGGACCGTGCACTTAGCGGCCGGCCAATCGACGTGAGGTGGGAAAAAGTAACCTTGGTGTGAGCGCAAGGCCGCCAAGGGGTGCGCCCGCAAAAAGGAGTAGAACTCGGGTGAAGAGAAGATCCTTCTCAAATGCGGTTTGCAAGCGAAAGAAAACCTCAAGAACCTCAAGAACCAAGACCCCCAAGAACCCAAGTTCCTCGTGAACTTAAGAACCCACGACTTCAGAATGATCATCACTCGAAGCGGAATGGATACTTCGCTTAAAGGTGATGAGCATGAGAGAGACGAAGAAGAATTTTTCCCACCAAGAGGTTTTTCCGAACCTCCCCCTTCCCCATCTACGTCAAGGATTGCGCTAACTCCTATGGAGGAGTTGGACCAAGAAAGAGAAGCAGAAAGAAAGGCCTATGAAGAAGAAATGGCCGCCATAGATCGTGACTACGAAGAAGACATAGCAGCCATAGAACGTAAGTATGACTTGCAAGAAAAAGAAAGTCAAGCAGAATTTGATCGCGAGAACAAAGCAATAGTGCAAGAGATGTTGCGATTATTTTCTCAAATGCAGGCATAGATTCAACAGGATCAGGAAAAGGAGACTCTCTCAGTCTCTTCTTCTCCAAAGCATGACACACAGGATTTGCATGATTGTGTGAAGCATGATGATGATTTGATTGACAGTGATTTGCATGATGATTTGAATGACAAGCATGATGATTTGGATGACAAAGAGAAGCATGATGATTTGAATGATATTGCTAAGCATGATGATTTGGATGCTAATGACAAGCATCATGATTTGCATGATCAAGATGTGATTTCTCACAAGCATGATGATTTGCATGATCAAGACGTGATTTCTCACAAGCATGATGATTTGCATGAAGATGATGTGATTGTTCACAAGGATGATGTGTTAATAGATGCTTTTTCTAGCGAAGCTAACCTCGTTGTTGATTCGATCAATCACAAAGAACCGATCTTGGCTTTTGAGTCGAGGTCCAAAGAACCCCCACAAGACGATTCGATCATTCAGGAAGAACCAATCTTGGCTCTCGAGCCTAGGTCCAAAGAACCCCTTCAGGAAGAACCGATCTTGGCTCTAGAGCCTAGGTCCAAAGAACCCTTACAAGAAGTATTATGTGTTCGCATGATTGATACACACACATTGTTCGAGTGTTTCATTCGTGACCATTTCCTGTATTTTAGTCAGCATCTTTATGTGATCCCTTTACCTAGGCATGACATATTGTATGTTGAGCACGTTTGATTCATGAATGAGCATGAATGTATGCGGATTTTTCATGAAAATCTCAAAAGTATGTATGTAAGGAAGTCACATTCCATGTCTCTTCCTTGGCATGACACAGTTTCCAAAAGAGCACATGAAATTATGAGCACCAAGAATGGGCATTTCCATTGTGTTTTGCCACAGTTGATTGATTTAGATCAAAAAGGAAAGATTCAATTTCATTGTTTGCATGTGTTTGATGAACGGTTTGTCACTCTGTCTCTTTGTTCATCTACATTGCATGCAGTCTTTGATAAAGACAAGATTTTTTCCATTCACTTTACATGGAATAGGTATGTTCATGGTTTTGTGTTGGAAGTGGTTTCAGGAATTTTCAGCCTTGAAGATTCTTGAAGAAGAAAGAAGCATGACACTCGACGAAGTTGAAGCATCGAAGGAGCCACAAAAGACTTTGTGTCGCTTTCGGTGCGGCCCAAAGAAGCAAGCGTGGCAGACCTTTATGAAGTTCAAGTACCGCACAACCCACACATCAGAGTGGGCCGGCGAAGAGTCCCTTCCAAGATTCTGGATGCTATTGGCGATCTCCCTCGACGCCATACAGTTCGGTACCAGTACCTCACTTTGAAAAGGAGGGGATGTCACGTAACACATCCAACCCTATGTGTCCGTGGACAAGCTACAGCATGATCAGGGTTCAATCAAGTCCAATCACTCTAGATTAGAAGGGATCTGACACTTTTGTGAGTCTATTCCTAGACCGTGCATGCCCACACACATAGCATAGATGCATATCCTCTGGTTGCACGCAGCATGATCATTAGTATTCCCTTCAAAATCCATCAGATTCAGTCAGTGAAATTTTCCAATGCATTTAGCCTATTTTCCCTATTTTTGGTATTTTTCACTTATTATTTTTGAGTGACTTCCCAAAAAAAGTAGATAGGGCAATTTTGCTAAGTTAATATATAAGCAAACCCAAGTTAGCACTTTCTGGCAGAAGAGGTAGTAGGAGCTCCCCGCTCAACAGGCACCTTCTCAGCAAGAACCCATCAAGCCTAGCGTTTTTGGACATCCTCAGTACCCTCCAGATCCCTGGCATTTTTAGTTGCAGATCGCCATCAGCAATACCAGCATCCTAGCGTTTTCTATTGCCACCATCGCCAACATCTCCAGTTGCCTAGCGTTTTTGCTAGAACCACCCAGAGCTGCCAGCGTTTTGGCTTTTCGGCATTCGGTGTACAAGACAGGCCTAGCGTTTTCGGTTTTCAGCCTCAAGCGCATCAGATGGTCAGCGTTTTCAGCCCTATTGGACAGCAGCAGATTCCGCCCTAGAAGCATCGCAGAAGACCCCCATTTTCAGCCTTCGAAAACGCAGCCAAAACAGTCATTTTCATCCACTGGAAACAGTCCCAAAAATTCAGCAGATAGAAGACCACAGATTTCAGCCCTAAAGTCGTCGTCGTCATCCCCGTCGTCGTCATCGGCATAGTCCCAAGTTGCATCAGTCCATTGTATCGTCATTGTATCACTTTGTGCAATCATAAGTAGACCACTCTCACATACGAGAGTAGGGCCCTCGGAGGAAGGTTTTACAACGTCTCTGGTGTCGTATCTCTCTTCTCTCTCTATCTCTCAGTCTCATTCACTTGCACGCACAATGTCCATTCACTTTGTTGTGATCATAGCACTTTCCATTAAGAACGGAAGGCTCTCCCTTCCATAAGAATTAAAAGGAACCTTGAGCACAGTTCGGAGCACTCATCTTGAGCAAAGCGCAAACAATCATTCCGTTGCACCTAACAATAGCTCTGGAACCACCCAAGAATGCACTGGTTCTGTATATAACCTTTGTAAGGTACTGTATACCACCACTGCCATATAGCAGACCACCAAATTTGGTACTGTCTTGACCAAATCAGCCTTAAGAATCACCAAATAAATTATAATTTCTAAGATTTGTTGGTACATGAGAGTCATCGAGTAGATGCGCAGGATGTTTGACAACACTTTTCCTTCCAATTCTCTTCTTACATATGTCCTTGTTTGGTGAAACTCTGGTTTCTGATGTTCAAAAGACATACACCAAATCTCTTGTTTCATTAGTGATAATGGTTCCTTGTGGAAATTGTCTCTCACAAGCACTCAATGGCAACACTTCATCCTCATCTTTATTCTCCAGCCTTGAAGTTGCAGCAGCTATAATCCTTCGATGGACACCCAGGACACTAGCAATTTTGGATTGGTTTACTGAGGCTACACTTGTACTATTGTTCAATATCATCGTCAGAGAGGTTCTCTTAACAAAAAGCTCACTTGCTGAGTGCGAGACCTTAATTTGAGCCAAAGTGTTGCGCACACCCGATAGAACGGTGTCTTCGACATTGTTGAAATTTGATTTTTGCAGCTCGAAAAATGTCTGGTGGTCCAATAGTTGCTGAAACATTTCCTTTTGCTCATTCCTTGACTTTATGCCAACATCATGCCACCGCTGCACAAATATTCTTCCTTGACCTGTCTTTCGATAATCCAGGTGCAAAAGAAGGATGTTGTTCTTTCCTTTTCTGTTCGCGTTTCTTTGCAACCCAATAATCACGAAGAAAAGCTTGATTAGTGATACATGTCTCAATGGAACTGACAATGGGATGGTTTTGTATCTATTCATCCATGTGTGATTCCTCCTCATTCAGCTCATCGAAAGAGAGTAGTTGTGAGTCACCCGAGCGGTAAACTCTTGTAGTATTGTCCATTCGCAAGGAGCACACACACACACACACACACACACACATAGATAGGTGTAGCAATGGTCACTAAATATCAATTAAAACCAAGGTTTCATGTGCATCTTTCAGGTGCAGAGAGTGAGAGAGAGAGAAAGAGATGCAACGGCTGGCAACCAGGGCTCAGCTTGCTGATGGAGAGAGAGAGAGAGAGAGAGAGAGAGAGAGAGAGAGAGAGGGGGGGAGAGAGAGAAAGAGAGATTGCGAGAGAGCATCCCAAGTTCGCTGGCTATGGAAGCAACACAACCGTGTGGAGAGAGAGAGAGAGAGAGAGAGAGAGAGGTGTTGTCGTGAAAGCCAATAACCATAATGTGGGTCCAGTCCTCTCCCCCCACTTCCTCTCTTGGAGTGGCCCCTCCAAATAGTGAAACGTCTAAAAACAAAGAAATATATGGTCCCTCTCCATTTCCAATTAAAAGGTCCAATTTATACACAAATGAACCACCAAGCCCATGTTGTGTCAAGGACAGTCCTTTTTGTACCACCATTGCATGCTTTCACCCTTTTATGTTGTAGTCGGACATTCCTTTGTGGATGGTACGAGAGTGGGCAAGAGAAAGTACCCCCTTGGCAGGAAGAATGTTGCTGGCTCTGTGAGATTGTAAAATACATTAAGATTGATTGATGAGACTGGGGCTACCTACTACCTTGGTCCTGTCGTGAGGTGCAGTATCTTCTGAGGCAAAAGATCTATTATTAGATTTATTATTACAACTTGCTATGGTTGAGGCAAAAGATGGTCATGCTCTCATGTGCCAGGAGGAATTCCAAATGTGAAGAAGGATTAACAAACAGAAGAAATATTAAACGAGTACTATTTGTTAAAGAAATTAGGATGTAGATAGTCAAAATTCAACAGGTTAAATAATATTTCTCCAATAGAAGCTCACAGAAATTCAATTATATTAATGCGGAGCCAGTTCGGCACCATGAAGTAGGATGGTTTGAAGCTAGTTGTCTGTCGGTTGGGAGGACATGACATCAACCATTTGTTGAAACCTCGATTGCTCCTTCGACGCCGCCGCCTCCTAAGAAGCAATATTAATCTACGGTGCAACTATTTGGGCCGCCACATGAGTCTTTTCCTGCAATTAATTTGAGAGCACGATTGATCAGTACATAATCTGCGCATAGTAGTGATCTCTCGCAAGAACACACACATGCTTATGCTTCGGTGATGTCTTTCTCCTTGAAAGCTGCTGCTACATCCCACAACCAAAGAGCGCATTTCATCACGTGTGGATGCCATATGGTGAGAAGTTTATTGCACGGGGCCTCCAACTAGTTCATACACTTTCCACTTCATATTATGATTGTGACATGGGATACATCATTCTTAAATTCCCTAGAGTGGAGTACTTTCAAGAGAGTATGTGCCTACCGCTTTTCAAAAGAAAAGAAATAGGAATCTGACAAGATCCTTGACGATGGGTTGCCTCGCACATGTGTTGGGCAAGGATGTAGGAGCAAAAAGCAACGAGCATGTGAAGCGAAGGAGCCAATCAGAAAGAGACGATGACAAGCAAGAAGTACTCCACTTTGGGAAATTTACGAATGTTGTATCCCATGTCACGATCATAATATGAAGTTGAAAGTGTATGAACTTAGTTGGAGGCCCCGAGCAATAAAGTTCCCGCCATATGACATCCACAACTGATGAAATGCACTCTTTGGTCGTGGGATTGCAGTAGCAGCATTTAAGGAGAAAGAGAACATCGAAGAAAAAGCACGTGTGTGTGTGTGTGTGTGTGTGTGTGTGTGTGTGTGTTCTTGAGAGAGATAAATACTATGTGTAGATCAACCGTACTCTCAAATTTATTGCAAGAAAGACTCATGTGGCGGCTCAAACAACTGCATCAAAGATTAATATTGTTTCTTAGGAGGTGGTGGCGACAAAGGAGCAGTCAAAGTTTCGACAAATGGTTGATGTTTTGTCCTCCCAACCGACAGATAGCTAGCTTCAAACCATCGTACTTCATGGTTCCGTAGTGGCTTGACATTAGTACAATTAATTTTTTGTAAGCTTCTATTGAAGAAAATTATTAAACCTACTAAATTCTCAATATCTACGTCCTAATTTCTTTAACAAATAACGCTTGTTTAGAATAGTTGAATTTGCTAATAATAGATATTTTCCCTCAAAAGCTAATGCACCTCACGACGGGACCAAGGTAGCAGGTAGCAAACAACCCCAGTCTCAACAATCAATCTTGATGTATTCTGCAATCTCACAGAGCCAACAACATTCCTCATGCCAAGCAGTTACGTTCTCTTGCCCACTCTCTCAACATTCACAAGAGGAAAGTCTAACTACAGCATTTGAGGAGGTGGATCAGATTACCATGAAATTTTCTTTCAGCTACACTAACGTAGACTCTTAAGACTGCAGATAAGTTCATCTATATTTTTGATTTGCAAGCCATTAATGAACGTGCTTTGTAGTGGAGATACAACAATGAGGAAAATATGCTACTCTCAATCCTGAAGCTGACAGCTCGAGAAAGCAACCAGTTGTATCTAAGATAGTTAGCAACTTAATAAATCACTTAAACTGCACCTTTACTAGCAACCAATAGTAAGCTAGGGTTTATTTTTCTGGTCTCTCTTTATAACACTTCTCTTCTATCCTTTGATCAGTGAACCTGCTATATTGATGCATCCGAAGAGATTGTTAAGATCATGCTTAAGAATTTGGATGAAGACCTCAATAAGTAAGGTGAAGACAATATTGATGGATTCAGTGCAAGGCGATGTGCAAAAAGTTTCAAAGTTATGCACGACAATGCATCTATGGATTGTATATAATTAAGTATAATTTTCCACAGCTTGAATTTGTGCTACTCTCAAGTGACAACTCGAGAGAGAAACTAGTTGTATCTAAGACAGTTAGAAGCTTAATAAATCACTTAAACACTGCACTTTTACCAACAACTAACATTAAGCTAGGGTTTAATTTTTTTGTCTCCTAAACCTTATTTCCCATCCTTTGATCAGCAAACGTGCGACATTGCACCAATATAGCACGTCATGCATACAAAGAGATTGTTAAGATCAAGCTTGGAATTTTGGATGAAGGCCTCGACAAGGTGGACACAATAGATGTTGGATTCATTCCAAGGTGATGTGCAAAAACTTTTCAAAACTGTGCAGGACAATGCATCTCTAGATGGTAAGTAATTAACTTTAGTCGTTGAGGCTCACGGCGAACCTTACATTTGGCCCTGTCAGAAAGTATTTGAATTCTAGAGGAAAACCTAAGCTTGCGTCGACGCATGTTATAGGTTTTCCTTTGCAGTGGAAGCATTGATGCACTAGTAGATGTTATTTTTACGCAAATTGATAATAAATTAATGATTGCCTTGGAATTAGTCTTGTGAGTTGAAAGAATTAAGCAGAAAATGTATCAACGAGAGATCAATTCTCTGCAATTCCTGGTGAATATAATTTCCTACATGTCTAGTCCTGCTAACATTAACTTCGGCATGTTGTACTTAGTTGGGGTAAGATCTTTTCCATTGTAAAATCAATACTCGCCTAGTTGCATTGATTCTCTTATGGTTTGTTTTTTAGACAAACAAATTGCCGATCTGCTAGAAGTTATACGATCTTCCTACCAAAAACTATAAAAGTCTGCAATGCAACTTAATCTCGAGCAAATATCTTGTGGATCTTGGACATATTCTACATAGATGAACTACGTTAATATTACGCAATAGTTTTCAGCAAGAAAATATCAGCAGAAGTTGAGCATGTTCCACATACCAGAAAAGTAGCACTCTCCACAAAACAGTCATCCGTAGCAACCACCTCAAAAATTGGACAAGGACTGGCTCCTGATTTGGATCGAGTGGCTGCTTGCATTGTAACAATGAATTAGTCAAGAAAAAATATTCAAATGAAAGAAAACTAATGGGAAAATTTTCACACGAGGAAAAAAAGGATGCCATTGTTAAGTATGAAACCTGATTTACCCTTGTAATTTTATGTGGTAAAAGCGCACATTTGTAAGGTCCCCATTATGAGGAGCAGCCATCGTGTGTGAACGTAAATCGTGAAAGTAAATCACTTAGGGGCCTCGGGGGTGGAAGCCCTCGAGACCTTTTTTTTCCCTCGCCGGAATATTACGGCCGGATGGCGGCCGAAAAGTCGTCGGAAAACAACCGTCGGTGATCGATGGTCGAAAGTCAATGGCCGATGGCCGAATTCAATGGCCAGAGACCGAATTCAAAAGCGGACTTGTCTTCTCAAGGACGGCCACACATGGACGGATTGGAGAGTCCAATTTGGACTTATCTACACGAGGGCGGCTACACATGGCTGCCTCTCATGAAAGAGGACAGCGTTTTTGGCCTATAAAAAGAGACCATTTCTACACACATTTCATAGTGTGAAGTTGATGCAACAAGGTGAGTGTGAAGTGGTGAGAGTGAAGCAAGGCGAGAGTTCCATTAAGGGTATAATCCCTTTGTAAACTACTTCTTGTTTTGAAGTACTAAAACCATTGAGTGGATGCTTTCCAGTGGACGTAGCCCACATTGGATGAACCACGTATATCGTGTGTACTCTCTCTCTCTCTCTCTCTACTCTATAATCTCGTGTATGTAAATCTGTCTCTCTCCATTAAGTAATCTACTCAATTATCTATTTAGGTACGTCTTATTTCCTAACAACCATGCCATCCCAAATGAGAAAAATAGCATACATTTTTTACATTATATTGTATAATTCACATGAGTGAATTAGGTTACACTTCCTTATTTCAACTCACACATGAGAAAAATGATTCTTACATGAGGATGATTATCAATAACAATTGTCGAGAAAAAAAACACATTTACTCCAAAATTTTCTTTTTTCAAAGAATTGCATTTGCTACATGGCGTCTACTTTGAGTGGCACGCATGCAATTTCGAACCGAAGATTGTGGTTCCTTACTAAATAGCCATGCACCTCTAGATTGAATCCAAATTTTGAGATCCTTCAAAATAATTTTGATGTCAATATGCTCAAGTTTCTCAATACAATCCCAATAGAATTGATGTACATCCTACTAAAACCTAGCAACCCACAACCTTGTGCGTTTCCATTGATAGAAGTGCTACATTAGTGGATCCAATATCAACCAACATAATAGATCTTCCCAATGAAACGAGAATTCAATTATTTGACAAATAAACTCTAAACATGCTATGCATAATGCAATTTCAGATTTCATAAAAGGAGACTAAACTTGCATGGGAGAAATTAGAACAAACAAGTCACAACCTATTGTTGCCAAGAAAGAGGTTAGAAGTTTTTGTGAATATTCTTTAACAAAATTTTGTTGATAAAACTACCAAAAAATACTGGTATTGGTTTTTTGGCTTACATTTAGATTTTTTCTTTTGCAATACTATTGTCCCAATCTCACCTAGTTTTTGTGTAATCAAAGTCAATTAAACTATTGTTTTTCGCTCATACTTGTACAAGATTGCTATTACCGCGCAATCCCATTAATTGCAAACAAAGGTTGGCTCAAACAAATTCCTAAACTCATCAGTTGGGGCAAACAAAGGATGACAACTACCATGCAACTTTTGATAGCTAGAACAAAGGCTTGATCCGAATAAGCCTTGCAGAGTTCTACAAGATATTTGCATGCACTTAGTTTCTTGTTTATAAACCGTGCCATGCAAAAGAGATACTTGTTTCACTTGACTACCCATTCTCATGGGATTGGTAGCCAATTTGGTGGGGCTTTCAATCATCAAGTATTTCAAAGCTTTTGGGGAAAGTTTCTCAACCTAACACAAATTAATAAGCTCTGGGAGTCCTACAAGTATATGGCCAAATGATGTTTCAAGTTTAGATGTTGTACATGGAACATAAAAATGGGACGATGGAAAAAAACAAATCATAAAAAGTGACTTGATTCATAAATAGATAGACAAGCTTCATACATTGCACACGGTTGCATAAGTTGGCTCAACTCAGCTTCTATAGATTCCATTCTAGAATCTTATATTTGCATAATTGTTTACAAAAAAGAATACTAAAAAGCTCACTAAAACATTAGACAAGCTCATATTACGAAAGTACATTTTGCAAGATAACAATGTCCATACAAACAAGAGAGTGTACACATCGTGTAGCCTACAAGTATGAAGAAGAAGAAAGATTGGTACCATCCCTGCACAAGGAACCAAGTGTCAGGTGCAAATCCCGATGAACAAAAATAACCAGTAGGGATGGTGTAACAAAAGCTAACATAGCAATGTGGATTCTCAAGTAAAACAATGTCACAAAGGTATATCAAGCTTATCTTCCATCATCAATTTTTACTCACATTACCTGGCTGGTCCACACCATGACTACCTGAAGTTCTTGAAAACCATGGAGAAAAAAGTAGAAAAAGGTCCAAACAAGCACCACCCTGCAGATTTGTAGTGGAGCCATTGACACACTTTGTGGTTGCTTTTCCCTGTATGTGAGACTACATTCCTGTAGCTATCCCTGGGTGGGAACCAAAAGCAAACCGAAGACTATATGCAAAACCTACAACATGCAAACTTGCTAAAACAAATAGAGACCCTTATAAGAATGCATACACCTCTACAGAACGTGACTGCTACAAAAGATATCGAGACACCTTAATAACGCAACCAATAGATCGAAAGAGATTGGAAAACTTGTGAGGAATCAACAACAAAATCATCTCTAAAGGCAGTATATACCAGTCATGGAGAGCAGTAGGCTCTGGTCATGTGTGCATAATCTTAGAGCAGGACCGGAACCTATATTGCTATCATGTGCACAAAGGCGTGATGTTCAATGGAAAGTTACCTTGCGTAGCCAGTGCAAAAATCCTTGTGTAGGCCGCCAACAGTATCCTGCCAATACCATGCATGCAATGCACACAGGCTGAAATGCCGTTTAGCTCTCTGTAGCGTAGGAGATAAGGCCCCCAATGTGAGCACACTAATCCCGAGTAGAATGGCACCCTTGCACCAAAGTTGTGCACGTCTGCGTGCTTGCTTTCAAGTAAGACTCCAGGCTAAGACTCCAAGCTTGAGCTAGACCACAACCATAGCATGAGATCTCTGCCACATTTGTTCGCTCGTGACCTGATGGGCAGAACACAAAGGCAGAGAGAGAGAGAGAGAGAGAGAGAGAGAGAACTTTTGGGCGTTGGTCTTGGAGCACGGTTCACGCGTCAGAGTCCAAATGAAAACGAGGAGGGAATTCACCAAAAAATTAGGAGTGAAAATTGAACTTCAAGGTGAGTAGGGCAAAAACACATTGCCGAGTCGCAGGAGTCCCAGGATGGGTGGTAGGCTTCTTTAAGAAGGCAGTCAATTGTTGGGCCATCCAAGAGCACCATTTGGATGCTCGTAGCAAGAGAAAACAGGCTGTAGGAAAAAAACTTATCAATTATGGGGAAGGAAGTGACGGTTTCAGTGGTGTCTTGTTCATTGCTGACAGAGATTTGGAGCCAAAGATGGTTCTAAACCACCCCTCAAGACGAGTCCTTGGTGTTAGAATCAGACCTATCACCATAGTAAATGTTTACGGCCCTTGTAACACAAAGGATAGAGCTAAACTGTGGATGCAGCTCAGGGATACTTCGATCGAAGGGGAGTGGCTGATGGTTGGAGATTTCAATATGGTCGAGAAAAGCAAGAACAGAACAAGCTCCGCCAGTATACTGCCTGGCTCAGGAAAGTCTAAATGGTTGAGCTTATGTGAGAAGTGGGCCATGGTTGACTTGTGGGAAGTGGGCCCATGGAACAACATGCGTAGATTCACCTACACAAGCCTTCAGTATGCCTGCACTGCCTCCCGGCTAGACAGATGCTTCTGCTCTCATCAAGCTGACTGGATCTCATCGACGTTAGAGATGAAGGTCGTAATCTCAACTGAAAGTCTCTCCGATCACATGCCATAACACTTACAACTCAAGAAAGATAAAGAGGGGGGGGGGGGGGGGGGGGGGAAATCCCCGAGAGGGGAGAAAAAGCTTTTGGTTAGAGGGACACACCTGTTTAAAGACCCTCTCTTCAGAAGCATCACCAAGAAAGCGTTGGGAAAGCTCAAAAAAGATGTGGGGATGAAAAAAACTAGTGCTTGGAATATATTTGTTCGGAGTGTACAAAAAGCTATCAAAACTGTAGGTCCTCGGGTTAAAAAGCCAATGAGGCACATGTCAAACATCTCAGAGAGGAGGTAGTGCAATTAGCCTCTAGGAAGGCTGTTGGGATGGCTACCGAGGATGAGCACAAGCGATGGCTTGAAGCTAATTCTCACCTAGCCAATGAACAGCCGGAGGAAATCAAGAAGGCGATATTGCTCTCTAGGGAAAATTTCCTTCAACTAGAGCCTTCTAACCAAGCATATCTTTTTAGGGCTCTCAAAGTGAGGAAGAGTTGAGGCCACGTTCAAGTGCTCGATGATGAGAAAGGGAATACAATTCAAAACCAAGATGAGATGGCTGGACTTATGCTCAATTATCTCAGCCAGATTATCGCCAACCAGAGACCCAATCTCAGGAAGTGGAAGAAGCCCAAGCGTCTCTACTTGGGAGTGTTGAAAAGAAGGTTCCCCAAGAGGAAGCCAACCGCATGGAAAAGGCCTTCTCTAAGGAGGAATGCTTAGCGGCACTAAAAGCTCTCGGCAATGAAAAGTCTCCCGGTTGGGATAGACTAACGGTTGAATTCTTCAAATAATTTTAGGATGATCTCAAGGGTCCAGTCACACAGATGGCCAACCAAGCGGTGTCCGAAGAGTCATTGGATACAAGTGTTAAGAGAGGGCTTATCAAGCCCATCCCCAAACAAATATGTTGCTCTCAACTTAAACATTGGCGTCCCATTACGATGATGTCAGTAGCATACAAAATTATTGCCAAGGCGATAGCTCTCAGACTTGCCCCCCTCCTGAGTCGGATCATCTCTCCCCATCAACACGGGTTCATCTTGGCAGCAATGGTAGGAATAGAGTATGCATCCTTCTCCAAGCAAGAGTGCATCTTGCTGCAATTGGACCTCGACAAAGCCTATGATAGAATAGAATGGTCCTATATAGAAGAAGTCATAGGAGCTCTGGGCTTTGGGCCTCGGAATTGTGGCTCTTTTGAGGTTAAAAGTTCTATTAAGCAAGATGTCCCCTAGCCCCCTTGCTTTTCCGCCATTGGGTCGCATCCTCTCATTACGATGCTCGAAGCCAGTGCTGCGTGAGGAGAGATTCAAGGTCTGGCATTACCGGGCAACGACCAACTACTGGCCAAAATGTTCATAGATGATTCGCTCCTATTCTTGAAGGCGTGCCCTCAAGTTGTCAGGAGAGCTCTGGAGATTGTGCAAACATTTTCTGTGGCCTCGGGGTCCAAGTGAAATATAGAGAAGTCAAGACTTATCTCCCTATCGAAGAACGACTCTTTTGACCCTGCAGTCTAGACAAGAGAGATTATCTCAAAAGGGAGTGTATTCAGACACCTGGGAGCCCCCGTAGGGATGGACGTTACCCATAGGCAAAGATTTCAATGGGTCCTTGAAAAAAATAGCTCAAAAATGAGAAGATGGGAGGTTGTTCTCCTCCCCTTCCAAAGCCGTATTAGAGTGAGTAACGCTTTTATGATCCCGTATATTGCTTTCCTCAACCTCGTGCTCAAGATGGCTAAGTGTAACTAGAAAGAATTCTTAAAACCAGTGAAAAGGTTTCTTTGGAAGAACAACAAGAAAACCTCTCAGCCATGACAGTGGGCTAGATGGGAGGTAGTCGCTCGCCCGGTAGACCAAGGGGCTCGGAATTCTTAACCCTGTATTCCATGTTGAGGCCCTTTGTGCCAAATTTATGGTCTCATTGGCTAAACAGGAACAAGCTTGGGCTATCATGACCAAGGAAATGCTTGATGCAGTAAAACTGGGATCAAAAAGGGGAAAGTGGAGGGGGGTTGTGATGCACGACAAACTTCTCGCCCCGAAGTGGTCCTATCTTGGATTTGGTGGACTCTCAGAGGTGCTAATGAGGAAGTGCAAAAGAGCAGCTGAGGTTTTGGAATGGGGGGAAGCAACTAGATACTTTAAGAACTCCATTTTGCACTGGTCCCCTTGGCTCTCTAAAATATTGGGGCCGCCACAAATCCCCTATTGGATAGAAATGGCCAGGAATGTGAATAATAAGGGGCTCGTTCGACTAGAGCAATTCTGGGATGGCAACAGGAAGTGCTGGAAAACTACTGACTTTTTAGCCATCCAATTTCAACTGAATGGCTTTGAGATCTTACTAGTCTATAGGGTGATGAAAGAGCTTGATAAGGTGGTGATGCCAATTTGTGAATCCAACTTTGAATGGGACGCTGTTAAGTATGGAGCCTGATTTACCCTTGTAATTTTCTGTGGTAAAAGTGCACATTTGTAAGGCCCCCACTATGAGGAGAAGCCATCGTGCGTGAAGGAAAATCACTTGCCAAAAACCAAAATTTTCAAGACCAAAAATTAGGGGCAACTTTAGGGGCCTCAGGGGCGGAAGCCCCTGAGACTTCTTTTTTTCCCTCACCGGAATATTATGGCCGGCTGGTGGCAGGAAAGTGGTCGAAAAACAACCGGTCGGTTGCCGGGGCAGCCTTTTGGCCTATAAAAGGAGGCCATTTCTACACACATTTCAGAGTGTGAAGTTGATGCAACAAGGTGAGTGTGAGGTGGTGAGGATGAAGCAAGGTGGGAGCTCCATCAAGGGTATAATCCCTTTGTAAACTACTTCTTGTTTTGAAGTACTAAAGCCATTGAGTGGCTGCTTTCCCGTGGACATAGCCCACATTGAGTGAACCACATATATCGAGTGTACTCTCTCTCTCTCTCTCTCTCTCTCTCTCTCTCTCTCTCTCTCTCTCTCTCTCTCTCTCTCTCTCTCTCTCTCTCTCTCTCTCTCCTCTATAATCTCTTGTGTGTGAAATCTATCTCTCTCCATTAATTAATCTACTCAAATATCTATTTAGCTACGTCATATTTCCTAACAGACGCTTGGAGATGGCCCGGGAGTAGCCTCTTTTGGAAACCCTATTCTAAAGGCATTTACCATGCATTAATGCATGAAGCTAATTTGTGTAGCTCACTCAACAAATTATGGAAGAGGCACTGGACGGAAAAATAGTGGGAGGGAGTCATGGAGAACATTTGAAAGCCAAGGTGGCCTCAGAATATGAAGATATTTTTGTGGAAAGTGATGTGGGGAGCTCTGCCGACGGGCGTAAAGATACAAGAAAGAGGAATTGGGTCTGATCGTTGCTCGGGGTGCAGAATAGCTAGTGAAGACCTAGCCCACCTTTTCATGGGATGCCAAGTAATCAGTGGCATGGTTGGGAAAATATGCAAGTGGATTCAAAGGACATGGCAAATTAAGTTCTTCAAGACTGATCTGTTCTTTGGTAGTAACAGGTTGGGAAGTCCTGCTCTTCTTGTATGCACTCAAATAATCAAGTACTACTTCTTTCACCATATTTGGCAAGTAAGGAATCGCCGCGTGTTTGAGGGGGATCTGGCTGTGGCAAGCTTTTGTGAAATCATACAAGAGAGAAAAGTGACGATCCACAGGATCGGAGGCAAACAAGCGTCAGAGGACTGGTCTAGAACAATACATGTCATGATGACATCTTGTAATAAGTAAAGCCTAGGAGTGGTTTCTCTGTCAAGCAGAAAACTTGTAATCCTTTGACCCTCAAGGCTCGGTCTGAGCTCGAGGTTGGTGTATATTTTTGATGTTCTTAATACTATCCACTCACAATTGTGAGTTTTGCAAAAAAAGAAAAGACACTCTAATTGAGTGGGGACTTTCTTTTGCTTTCATCCAATCAAAAGTCATCACTTTCTCTCGGTGGAAGGAGCTGACAGGGCAGCCATGTCAAGGTAGAGAAACTCTTTCTTCCTTCCATTGAGTGTTCGGCAAAATTCATTTTCACAAACATACAAAAATCCCTCCAAGACAAATCTGAATTGGAAATTTTACAATATTAGCCAATATTTTTATAAAATTACACCATTTTCATGTATTTTTAAGTGGAATGTTTTCCTTCTTGCCCTCCCCTTAACCGACTACTTTGATTTTGCAACCGGCTCAAGGCTAAGCTGAGGCACACTTTTCCCGAACATTGCTTCCACCCCCTCGGCCCCTCCTCCTTTCCCAAGTCTTCTTCCACACCTGACATAGAAGAAAGCCTCCAATCAATCGTCTCTGCCCCATGCTCCACGCCAGCTTTTTCCTCCACCATTATGTAAACACTAGCAGGGTGAAAGGCTACGCACATGAGAATCAAGATCTTCAAAACAAGATAGTACTTCATCCGAGAATTCAAAAGGTTTCCGCAGAGGCCCTTTTGCGCACATGAGAGCACTTAACCCATGGAAATCGCTTTCTCTTGTTTTGCCTAGCACCTAGAATGTCGGGCCACAGCGGCTAACTGTGTAGCAAGCCCTACTTAAACGCCTTTGACGCATCGGCAGCAAGATTCCTGCCAGGTCACTTTTTTTAGCCGCAACGATGGACTCACAATCTCATGTGCGCACCCTTTGAAAGGAATGCATTCTACCTAAAAGAATCTCCAACACATTATTCTTCCTCCCAAGTGGTGTGAACCCAACCTTGGACAAACCAAAGCAAACACCTTCGTCTTCTCTTGTCACACACATCTACTCGCATGTGCACTTCTACCTCTGTGGCATGCAAAGTCATGACATTTTGAGCTCCAAGATGGGCAATCGGCCCCCCTCGGCCAAATATCATCCTGTGTTGTTGATTTGTCGTACAAACTTCATAGAGGCCCTGGACATCCGCACAATCTAACAAGGTTCACCAAACACCACCTCTCAGCTCCTAAAAAGAGTAGTGCCCATCTCTTTCCATGTCACACATGACCGACAATCATGTGTGACAAGGGCCTAATATATTAAAAGCTGCTCTTGGTTGTCACAAAAAGGGACTTGTCCTATAGGTCACACCTTAAGTGGTGGGGCTTAAGGTTCCCTAAAAAAAAGAGTAGTGCCCATCTCTTTCCATGTCACACATGACCGACAATCATGTGTGACAAGGGCCTAATATATTAAAAGCTGCTCTTGGTTGTCACAAAAAGGGACTTGTCCTATAGGTCACACCTTAAGTGGTGGGGCTTAAGGTTCCCTAAGCATGGAGCTTGCACATCCGAGGCTATGTCTAGAGAGCAATTGACGAAGCCAACACCTTTTTGGCAAATGGAAACTAGATCAGATTACACACTTTCTACCCAAGTATGGATAGATTTTGTGTAAGATGCCTCAGATTGGAGACACCCAAGAACCATCCTCTTGGTTCACATTGTTGGCACTTTACAATATAACAAAAAAATACACCACGAATGGCAACCTCCACCTTGGATATATGATTGGCCTACAACGGCAAGGTGTAGTTGTCTTTGAGGGAGGTTCTAATTGTAGCTGTCTAGTCAATTCCTTGATTTTTTCCACATAGCTCCTGACTAACAACTTCCCTTGCCTGATCTTATCAAGCTCATATAGTATATCTTCATCCCCCCTATTGTTTGAATAGTGTAGCTTAAAGGCTTTGATGAGCTTGTTGTATGATCTCAATCTGCAAGCTGAGTAATGGTAGTACCACTTTTGAGCTGCTTCCTTCAATATTTGGGAAAAATACTTCCCCCATTCATCCTCACCAATGTCTTTCAGCTCTGCATATTGCTCAAAAGCTTGCATGTGTACATCAAGGTCATATTTTTTCCCACCTTTGAATACGGGAAAATAAATTTTCAGGTTGTCGGAATGTTCATTGCTTTTACTAACTCTAGTTTTGTGTGCTCTCTTTCTATCTCGTGACTTCTTCTTGTTTACTAATCAATATCAGCCTCACAATTCTCTATCTCTGTCTCTAAGACTGTCTCTTCTGCTATCTTCTTGGTGGGCCTATGTGATGAGTGATGAGTTCTTTGACTCTCGGTACTCTCATCAATTTTTTTTAAAAAAAAATTATGAGACCCATGATACCTACTTCTCCTTTCATCCTTTTCAGTTCTTCGGTGCCTCAAATGATTGGAATGCTGCAAAATCCCGTGATTCCTCAGTAGTGCCCCCTCCTAGAGCGACATGAGTTTCATTCCTAGGGTGGTGATTAGTGTCAGAGTCTAATTCGGTCTCCTCTAGACTCAGACTGTCATAAAAAAAATATCTAATACTCCCAAATTATTTTCTCATGTTAAACTGATCATTTAATATGGGGTTGTACCAGGAGAGTAAAAGCTAGAATATTGGTAAAACTGCAGACCAGGCTGCAGTGGTCTCTGTCAGGGATCCAAAGGAGGGAGAATAGGGATCAAAAGGGGGATAGCCTACAAAAGAGCTATGTGCTTCAATGGGGCTTAAAAGACCTAAGGTTCAACTCCATTAAGACTTCCATAGGCTAAGGTTCCAAAAATTGAACCTTTTATCCAATGGCCAAAGCATAGGGGAATTGGATGGTCATGGGAAGACTAAAAAGTCTTCCCACATCCTTAGATAGGAGGGGGCGAGACCCACATCTTCCTCCTGATATACAACATTTTCATGTTGAACCCACTAAGGCGGATACAATTGAATGGCCACATCACTTACAACAAGTCCAACCCCTCCTACGTTGTGCCATCCTACATAATCTACAACAAGCTCAAACACGACAAAAAAGGAACTATGATGACGTTCGTCGCCACGTCGAATACCCAGAGGGCTTGAAGGTGTTACTCTACTACCCGATGTGGAAACTTGGTCTTAGTGAATCTCTTTTGCACAAATGGTTGGGACCTTACATAGTCATCAATAGGCTCATAGAAAACACCTATAGGCTATGTCGGGATTCAAATCAATCCACCACATGCACTCATGTCATACGCATGAAACCATACTATACACCATCTCTGCTTAGCACACAGTGTCTTTGTTTTTAGGGGGGAGGTGTGGAGTCTATGCTAAATCCATAATATTGTAATGACCCTTTCTTGGCATGTAGTTAGCAAAGCTATTAAAAGAGGAAGGATGAATGAACCAAGCAGGTTGAGCCAATCTTGACTATTCTACCGTATACTACTATTTTTCTACTTATACAAAAATCTAAGGCCTTGTCAATTTTCAAAACATTTCACAAGCATGCAGAACTTCAAGCTTTTCATTGCCTAAAAAAATTTCCAGTGTTAATGGAAGGAAATATGTTTCTTGAGAGTTTGCAAGGTACTATGCTGACAGTGGTGTACTCCTCATGAGCACACTATTTCATCTTTGCTACCACAAAGCAATGTCAAGAAGTGCCTAGTGTGGCTAGGAAAGTGCCAGCCTCTACTTGTGAGAGTTTGTAGAGAAAAATCAAGAAAGTTCCAAAATATTCAAAGCAAAAGACACACGGGTGAAGTCATGTTAACATGTCATGCTTTTTTGCTATCCCGAATAGTGCTAGTCAGCACCAGTTTGGCATAATATGATAACTAGTACAATAACTAGAGCTAGATCTTTAAGATTTTTGGTCTATTATATATCAATAGAAATATCAGGAAACAAGGAATTTGAATGAAGCAATTCAAACAAAATTGATACCATTTGTAAACAAATTAATGTGCACCCAATTTTATGTTGGATATGCTAACTTGAATATGCTAGCTAGCAAAAAAAGGCTTTTCAATAGATGCAATGCTCTTTTTCCTTGGTAATAACCCTAAATAAATGCTCAAATTCTTCATCATATTGAAGCTTAAGATCTTCATAAGACAAGTCCAAGTGATTATATGAAGAGGGGAGACCCTAATTGGTGGCCTCGTAGCCTAAAATACAGTGTTGGAACAACATGGGACTACACTAGCACACCACTGAAGAGACTTGTCTATTTTATGATTCAAAAGCTCAAGGTGCTAATATTGTACTTCAAAAATGTTAACTTCTCATAATCAGGGAACTGCAAGTGATGTGGCACTTTGAGCCATTTAAAGCAATTTTTTACCTTTTTGGGTCATTTTTTCATTTATGATCATTTTTTGCCATTTTTAGCCCAAGATGCCCTTTTTTGCATGTAAAAAGGCCCTGTGAAAAAGACCCATAAGGATTAAATTTCATCTTGAACCTCATTTTTCCACTTGGTACATATTGTGGTTACATTTTTTATGATTGTACATAAAACGTGCGATAAGAATATCATTTACACCAACACTGACTTTTGCCTTGAAAAGGTAAGGTTCATTTCTTTCAACTTTGACAAGATCTTATCAGAATCATTCATATATTTTTCCACATAATTGTGTCACACCCTTGATTCTAGAGACACATTTTGTATGGCTTGCATCACATCCTTTGATTGGCACATCATGAAGAAAGGGCATCGTAGTTTGAGATATGAAGTCACGTAGGACTTTGTTCATACTGTTCATCATATGTCCAATAGAGTTAGTTACTATCTAGGGTAAGGTGCCCAAATATGGTCTCAAGACATTGTCCATAAGTGTCATGATAGTGGGTGGCACATTCGTCAACCCAATGGACATAACGAAAACTCATAGTGTCCAGATTGTGTTTGGCATGCAGTTTTGGGTGTATCGTCAAGCCTAATGCATACTTGATGATACCCTAACCCTAAATCATTTTTTGTAAATATGAAAACATGGGAGATCTTCTCTAGTAGCTCATCCACTCTTGGAAATGGGTAAGTTTTCTTAACAATAACCACATTCAATCCCTGATACGATATACACATGTGCATGCTACCATCTTTTTCTTCACCAACAATATGGGAGAAGCCTGTGGTGAAGAGCTAGGTTGTATGAAACCTTTACTGAGATATAGTCATCAAGATCATGTTCCACCTCAAAAGCCTTAGAATGACTCATTTTGTAGGGTGGTTTACCTACTAGCTTACTACCTACAACCACATCTATGCCATGTTGCATAGCCCGTGTCGGTGGTAACCTTGGTGGTAAATCATCAAGAAATAAATCTTAATGTTTTGTTGATAATTATTTTATCTTATTAGCAACATTTTCTTATTCAAGAGGGAGAGAAGTAGCCATAGATGGAATAGAAGAGAGAGAAGCATGCGGCGTTGAGGAGTTCTCCACTAAAACATTATCAACATCTGAAAGAAAATAGCACATGGAAAAACATTAAAAAAATTCTTCTATTTGATTATAAAAAAAGTGACTTCTATAAACTACTTTCATGTACAAATGAGTGGCTAGGAAGGCACACCCTTCTCTCTCAATAGCAGCATGTTGGAAAGGGGGAAGGCTGTACACACCTGGAACACACAATGTGCACCTCTCTATAGCCTAGGGTAAACACATCACCCAAATCCACTAGGATTCACCTTCCACACAATCTCACCTACACACGCTTACTTTGACACACAAATGCACACACATGCTTCAAAAGAAGCCCCATCACATATCACACGACTAGCACCTATATTCCACACTGCTAACATATGCAAACCTCTCTCTCTCTCTCTCTCTCTCTCTCTCTCTCTCTCTCTCTCTCTCTCTCTCTCTCTCTCTCTCTCTCTCTCTCTCTTTTGGATACATAGACCTCGGTTTGGGGTTGCACTCAACCACACCGCAACCAGCAACCCAGACAAAGTACACAAGAAAAATAAGGGAGGTGGAGTGGGAAATTGGCACAAAGAGGGGGGGATGGTGGACTTCTTCTTACAAAACTTACAAAGACTCCATGGCTTACACGTAGCAAAATCTCCTCTCTTCTTGCTTCTGATAGTAAAAAATGACATGCAAGATTCGGGTGGCCTCTACACCACACATAGCCTGAACCTCCCCAAGCATCATGTCAAGGTAGGAGTTATCCTATAGCTAGAGAGGGGCACCACCTAGCACGAGTGCGGCTAGGACGCAGACATAGATGACCTAGGGTAGCAAAAGTGAGATGCCATCTAGGTAGCCAACATGAAATGATGATGTAGCAAACTTTTGGATATAGAAAATGCCTAGTCAATAGTCATGAGTGTGTGTACGAGAGAGGTATGGGACATGGTCGAAATGGATCATGACTAACTGGTGATGGTGCACGTGATGAAACACAAGTAGAGTGATATACAAGAGATTAATTATCCCATGGATATGGGGAAAACAAAGCTAAGGAGAAGAGAGAATGGACCCAAAGATCATGGCATCATTGCACACTTTTATTGATGATGATGATACTTACAAATGGTGGTCTTGGCTATTACCAACCTTGCTCTTGGCACTGGGGATGCATGATGGAATGCAAGCACTAGATGGTGCATGGCGAACATTTGGAGTTAGCGGGGTTAACACGTTAGCGGGAGGTTAGTTGAGGGAAACATCAAGACGATGCAGCCACCATCGACATCAATTACTAGCATCCAGAGTGGCCCGGGGTAGCATGGTGTCGGTGTAGTCAATCCTAGCATGCTCATGTTGCCTTGCGGGGTGATACTGAGTACCTTATGTGCATGGGGTGGTGATGACTAGTAAATCAACCATGGTGTGGGTGGAAATTGGTGGTGATGGTTGGGAGGTGCATTATGTGCTTAGTGGTGCATGGAATGTAGACTGCATGGAGCTTGGCTGATGCCTCTAGTGTGTCCTTCCCTTTGTGCTTAGTGGAGGCCTCTTTATATAGGCCTGAGAGGTGGTCCTTACCTAATGATCCTTGCAAATATCCACTGGTCACTGTAGAGAGTCTAGATGCCTCTCTATTGAGAGAGATAGAGAGGGAGAGAAGGTAGAGATAGAGAGAAGGGGGGTAAGAGTGGGGCGGGGATATTTTTATAGTCCACTAGGCATTGGCTAGGTTATTAGAGAAGAGTGGTGATCGGTGCATTTATAGTGGGTTTTGTTGATGGTTGTGGTGGCTGCTGTGAGGTTAATGCTTCCAGAATTGGTGTTTTGATGGTGTCAAGATGCTACGCGTCACTTTTGGGACTGGCCGGGGCATGCCATTGGCATCAATCTTCAAGTTGGTGCCACTTCCGCGTGCTTTTGGTCGTCCTCTTCTTTTGTCGATAGCGTGGATCTTGTTTCCTTTGCTTTTTTGCGTATACGTGCGTATGACGTGCGTGTACTTGTTTGGATGGGTGTGTGCGCTCATGCGTGCAATGTTTGTTTGATTATGTGCGTGCGAGTGTAACGTACTCGTGTATGTGTAAGTGCTTGTGAATGTGTGTGCGTATGTATATGGGATGTGTGTGTCGACCAATGTGTGTGGGAACAAGAGTATAAGGACGGTTTTTTTATTTTTATTTTTTAGTTGGATTGGCTACACAGAGAGCGTGAGTCAGAGTGAGAGAGAGCACGTGAGGGTGTGGTGGGGAGAGGGGGGCTGGGGTGAGTGTGTGGGTGTGGGTGTGTGTGTGTGAAAGAGAGAGAGAGAGAGAGAGAGAGAGAGAGAGAGAGAGAGAGAGAGAGAGAGAGAGAGAGAGAGAGAGAGAGAGAGAGAGAGAGAGAGAGAGAGAGAGAGAGAGAGAGAGCTATTTGCTGTGCCTTGCAGGCTGAACGAGGGGGGAGAGAGAGAGAGGGTGAGAGTGAGAGATGGGGGCAGAGAGAGAGAGAGAGAGGCTAAGGGGGGGAATGGGGCATGTGTCTGTGTGTGTATGGGTGGGTATGTGTGGGTGTGAAAGAGAGAGAGAGAGAGAGAGAGAGAGAGAGAGAGAGAGAGAGAGAGAGAGAGAGAGAGAGAGAGAGAGAGAGAGAGAGAGAGAGAGAGAGAGATATTATTCTATTGCGCCCGCGTGGGCTGTTGCCAACACAGGGAGGGGAGAGTCATCGGGAGGGAGGGAGCGTGAGGCTGTTGCGGGTCAGGGGGGGAGAGAGAGCGTGAGGGAGAGGGTGTGGGGAGAAAGGGTGAGAGTGTGTGTCTGTGGTCAGTGGAGAGAGAGAGAGAGAGAGAGAGAGAGAGAGAGAGAGAGAGAGAGAGAGAGAGAGAGAGAGAGAGAGAGAGAGAGAGAGAGAGAGAGAGAGAGACGATTTTGCCCTGCACACCCTGCATGGCGAGTGCCGCCACCAAGAATGAGACATAGAGTGATATTATATATATATATATATATATATATATACATTTTTTGTTTTCTTTCATGAGCCCTATGGGCTTAGTCCGACACAGGTCCGAAGAGAGAGGGAGAGTGTGAGTGAGGAGGGAGTGTGGGTTTAATAATAGATGAGAGGGAGAGAGAAAGAGGGTGGCTGAGGGAGTGGATGAGGGAGTGGGGGTGGCAATAATGGAGGGGAGACAAAGGATAATGGAGGAGAGGGAGGGAGTGGTGCCAAAGGGAAATGCGGCGGCCTATTGCACGCGTACAAGCAAGGGACGAAAGTGGTGGTTTGGTGCTAGTGATTAAAAAAACATTTTTTTTTGTTTTTACCTCTTGCTCCCCAAATGGGTTGATTCCCGTGGCCTCGGCTCCGAAAGCTAAGCCAACGTTAGTTTCTCCAGCCAGGCTAGAGGGCGGTGCGGCAAACCTGGTATTAGTAGCCCTCCCCCTAAGGTTAGGGGAATTTATGCCTCTAACCATTTGTTAGGGGAATTTATGCCTCTAACCATTTGTTTGATCATTGTCATCAGAGGTGGAGGTTGATGGTGTATCCACATCAGGAATGTTGATAGGTGGAGTTTGATCAAATAATAGAAAATAAGGTTTAAGCCGCTAGCCATTCACTCTGGTTTTATGAAGCTTACCATCAACTTCAATGAGGGAACTCCCATTGGAATATTTCTTTCTGATGATAAAAGGGCCTTTCCATTAGAGTAGGAGCTTCTTATCTTTGCGTGTGTTGAAGCAATTGTCATAGTGGAGCACCAACATGCCCTTATTTAAATCTTTGCACCGAAGATGTTGATTGAAACTAAGCCGTCTATGTTTTGCCTGTGCCGCATAATGGTTGATTGCCTCTTCTCCGTCCAGTTGTAGTCATTCAAGGTCAAGGATGTGATCTCTCGAACACATGTTGGGTCATTGAAACTGGCTTGCCATCACTCTGAGACTTGCTATTTGCACCTCAATAGGTAAGATTGCCTCCTTACCAAATACCAAATGATATGGGGTGAACCCCAAAGATGTGCGGAATGAGGTTTGGTAGGCCCACAACGATGGTAGTAGATACCTATCCCAATCCCCACGATGATTGTTAATCTGCTTGGTGATAATTTTGCAAGCCATTCCATTCACCTTTTCAACTAAGACATTACATTGAGGGTAATATGGTGAGGAGTGCCTCCTTGTAATGCCTAGTTTTTGCATTAACTCTCCTACCAAGTCTACTCTGAAACCTGTCCCTCTATCAGAGATGATTTCTAATGGTGTGCCAAACCTACAACATATGTGCTCATAGACAAACTTAGCTACCTCCACAGTTTTGATCCTAGTTGTGGCTGTAGCTTCCACCCATCTGGCCATATAGCCGACTCCGATCACGATATAGAACTTCCCTGAATTGGCCCTAGGCAATGGTCCTATGGCATCTATACCCCATTTTCCAAATGGCCCATATAAAAGGATAGATGTTTGTGGTTCAAGCACGAGTGACACAACTTACATGTCTTACACCAGTGGTGTACATCACGATTGAGGCTAGGCCATACAAAACCAGTCTGCAAGATTTTTCTACTTGTTATATCTACAGCAAAGTTACCGCCACAAACATTATCATGACAACTGGCAAATACCCCTGTAATTTCATTAGAGAGAGGGACCTTCCTGAGTATTTGGTCCTTACCCTTACAATACAAACCGTCATAATAAGCCGATACCTTGTGGCCTTCCTCGCAAGCCATTGCTTCTACCCTTTGTTAGATCTGGTGGACATTCCCCTTTTTCCAAGAAATGCATAATGTCGGGTAAGGTGTCACTACCTTAAAATAGAGGGAACTTTAGCTTTATAGCCCCAACCACCACTTCCTGCAGTCTTTCGCTTGCTAAGTCATCAGCTTCATGGTTTTGAGCCCTTGGGATGTGGTGTAGTTGAACTGCTTCAAACATACCCAACAAGGTTTTTACACAGCTTAAGTGAGTCCTCAAGCTAGGATTCTTACATGTCCATACTCCATTTACTTGCCTTACCAAAAGTAGAGCATCCCCAAATACATTGAACGATTTACCCCTTGTGAGACGCACCATTGTAACCCCTTGGTTAGTGCTGCATACTCAAATTCATTGTTAGAATGTGATTCCAACAAATGGCCAAGCAAAAATACCTTAATACCTTTTTCATCGAAGACCACTATGCATGTAGCTGCTTTGTTAGATGCTCTCTTGTAGGCTCCATCAAAGTAGAGATAGTGTGCTCTTTCTACCACCGGTGGCTCTAGAAGTGGTTGAATTTCCTCCCCTTTAGATTGCTTTACCTTCTTCTCAAAGTTTTGGTAGGTCATGAGTCCCCCCAAGCTTTCCCTTGTCGTGCTTTCCACCTGTATCGTGTAGTCAAAGTCGTGCAGATGAACTAGCCACTTAGTAATCCTAGAAAAAACATCCATGTGTTGTACCACATAGGGAAACATTTCATCCATGTTTATAATTACAAATTTATTGGGCATCAAATATGACCGAAACTTTGTAGTTGCAAATCTAAGAGCTAGGACTGGGTGTTACACATGGTGAAACCTTTCTCTCTCACTGTGATCATTCAATTGGATAAGTATATTGGCCTCATGAAAGACATCGTAGCATCCTTCTGGAGTAGCACAGCCCCCAAGGAGTCATGACCCACGCTAATGGTGACATAGAACTTTTTGTCCCACTTAGGTGGTGAGATAGTTGGTAGGGTGGCTAAGACCTCCTTTACCTTGTTGTAGTGATGTTTGCTCTCCTCATCCCATGCGAAAGTCGATCGTTGTGTGAGCTATTGCAGTGGTAGAACAAGTTGTGATAGTAGATGTATGAATCTACTCAAGTACCTCACCTTTTGTAGGAAAGAGACTAGTTGACGTGCAGTTGTTGGTGAAGGTAGTGCAATGAGTGCAGACACCTTACTTGGATCGGCATTGATACCTTTAGCTGAAATTTCATGGCCTAAAAGAATGACTCTACTTTCCCCAGTGTGGCACTTGTCTACATTTAATTGGCCACCTAGGCTTTGCAGCCTTTCCAAACCCTTAGTTACCTTTTCTAAGTGTGAAATGCGAGGGCTATATATACAAAAATCATCAATGAACACTCTTATAGATGTTCCAAAGAACGGTTGAAAGACATACGTGACATATCTTTGGAATGTGACAGGTGCATTTGTGAGACAAAATGGCATAACTCTATATGCAAAACTATGCAAAACTACCCCATGGCGTAATGAAAGTGGTTTTTATATGATCTTCTAAGTCTATGCGTATTTGAAAATACCCAGAATACCCATCACACATGGTGTAGCATTCAAAACCGGCTACTTCATTCAAAATTTCTTCCAACAAAGGGAGAGGGAAGTGGTCTCTCTTTCTGGATATATTTAGTGGTTTATACTCCATGGAGACCCTCCACTTACCATTCTTCTTAGGAGTCACTCCTACGGGTGACACCCACTCTGAGTTTTCCACAGGATAGATGAACCCTACTTCTAGTAGCTTCCTTACCTTTGCAAGGAGTGCCTTTTCTTGTATGGCCCCCAGCCATTGTATCTTTTCTCAACTGGTTTTACCCCTTGCTTCATCTTAATATGATGCTTGCCTCCTGTAATACCTGTGATTCTTTCATAATTGTCAATGAAAAGGTCAAGAAATCTCTTCAATTGTTAACTCCATAGACAACATACTCTTCAGCCTACTTTATCCTAGGCCAGGTGGTTTACTTTACTCTTTGTTGCTTTGCCCTTCTGGTGATAGGTCTCTAGTTGTGCTTACCCTTTGTAGATCCTTCATGATGATACCCATCACCTCAATGGAACTATCTATTTCATCGGTGGAAGTGGTCTCCTCCTCAAAAGTGGAAGACTCACTAGTGGTCTCATCTGCTGATGTCTCTAGGTCCATTTGTTTCTGCTTGCGAGTCCTCATGTTGTATTGGATTGTTTCCCCTTTCTTACCAGTCATGCGTAGAAGACCAGTGCCCCAATTCTGCTTTGCCTTCATGGCCATCAACCATGGCCTTCCCAAGATCAATGGATAGACCTCACCCTTAGTTGGCATTACAAAAACATATACTTCTTCCTCAGTGTTGAAGGCTTTTACCTTCACAGCACTTACCGCACCCGCACATTTTACTTTTTTGTTGTTTTCCATCTTTGCCTTGCACGGAGAAGGCCCGTCAACCTTGAGCCCAAGCCGAAGCATCATAGCTTCACTCATCACACAAATTTGTGCACCACCATCAATGTAGGTGTTTCCAACCCTCTTACCCTTTATGTTGACGTCGACAATTGGAAGGATGTCATCCATGTTGCAACCCGAAATTGCTCTAGCTACCTTTGCTTTGGAGCACCTTGTACTTACCATTTTGGACCATTGTCGCCTTACCTTTGGTGCAAGATGTAGCAGTTGTGGCCATGCAATCTTTGGTCCTTGCTCTGCCATATCCAATGTTAGATCATAGAGCCTAGAACTCTCCCCTAACTGAAAGTTGCTGATGCCTATTTTTCATCGTGGCCTTGAAGGCCTCTTGCTAGTCTCTCCTTTCACGCTTCTCGCATCATCAATTTGTGCAGCTTTCTCCCTCCTAGCTCTCTTTACAGTCATGGCTTCAAATGGTTCTACAAATCTTACCTTATTCTTACCCTTATCTCTCTTATTTACTCTAGGTGGATCCACTACTACAGGCTTTCCTTTCTCCTCTAACCTTGTGATGTTCATTAGGAGAAATATGGACCTTGCATGGGCCTTGTAAGGAATCCTAATTTTTAGGGATTAAGGCTAATGTTGTGTAGGGTTAAGGGGACAAGGGCATTCAATAAGTTAGTTTTGAGTAGGCTTTTCTAGCCTTTTTTTTAGACACATGTAGGATGTGGACCTAAGAGGTCACCTTCTCTCTTTAGCTTTTTGAAAGTGAAGGGAGTAAAGAGGTGTGGCCACATCAGCAAAAACGTGGGTCACTAAGAGCCAAAATTTGACTTTTTTTCAAAAAAAATATTTTTTACTTCTTTTTTACTTAAAACTTCCCCCCAACATATATGCATATCAAAAAATCATTTTTTGACCTGTTTTAAAACCTACAAGCACTAAAAGTCCAATTTTTCAAAAAAAAAAGGCCCCCCCCCCAACAAAAAACCTTTGTTCTCTCTTCCTCCTCCCTCCTTTCTCCCTCTCCTCTCCCTCCCTGCTCCCTTCTCTCCTCCTCTTCCCCTCTCTCTCCCCCTCTCCCCCATTGTCCCCTTCTCTCCTCCCATGTTCCTCCCTCTCCCTCCCTGTCCCCTTCTCTCCTTCTCCTCCCCTCTCTCTCCCTCTCCCCCACTGCCCCCTTCTCTCCTCCCATGTTCCTTCCTCTCCCTTCCCCCTCTCTCTTTTCATCTTTTGCTTCCTCATGCAACAGCTGCCATGGTGCTCATGGACATTAGAAATCGTATGCATACATGTTTTCTTGTCCGTGGCGTTTGCACCGAAGGCCACACTTAAGGGTGAGCAGAGGTCATCCCAAGAACGTCGTACCATCGGTGAGATGAATGTTGATGGTTCTTCAATATCTTTCCAATACCATCACATATTTGAATAAAACACCCCTTTGTGCAAGGTAACAATATACTTCTTTCTTTTGGTTGTGTTCTTCTTATCATAAACTTTGAAGTATAATGTGTTGCCTCTATTTGTTTTGTAGTGCTTGACACAAAGGTTGCTTTTGTTCACAAATAGTGAAAAGCTGCAGGTTAGAGAGGCCAAGTGTCACCACTTTTCCTCTAAAAGAGTCTTCTTTATTACATCTTGTAGGTAGGTGCTTCAAATCCATGATTATTAGAGGTGGGTAATCTCATCATAATGTATATTTTAGGATTGTTTATCCCCAGTTGGATGGAAATACTTGCACATTTGTACAACATATACTTAACAAGTGTCTTTCTTATACAGCTTGCAAATGTTGAATTTATACATGTTTTTGTTACAAGGTGGCCTCTTAATATGCTAGTTGAGTGGTGTTGTTTGCAAAAATGGCTCAAGGAACTGGCATAATATGAAGCTTTTAGGGTGGCACAAAGCTCTCCTTAACGGCAATGTGGCTCCCACTACACCAAAAATCATTATGCTAACATGGAGAGATCCCTAGTAGGACAATGCAACATCTTTTCATCAGCAGCAACACACCCTTTTCTAACATGAGGGCACTCCTACCAAAGATATTTTTATGTGATAGGTCACCCCATACCATGCCATATCATGGAATGGATGTAAGAACTATGACCGCACTACTCCTTGGAAGTTGTTCACAAATGTATGTTTATCAAAGTTAATGAGAAGAAATTTGGACTTTTTTGTTTGTTAATGTGAAAGAGAACTCTAGGTCTACCATATTTTAGATTGTTTGATAAGTTAAATAAGATTTGTAGTCATTTAAAGTGTAGATTTGTTTTTGTTTGGTAAGATTGTACATGAGAAGATATGATAAAGTAGAAGAGATCTTGACGGAATAAACCTCGATGCCACATCTCTCCTTAAACCCTTTGATTTCTATTGTCGTGGGAAGTTCAAGGGAAGTCTATTTTCAAATTTTTAGTAATAACTTTTTTTGAAAGAAATTTTGGTTATTTTAATGTTTGTACAGAGTTTAGGAGTCCATTCTGATTATTTTCCTTCAGTTTCAAATTTTGACCGAGGGCACTCCTTGGAAGCCACTTTTGAAGGTGTTAGGGTGGGATTTTGGAAATGTTTTGTATGTAGGAAATACAGTCCTTAACACAATAAAAAACATTGGTTCTTTGAGTATTTTCAGATTCCATGGTTTTAATGCTCGTTGGAGCCCGCAGATTAAGGAAAAAGTAGAAATGTTTGTTTTACATTAGTTTTTAAGAGATTGCCAACTTGCACGTTGTTTTTTAGAGAATCCGAGCAAGGTATATATTTTTTTGCATCAAAGTCTACAAGTTCAACACATTAAAAAAAAAAAAAAAGCGGCCACAAGGGCACACAAATGGCCATCCAGGACTTTTGGATGGCCGTTTTGCGCGCCCTTATGGCCACTCTTATTGAGGGCCCTTGAAGCTTTTACATGGCAAAAATTTACAAAATTATTGTGTATAAGTATGAGATAAAGCAGTAAGTTAGATGTACTGAGAGCAAGAGCTCACCCCCTGGGGCCTTTGAAGGTGTTAGGCAAGATTTTGAGAAAATATTGTATGTAGGAAATACAATCCTTAACACAATAAAAAACATTAGTTCTTTGAGTATTTTCAGATTCCATGGTTTTAATGCTCGTTGGAGCCCGCAGATAAAGGAAAAAGTAAGAAATGTCTGCTTTACATTAGTTTTTAAGAGATTGCCAACTTGCATGTTGTTCTTTAGAGAATCCAAGCAAGGTATGTTTTTTTTTTGCATCAAAATCTACAAGTTCAACACTATTAAAAAAAAAAAAAAAAAGTGGCCGCAAGGGCGCACGAAATGGCCATCCGGGACTTTTGCATGGCCATTTTGCGCGCCCTAGTGGCCACTCTTGTTGAGGGCTCTGGGAGTCTTTACATGAGAAAATTTTGTAACACTATTGTGTATAAGTATGAGAAAAGGATGTAAGATAGATGTACAGAGAGCAAGAGCTCCCCCCTTGGGGTCTTATATTGACAAATAGGAGCTTTTTTAATGCATGACCATGAGATAGGGGTGTAGTGTTTGATGTAATCAGAGCACCCCTCCCGGATCCCTTTTTCTATGTGTTCAAAGGTCTGGAACATTCACTATGTAATGTTTTTCTATATCATGTGCATTCACCAGAATGGATTAAAAGTACCTCTTATAGACCTTATCTACACATGTTTCTGTAACTTTACAAGAATCCAAAATCCCTTATGTTGAACAAGTGTGCTATGTTACGTGAACTCCCCAGGTCAAAGGCCTCACAAATCCTGTGCACTAAACATTCACACTAGAAATTGACCAAACAAGGAGCCAATTTTTACTTCCTTGTGTCCACCTCGTATTCTTGGGAATGTTTTGGTTAAGCCATTTCTTTGGTATTTGAAACCACATGTGACCCCTATTGTTTTAGTATCCAACCAAAGGTTACTTGATTAGCAGTTTACATAGGCTCGATTGGTACATATCTTCTATGTTAATAATGCATGTATTTATAATTTATGTTACACTTTCTCTATCCAAATGAGCTACATAGTAAAAATCAAATCCACAATTTAACAGTTAAGTTCACAAGGTAATAGCTATTGGTATCATCTTTAGCAATACAAAAGAAATAGCTACCAATAGCTCATGAATAGGGATATTTAAGAAGATTTGATACCAAAAACTTGTCAACACCACTCAAAAAGGTGGAAACTCAAAGGCTTTACAATATATGTATGATGAAACATGAGTCAATAATAAGTCACCCTTATACATCGACACCTTCATCTCAAGTTGTCATTTCTCTAAGTCAAGCTTGGCATAGGCATAGTATGGAAACAATAACATGTTGGAAAGCAAGAATTTAGCTTTCTCAACTTGTGAAACGTTGTTAATGATATATATTCAGCATCCCCAAATGAGGACATCTTGACAAAGGTTATGACCCACTTTAATAAGAATAACCATTAATGATTAAACTGAAATCAAAATATTGCTTGAATTTTTTATTAAGACTTGAGAGTTGAAACATCTTACAGGCAAATAAAAATATCCATAAAGTTCAACAATAATTCTCAAATCTGTATGAAACTCCAGTAATTTAAATTAAATACTCTCACTCAATGCGACACCATTTAACAAAAAAACACATTTATATTTCATTTATACAAGAATCCAGTCTCATGAAAATAATTACAAACGGAGACAATGTTGTTGTTATTAGGCTTCTCTTACAAGCATTTGTCTTCCTCATCTAGAGATTCATATACACTTGAGTATTTGTGTGTCTATGACACTAGGGAAGATAGTAGTACCATATGGATGGCTTTTCTAAGAGCTCCTAGAGAGTACCTATTGGTTCAAGATTCTACAAAAATTCTACTATTCTTATCAAAATCCTTTAACATCGTAGTGAAAGGTTCCTCATGGAACAAAAATAGAGTGATTTCCATCTCTGTACATGTTTGCTTGCTCATGTCCTCTGAAAAGAAGTTGACTCTGTAAGTAAACAACAGATTATGTGAGCACAAAGTTATAAAGTAGAAAATGATAATCTAATGACAACTATACAAAGAATAAATTATAAGAAAAATCTTTGATGACTCTCTATAAATAACACAACTTACTTGCATTGTGAGACTCAATCACATGCTACACAACTATAGATGGCGCGCCAAAGCCATCAACAAAATAGCACCACCTAGTGTTATGAGGTATGAAGCCTAAACATTGAAAGCCATAAAGAGGTTTATTCTCTCCAACATGATAAACTTAAAGATGGAGATGATGTTAAGCTATGAATGTAAGCTACAAGGGTAGTTTTCTTACCATTTTATCTTTATGTTGGAGATCAACCCTTGCAAAGCCCACACACTACTCACACCTCCTATTGTTGTGGTATTCAAGTCATGTGAGCCCATATTTTTTCCATCTTCGGGAGTAGAGGTTTCCATGTAGTGTGAGTGAATAAAATTAGAAGGAGTAGAATCTTGTTTCATGGTGTAATGGAGGTGAGAGAAGGACGAGGAGCTAGCTTGGTGTGAAACTATGTGGTGGCCAAGGGGAAGAGATGGGGGAGGAACTTGCTTGGTGCTGCAATGGAGGTGGGAGAAAGCTAGCAGAGAGATAGTGTTACACTATAGGGGATGGATGTGGTTGTTGCAGAAATGGAGAGCTTAGAAAAGAGTTTGTAGAGAGAGAAAATCACTTTTTAGCTATAGAATAGGTTTGGAAAGACTTTGGAGGGTGGAAAATGATGTTTTGAACTTTTTTGAAAAAATTCAAATTTTTGTATTTTTTAGTGCACGTTTTTGACTTTTGGAGGTCAAAAATACTTTTTTGACCATGAAATAAGTTTGGGGACCTTTTAAAGAGGGAAATTTTGAATTTTGAATTTTTTAGTGTATTTTTAAATCCGGACCAAAAAGTGGGGGAAAAAATGTCAAAGTGGTCCCCCCCCCCCCCCCCCCCCCCTTTCCCCTAGCCACCTCCCTTACCTTCTTACTAGGTAAGAGGCCATAAAGAGGTGTAAGGCTACCTTTTCCCCCTACTTTTTTGAGGGTATAGAGTGTGTCCACCACCCTCTTCCTATTGGCTGACCTCTAATTAACCTTAATCCCAAAGGGCCCCTAGAGGCTTCATATTTTTCCTAATGTTTATAGGGCGATCAGGTGGTGGTGCCGATGGAAGAGGTGGAATGGATGCTTGTGGTGTTGCCTGGGGTGGACATAGAATTTGTGTTGGTGGGGCTGGTGCTCGGGGTGGAGGTGTTCTCTCTCTAGGGGTGACAATTGGTTTCTCCTACCTCCTCTATTGTAGTTTTGTCGCGGTTTGGGGTAGTAGTACACACTGTGACCATCTTCTTCATAGATGTAGCAGTGATACTCCCTGTTTTGTCATCATGCTCTCCTCGGGTCTTGATCTCTCTCCTGATTCCTGTAAAGAATGAGGATGCAAGAGAGCTACACAAGACAAGCACAAAGCACACAGAGATGGAAAGCTTCTTCTTCTTCTCACAGAAAAGAGAGTACAAAATGACTAAGTGCTAAAGCTGAAAAGTAGCACATATGTACATGTGGTCACTAAGTGTGAACTCGCTAGAAGCGTACTAGGCTGGCACTATAAGTGTAGTCCAGCTGTAGAATCACTGGCAGAGATCCTCCGTGTCGGTCACCTAACGCGCCAGTGAGTAAATGTCGTAAGCGGCCAAGACCCGTAGTGGATGCCAGCTCAAGATGTAGAGCTCGACATCTCAACGCTCCCCCTCGAGCTCTGCATGTCGCAGAGTCCAAGCATAGTCCGAAAACGTCGAAGCTTCTCAGCTCCGAGGGCCTTGGTAAAGATATCCACTATCTGCTCCTCTGTGCTGACGTAGACCAAGTCGATGTCGCCCGCCAACACTCTCTCTCGAACATAGTGGTAATGGACTTCTATTTGCTTGGTCCTGGCATGGAACACTGGGTTCCTAGCCAACTGCATGCTGCTGAGGTTGTCACAATGGATGACAATCTCCTAGTCCACCTGCACTCCCAAGTCCTCAAGTAATGTGCGTAGCCAAGCTACCTCTCATGCCGCAACTACTGCACCTCTGTACTCGGCCTCTGTGCTCGATAAAGAAACCGTAGGCTTCTTTTTGCTGCTCCAAGTAACAGCAGCACTCCCAAAAGAGAACATGAAGCCACTCGTAGATCTCCTATCAACAATGCTACCTGTCCAATCTGCATCTGTATACCCATACAATGCTAATGGTGCATCTGCTGCATAGAACAATGTGTAGTCAAGAGTCCCTTGCACATACCGAAGTGTGTCTCGTACTCCATCCAAATGTGGCTTCCTCGGAAGCTGCATGAACTGACTCTCCAAGCCTACTGTGTAGCTCAAGTCTGGCCTCGTGATAGTCAAGTAGATTAGACTATCCACAATCTTCCTGTACATCTTGACATCCTCAACAACATCACCCTTCTCTGCACTCAGCTTTGCATTCACATCCAAGGGAATAGAAATTGGCTTACAATCAGCCATACCATACTTTGACAACATGTTCAAAGCATACTGTCTCTGTGACAGCCATACACCCTCTGGAGTCCTAATCACCTTAATGCCAAGAAAGTAGCGCAACTCGCCCAAATATTTCATTTCAAACTCCTGTTTGAGAAGACCCTTCACATGGTCAATCTCCATAGCATTGTCACCCACAATAATAAGGTCATCTACATATATGGTAATGACCACAATCCCCACATCACTCTCACGTACATAGAGTGAATGATCAGCATGAGCTCTCCTAAACCCAATACTGACAAAATACTTGGCAATCCTGTCATACCATGCTCTAGAGCCCTGCTTCAAACCATACAAAGCTTTGAGAAGTCTGCATACATAATCTGGGTAACCTGGATCGACATAACCAGGTGGCTGATCCATATACACTTCCTCTTGCAACTCACCATTCAAGAAGGCATTCTTTACATCCATTTGATGCATAATCCATCCTCTAGATGCAGCCACTGCTATGACAGCTCTCACAGTCATCATCTTTGCCACTGGAGCAAAGGTCTCCTCATAGTCTATGCCATACGTCTGTGCATAGCCCTTTGCGACCAACCTTGCCTTCTGACGCTTAATGTTACCATCAGCCTTATGCTTGGTTTTATACACCCATTTATAGCCAATAGCTTTCTTGCCACTTGGCAATGGCACCAACTCCCATGTGTCGTTTGCTTCCAATGTAGCCATCTCTTCATTCATTGCATCATCCCAATGTACATTTTCAACTGCATCCTCAAAACATGTGGGCTCCACATCCTGTATCACCTTAGCCATGTAGGCTTGGTGATGCGCTAGATACCCATCATAAGTCAATTTCTGAACTGGATTTCTGACTCTGTTAGATCTGCGCGGTCCTGTGTCACTCCTTTTCCCTCTAGCATCTTCTTGTACTTTCCTTACACCAGGTGTCCTGACAGCCGAAATTCCAAATTCCTCATCAAGACTTTGTTCAGAACCATCTGAATCCATGTCTACATGTGAAAAACCTGATGATGCATCAGCCATAAAGGGAGGTTCATCAACCTTTTCCTTTCCTTTTCGTGATACATTCCCTGTACCTGCTGGTGGAGTAACCTGCGTACGTAGTCTACCATTCCATGGCTTCTCAATAGAGCCACGAGAAGAGGACTCTTGTCGTCCACTCAAAACCTGTGACTGTGGCCTCACATTTTTTACAAGCACATCATCTTTTACATCAGCCCCAATAGTGCCATGTGCATTACTGTACCAGCTGCTCATCTCATCAAAGACTACATCTCTGCTCACTCGTAATTCTCGTGGTAGTAGGATTGTAGCACCTGTACCCCTTTTGTTCAAGGGAATATCCCAGAAGAATACATTTCTCTGCTTTAGGATCCAATTTCCTACACAACTCATCTGGTACATGCATGTAAGATATGCAGCCAGTGTGCCAAATCAGGCTTTGTACCTATAAACTTTTCCTCAGGTGTTACATCATGCACCGCAGCTGTAGGTGTCCTGTTCATAATGTACATAGTTGTATTTACAGCTTCAGCCCAGAAATGATGAGGCATGTTCTTCTCATTCATCAATGCATGTGCAACCTCTGCAGTGTGCCTGTTTTTCCTTTCTGCGACCCCATTCTGTTGTGGAGTATATCTGCATGTAAACTGCCTGCGTATACCATCCATTCGCAGAAAATTTGAAAAATCATTGGAGAAGTACTCTCCCCCTCCATCTGACCTCAATGTCTTGATTTGCATATCTATCTCCTTCTCAATCATGACTTTGAAGTCTTGAAAGTGACCAAGCACTTCACTTTTGTTACGCATGAAGTAGACCCATACTTTCCTTGTATGGTCATCAATGAAAGAGACATAATACCTGCAACCATGTATACTTGCAATATCGGTTGGACCCCAAACATCTATGTGCACCACCTCAAGTGGCTTTTTACATACATTGCGCTCATGTGGAAATGAGCCCTTTGACTGTTTTCCAAACTGGCATGTTGCACACACTTTATGCATACCATCCACCTTGAATTTGGGCAAACCTTTTACAATCTGTTTTGATTGCATGCTGCGCAATCTCTGCTCATTGACATGGCCAATGCGTTTGTGCCAAATGTCAACATCAGCCACAACACCTGTGCCCTGTGCAAATAATGCAACTTTTACCTCAGGCATGTCTACATTCAGCGTAAACATTCTGCCCACACATTTGCCCTCTGTGATCAGCTTACAACCATTCTGAAAATCTTCTACATAACAGCCATTCGGATTGAAACGAACCTGCAAACCCTGCTCAACCATTTGTCCAACAGAAACAAGATTCTTTGTAACGTTTGGGATATGAAGTACATCTGCTAAGTACTTTGATTTGCCACTCTTCGTATTTAGAGGTATGTCCCCTACATGAGCAATGGGGTGAGCTGTGTCATCTCCTGTGTGCACATAGCCTGACACATCTGGTTTGCGCATATCTCTAAACCACTCTCCACGAGACGTCATGTGATTAGAGGCACCTGAATCCACATACCAAACATCATCTTGGGTGGAATTCTCTGCAGTCATTGTATTCATTACATGCTGCATAACAAACATGCACTCGTTTTTGCTGTCATCTGCATCTCTGCTAGTAGATGCATAGTTGCCATGTTCTCTCTTTCCACTTGCTTTTCCCTTTGGACAGTCACGTGACATGTGACCTCTTTCACCACAAGTCCAACATTCTGTGCTATCTCGAGTATGTTGTCGCCTGCTTGATCCTGCACCAGGACCTCTTTGACTCCCCCTGCCTTGAGATTGGTTTCCCCTGTCACCTGTATTGTTTTGATTTGATTGACCTTATTGAAATTGGCCCCTGCAACCCCTTGGGCCTCGACCACGACCTCTACCTCTACCTCTGTTGGAGTTAGAATAGAAGGCCTGTTCAGAATTATTTCTGCCATGAGAAGAAGATGTGTCAAGGTTCTTCTCCTCAAGAATAAGCATAGAAATCAAATCTTGGAACACGGGGATGTCGTCTCTTGTATTCATGGAAGACCTGAAATGTACATACTCATCTCCTAGACCATCCAAGCATGCACGGACAATGTCATCGTCTTCCACTGAGACTTTAATAGATCCAAGAACCTCAATGATACTCTTGATCTTCAAGGCATAATCATTGATTGAGAGGTTGTTCCTCTTAACCTAATTTAGCTCCGACTTTAGTTGAAGCTTCCTGGCCTTGGTGTTCACCTCGAACACTCTACCTAAGTTTTTCCATGCAATGGCGGGGGTTTCAACATCCTGTAGATAGCCCATCATGCCATCTGTGATGCTCATAGAAAGCTAATACATCACTTTTCTCTGGCCTTGTTGCCTGTCCCTCAAAGCTTTCCTTTGTTCTGTTGTAGCATTTGCCTCGGGAATCTCTGGTTCCTTTTCATTGTCTCCTTCTACATAGTCCCAATAACCTTTTCCTTTTAGGAAATTTGTTATTCTGAACTTCCATGCAAGGTAGTTATTTTTCTCAAGCTTCTCAGTGACAATCTGACTGAAACCGTCAGACATCTTGAAGCACTAAGACAAAATAGCTACAATCTGTAAAAACCTGCAAATCTGCTGAACCTGCTATCGTGGTACCTGTAACGCTTCCTACACTCAATGAGTGTCCACAATCAAGCGTACATACAACCACTGTACTTGTACAGTAAATCTCTGTGTACTGCACTTTGGAGACCTGTTCAGAAACTTGTATGAACGAAGGGTCGTGGATTGCGAACGAAGGGATTGTGATGCTCTTGCTCTCTTAGCATCTCTTGCCTGCACCAGGCTCTGATACCATGTAAAGAATGAGGATGCAAGAGAGCTACACAAGACAAGCACAAAGCACACAGAGATGGAAAGCTTTTTCTTCTTCTCATAGAAAAGAGAGTACAAAATGACTAAGTGCTAAAGCTGAAAAGTAGCACATATGTACATGCGGTCACTAAGTGTGAACTCGCTAGAAGCGTACTAGGCGAAAATGGGGGTCTTTTGCAATGCTTCTAGGCTGAATCTGCTGCTGTCCAATAGGGCTGAAAATGATGACCATCTGATGCGATTGAGGCTAAAAACCAAAAATGCTGGGGCTGCCTTGTACACCGAATGCTGAAAAGCTAAAATGCTGGCAGCTCTGGGTGGTTCTAACAAAAACGCTAGGCAATTGGAGATGCTGGCGATGGTGGCAATGGAAAATGCTAGGATGCTGGTACTGTTGATGGCGATCTGCAACTGAAAACGTCAGGGAGCTCGGGAGTGCTGAGGATGTCCAAAAGCGCTAGGGTTGATGGGTTCTTACTGAGAAGGTGCCTATTGAGCGGGGAGCTCCTGCTGCCTCTTTTGCCAAAAAGTGCTAACTTGGGTTTGCTTATATATTAACTTAGCAAAATTTCCCTACCTACTTTTGTTGGGAAGTCACTTAAAGATAATAAGTGAAAAATACCAAAGACTGAATCTGATGGATTCTGAAGGGAATATTGATGATCATGGTGTGTGCAACCAGAGGATATGTATCTATGCTAAGTGACTGGGCATGCACGGTCTGCGAATAGACTCACAAAAGTGTCAGATCACTTCTAATCTAGACTGACCGGACTTGACTGAACCCTGATCATGTTGTAGCTTGTCCACGGACACATAGGGTTGGATGTGTCACGTGACATCTATCCTTTATAGAACCAAAGCCCTTGTGCAGTACCAAATTTGGTAGACTGCTATATGGTAATGGTGGTAACAGTACCTTACAAAGGTTATATATAGTACCAATGCACTCCTATGTAGTTCAAAGCTATTCTGTAAAGAACGAAAGCCCCTGTGTAGTACCAAATTTGGTAGTCTGCTGCATACTAGTGATTCCAAAGCTTATCTGTAAAACACCAAAGCCTCTGTATAGTACCTTTTCCGTCCCTACAGGCACCAAAGCCTCACTCTATTTTACCAAAGCCTACTTGTGTAGTACCAAAGTCTTTGTGCAGTACCAAAACTATTCCCTGTATAGTACCAAAACATTGTTGTTTATCACCAAAGCATTTGCAAAGTTTCCATATGGGTACTCTTCTACAAACAATTCTAAAATGAGTCAAAAGCAGATAGATAGTACAATTTTTGGTACTCTGCTTACAACCAATTTGGGTTCTACAATACTCTCTTTGGTACTATTTACAACCAATTTTGGTTCTACAGTACAACATTTGGTACTGTTTACATCCAGTTTTGGTTCTACATTACTAAAATTGATACTGTTTACATCCAATTTTGGTTCTACAATACTATCTTTGGTATTGTTTACATTCAATTTTGGTTCTGCAGTACAATCTTTGGTACTTTTTACATCCAATTTTGGTTCTACAATAAAATCTTTGGTACTCTTTACATCCAATTTTGATTCTACAGTACTATCTTTGGTACTTTTTACAAACTATTTTGGTACTAAAGTACAAGCTTTGGTAGTGTGTACATCCAATTTTGGTACATTACTATCTTTGGTAATGTTTAAAACCAATTTTGGTTCTACAATACATTCTTTGGTACTGTATATAGCCAATTTTGGTACTACTGCACATTAGTGGCATTTTACCATTTGCATGAAGTTGGAATTTTCTAACTCTTATTGTATTGGTTCCACAGGTAGAGCTATACCAAAGATTCAAGAGGAATCACCCTACAGTGGTCGTGTCTCTTAGATGCTTTGAGACATTAAAGCCGTACTTTGTTCGGAAGTTGAAAGAGAGGTATACTTGTTGCTGTGTATCCCATGTGCAGATACTCTATTTCAAAGAGGCTTTTAATCAGATGCGGCAAAACAAGTTTGGGCATCATGGGAAAGGTCAACTTTGCAATTGCTTCGTGTGCTGTAGAAGTGATGATATAGGAGAGTGTTTTACAAACCAGGTAGTATGTCAACACATCACTAGTATGTGGGAATCCATCATGTGCCCAAGGCCAAGAGATAGTGAATACCATGCCAAGAAATGCTTGATGGGGGACTGCTCCCAATGTGGCGTACGGAAGTTGACATTTTGTCCAGATGAGATAGCAGAGGATAGCAAGGAGGTGTCTGTGAAGGTCTTCATGGATGTTGGAACAGGACAACTTGATGCAGGTGGGACTGAGAAGAAGAGAAAGGACTTGATTGTGCGACGGATGAAAAGTGTTGCTTTTCTTAGTCTGTTTTCAACCCACCTCACAGGCTTCATCAAGCACAACTTTGTCTTTCGTTGGCAAGCCCAACAATTCAAGGATTGTTTGCTCAAGTTTCCTAGCAATGTTGTTGTATCAGTTATTGACTTTGCAGAGAATTATTCTTTTAAAATTCAGAATGAGATTCAGTCAATGCATTGGTGGTCTACCCAAGTCACAATACTTGTGCACATCACTTATGTAAGAAATACAGCAGGTGGTGTTCAAAAGATGCTGCACTTTTAAATATCCGATGACAAGCAGCATGATACATTGTTTGTACAACATTGTCTCTTGCTTCATGATAGGTGGCTGAAATAGCAAGGACATTGTTTGCAGCACCATTAGGTGTGGTTAGATGGTGCGGCTTCACAATTCAAAGCTCGTAGACCTTACTATTTTGTGGCCAGGTATTATCAGAAGACAGGCTTGCACATGATGCATGACTTCTCAGCATCCGAGCATGGAAAAGGAGAGCATGATGGGGAAGGGGCGGTCATCAAGAGAACCTTGACACATGAGGAATTGAAACCAGATGGCTGGCCTATGAAGTGTGCGGTTGATGTGGTGAACTTTTTGAACCCAACATTTCAGCCAAGAGATCAGTCTCTCTTCTGGCTTATTGGCGTGGATGATGTGCAACACGATCACCCACGGGACTTGAGCGCATTGTGGGCTCCCGCTCATTTCATTGTGCTAATGGGTATTAAAAGGACAACCCGTGCGCTGTGCGCTTTCGAACCCTTTCATGCTTCTGTGATCCATGTATGAGTGGGCTATGGAAAAGATGCAAAATAGACTACACATAGAAGAATGGAAATACGTTTCCATCAAACCACTGCCGGAGTCTGTAAATACAGGAAGGTACGATGAAGAGGATGATGAGGAGGATGACAAATATCCAGATTTTGTGCCGATGAGCCAAGTTTCTAACCTGCCATTGTATGAAGGAAGCCCTGCAATGTTATGTGAAATGTAGTCCATTGGGGATAACTTTGCAGTCAAAGAAGTCGAGACTAAAGAGGACTTCTACCTAATCAAATGCACGAAGGAGTTGTACCAGACGGCGAGATCACAAAAGGATATGTGGCATAACAAGATTGTTAGAGGCGGGAAGGTTATTGAAGGTTTCTACTATGGCCAAGTCGAAGGAAAAGTTGATACATATAGCTTACTGGATCAGACACATGTAGTCATGATCTACTCACATCTTGTAAGGGCCATACATTTCCCGATGGAGCCTATCATTGGAGTCCCTAATCAGTTCAAGTTATCTGCTGAAGTATATGAGAACATATACAATAGCATGCCATATGATGATGATGATAGTGATGATTGTGCATCCATGATACTTGAAGTTACACAATGCCAAAACCCCTAAGTGGGCAAGTCCATGATTTTCCTTTTGGTCAGAACATATCTTTTTGTCCTCATGGTTTACTGTTGTTCTTTCTATCCTTCACTTCAAAAATACAAGTATGCACAGCAAGGTCTCCAATTACTGATTGTCTCTTAAGACTTGCCCCTAACCTGAACTAAAATAATACTAACCAGTACCAAAAGGGTGCTAACCAGTACCAAAATAATGACAAGAAGTACCAAAATTTGGTACTTTAGCCAACTTTGCATAATCACAAGACCATGGATCCAAGCTGCAACCTTAGGCTAGCAAATACAAGTATGCACAACAGGGTCTCCAATTACCCTTTACTCTCTAAAACCTTTCCCTTCACTCTGATACCATGTGAAAAATAGGGGAGTGAAGGGATCTTTGTGCCATATGTGAGAATGACAAGTATATAACTGAAATGTATGAGAGAGAAAATGATATACTGAAAGGAATATCTTTATTAATAATGAAGAAACCTTGGCATACAATGTTGGTACTACAGACTACCAAACTGGGTACTGTGGACTACCAAATTGGGTACTGCAACACAATCTTAACAGTACCAATAACAGAGAGCAAATAGTTGGTATTGTGAGTACCAGTACCAAAGCAGGTACTGTGTAACACCTAGATACAGAGTACTGGTACCTACTGATACCATTGTATTAACACCAATGTCAGGGATCTTAAAAAAGTTTCTTTTAGACTAGAAACTACTAGACAACACTAAGAAAAAAGACAGTACAGTTGAAGTACCAAACAGACAATTTGGTACTTTGGAAGTACCAAAAGTTGGTACTTTGAGTACCAAATCAGGTACTGTGTAACACCCAGATACACAGACTGGTACTTACTGATACCATTGTATTAACACCAATGTCAGGGATCTTAAAAAAGACGCTTTTAGACTAGAAACTACTAGACAACACTAAAAAAGAGACAGTACAGTTCAAGCTCCAAGACAGTGTACAAAAAAGGTGCATTTCCATTATATATGTGCACAACACGATATAATTTGGTTCAAGTACCGAAGTTCAGGAATCTCCATTACATTTTATGTGACATGATACACAAGATCACCAAGTACAACACTTTAGGAATCTCCTAGGTTAGGGGGATCTAATCTGTAAGAGTACCCCTCCATCTGTATGAAGTATTCAACAGCGTATGGAGAGACATCATCTTGTGTGTCAAAAATTGGGTTTTTGCGAGTGTATGCTGTTGGGTACCGATCGTGTATCCAACCTTGCAACCAAGGAAAAATACGGTCCATCAGGTAAAAAGGGTAATATTTTTCAACCACAAGAGGTTCATATGATCTAATGGCAAGACAATTCTTATATTCGTTTTTTAGCGACTTGTATCTGCAGTCATCCACCAATATTGTGTTGCTAGCATCAAATTTGGGGTGTCTTGCCCACACTGTCCGTAGGTTCTTCAGAGAAACAGGCTTGTTGGCCACAACGTTGGGCACGTGCGGCACCTCCGCCATACTCTTCCGTCAAGTCTCACAGTCTTCTTGTGATAGGTGGTTAGAAGAGTGAGTAGCTTAACATCTAAAGCACTCAAGGCATTGTTACCTGCAAAATACTTATGCCTCACATGCTTGGGGAAGCAAGCGTTCAACATATTCATCATTTTTTTCCTTCTACAGTAGGACCATACAATTATCTTGGCTTTCTTCTTAAGAGTTCGTATGAACTCGTCAGCATCTGGCCTTACATAACAAACCAGCGAGCTATTGGGATGGACGATCCGTGGTTGGTGCTCATCCGCCAAAACCCAAAGGCCTTCTGGCATCTCTGTGTAGCTTGTCAATAAGACCCCATTAAGGTCAAGCACAATCAGCCGGCCAGGTTTAACAGCCAAATCAGCCGCAAGTGTTGTGTTTGGTTGTGTCTCATCTTGCCACCAAAATCTTACTACAATACCAATAGTCCAAATGAGTGATGGAAAATATACAATGCAAACATTATATAAAAAAAAGAGCACCACTATGACACAAGAAGTACAAAATTTGATATTGTATTGTACCAAAGTTGATACTATACAGTACCAAAGTTAATACTATACAGTACCAAAGTACGAAATTGGATACTATACAGTACCAAATTGGGTACTATACAATATCATATTGTGGTACAATATTGCACAGTAGAAGTGTAACATTGGAAAACTGCTTTGTACTATACAATATCATATTGTGGTACAATATTGCAAAGTAGAAGTGTAACATTGGAAAATCAAAAATCCTAACAGCTACCACAAAAGCATTGTAAGAAGCTATCTTAAAACCCTAAAAGTACCAATACATTCAAAGTAGTGTCGTTACCAAAACCATAAACTACCAAAGGAAGTGCTAGAATAGTACCAAATGCTACCAGTTAGTACCAAAAGCATTATGAATACACCCAAGTCCACCAATAAACTACCCAAAATCAACCAAAACTACCAAAAGAACATTGTTAGATCCACTCCAGAAACTACCAAGCATTACCAAAAACTACCAAAAGCTACCTGTAAGGGTTTAGTGATACTAGCAACACAACCAGAACTACCAAAACTACCAAAACAACAGATTTATCAGACTACCAAACTACTAACAACAACATGATAGAAGATACCAAAACAAGAAAGTATATCCAAAAAAACCCAAAAGATACCAATATGGACAAAAAGTAGCAAAATAACATAGAGAAAATTCAAAAAATCCACCTGGATCTAGCAATCTACCTAGAATATGCAACTGCCATACAGAAGCGAAACCACCGAACTCTGTCAAACTAGCAAAGCAGAATTTATAGATACTAAAAAGCTGCATGCACTACCAAAACCACTTTCTTAAGACATGATAGGAATTACTTGTTGTAGATGAACCTCCTTCACTAGCTTCAGCATGTCCTCACTATTTTCAAGTCGACGAAGTATGCGTCGACTGGCTCCCAGATCAGCCTCAACCTCTTTGAGGTCCTCATTATTGAAAGGGTTTTCCTACTTTAGTTTTGCAAGCTGCACTTCATAGTGCTCTATGTCATCCTTTATCCACTTCACAACAGCATTGGAACCCTCGGCTCTCAACAATGTTTCCTTGTTCTACTGTAGAGATGCTTTCAGCTCTTTCAGCCTGTTCGATGTAGTTGAACTTTTTTGAGGCACTCTCTCAACAATATTTTCCAATTCTGTAACATAATTAGGCAACTCTACGTGAAGTTGTGGGGGGTCTAACTCTGTACAGAGGTTACTACCTTTTTGCGTAAGGAGAGGCTTCTTAATAGATGACCCTAAACCGCTGTGGGAGGCACCGTTTGCCCTTCGCCAAGTTTCGACCTTCCACTCCAACCTCCTCGGCGGCTGGCACACATGTTCAGTATTGCCTCTCCAAACCTCGCCCATGCGACTTTATGGCGCACAAGGTCCTTTGTTGCCGCATGGCATCTCTCAAAAGCATAGCAGCGCGCAAACTTCGTAGTGATTTCCCCTCAAGATGGAGGGGCTTGATGTACCTTGTGGAAGAGGAACCTGCAATCTTCATGGAGTCTTGGGTGCACATGATTCAATTAGATCTTTGCATTCTTCTGGTAGCTTTGCTTGAACACCGTCATCCACTCGTCGTGAGGGAGGTCTTCATCCCTAAGCTCGTTTGCAAGCACCCCCTCCATGCTGAGACCATACTCTTTGTGAAGCTCCGCGGCTGTATAACAGAACTTGGTTAAAATAGAGTATTCTTCCATTTTGTTTTTGCTTGCAATGTGGAAAGACAAAGCTCAAACGTTAGACATGCCCTCCGTCTACCAATCCAAAATACCTAAGCATGCTTCCTAAATGAGCTTCTATTGGAAACATTTCAGCAATGTCAAACTAAACTCTACACCCTAAACAACCCTTTGGTCACACAGATGTTCTTCCCAATGCACAATTTGGTACTGACCAAATTTGAGGCTATACAGAGTTATCATTGTACAATACCAAATTTGGTACTATAAAGTAAAAAATTTGGTAGTGTACAGTACCATATTTTGTACTCTAAACTTCCTCATTTTCTTAGTAAATCCTCTGCCTCTTGTCCTACAGGGTATGATAATAGGGATACAAGAAGACCCTTCTGCATAGATGCATAGATGAAACAATACATGTATTCACAATTGTTGAAAAATCTCCTCAGATTGTGTTCGATTGAAGGCACATATGCTTGAATCATGAAACCTTTGACAGAGCTACCTTTCATGAAACAAAATCAAATCCTGTAACAGGACATGATAGCGTAGAAACACCGACCTCTTGTTTTAATTGAAGACCGATTCTCGTCCTCGGTAAAAGGTGCTGCAGACTTTCTTGATTTCTCCACAGAAATGCTCCCCTTGCTAGCCCTTGTGTTTGGTGTGTTGATGCTTCGAGGAGACTTTGTGCCTTTGAGGGGGGAGGTTGTATCATTGTCTTGGGCTTCTTGCCTTTGTCGGGTGAACCCTTGGCAGCAGCAGACTTCCTCGCAGGCGTCCTCATTGTGGCGCGGGAGCTGCGCAGGGAAATCCTGAAGGTGATGCCTGAGACCTTTGTGACAGCGTTGTGCAGTCGAGAACCACTACGAAAACCCATTGGTACTACGCAGGACACACACGCTGTGTCACATGAGTTCAAACGTGCAAAAACTCCAATCCATCATTGGCTCCACCCACGATGTGTCTTCAAACGGAGTGGTCACTGGATTTTTGATTTTTACTAGCTTCCCTCCTACAACATTTAATTTTAGAGCCGAAAACGGAGCCGGCCGTAGGAAGTGAACAGGGGCACCAAGAAGCTTTGAGCAGCTAGGACGCGGACAATGGGTATTTGAAATAGCACAAAATCTGCACACACACACACACACACACACACACACACACACACACACACACACACAGAGAGAGAGAGAGAGAGAGAGAGAGAGAGAGAGAGAGAGAGAGAGAGAGAGAGAGAGAGAGAGAGAGAGAGAGAGAGAGAGAGATGCAGGTGATGAAAACCCCTCGGGGTGTGAGGGAAAACTGATTCAATGCAATATTTACAGAAACCTTATCTTCAGCGAGGTGGAAACCATGGTGATAGAGAGAGATAGAGAGAGATAGTGAGTCTATAGTGCGTTCTCTACAGGTGACTCATAAGCACGGAGACTTCTACTATTGTGAGTGTATGGCTGGCGACCATTGGAGTCAAGGTGTAGACATGGCTTCTTCCCATAGTGCTAATTTCCCAAAATGCTTCACTAAAATCCTCTCTCTTGATACAAGTGTTGCCAATCCCCTCACCAAAATGCTATACTGACCCCCGACAATAGTGACCTCTCAGTGCCTTTTTATAGGTGCACTAGGCTGCATTAGGTTAGGATAATCTGATTAGGTGAGGGCCCTAATAAGGAGAGACAAAGCAAGGAGATGGGTCCCAGATGATTGACCCTTGCTTTGTCTTAGGAGAACTTTAAAATGATATCTCCTTAGGTGGGCCTTTGTCAGCATCACCTAGAGAGAGGTGGCAATTTACAATGGTTTTTTTTTAAAAAAAAAGGTTTTTGGCTTGAAACTGGAAAATAATAATAACCTACGGATATTATTGCAGAGATACGTCGCGGACGAGATGTTGGCGAATGGCGGGCCTTGCTGGTGCGTCGGTGTAGTGCGTTCGTTAGTTTCGGGGCCGGCTGGGGCATTCCTTCGACATCTTTCCTTGATTCGATGTCGCCATCACGCGACTTGACCGTTTCTTCTTCTTTGGACGTTGATGTTCAAAGAAGAAGAAACGGTCAAGTCGCGTGATGGCGACATCGAATCAAGGAAAGATGTATGTATTGTGTATTTATGTTTGTGTGAGTAGCTGTGTATGCACGTGTTTATATTTGTTTTCGCTCATAAGTGTGTATGCGCACGTGCATGTGTGTGTAATGTGTGAGTGTCGAGATGCTTGTGAGTGTGTGTGCGTATGTATATGGGTTGTGTGTGGGTGTGTAAGTGTGTGTCGAAAGAGAGTGTGTGGGAACGACAAAAAAAAGGGACATATATATATATATATATATATATATATATATATATATATATATATATATATATTTGTTAGCTGCTTACTACGCAGGAAAATAGAGAGAGCGGGTGCTGGGGAGAGAGGGAGGGGAGATGGTGTGTGAGTGTGTGTGCGCGTAGGTAAGGGTGTGTGTGTATAGGTAGAGAGAAAGGGAGCTTAACCGTGCTGCGCACGGTTGTCTTGACACAGAGAGCAAGGGACAGAGAGGGAGTGAGTGTGGGGAAGAGGGGATGGCAAGGGAGGGAGTTGGGGAGAGAGAGGGTGTGTGGCGTGTGTGTGTGTGTGAGAGTGTATGTGTGAGAGAGAGAGATTGAGACGCGTCCGACATGGAACGAGAGTCAACGGGGTGGGGAATAGGGTTAGGGATAGCGGGCTAGGGGGGAGGGGTGAGGGTGAGAGAGAGAGTGAAGGGTGTGTGTGTTAGTGTATGTGTGTGTGTGAGAGAGAGAGAGATGTATTTCTGCGCCCGCATGGGTCGTCTGTCATACAGAGAGCCCGAGAGAGAGAGAGAGAGAGAGAGAGAGAGAGAGAGAGAGAGAGAGAGAGAGAGAGAGAGAGAGAGAGAGAGAGAGAGAGAGAGAGAGAGAGAGAGAGAGAGAGAGAGAAAGGGGGGGGGGGGGGGGGAAGAAATGTGGGGTTGGGGGGAATGAGGAAGAGAAAGAGAGATAAAGAGAGAGAGAGAGAGAGATGGGGAGCTTGGGTGAGTGGCGGCCCGTCAGCTAAACAAGAGGGGAGGAGAGGGGCTTGGTGAGGTCGAGAGTGTGTGGATGAGAGGGGAGGGGCGGCCTGCCAGAGGGGAAAAAGAGGGAGTATGGATGAGAGGGGTATGAGAGAGAGTGAATAATGAAAGAGAGAGAGGGAGACTTTTATCCAAGCATGGCGGCCTACCAGTGGAAGAAAGAGGGAGTAGGCTTGTTTTATGCGCCCATTGGGCTAGGTGATAGAGAAGCAAGGTAAGAGAGAGAAAGTGGGTTTGGCGGAGCCGAGCGAGAGAGAGAGAGAGAGAGGACTCGTTCTCTGGTGATAATGGAGGGGTGTGACCGGACTGAGAGGCGTCCCGCTGTGGACAAGCATAGAAGAGGTGGTGATGAATGTAAAAACATTTTTTTAATCGTTTTCTTGGTATTGTGCTCCTCCCCGATTGGGGTTGGTTCTTGCGGCCGCGGTTTCAAAAACCAGCCGTCATTAGCTTCTTCTCTATGGAAGCTATTGGGCCTGGCTGTGTATCCATTTGGGATTTCTCATAGTATGGAATAATGAGAAAGGGGTAGTATTCTCTCTCTCTCTCTCTCTCTCTCTCTCTCTCTCTCTCTCTCTCTCTCTCTCTCTCTCTCTCTCTCTCCCTCGCCATACACACGCTCTCTCATAGTCAGGATTCAGAAGAATGTGTTTTGGGTATGTTGTGCTAGAGTGACAAGTCTGAGGTTGCGATATGAGTCCTAGACGCACTTATGCTACGTGGTGCCCTTTTATAGCTATAAGATAACCCCCTTCTTTTGAGATGATGCTTGGGGAATTCAGGCTATGTGTGGTGTAGAGGCCACCGCACCTGGCACGTCATTTTCAAACATCAATGCATCTGGTAGATCATTGTCTACTCTCTTTGGTGGTTCAGTTGAAATAATCCTTGATAAATGATCTGCTCTTTGGTGAGTGGTGCCCTTTTTTACAACTACAGTGAAATCAAATTCTAAAAGAATGATGAACCATCTTACTATTCTTCCTGTGTTTCATGGCTTGTTGACTAAGTACAATAAGGCTTGGTGGTCCACAAACAATACAAATTTGTTATCTAATAGGTAATATTTATACTTTTTAACGACAGATTATTCCTAATCCTTCCCTTTCAGTGGTTGTATAGTTTTTCTTTTTCATATTCAACTGTCTACTAGTATAAGAAATAGGAAAATCAAATTTTTCGTCTCCTGGTTGAGCTAGTATACACCCAATGGCGAAATTGGAAGCATCTACATGTATGTGAAATATCTTATTCCAATCTGGTGCCTTCAATATTGGGGCTGAAGTGAGAGCTTGCTTATGCTTCATGAAGGATTCTTCACATCATCAATCCATTTAAAGATTGTAATTAAGTTGTACATGGGTTTTGTAATTATAGCGTACATGTAAATGAATTGTTTGTAATATCCACAATGTCCCATGAAATCTTGAACCCCATTGATTGTTGTCGATTTAGGAAATTCAGCAATAACGACAGTATATGTCCAAGAATTTTTCCTTGTCTGCCCATAAATGTGCACTTTTCAGGGTTTAAGCAAATTATATAAAGTCTACATTTTTTGAATACCCTTTTGAGGTGTTCAAAATGATCAGTCCGGATTGATAAATGTACACATAGATCATCCATATATACTTCCTAGAAATTCCAAAGGTATTCTTTAAAAGCATGGCTCATCAATCTTTGAAAAGCGGCAAGAGCATTAGTTAACCCAAAAGGCAAAACTCGATAGGCAAAAATACCCCATTCAGTTGCAAATGCAGTTTTATGTTGATCTTGGGGTCAACCAAAAGTTGATTGTATCCCGAAAAGCCATCTAAAAAGTTGTAAGCTTCTTTTTTTGCAACTCATTCTAACACACGTTCAGTGATTGGAAGAGGAAAGTTGTTTCTAATGGTAGCTGCATTCACTTTTTTGATATTAACACACTCTTAATTTTTCATTTTTCTTGGGTATTACCACAATTGGAGATACCCAATCTGTGTGTTCAATTTAATAAATGAATTCGGCTTCCTTGAGCTTTTCTATCTCTTCTTTGATCTTTCTGGAAAATGTTTCATTATAAGTGTATAGCCTCTATCTGCTTGGGTTTGCATCATCTCTCATAGGTGCAGTATGTTGACAGATTTCTGGGTCAACACCCTTGAGATCCTTATAAGACCAAGCAAAGATATCTTGGTATTCTTTCAGTAAGCCTAATAAATGCTCTTCTTCTTCTTCCGTCAGGTCATTTGCAATGTAGGCAGGTCTAAGCTCTTCTCATGGTTCGGCCAGATCTATCTTTTCTGCGTTTTCAGGTCCTTCGTAGGACTCGCCCTATTATCTTATTTTCCTGACAGGTTGTTCGACTATGATCTTTCGGTCTTGGAGAGTATATTTCTTGTTATGGGATGGAACACTCATTACATTTTTACCATCTTCTTCAGCGGTTTCCATTTCCATTGTATATATTTCCTTCATTAGGGCCAATTTGGATGAAAAAAGGGTTGTTTAGGGTTTCCCTATTCTTGATCTAAGGGTCAAGGAGGAGCCACATTTCCAAAAGTATGGCACTTTTGTACACGTGTCAAGATCTCCTTCACTTTCCTTTTGAATATTTTGCACTATTTTAGCCATAACTTTTGCATATGAACTCCAAATTTAGTGCTCAAATGGTCCATGGGTGGCACTTGATGAGCTCTATCCAATGAGTACCCATGTTGAATAGTTTTGGTAAGATCTTCATGGTCTTTTTTAGGTTTCCCTTTTTTAGATCCTTACACAACCCTTTTTTCATCCAAATTGGCCCTAATGTAGAGCTTTTTTCAACTCTTGATATTTCTTTTTTTGTTCAACTCGTGTCATGGTTGAATCCTTATCCTGGTATTTAGGTTTTGCTTGAGTATCCTTTCTCTTTTTTCTCAATGTTTTTGATATATCTTGTTTTTTGTTTAAAGGATATCTACCAATGATTTTGTCTTTGATACAATCATGTGCATCAATTTGCATCAAAAACTGTGTTCTACTAAAGACTGATGGGATCGGTTCATATTTCAAGTTTTTGGTGTCTCTTTTTCTTCTATACCATTTTTGTCTTCTCGATTTTTGATTTGGAAAGTAAAAAAAGTTTTCCTCCTCTCCTTTCATGAGTAGTTTAGGTCTCACATGTTCTTTTGCCAACTACGAATCATCTGCGGTAGCAGAATGTTCTTCTAATTCGTTTGTTGCATCATAATAGAGGTCTGAAAAGACTTGTTGAGCCTTCAATAAGTCCTTGGATTGTTGAATTTCGTCTTCAATGTGAAGATTTGAGATCATTTGTATGGGAATTATGTCATAGTCGTCCTCATTGCAGAATTGAGTACGCATAGACGTATTTACACACACATCTATTGTTTCTAAAATTTGAGTTCACTCAAATGGCTCAAAAAAATGCTCCAGAAAAGGTTCAGGTACATAAGCTTCATCTGTGCAATCCTTTTCTAAGATACATTCTTCTCGTTTTAAGCTCCCGTTTTTTGAAGCTCCGTACAACCAAATAGGTGTGTTTTTGTTCAACGAAGATGGAAGCTTCATTTCAGCTGAAGAGATTGAGTCAAATTCTTGTAAGGGAATTTCCATTACATCTCTTTAAGTGTGATCCTTTAGATTAACCCTTGTTATTGATCCCACTTGCTTCAAGTACAGGTAATTGTTTCTCCAATCCTGGATGAGTTTGTACTTGTTGCATGAAAGGTCTTCTCAAGACGATTTCATAATGGAGTTTCTTTCCAAAGTCCACTATTGCAAAAGTATGTTGATAATCAATTCCACAAGAATTAACTATCACTTTTACAAGTAGTCCTAAGGGTTTTTTGATGTGTCCATCGCGGCCAATTGCAATTTCCTTCGAGTTTGTCTAATGGCTAGTTTTCCCATGATTCCCATACTGCTTTCGTGGCTATGGCTATGCTTGCCCGACTATCCAGTATTGCCATGGTTTCCATATCATTATATCTCACTGGAAGGGTTGTGTTTCCTTCTTTCCCTTCGTAGTATTCTTCGACTTTGTTCATTGGGACGGATCTAATCTCTTTGTTATCCAATCCGTGCTTCAATTTACTCAAATTTTTTGCGATTACCCTTGTTATCTCCACCTTCTCTAAAGTTTTTTGTAGATCATTCCATAACTATGGTCTGATTTTTAATTGTTCTCCTAAAGTAAGAGTGCATTGAATGGGTGTAGACATGATTGATGGATGTTGTCTACCTCTAAGGTCTGTTTCACTATTTTTATCTGAATGGTTTTACACAATATGGACTTCTCTTCGTTATCTCCCAAGTAAGAGAGTAGTGTTTTCAGAGTCATTGGTTTAGACATTCCTGAAGCTTCAGAGCCGCAATCTCCATACAAGGATTGTACATCCATGTCCATATCAAAAAGTAGATTGTCTAACCAAACTTCCTCTATAGGAGTAGACTTCAAAGTTAGGCTCTAATCATTATTCTCTCTAACTTTTCCCATAAGTGTCCTGGACAGTCTCCTTCTACAAACGGAATTCCATCTAAGGCATCTTTACTGTCAGGCGCTATGAGTTCTGGCTCTTTAGTTTCAAGGTCTCTAGCTCAAACCGTTTACCTCAATTTCTTCCCGTATTTGTCTCCAAAGATCGTCTAAGCCATTGTTTGGTGGATACATGCATATACAGGTGTATGCACACCAAACCCTTTAAACACTCTATTTTTTGAAGAAAGCCATGTAATTCAGCCTAGGATGAGTTGTAACCGTGATGTTATCAGACAATACCCTCTCTACTTCTCTAAGTCTACACCCTTGTAAGACACCGGATGGCTGTGGGAAAGTCCCCCTTAACTTTTAAAGTCAAAATCCTTAATTTTGAGAGGAGAATTATCATTAGCTTGAAGAATAAAAAACGTGCAATGTGGAGGCCTCTTACTACTACGAATTGTAATCTTCTTTTCTCCTCAACTGGTAATCAGAATTCGTTTTCGAATAGCACGTTGCGTTCCTTGTCTCTTGCTCTACAATCTAAGAGTGGTCATTTTCAATTCTCGTGTGGTCCGCAGCGCATTTTTTGTGAGCTAAATGCATTGATTTGGAGGTTAAAATGGTTGTTTTTTGATGTTTTGACCATGGATAAGTGTTTCTATGCTTAAGGAGGACCTTTCCGAGTATTTCTGTTTCAGTTTTCTGCACATTTTTTGTGATGGATCGTGATTTATGTACCTTCCCAGATGGTGACAGAACTTGGTAGGATTGAGTCCTTAAGTGTTGTGATACCTCTCCTTAAGTTTCGGTGCATTCCGGATTCGTTTGGATGCTGAAAAGGTGTGATGACCTAGAGCGGTGAGATTGGATGCATAATGATTGTCTGATTAGGAAGCGGTTGATTTGCTTTTGTCGTAGAACGAGTAGCCCCCTGAGTTCACTTTGGTGAGATTGACACTCTCATTAAGTCTCCGTGCCGCATCCCGAGTCGCTTCCTTGCATATTGACATTATGTTAGTACTAAAGAGCTATGCTGCAGACGTCCGTCGTGACGACCCGTTAACATGGCGCTGTTACTGGGAAAACCGATCCTTAGGTGGTGAGTGACTCAGTGTACAAAAACAAAAATCTCTCTTCAAGCTTTTGATACGAGTCCCGCTTACACATAGACAGTGAAGCAGCTAGACGTAGATTTAGTGCTTGGTAGAGACTGGAGTCTGAGACAAGCGAGTGCTATTCCTTAAGAGAAAAGAAAGGTGTGAGTGAAATACAAGATAGTATTTCGGTCTTTGATTTTCACATGCTTGGAAAGGGATGTTCCACCACACACTTTGTTGTTATTTTTGTACTGTTAAGTTCATTTATGTTTGCAAATTCATTTTAGTTTACAGAAGTAGGTTAGGAAACAAATCACACCATCATTTGGGGCCAAAAGGATTGAGGGAAAAACTGTTGAAAACCTTATTTCGGTGTTGAAGACCATAACTCTGAAAAGTTGAAGAAGCGATGGTTAGAGCTTCAGAACTGGACTAAACCCAGCAAAACCTTCAAGAAGGGGATAAAAACACTTGCTGAAAAAGATTGTGCAAAAAAATTTCAAATTGCCTGTCCAACATGGATCGCGATCCATGTACCTTTTTTGCAAAACGTGCTAAAACTATTTTCTTTGCTTAGAACAGGCTCTCAGACATCAGAACCTTAAGTTTGTTCAAAAATAGAGTACTAGAAGATCATAAAAATCAAAAGATTGGGGTAAGCAAAGCAAAACCTTGAAAAAGGGAGAAAACAACAAAAAGTTGAACTTTTACTTGTCCAAATTCAAAAAGGGATGAGAATTGGGATCAACTAGAAGTAGAGAATCAACAGAACCAAATTTCATGTCCAAATGCTTCCCAACATGGATTGCGATCCATGTTCCAGATAGACATCTGACAATAAGATTTGATCAGTGTACTCTCGATTACTAGTTGAACAAATTTCCCAAAAGGAGCCATAGACAAAAAGTGAAAAAATCTAGTCAAAATACCAAAAAAGGAGTTGTTTGCAAAAAACCGTAAAACAAACACAAAATCTTGCTTTTCACTTCGAAAAAACTGATCAAATCCAAAAAGACTTGGAGAATGGCATCACCATACCTTGTGTGATTAGCTCACAAAGTGTTAGTCCAAAATCTTGTCAAACATGGATCGCGATCCATGTACCTTTTTGGAATTTTGAGCTGATAATAGGCAAGCAGAAAAGTGATAACAATTAAAACACTTTCTCCCAAAGGACTCTTATCAGAAAATTTAAAAAAGAGGGCAAAAGGTGCAAAAATTAGATCAAGGGGGAAACCACTGAAATAAATCCTAAAACTGACTTTCTTTTTGTCCTAAAAAGCTTTAAAACATTCAGAAACCATATAGCCAGCATCACTAGGTCAAGGATTAGCTGTGGGACAAATTTCAGTATATTTTGACACAAAGGAACATGGATCGTGATCCATGTTCCCCTGACACAATTTGACACCAAACTGACACCATAGCCAGAGGGCATCATAGAGAGTCTAGTGGTCCTTCCAGAGTTGAATTTGGGTGCAAGAAACCATCCCAACAGCTCAGAATTGAGAGAAGCTCAGACAAAGTGACAAAATCAACTTAGCCTCCAATCCAGAGGTTCATTTCTAAAATTTTTGGTACCATCAGACCTCTTAATCATGTTAAACCTGATGATAGAAACAAAAGTTCATTTGGCTTCCTAGCATGGATCGCGATCCATGTACCTCTGAGTTAGAACAGAGACATAAATTTACCATACAAAGGGCTAGTCCACAGTAACCTGATGGTTCTTTCAAAATTGAAATTGGATCCAAATTGTTGAGGTTGTGTAAGGAATTGTGTGCTAATGAAAAAACCTAGCTAAGTTTTGTCGATTAAAAGCAAGAACTAACAAGAACGGCTGTAAGCTCACAACTATCAAACAAATTCTTGACAGGTTATAGGTACTAGAGGATACTACCCAGCAAGCAAGATCAAACGGGAGATTCAAACTATTTAATGAGGTAACTCGGTTTGAATTTTGTATTACCAATTCTTCATGAATTTGCTATCAAGAAGATTGTACCAGAATAGGAATCCCAACATCTTTGATCAAGGGAGTAATCACTCGACGGAAGAAAGTGTAAATCAGAGACCATTGCCGCCTTTGTAACCCATTTTAGAGGAGATTTTCTTTGACACTTCGGCTGAGAGATCATACAGCCTCATGATTGAAGATTCTAACAATTAAAACCCTAAGGGAACAGCTTCAATGGGTGCAAGTCCTTATCAGCCTACATCTGATGTAAAATTGTTGTATTTGAAGTTTCAATTTGAAAATGTTCTTAAGGCCAAAATCTATAAGGATGGAATGAACCGCTACTGTGTTAAGTTGGAAAATAAGCCGAGCGAGTTTAGAGACCTTGTAGATGTTGATTATGACGGGGATAGATATTTTGACCGGGAGGAAATAATGTACCTGGTGGCTCATAACCCTTTTATTGTGGATAAATGGGGAATGACCGGCACCAAGGACAAGGTAGATAATGAGCAGTCCGATGAACCACCCAAAATGGAGAAACAAAACCCGATACTTAGACGCACCAATGAGACAGAGCACCTTATCACATACAAGACATATGTAGGGCTTTATAAGTTCAATAATGGAGAACAAACACTCTATTACAGATGTGACGAGCCCTGCATCAAAGAATTGACGGACCGAAAAAACTTGTATGTTTACACGTACACGGAGGGAAAAAGTATTCAGGTGGTCATAATGGACAAGTATGTCCGAAAGTACTCTCCAATGGATCGTAAGGAATTAGAGAGATATACATATTTTGGAGGACCACTCAACCAGTACTATGTAAATCCAGAAGAGGTAAAAACCACAACTACTCACACCAGACCTGAGACTGTACTCGTGAGCCCCTTGAGAACCAGGGTGGAGGATTCTTATGGACATGAACGAGTCCCAAAAACAGAACCTTTAGGATAGACGGCGTCTATGGCTTTCATGAATACACATAGGGGCATTACTGTTCTTGACATCTCTTACACCATTGGAATCCCTCCGACTATTATACAAGATCGACTTGATGAACGTATAGCGGATATGATACCACTGTTAGTACCAAGATGAGATTATGAACCTAGAGAAGTCACACTAGGCGGACAAGGAGTTGTTAGAATGGTTGTAGAAACTAGACGTATGCGACCATCTCAGGTGGCAAATGCGTACCCAAAAAGTATAATGGATCTGGAGATCCGTATGTCCATGTGTCAATCTTCAAACAAGTGTAAAGAGCAGAACAGGTAACTGATTTCCACACTCAATATGAAGGTTTTGGGTTGACATTAGAAGGTACTACCTTGACTTGGTTCCAACCATTAAACAACTTAGAGTTCCCAAGTATTGAGCAATTTCTCCGAGAATTCACTGAGGAATTCTCAAAAAGGGGGATCAAGCATAACACTATCTCCCAGATCTATGCATTTAGGAAAAAGGAAAAAGAGAAAGTGAAGGAAGCATCACATCGTTTTAAGCAGTACATAGAAAGATGCACTGATTGAGAAATATCTGAGGATGGAAGACTATCAGTCCTTTTCATAGAAGGGTTGCGAAATGACATGCTCAAAAAGGACTTGCACTTGAAGGCATGTGTAACTTTTGCGCAAGTCACAAAAGAGGCATTGTATCTTGTAGATAACTGCAAGGCATATGGAAAGGTGATTGAAGACACAAATCAGGGGACGAGTAGCACCTCTTCAACCATTAGTGAGTCCATGACAAAATTGGGAGGGCAAAACCCAACTGTGCCGGACGTTGATCAAATGATCGAGGAAGTGATCAGGAGGATAAACCAAGGAAACAGGACGAACCCAAACACATGACAACCACCCACCCAAAAATGCGATACTTGTGGAGCAGATCATCCAACCCAGTGGTGAAACCTTCAACAAAGGTCAGGAGTAAACGCACAACGAATATTGAAATAGTGTGCTACAGAACAAAAATGGACAAATCATGAAACTCACAAATGTTTCTATAATCGGAACTATGTTAGAGAGAGACAATACGGACCACATGGAGGACACCAACTTCCGCCCCCTCAAAGGTACTAAGTAGGGCCAAATAACGCAATTGGGATAGAAAAAATCTCAACCTATGTTGGGACATCAACCTCCCTTAGACAAGGAAAATAGGGCTATGGTAAGGATTTCTCAACCCATAGAACCACCTTCTGATCAGAGTATGGTCCAAGTAGTCTCACACCGGGAAGATTTAGACAATACTTAATGAGAGGGGATTTGATGGGAATGTGTATGCTCTAGAGGGACATAACCCATGGATAATTCCTGAAGATATATCCGAGCCCTCATACATAGTACAACCAACTAAAAACCATTACTTGGTCGATGAGAATATGCTCCTGTGTTCATGGAAAATCAGGGCTACAAACCTAAGGGCTACCCTCCTAGAACAGAACCACCGAAGGGGGCTTCACAGGCTTCTCCACCACCTGTAGGACCATGCTATGAATGTGGCAATGATCATTGGGCTATAGTTTGTCCAAACAAAGGAGAATGTGTGAAACTGTGATGGATGCACGACCGACCATCTCATTCCACACTGTCCAAAAAACCCTGAAAACAAAGGAAAAGCAACCATGAACAAAATGGGGATTGTGCCAAGCTCAAGTGGATCCAAAACAGATTCGAACATTCCGATAAATGCGATCACTAGAGCTGAAGCACATGGAAACAAGGAATGTCCCAGCCAGCCAAACAGAGATAGAAAACTTGTCTGTCCGAACCCCTAGGAAATCGTGGAAGGCAAAACGAGACAAGATGAAAGCAGACGACGACGAGACAATGGACGACAATCCTGGGATAGTTTTTATATTTGACAAAGCAAAAGACCGGCAGCGCTAAACTACCCAGTAATCACAAAACCTCTCAATAACAACCCACCATCTGAGCAATACATGGTTCAAACTCTATAAGGAGTAATCAACATGATGAAGGAGATCCCAGATCTCACCTACCAGATGCTTGTAAAGATTGCCAAAATGCTCATCACATGCATTACAGCTTTCAATGATATCAAAGCAGCAGAGCATCCATGGTAAGATTTTGTCGAAGGTACGCGGGGCATTTGCTGGAATATGGAGACAAAAATCCCAAGCAGGAATGTCATCATGGGATTATATCCAAGAGTCATGTTTCTGCCCTCTCATTACATGCAGACCTTCGAAGAGGCTTTCATGACAGGCTTCTTCGAAGTGGACTCTTCCATATTTAATGCAATGATAAAAGATCTGCCAGCCCACAACATCACCTATCAAAGTACCCTCACTAATAATGCCTTCAGAGAGCTGGGCACCAAAGTTGAGATTGAAGCAAGAGATCATAAATTCAAAAATTTCACTGCAATGCTCGAAAGAAGGCAGTAGACTCTCTCAGAGACAGCTTGCACGAGGACGTGCAATGAATAGGAAGGGGGGAATGTTTGGTGGATACAGGCATATACAGGCGTATGCACACCAAGCCCTCTAAACACTCTATTTTTCTAAGAAAGCCATGTAATTCAACCTAGGATGAGTTGTAACCGATTAATCAAAAAATACCCTCTCTACTTCTCTAAGTCTACACCCTTGTAAGAGGCCAGATGGACGTGGGAAAGCCCCCCTAACTTTTAAAGTCAAAAACCTTAGTTTTGAGAGGAGAATTATCATTAGCTTGAAGAATCAAAAACATGCACTGTGGAGGCCTCTTACTGCTACAAATTGTAATCTTCTTTTCTCCTCAACTGGTAATCAAAATTCGTTTCCGAATAGCACATTACGTTCCTTGTCTCTTGCTCTACAATCTACGTGTGATCATTTTCAATTCTGTTGTGGTTCGCGACGTATTGTTTGTGAGCTAACTGCATTGATTTGGAGGTTAAAATGGTTGTTTTTTGATGTTTTGACCATGGGTAAGTATTTCTATGCTTAACACTAGTCTGGTAACCTAACAGGACATAAGAGTGTCCTTTTAGGGTTTTGGAAAAAAATTCCAAAACAATAGTAGATCCACTCATTTTGAAAAATTCTTTCATGAGCTTATAGTTCAAGGACTACTACATATGTCAAAAATGAGAAACTTGTAAAATTTCTCTTCTCTTGGTCACAACTAGCTTTCAAAGTTGATGGACCAATGCATTTTGCCCAAAACAACCATTTCTTGCAGTTGATTGCATATAAATAAGAGTGGAGATTTTTGTAGGACATGAGATAAAATGCCTTGTTAACTTCAACCAGTTGGTGATCAAATTATATGGTTGATTTTTCCTCCCTATTTTTTTGGAGCAAAAAAAATAGGTACAAAGAAGTTGCATTTTTGCCATTCTACGGACCTATCATCAAAGTTTATATAGTCACACTCAATACAGATACTATATTCATGTTTTCTTAGTTCCTTTTGGCCCTTTGGATCCAAAAGGAGCCATGGAGCCTATCAAAAGAATAATGGATCTCTTAGTAGGTGGAACCTTGGAGAAAATGATGAAGTGCTAAATACAGTAAACATGACAAAACTAGGTTTAGCATTATGACCTCTAGAATCCCAAAGAAAATACTCAATATCTAGCCAAATTTATAGTTTATGATTAGATATGGTTACTACCTACAAAATACATGTGATTGACCTAAGGAACTAGTAATATTGAGAACCCTACACTTGCTACACTAAAATGTCTCGTATTCTTCAGCAATCAAAAAACTGAACCATCATTATATACTATGCTATATAGCATATTAGGTCCCCCAAAACTTAAGGAAAATTAGCTTTATGTTATACATGACACTTACACAATAAAAATTGCTTTTGGATATCAAGAAAGACAAAAAAAAAAAAAACATAAAAGTGATGATTTTGGCCAAAAAAGAGGATTATGCAATTCTTGTAAGTTGGTCATAACTTACAATTTTAACACTTAGTTCTCCTAAGAAGCACCAAAACATGTTTAGAACTATGAAGGCTTATCCTCTAGCAATCTAAACCTCATAAAAATGAAGTTTAGAGTGGTATAGTAGCAAAAAATTGAGAAAAAACCAAAAACAACACTCGTTTTTTCACACAGTTTAGGTTCAAAAATGTTGTGTTAGAGTAAGGTTAATGAAGAGATCGATATTAAAAAACAAATGTCAAGTTTTTTTAGCTCATAAGGCAACTTTGTGGATATAAAGCGCCTAGAAATCCATTTTCATACTCTTCAAATAATTCAAGCAAAATGGTCACTTAGCAGGACATAAAAGTGTCCAGTTACCATTCTAGTGTTAAAAAGGAGGACCTTTCCGAGTACTTCTATTTCAGTTTTTTGCACATTTTTTGTGATGGATCGTGATGTATGTACCTTCCCAGATGGTGACAGAACTTGGTAGGATTGAGCCCTTAAGTGTTGTGATACCTCTCCTTAAGTTTCATTGCATTCCGGATTCGTTTGGATGCCGAAAAGGCGTGATGACCTAGAGTGATGAGATTGGACGCATACTGATTGTCTGACTAGGAAGTGGTTGATTTGCTTTTTTTGTAGAACGAGTAGCCCCCTGAGTTCACTTTGGTGAGATTGACACTCTCATTAAGTCTCCGTGCCCCATCCCGAGTCGCGTCCTTGCATATTGATATTATGTTAGTACAAAAGAGCTATGCTGCAGACGTCCGTCGCGGCGACCTGCTAACAACCATGATCCTCTCTCAAGTCTTCTGGCATTACAGGATGGAAACCCTCAAATGTCTGATCTGTGTTATTCATCATTATCCTTGGATTTTTTGATTTTGCTCTGGGATTTTTTATTATTCCGTCAGGTTCATGCCTAGGTGGGATTATCGATGCTGGAGCTAGAACTTCTATCCAACCCTTTGGCTTACCTGCCGATGACTCTAGCAAAGCTTGGACAGTTTGGATCATTTTTTGACACAACTCCAACCTTTGATTTTCTAACTCAACGTAAGAATACATCATCCATTTTTGTTTCTGGTTTTGGTTAGTTTAGAACCTCCCTTTGTAGGATTTCATAAGTGTGTTTAGACGTTTATTCACCTTTTCAACTAGTACATATCCTCCCGAACTTGCACTCTTTCGTCAAGTTTGCCAACTAGCCTTATGTGTATATGTGTACATAGTGCTTCGAGTCTTGGGAGTGACCATGTAAAAACTCATGTATAAAGGCTTGCTTTTACTGGGCTTGTTTACTGAAGTTTTGGGTTGTTTGCATCTCTAAAAGATGGGGTTCAATGAGAATTTTCAGCCGTGCTTTATATCTTGTGAATTGGACTTATACATCATGAGTTATGCATGTTCGAAGTGGGCGGTCTTGACTTCGAAGGTTGTGGCAAATGCATGTGACAAAGGCAACTCGGCCAACTTCATGATTAAAATTAGAAATCCTGAGATTGGAAATTTTTGGAATAGCCCAGGTGATGAGCTTCAAGCCGTGCTTTACGGCGTCACATTTGGTGTCCGGAGCGGTGCACTATGCTCTTGAGAAGTTGCTCCTAAGAAAAGGTTGGGCTGGAAATTTTATGTGGGATGTGAAGGAAATGGGAAGAAGGAGGAGGAAGTTTCCATGTGGCACTGGGAATTATCCCAGATGGGAAGGGGTGAGGAGAAGATGAGCGGTATATAGGGCAAGCTGGGAGCTCACTTGGTTTGTATCACTTGAGAGGAGCTTGGCTTGTTGGGCTCTTAGGAATTTGGGGCGCATTTTGTGAGTTCATATGGGCTCCCCACACGCCCCCCTTCAATTTTGGTCCTCTAGACACAAGCTCCACCCCTTCCCTTGGGCCAAAAGGCACCAACCCCTCACCTCATACTTATGAAAGTAGAGCCCAAAAATGGACCAATTAAATGAGACCTTCAAAGAGAATCCTGTTGTGGCTGAGGAGAGATAAAATATTTCTTGGGATAAAGGCCCCATATTTATAGCTGAAACACCTGGAGAGAGCTCATTTTTTAGCATAAGAGAGTGCACCCCTAACTTCGGATGACGATATCTCTCTCATATTTTATGTGTTTTTAGCATATGGATGCTCTGTGGACATCTACTTGAGACAATCTACGTCTTTATGTCCTTGGTTTCCCCTAATTCCAAGTGTGATTCTCACTAGAAGGGTTCTTTATAAATATTTATAGGTGCTTATCACAAGTGGTTTCGACAGTCTAATAGCTTTTCTTTCCAACGATGTAACTTGTGCAAGGCTATAGAGGCACTCGTTTTCCTTGTTGTTTGCACACTAACATCATTTTGGTGCCCCCACTGAGGAGACATGCTCATGTGCTCCGATTCTTGTGAAATATGTCTATTCTGCAGGTAGAGAATGTAAAGGGGATGTCGGTCCGTATGTACAACTGCCTATGTATGTGCAAATTGTGGACAACACTTGAGGCAGTCGTTTAATTAGATTGCAGCCTTTGTAGGGTCGTGAGGTTTTTTTGAAGCCAAGAACTCGGGGCCGGGTTACCCTGTGAGGTGGATTAGGTAATGGAGTGATCCATCGACATCCCTTGAACTTACGACATCACATGTAAGTATTTTTGTGGCAATCGAATATGGCAGAAGAGTTTTCATAGTTTCATGGATTGCCTAATGAGAATGCACGGGCTTTTATTTAGAAATTGGAAGTTAATTGCTTGTTGTGGAATATACAAGATCCTGTTATATTATTGTGGTTGCTGCAATACAGTTTACAGGATGAGGCAAAAGTTTGGTTACAAAATTATGAAGAGGTAATGCAAGCACAAACTCCAGTGGTGGTTTTGGACTACAATCATGTGAAGCAGGTTTTTTTGGCACAATACAGGAACATTGAAGTACCTGATGAAGTTTGGCATGAGATTTTGAGTTACACTCAGAATCCCAACCAAATTGTTGACGACTTTATCATGCAATTTACTCGTTTATGGGACAAATGGGACCGAGCTTTAGGAAATGAAGTCCCTCTAGCCATGTTAAAGAAGGACCGTTTTGTAGCAAACTTAAAGGAAAGTTTGAAGTTGAAAGTTGAGTTGAAAAGTCTTGCTATTTTTGAAGAAGTAGTCACAATCGCCAGGGAGAAGAAATGGAAAGCTCAAAGACTTAATGAGTATGGGAGAGCGGTCCATGTGCAAGGTAATGGTGGCCAAAATGAAGAGAATCATACAAAGAATGGAGCCCAGCCTGCTCAAAGAGCTGCAAACACTGAGCAAGTACAACAAAATATGCAAGACATGATGACCATGATGCTAGAGTTATGACTCAATGTTCTTGGTGGTGCTGGTCGTGGTCGTGGTTGAGGAAGAGGAATGGCCTACCCATATGAAGCTCAACCTAATGCTAATGCGGGTCATGCACAAGGTGCCTTTGAGCCACAAAGGAGGTTCATCCCTACCTGTTATAATTGTGGTGAGCTTGGTCATATCAAATCTCAGTGTCCAAGGCCAATAAGGATGGGAGGTGATATGTTTTCACTTCCTCAGCAGATTCCTAACATGGCTAATGATTATGCATTGGATATACGGGGAGATCAGGGTATTGAACAGAAAAACCAGGCTTCAACCTCTAGTGGTCATGTGGGTATTGTGCGGGTTGAAAGAATAGAAGCAGATATGATGCCCTTAGGCAAAAGAGAGAGGAAAGGCTATGCTGCTCTAGGTCCCAATAAGAAGAAAGGGAAAGAGAAAGAGGGTGAAGACATGAAAGTTAAGAGAAAGGGAAGACCTCGTAGAAGGTTTGAAGTTGTAGATTTACCTTTGGCTAATGATTATGCATTGGATATACAAGGAGATCAAGGTATTGAACTTGAAAAACCAGGCTTCAACCTCTGGTGGTCATGTGGGTATTGTGCGGGTTGAAAGAATAGAAGCAGATATGATGCCCTTAGGCAAAAGAGAGAGGAAAGGCTATGCTGCTCTAGGTCCCAATAAGAAGAAAGGGAAAGAGAAAGAGGGTGAAGACACGAAAGTTAAGAGAAAGGGAAGACCTCGTAGAAGGTTTGAAGTTGTAGATTTAACTTTGGGAGAAGGTCAAAGAACTTACAGTTTAAAGGAAGACCTAATTGGGAGGAAAGTAGATTGTACTTTTGGACAGCTGATGAATATGGTGCCCAAACTTAAGAGGAAGTGGAAGCCATTCGTGAATCTAGAGAAAGAGCCGAAGCATGGAAAAGTTAGAGTGTTGGCTGTGGGAGTGTTACCAGACATTTGTCTTGTGGTGAACGCTTGGTACAAATGTGTCGGCATAGAAGAGGCCTACTAATTGATGGAGGTGCTCAAGTTTGTGTGATCACACAGTCATGTGTGGAGAGATTGGGTCTCATTACATGCAAGAGATCTGGGTTCAGGATTTGATTAGAAAATGATGCCAAAGTAAAGTGTTTGGGGCTGATTAAGAGTTTGGAAGTTGAAGTCTTTAACGTGAAGGTTATGGTGAACTTTCATGTTATGCTATCTGGCCTGGGAGCTTTTCCTCTCATTTTGGGACGACCTTGGTGAACTTTCATGTTATGCTAGCTGGCCTGGGAGCTTTTTACTCTCATTTTGGGACGACCTTGTTTGAGAGTTGTTGGTGATGTGCAAGATTGGGGCAAGGGCACAATCTAAGTGTATGGCAAGAAGAGTGAGAAGAGGGTGTTTGATATGACCACCAAAAAACCTTTGACACTAGAAGATGCGAGTGAAAATGATGAATCCGAAGTTACCAGTGAAGACAGTTCTGAAGATTCAAAAAGTAGCACTACTTCTAGTTCCAAGGATGAGAATGAAGTGTCATTATTTTTGTTAGATGAGGAGAAGAAATAAAGTGGTGAGGTGTTACAAGTGTCAGGGGATATTAATGCTCAAGCCGTTTAGAACAACTTGAGGAGTTGATGCAATCTAAACAGGAATTGTCAGTGAAGAAGGGGTTGATTCAAAACATGTTGAGTACTGATTTGACACAAGGAGAAAGAAGGGAGTACTTAACAATGTTGGACAAATTTCCAAATCTTTTCATCACTTCATATCAAGAAATAAGGTGTTTTGTTGGAGACCCTGTGAAGATTGAACTAGTTGAAGGGGCCAAGCTAGTAAGACAAAAATTAAGAGGATGGGTAAGGAGCAAATGAATGCTTTAAAGGAAGAAGTGGATAAACTTTTGGATGCACGGTTCATTGTCCCAGTTGATAATGCTGAATGGATGAGCCTTGTAATTCACGTCTAGTGTTGCAAATTGTTTGAGCCACGCTTGAAATGATAGTGGCAATGTTTGTGAGATTTGAGGATTAGGTATTGGTTGTTTATTTGGTTGTGCAGTGGTGTTGAAATCATCTGAAAAGGGATTTTTGGACTTGCCGGGATTTCTATGGGCTCTTCCTTCCCTACCAAAGATTGTGGCACCAGTTCTGGCATTATCACTCTCTCTACATGGTCTGGGTGAATTGGCTCGTATTGTCATTCGTAGTTATCAACAAAAGTAATATGGTTTCCCGTTATCAAATCATACAAAATAACTACAGGACTTTGTCCATGCTTAATTTGTTCACATGGGTTCCATGCACCAGTAGTAAGAGGTGACTCTTCCTTCCTGGTGCGTGTAAATCCCCATATTCTCCTGAATTGTTGCTATTCTCTCCTCTCCCTTGTCCATGAATGTAGTAGGCTCCGAAAAGAGTGAGTTTAGGAGGTATTTCTTGAGTCTCCAAAGGAATCTTCCCTTTTGATACATCGTCTCCATATCGATTGTAATTTTTTGGGTCTTTGACAATGAGATAGTGATTTCCCTCCTCATCGCAAAGCCTATCGCCATCATCAATTACCATGATTACTCCTAATCCTCTCGCTGACTGTTATTCAATACAAATGTATTGACATCCTCGAACATCAGCATACATCAAGGCCCCATGGTCATTGGTTCCCTTTAAAAAGTTTGCAGTGTATTTTGGCATGTTCAAGGGTTTTTGAGAAGTGCTACCCCCCATGGCCCCTTGCTGTTGGAAACCTCCAAGTTGCTGGTTAGCCATCCAGTGATATGATCCTTTGGAAGAGGTGTCAGTATCACTATCCTCTTCTATGATTGGTGCTAAGGTATCTATCCTTGCCTAGTTTACACTCGTGTGTTGACACTAAGCTAACTTTATCTTCGGCCACTCTCTGTTCTCTTTGAATACACCTTTAGGATCTCAAATTCATCAAATCCTTCACACAAACAACTATCAACCCAAATCTCTTACCTTAGAATCTGCTTGCAGTTGTTCCTTTGTCTTGGTTTGTTCCAAGCCTCTTTTCAGACTGCGCAGAGTACTTTGCATTTCCAACTGATCACCAACTTGCAGGATCCTTGGTTTTGACTCTACAATTATTTGTCAATTCAATAATCCTCACTTACTATATATAAGGACAAGATCCTTATATGAGTTCCAAGCCCTGATTTGATAAGTCAGATGAAATGCTAGGATCACAGGAAAGACTTCTGAAGCATCCAATCCTCAATGTGAGCCCTAAACCTTGCTTATATACATCATACATGTATGATGTCTAAATTCTCAAAATTGACTCAAGCTTGAATCATGCACTCTCCTTGATGTTCTTAGTCTAGATCTAGCCTTACTTTGAATTCCTACCCCTTGCATGTATACCCAAGTCTTTAGCACTACTTCGCAAGCACTTTTACTAGTTTTCCATGAAAATAGGCACAAAATCACAAGTTTCCTTTTTTTTTTTTTTTCACACAGGTTTTTTGTCTTTTGGGGACCAAATGTTGGTCAAAACTTTAGTCTCAAGGAGCACTTAGGGTAAAGCATCCCTTTAGAACACTCTGGTGCATTTTATTTTGGCAAATTTGGTCTCCTAACAGGCCATAAGACTTCATACACATATGATGTCTACAGATGAATTTTTGCAGTTTTCTCATCCAGATCTCTTGCATATGTGTTCTTTTATGCCTAACATCACTCATCCATGCACAATTGTCTACTGAAACTTGTTTATTGCATGTTATCACTAAAAATCAATTTTCATAGATTACAAATGCAAACAAGCATACAAGCAAATAGCTCTAGATCACAATCAAATATCTTATCTACAACTAGCCCTACTCATCATGTGGGGTTTTGTAATTGTGGGTAGAAAAACACTTTACTATCACACACGAACTAGTAACACTTTCACACCACCACAACCACTCAATCACGAACAATCACAACTATACTAGACTAGATAAAAATTTCTACCATGAAAGTCCCAGGCAAGACACACACTTCCTAGAACCTCCCTAAGATCTTAAGATTCCTACTTCGGGATCCTACCTAAAGTGAAATAACAAGACTCTGACAAACCAGAGGAACTTTCACCTCATAGGACTAGTCTAAGGTCACCTACCTACGGCTCTTTTCCATGACAACGACACCAATGTTGTCGAGTAGATTCACTGCTCACAGCTGCTAGCAAAGTGGGAACTAGGCCAACAAACAAGATGTCAGCCAAGGAGAAGCTTGATCCGTAGGTGCATGGAAATAAATAGATGGGTGTCAATCATATACTCAACCTTGTAGAGACAATCACTACCAAGGGAAATAAACTCAAAGCACACTAAGTATGCACAACCTCTATCTTATCTATGATGGCTACACACTCCGAAACATGACCTAGCAATGTCAAACTTGTCACGAAACTCTAGGGATGACCTCTACACACCTAGATGACACGCCATAAAGTCTCTAACCCAACTTACTATGTGCAAACACTTGGTGCGGAAAACGCGTATGCAGATAAGCTAAAAATTACAGGTCACCGATTCTCAATGTATTTAGGCCTAATGTGTAATTCAACTTGTCATGAACGCAATGACATATAGCAATCACAAAATGGATGGATACACAGTTAGAGAGAGAACTCACATCAAATATCTTGGTGGGAGAGCTCTTCGTGATGAGACAGGAATCGTGCAAGCTTGGTGTTGAAGTGTAGCGATTCTCACCGTAACGAGATGGTGTAGTCGCCTCCCCAATGTAGCTTTCGTAATGCACATAGAGAGTAGAAGAAGACCTCTCTCTCTCTCTCACACACAAAAGACACAATCATGGCATGCTTAGTTGAGCTCAAAAGATGATTAATTTAGAAGTTTCTCTTAGCGTTACAAAAATTTTCTTTATTACCTCATCCTTGGAGGTTATGTTAACCCTCACACGGACACCCTATCACCTACGATGAACGCCGTATTATTTATTTGGTATAGTCAGGGACCGCGGGCGTCGGTCCAATAGGTGTGTCGGTGATCATCGATGAGAGGCACACCACTTACCTTATTTTTACAGCAGTTGTGCAACGATCGGCTAGTGTGGACGTCCATGTGTGAACGGGCCAAACTCTTATAAAAGGTCCAGTTGACCTAAAAATCCCCATTCTCTGAGGTGTAAGCTAAGAAGTGCTCTTGCTCCATCTCTGTCTCCTTCTCCTTTTCTGTGTGTGTGTATGCTGAAGAAAGAGAGAGAGAGAGAGAGAGAGAGAGAGAGAGAGAGAGCATCTCTGTCTCCTTCTCCTTTTCTCTGTGTATGTATGCAGAGAGAGAGAGAGAGAGAGAGAGAGAGAGAGAGAGAGAGAGAGAGAGGAGAGAGAGAGAGAGAGAGAGAGAGAGAGTGATCGACATTGCAGCGACATCAGCGCTGGCGAGGTGGTAGAGCGCAGTATCGACGACAGCTCCTTCTTCTTTGCAGCATTGGATCCTTCACGATGGCAGCATTGAGAGGTGAGGGACACACCATTGTTCTTTGAGCTTGCTAGGATTCTCTAACTGCGTGTTTGCAGTCTTTCGAGGCTCGCACACAGTGCACATGCAAGTTCCCATCCTTCGACACGTACGTCAAAGAATACATTTTTGGCGCCGCTGTTGGGGATAGACTTTGCATTAAGCTTGAGGAGTACTCAGTGCTACCTCTGGAAGCTTTTCTTCCATCTATTTTGTGTTTTTTGCCGAGTTCTGTGAGAATTGTTTAGTGCTTTTAAAGGGCAGATTAGCAGGGTTTTGGCAGATTCTATTAGTAACTGTAAGCTCTGTTAGTGCTGCATTGTACTGGTTTTTGTTAGTTTTGCAAGATCTATATTGTGCAGGTGTTAGTAGAGTTGTTAGTGAATGTAGACAGTGAGAAGTAGAGTAGAGAGTGAGCAACAAAGTTGACTATGTGTGAATGTGCAATTTTGTGTTAGACAGTTAATTAGATATTAATTAGTTGCAAGGAGGTTAGAAAGAGCTTCTAGGAGCTGCTATGTGCGCGTGGGAGCTTGACGTCCACGCGGCACATTATCCTCAAAAATTAAAATTTTAAAAAATATTATTCTAAAAGGAGGGATCGGGATCTTTACCCAAGCCCAAGCCTAGGCCCAGGCCTCAGTCCTCAGTCTTATGATATACTACTCGCACTACCTTTTATATAGAGACTAGGATCTCAAGTGAAGGGAGGGCATGTGGGACAAGTTCTTCAAGTCCTCCACCATTCCCTTCACACTCACCCTTTGGACTTACTAATTTTAGCCCTCTCCCCACTTAGGAAAAGACTATTTTTAGAATTTTGAAGGCTGTACGTAACCGAATCGGGGGCTGTAAAGCATGGCGCGTCCCTCTAGCCAAGACGCTCGTTTTGAGCTATCATACGCCATATTTCGTGGATCGGTTATAGAAAAGGGACCAAAAATAAAAAAAAATTGGGTTGTAAACACCTAAAAAACTAGGTGAACGGCCTTCACGAGCACTCACCAACACCTCTAGAGTGTTGAGCTCACATGCACCTACACTCTGGTCATGTGTTAGAGGAAAAGCACATCGAGAGTGTCTCCGTTTACGTGGGCACTCATTATTCCTCTACCTTAGGCTCTAGGTCCTCAACGGGAACCCAAGGTAGTATCACTCAGGACCCACATATTGTGTCTAGTGATTCTTCCTCTGACTACGATGTCATGGAGGGTTACCTAATGCCTAATCTCGATAGCTCAAGCCAAGACAAGACATGAATGCCATGGGCCCACGGTCTGGGCCGAGCGTGCTTAGCCGCTTGAAGGAAATGCAAGAGGTTGAGCGGTATATCATTGCGGCTAGGGAAAAGGAAATCGAGAGCTTACGCAAAACAGAGCAACCAAGAGAGTTAAAAGCGAAAGACCCTATGTCAATATCCTTGCTAGGAGAGAAATCGAGTGCTCCTGAATTAGCGACCACTAAGGGTCAACCCATAGAGAGCCACATTGCATCTAGTTCAAAGGACATCCCTAGCATGTCATGTGACACATCCCAACCCTATGTGTCCGTGGACAAGCTACACCACAATAGGGTTCAGTCAGTCTAGTCAAGTCTAGATTAGCAGTGATCTGACACTTTTGTGAGTCTATTCGTAGACCGTGCATGCCCATTCACTAAGTGTAGATGCATATCCTCTAGTTTCACATAGCATGATCATCAGTATTCCCTTCAGAATCCATCAGATTCAGTCAGGGGAATTTTCCAGTGCATTTAGCCTATTTTCCTATTTTTGGTTATTTTCACTTATTATTTTTAAGTCACTTTCCAACAAAAGTAGGTAGGGCAATTTTGCTAAGTTAATATATAAGAAAACCCAAGTTAGCACTCTCTAGCAGAAGAGGCAGCAGGAGCTTCCCGCTCAACATGCAACTTCTCAGCAGTACACCCTCAAGCAACCCTGGCGTTTCTTGTTCCCAGAAGTAAACCTCAGTCCCCTGGCGTTTTCTAGATTGGCTACATTGCTAGAGATCCAGAACCCCCACCCCTTGCATGATCGCCCCCTAGCACCAGGTAGCCCTAGCATTTTCCAAATCAGCCTCATTAGCGTTTTTGGATTTCTGTCCCAGAACAGCCTAGCGTTTTTGACTAGCAGCAAAAGTGCATCAGCATTTTTGTTTTACAGCCCATCGGTAGCAGAATACACAGCGTTTTCAACCTATGACACAGTAGCAGAATCAGCCCCACGTTGGTTGTAGAAGTTCCCCCAAATTCACCATTAAAACGCAGCCAAAACAATCATTTTCAGCCACCAAAACAGTCCCGAATTTCAGCGATTTGAAGATTACAGATTTCAGCCCCATCAAGTTGCGTCGTCATCGGCATAGTCCAATTGCATTAGTCCATTGCATACGCATTGTACCACTTGTGCAATCATAAGTTAGACCACTCTCGCCGACGAGAGTGGGGCCTTCGGAGGAGGGTTTTACAACGTCTCTGGTGTCGTATCTCTCTTCTCTCTATCTCTCAGTCTCATACACTTGCACGCACAGTGTCCATTCACTTTGTTTGTGATCATAGCACTTTCCACTAAGAACGGAAGGCTCTCCCTTCCATAAGAACTAAAAGGAACCTTGAGCATAGTTCGGAGCACTCATCTTGAGCAAAGTGCAAACAATCATTCCGTTGCACCCTACATTGGTATTAGAGCTTTGGAAGTGTTGTGCATTACTCAAGGAAAGAACCACAAGAACCACAAGAATTTTTTTCCTTGTTGCGGTCTCACGAACCCAAGTTCGCTTGGGCGTGTCGATTCCTAATCGTGTTTTGTTGAAGAGTAACAGGAATCCCAAGAAAGAAGGGCTTGTCCAGCGTCCCCTTGTGTCTCTTTTCACTCATTGAGAGCTGACCGTGCACTTAACGGCCGGCCAATTGACGTGAGGTGGGAAAAAGCAACCTTGGTGTGAGCGCAAGGCCTCCAAGGGGTGCGCCCGCAGAAAAGAGTAGAACTCGGGTGAAGAGAAGATCCTTCTCCAACACAATTTGCAAGCGAAAGAACATCTCAAGAACCTCAAGATCCTCAAGAACCCAAGAACCCACGAACCAAGACCCTCAAGAACCAAGTTCCTCGTGAACTTAAGAACCAAAGATCATAGTGCATGGTCGTCACCCGAAGCGGAATGGATACTTCGCATATAGGTGATGAGCATGAGAGAGGCGGCGAAGATTTTTCCCCACCAAGAGACTTTTTCGACCCTCCCCCTTTGCCATCTACGCCACGAGTTGCACTCACTCCTATGGAGATGATGGTCAAGTCGATTGTGGACATGATGGATCAATAACAAGAAAAAAATCGAGTTGCCTTGGCACAACTCGCAAGCAAAGCAGAACAACAAGAAGCAAGGGATCGTGAACAAGAAGCCAAGGACCGTGAGCGCGACGAAAGAAACGCAAGATTTGCCGCACAACAAGAAGAAAATCTCATTGCTTTAGAACGCGAACGCGACGCAAGAAAAGAAAGAAAAGAACTACGAAAGGAGGAAGTGGCAGCACGAGCCACAGCCTTAGAGGCTGAACGTGAAGGTCAAAGGGAGCTACGCACTCAAGAATTTCTTGCCCAAGTCCTAGCCTCGAAGACCGAACCACCCAAAGATCGTGGGAGTTCCTCAAGTGGTGCAAGCCATGACGCGGATTTCAACCATCCAGTCACCAAGAAGTTGACTTTCAGTAAGTACGACGGTAAGATGGATGCTACGGTTATTCATTCTTGGTTGCATCAATTTAATGATAATTTTGCGACAACTAAGAAGACAAAAAATTGAAAAGTTTTGACGACAGCTATGTACCTTGCCGGTGATGCCATCAATTGGTACCACGCATCGCAAGAGGCACAGCTAGCCGCGCACCTAGAGGCAGCCGACGATTTCATGCCCCTTTCCTTCGATTAGGCTGATTTCCAAGACAAGCTCAAGGCGCGGTTTATGCCACCTCAGTACCTCGCAGGATTGAAGGACGATTGGCGCTCTCTCAAGCAAAATGGTATGCTAGTCATGTCTTTTTCTAATCGTGTTTTGCAGCTAGGCACTCAATTACGAAAATCGCATGATGAGTGCAAAGAGGATTTTCTCTTTGGATTGGACGAGTATATCAAGTACAATGTCAAAGTTCTCGATCCAATCGATCTCAACAAGGCGGTAGCGATTGCTCTTGCACAGGAGATGAAGCACAACAAGGGAAAGCCTAAGGAGAACAAGTACCTCGCAAACTTCTCAGAACCCTCAGAACGGTAAGAATGTTAAGAATGATAACTCTTCTAACCAATCTTCCAACAGTCTCTCATCAAAGAATTCTTCCAATGAATCTAAGGGCAAGGCTAACACAATTGCTAAACCTAAGATTACTCCAGATGAAAAGGTAGCATAAGGAATTGTAGGAGGATACATCACGTCGGAAGAACAAAGCACTTATTCTAAGGAAGGTCGTTGTTTTCATTGTCACATTAAGGGTCACATAAAAAGAACATGTCCTAAGTTTGAATCGAATGAATCTAAAGAACCCACAGCACCCACTTCCTCTGTCAATGCAATGAATGATAACACGAGTGTGCCCCAAGTTTCTCAAGACCGTCCCATTGATGAATCTCTCATTAAATGTTACGGTCGTACGTCGGGGCACCGTTTTGTCATATTGTTTGACCCATGTAGTATGCATGATGTGATCAGTTCCTCTCTTGTTGAGAGAGCCCGCATCGAAGTTAGTCTGAGATCTCCTATCGAGGTCTCTGGATTTCGTCCCGGTATGCACGCTCTCATCACGGAGGAGTGCCTTGATGTGTTGTTTCCAATTCAACAGACTGCCTTCACTAGAAGATTTGTTTTTTCTCCTCTCTCAGGATGTGATATGATTTTGGGCATTCGATGATTTCGTGAGTCTAACGCTCTCATTGATTTTGAGGCTAACACTTTAACTCTCAATGCCAAAAGTGATTCTTCTATTGTCTTTCATGGAGAGGACATTGCGTCTTCTCCATCTCTCATTGCTAATATGCAGGACAAGGTTGAAAGGATTCAGGATAAGTAGATTCTCGCAATCTCTTTTTCTCCACAGCATGACACACAGGATTTGCATGATTATGAGAAGCATGATGATTTGAAGGATAATGATTTGGATAACAATGACAAGCATGACGATTTGCATGATCAAGATGTGATTTCTCACAAGCATGATGAGCTGCATGAAGATGATGTGATTGTTCACAAGGATGATGTGTTACTTGATGCTTTTTCTAGCAAAGCTAACCTCGTTGTAGATTCGACCAATCACCAAGAATCGATCTTGGCTTTCAAGTCGAGGTCCACAGATCCCCCACAAGAAGATTCGATAGATCCCGAAGAAGCGATCTTGGCTCTCGAGCCTTGGTCCAAAGAACCCTCACAGGAAGTATTGTGTGTTCGCATGATTGATATGCACGCATTGTTCGAGTGTTTCATTCGTGATGGTTTCCTGTATTTTAGTCAGCATCGTTATGTGATCCCTTTTTCTAGGCATGACATATTGTATGTTGAGCACATTTCTCTCATGGATGAGCACGAATGTATGTGGATTGTTCATGAAAAGCTGAAAGGTATGTATGTAAGAAAGTCACATTCCATGTCTCTTCCTTGGCATGATACAGTACCTGAAAGAGCACATGATAGTATGAGCACCAAGTATTCTTGTACCACTTGTACAATCATAAGTTAGACCACTCTCGCCGACGAGAGTGGGGCCTTCGGAGGAGGGTTTTACAATGTCTCTGGTGTCGCTTTCAGGTGCGGCCCAAAGAAGCAAGCGTTGCAGACCTTTATGAAGTTCAAGTACCGCACGACCCACACCTCAGAGTGCGCTGGCGAAGGGTCCCTTCCAGGATTGTGGATGCTGTTGGCGATCTCCCTCGATGCCATACAGTTCGGTACCAGTACCTCACTTTGAAAAGGAGGGGATGTCACGTGACACATCCCAACCCTATGTGTTCGTGGACAAGCTACACCACAGCAGGGTTCAGTCAGTCCAGTCAAGTCTAGATTAGCAGTGATCTGGCACCTTTGTGAGTCTATTCGTAGACCGTGCATGCCTGATCACTTAGTGTAGATGCATATCCTCTGGTTGCACACAGCATGATCATCAGTATTCCCTTCAGAATCCATCAGATTCAGTCAGGGGAATTTTCCAGTGCATTTAGCCTATTTTTCTATTTTTGGTTATTTTCACTTATTATTTTTAAGTGACTTTCCAACAAAAGTAGGTAGGGCAATTTTGCTAAGTTAATATATAAGAAAACCCAACTTAGCACTCTCTGGTAGAAGAGGCAGCAGGAAACTCAAGCAATACACACTCAAGAAACCCTGGTGTTTCCTGTTCCTAGCAGTAAACCTCAGCCCCCTGGCATTTTCTAGCTTGGCTACATCACTAGAGATCCAGAACCCCCACCCCTTGCATGATCGCCCCCCAGCACCAGGCAGCCCTAGCATTTTCTAAATCAGCCTCATCAGTATTTTTGGATTTCTGCCCAAGAACAGCCTAGCGTTTTTGGCTAGCAACAAAATTGCATCAGCATTTTTGTTTTACAGCCCATCGATAGCAGAATCCAGAGAGTTTTCAGCCTATGACACATTAGCAGAATCAGCCCCAAGTTGCTTGCAGAAGTTCCCCAAATTCAACCATTTAAACGCAGCCAAAACAGTCATTTTCAGCCACCGAAACAGTCCCAAATTTCAACGATTAGAAGATCACAGATTTCAGTCCATCAAGTCATCGTCGTCATCATCGGCATAGTCCAATTGCATCAGTCCATTGCATACGCATTGTACCACTTGTGCAATCATAAGTTAGACCACTCTCGCGGACGAGAGTGGGGCCTTCGGAGGAGGGTTTTACAACGTCTCTGGTGTCGTATCTCTCTTCTCTCTATCTCTCAGTCTCACTTTGTTCGTGATCATAGCACTTTCCACTAAGAACAGAAGTCTCTCCCTTCCATAAGAACTAAAAGAAACCTTGAGCACCGTTCAGAGCACTCATCTTGAGCAAAGCGTAAACAATCATTCCGCTGCACCTTATAGAGCACCTCAATCCTAGATGGAGCATTCCTAAATGGGAACTGGGAGTACGAACTACAAACAGAAACTCTAACCGACCCATAGAATGGTTACACCTATCACATGGGTTTGTTAGATGTCCTACAATCCACAACGGGTGCTACTACTGTAGAGGATCAACAACAAAGAGTTTATGAGATCATCCATAGGGTTATTGAGCTAGAGAGACAGAACAAGGGGATCTACATGTCCTCAATGGGTCTCATGAGATTCTTGGATACCTGGAAGGCTAAAAAACCTCGGTAAGTCCGACGGAGACTCCCTCGGTAAGTCCGATGGATCCTCCATATGGAGTTTCGCCAGGGGTCTTAATGCAATCTGAGCCCACAAGTGATAGCTTTACCTTTCCAAATCTAGCTCATCTTTGCCTTGATAACACCACGGCTAGTATGTACCAATCGTATACACCTATGGATCCTCATACTCATATAACTCTTATCCCTCCCATTGTTTCAACAACCTATGCTCCACAACCACAACATCCAAGCTCTTATTTCAATGGGACCATACCCACTAGCATTAGCATGTCACATTCGATGTCTGCTATGCCTAGGACCACACATATGAACTTTGGACCGCCAAGTCCAATGCCAATACTTACTTCACATGTAGTCTCTAGAGCGCCTTCGCCCACAACGCCTGCTCACTTAGGTAACTTGGCAACGTTTTCTCAAGATATCGGTCGATTTATTACTGAGAATATGCGTAACACGCCTGATAGAGAGTCTAGAAGTAAGGAAATACAAATAGCCAAGCTCACACAAAAATTTAGTGGAGACGGGGATGTGAGAAAGCATATCGAAGTGTTTGAACAAATATGGGATTCTCTAGGAGAACACAATGACTTGCATAAGAGTAATGCTTTAAGACTAACCTTAAGTGGGAAGGCTAGGGATTGGTATAGAACCCTAAGGATGGAAGGAAAAAGATTTACTCTACGCTTAGGAGACTATACTTGTAATCCAAATGCGCCAAAGATAATGCCATTGAATTTAATTGAGGTTACCAAGGAGCCAACACAAAGTACGCCTATGGTACCAGTAAATGTACTCACATGATCGATGCTCCAAAAATAAAATTGTACTCTTGAAGAAAGAGACACGGTGAGGCGGTCTGGGGCGGGCAACAAGAGAGGCAACCTCTAAACACCCCTCAAGGCTCCCGTGCTACTCAATTGGGGCTGGGGCAGCCACAAACACAACATAACAAAAAACCCACAGCCAAAACCCAAATAAGATAGGGGCACCACCTAGTTATGGGATGCAAACTAGGACGCAAGAGATATTTTTTCACAACCAAGAAGATGCGCCACAAACACCCACAAGAAATCTCATGCCAAGACACACACCAAATGGAGCAGAGAGAGCTAGAGCAAAGGGAAGAGAAAGAGAGGAATGGAACTTGCGTAATACCTTGTTTATGACTTGCAAATGGAGATTGTATTGTAGAGCTTGTATAAAACTACTCAATGCCTAGTAAATGCTAAACATTGTCAACACACACACACTATCTTACGGTGTGGGAGACCTCTCACTACAATACCCTCTTACAATGGACACAAAATTGGAAATGAAAACACACTAAAATACTTTCTCAAACAAGATCAAATGATAGAAGCTTAAAATACAAGTCACCTTGAATTCACCAAACCGTATTGTACAAGTAGAAGGACAAAGATTTGAACGTCAAATCACACCTTTGATTCACCGAACCTCAATTTATTGATGATGGAGGAACATATACAATAGTGGTTTTGAGATTTTGAACTCACACTTGCTCACTTGCAATGTGTATCTTGAAAGCTTCTCTCACACCAAAACTGAAGCTCACAAAGTGGTTGCTACGTCTAAGTCTCTCCTCACGCATAGAGTGTTGGAATGCTATGTGAGATATTGGAGGTTGTTTACAAGGAGGAGAGGGGACTATTTATAGGTTTGAGACCTCTCATTAAGATTATTGAAAATCCTAATTTACAAGCTAACAAATCAGGATTATGACTTTTTTTGAATATCAAAACATTGCGGGCCTTCTTTGTCTGCTTGAGTCATGGATGTGGGCTCAAAAGAGAGTATTATTGATGGTAGATAAGGTGAAATTAGAGTTTTAAGGAAGGGGGGGAGAGAGAGAGAGAGAGAGAGAGAGAGAGAGAGAGTTACTATGCACATATAAGCTTGAGGTGAGATGTGTTTTATGGTTAGGTTAATGGCTTTTTTGTGTTAGTGGTTAGTATTAGTAATATCACTACAAAGTTAATGATATATTTACAATGAATAGAATGAGGTGGATGGTTGAAGTAAAATGGTTGAATGAAGTGAGAAAATCCTTGTGATGGTGAATCTTGAAGAAGTTTTTTGGACTTACTTGTAAAGGTTCTCAAAATGACTATCGATCGTCTTCTTGTTCTTCTCTTCTTTATGCCACCGAAAAGGTTGATTATCGCGATGAAAATGACAATTCGGTTTATGATACCTCTCAATTTGCAGAGGTTAAGCATGGTTTACATGCTGATTTTCATGTATATAGAGAAGGGGTAAGATGGAACTTTACTTTGGAAGTAATAGAGAGGCATAGAAATGGTGTATGTACATGTAGAGATCAATTGAGACCAAATGGCATGACTCTAAAAGCATAACAACCCCAAGGAGTGATGAAGGTTTTTTTCAATTAATCCTCCAATGCAATCCTTATTTGAAAGTAACGTGAGTAGCCATGACACACAGTATACTTCTCATGACCAACTACCTCATTTAGTATCTCATCCTGAAATGGGAGGGCAAAGTGGTCTCTTTTTGTTGCCTCATTGAGTGGACGGTAATCCATACAACCCTTCACTTGCCTTTTTTCTTGGGAGTGACAATAGCGAAGAGACCCACTCTAAATTTTCCACTGGATAAATGAAACCTGCTGCTAGAAGCTTTCTTACCTCCTTGAGTAAAGCTTGCTCCTTGATAACTCCTAGCCTTCGTAGATTTTGAGCCTTAGGTGTGGCCTCTGGCTTTAGATCGATCTTGTGTTGAGCATCATCTACTCCATGCACGTCGGTGTAGTCTTTAGCAAAAAGACTCGGAAATTTCCTTAATACACCTTTGAACTCCTCTCTTTCATCCTTTGTAGGTGTTGTAGATAACATACCTTCTAGCATTCCTTCATCTTCCACATTTTGGTTCTCTTGGGAACCTACCTCTTCCAACCCTGGGAAAGAGGTCTCTTGGTTGGTTGGTTTAAACCTTACCCCCATGACTTCAATAGAAGACTCCTCTTCAGTAATGCTACGGCTACTTTCTTCTTCTGAAGTGCTATCAGTCCAGTCTTCCTCTGTCTCACTTTGTGATGATTCTTCATGGAGCTCCTCTTGGCGTTTATTCCTTCATGTCAAAGAAAAACTTCTTATGATTGTCATTCCTGCAAATTAATTTCCCACTCCCCCAATCGTGCAAAGCTCGCATTTTCATTAGCCATGGTCTTCTTAGGATAAATGGATAGCCACTTTCCTTGGTCGACATAACATAAAAATTCACTGCCTTTTTAATGCCAAAGGCCTCCACAAAAACATTTTTACAAATGCCTACACACCTAGCCTTGCTCTTGTTTGTCATCTTGATTTTGATTTCAGGTGTCTCTTGGATGTGCATGCCTAGTCTTTGCATGAGTCCCTCTGTCATGATGCAAATTTGTCCACCCCCGTCCAATAGACCTTTTCTAACCAATCTTCCTTTGATGTAACAATCTAGCACAAGTGTAACTTCTGCAAGTTTTACAACATGCACGCTCTCTTTTACCTTTCTTGTAGTGCTAACTGCCTTTGTTAAATCCATTCCTAACTTGTGGACATAATGCAAGAAATTGAGGCCATCAGATACCAGGACCCTTACCTCTCATGTCTTCCAACAAGTTGTATGGAGCCATAGCATGTCCAAGAGGAAAGTCTTGGAGGTTGATACGACGTCGTGTCCTCTTGGTTTCCTTGGTATCCTTTGCCTTCTTTTCTCGTCCATGGTCACTTTTTGACGTAACTCCTTCTTTGTCCCTTACCTTTTCCTCGGCTATGCTTAATTCCATTTTCTTCCTTGTCAACCTCTTTTCAATTTGTCACCTCTATCAGATGCACATTTGGATTTGGGAAAGGTAGAACTCCTTCCACTCCTCGTGGAGGTTGTCTTTCTCCATGTAACCTTTGTAGAAGCCTTGGTTGTTGACTAGTTCCTTCACCTGCATTCATCACTCGGTAAGTCAAGTTAGGTCTCCCTGGCTCCCCACAAGGCGAAGGACAATCATACATCCCATGTCCAGACTCTCCGCAATTCCAACATTGCAAGACTCTCCTCGGTTGTGGTGGCTCTCGCTCTTCTGACTTCTTTGCTTGTCGCTTGGGACCTACAGCTTGTGCAAGGTGAATTGACAAGCTACGTAAGGATTCATTTAACTTTTCAATTACGTCTACTGTTACCTCAGGAATCTCTCTAGATGTTGATGCTTGTAATTTTTCCTTGGGTCTTGGACCCTCTATCGGAATCTGTCCTCTTAGACACTTGAGTTTCCTATACTTCTCAATTGTCCTAGTTTTAGCTGCATCAAAGGTAGCAGATACACCCGCCTCAACTTTTATCTTGAGTGTAGAAAAGAGACCGGCTATGAACCTCTCCTTCTTTAGGAAATCTGCACTATCACCAGGATTAACAACATTTCTGACCCATACAACCCAAAGACGTAGAAACTCTTGTTTATACATGTAGTCGTCATTTGAGTCTTTTTGTTTGTGAGAAACGATGTCTTGCCATAGGTTTTGAGTGTTTTGGGGATCAAAGAAGTACCGCTTGAAATGATCAACGACTTCGTTATAGCTTCCCTTAATCTTCTGAGATAGAGAGTCAAACCAAGTGCTAGCTTCCTTCCTCAAAACTACCTCAAACATTTCTAAGCGTTCTTGATCTCCTATCAGTCTTTATTTGTAGCAATCCATTTTATAATTTGCTAGAAATAGTTAGACATCTTCGCTAGGCTCTCCAAAAAAGGGAGGATCCTGACATTTGGCGTTAGGCCTCCATTGAATCAATTTCAAAGTGACAACACGTTTTTTTTTCTTTCTTAAAAACATTTACACAACAATATTTTCTAAATTGCAATCTATTCTACAACAAAATAAAAATATTCACATCAAACGACCTATCATAATCAACAAGATGTAGGATGACAGGGTTTGGTGACGCGAAAATTTCTCCTACTCTTTGGACATCAAACATAAACACCATACGTTGTTGAAAATAGATTTTCCTACTAATTTCAATGTTTATTCTAATGTGTGGAGTGAAGTGGAAAGGAAAAACCTCTATTCCTAGGCCATTATCCATGGTCTATGCATGACCTAATGCTTAAAACAAAACAAAAATATAGATGTCCAAAGCAAGGTCGTACCTAATGAGAGTCAAAATAAAAGGATTTACTGAATCATTTATCTCGGCCAACCTAAGAGGCCCACAATTCTACAAATTACTCATTGGAATTGTAATTTTGTGCTTATAATGATATGCACCTTTTGCCTTGCAATGGGAACAAACGGGTCATACAAATATTCGTGATTCATCCAAGCTACTTGATTACTCTAAAGGCTGAGTATTTACAACAACATACACAAGCCCTCCTCAGTGGGGGCACCAAAATTGAGACGGCCCGGGGCGGCCAACAAGAGAGGCAACCTCTAAACACCCCTCAAGGCTCCCGTGCTGCTCAATTGGATTGGGGTATCCACAAACACAGCACAACAACAAACCCACAGCCAAAACCCAACCAAGATTGGGGCACCACCTAGTTATGGGATGCGAACTAGGATGCAAGAGAGATTTTATCATAATTATGAAGATGCGCCACAAACAGGCACAAGCAATCCATGCTAAGACACACACCAAATGGAGCAGAGAGAGCTAGAGCAAAGGGAAGAGAAAGAGAGGAATGGAACTTGCGTAATACCCTGTTTATGACTTGCAAATGGAGATTGTATTGTAGAGCTTGTATAAAACTACTCAATGCTTAGTAAATGCTAAACATTGTCAACACACACACACTATCTTACGGTGTGGGAGACCTCTCACTACAATACCCTCTTACAATGGACACAAAATTGACAACGAAAACACACTAAAATACTTTCTCAAACAAGATCAAATGATAGAAGCTTAAAATACACAAGTCACCTTGAATTCACCAAACCATATTGCACAAGTGGAAGGACAAAAATTTGAATGTCGAATTACGCCTTTGATGCACCGAACCTCAATTTATTGATGATGGAGAACATATACAATAGTGGTTCTGAGATTTTGAACTCACACTCTCTCACTTGCAATGTGTAGCGTGAAAGCTTCTCTCACACCAAAAGTGGAGCTCACAAAGTGGTTGCTACGCCTAAGTCTCTCCTAACGCATAGAGTGTTGGGGTTCTCTGTGAGATATTGGAGGTTTTTTACAACGAGGCGAGGGGCCTATTTATAGGTTGGAGACCTCTCATTAAGATTATCAAAAATCCTAATTTACAAGCTAACAAATCAGGATTATGACTTTTTTTGAATATCAAAACATTGTGGGCGTTCTTTGTCTACTTGAGTTATGGATGTGGTCTCAAAAGAGAGAATTATTGATGGTAGATAAGGTGAAAGTAGAGTTTTAAGAAAGGAGGGGGGGGGAGAGAGAGAGAGAGAGAGAGAGAGAGAGAGAGAGAGAGAGAGAGTTACTATGCACATATAGGCTTGAGGTGAGGTGTCTTTTATGGTTAGGTCAATGGCTATTTTATGTTAGTATGTTAGTGGTTAGTGTTAGTAATTATTAAAAAGTTAATGATATATTTACAATGGGTAGAATGAGGTGGATGGTTGAAGTAAAATGGTTGAATGAAGTAAGTTAATCCTTGTGATCAAAAAGCTTGAAGAAGTTTTGGACTTACTTGTGTAGGTTCTTCTTCTTCTCTTATTTATGTCACCACCACCAAGGTTGATTATCGTGATGGTAATTCAGTTAATGAGATCTCTCAATTTGCAGAGGTTAAGCATGGTCTACATGTTGAATTTCATGTATATAGAGAAGGGGTAAGATGGAATTATACTTTGAAAGTAATAGGAGAGGCATAGAGATGGTGTATGTACATGCAGAGCTCATATGAGAGCTATGGAAGTAAGAGAGGAGGTTAATGGTGAAGAAGGTGAGAGAAACCATGGAAGGTGCAGGTTTGAAAGAGGGATTGAGTGTGTGTGTGTGTGTGTGTGTGTGTGTGTGTGTAGAAGTGTGGAAAGAGGTGAGAGGCGACTATGGGCTACTTGTGAGAAAAGTGGCCAGAGTGGGGTTCACTCAAAAAATCATACCTCATCTGTGATAGCTCCAAAAATTATCAAAATATTTGAGGTGATTATTAAGCTCTTGGTCCACATTTTGTCTTTTAACTACTGCTTTAAATTTGGAGTGGAGATGGATATAAAAAATCCAACCAAAATGCCTACTTTTTCTTTACAAAAAAGTCTTTAGTGCCCCCTCTTTTGTTGAATTTTCTTATGGTTCCAAAGGTGAGCCCTTCTTGCATAAGAGCATGACCTAATTGATTCTTAGGAGTTTGAAAATATACATGGTTGTGGATTTTGCATAAATATAATATATGGATATGATGAAAAAAACGGGCTAGAATATATAAACAATTCATGGAATTTAGAATAGTGTGGGTTATATATATATATAATAAATATATGAAAATATAGGGAAAATGAGGAGGCCCTAATTTTTTATATTGATGTATGTTTGTTTACAAGAAATAAGAAATAATACCTGTAGAAAATAGGAATTTAGTGAAAGACAATGACTGATGGTGAAATGCATTTTTGCGGTTTTTTTCCTAGGAGTGAATTTACACAAAAAATAAGAGAAGCTTGCATGAAAATATTTTTATATGGAATAAAGAGTATGGAAAATGGTAAAAAAATTTATGGTAACGGTGAGTCAATGTACATAGCATACAAAGACAAATAAAGCACACCTATGTAGAAATACTTAGATTTATACCAAAATAATTATGAATATTCATTATATTTAGACCCTATATACAATGAAATATTTACACAAAAATGAGCCATAATATATTTTATTTTCTTGATTTTCTTGATTTTCATTGTTTAGCCCCTTGGCATTTTGGCTTGAGTTACTCATGCTTCTTGCAATAAAACTTACATGAGATAGTTACCTTTTGACAGATCTTTGGTAGATCCTTTGGTGGAAGGCAACTAAAGGCTTTAGGCGATACCCATTTACCTTCCCGGAGTGCTCTTTAACATTCAAGTCCATAAGCTGATAGTAACTTGCATTGAAAGCATTCTTGACTATGTATGGTCCCTGTCATCTAGCCTTGAAACTTGGCATCAAAAAGATTGTCAAGTCAATTGTTATACCTTAACACAAGATCTCCTTCCTTGATGCCTTTGTCCTTGAGTTTCTTGTCAAGCTTCTTCTTTGCTTGTGTAGCTTTCCTCCTGTAGCACTCATAGGCTACTTCTCTTTTCCACTCAAGCTCCACTAATGTAATAAGTTGATCCATCCATACCTCTTGATCATCTTGTGCACCTCTTCCATGAAGCCACATTGTTGGAATGTTGAGCTTGATAGGCAGCAAAGCCCTTGACCATAGACCAAGTGAAATGGTGTGAACTCCGTGGCTTCTCTATATGTGGTTCGATATGCCCACAAGGCATCATCCAAAAAGTCATTCCACAACTTTGTCTTGTTTGCACTATCTTCCTTATTGATACCTAGCCTTCTCCACCAAACCATTTGACAGTGGGTAGAGGTGTGCTATGACAATGTAGAATGTGAAGCTCCTCACAAACTTCTGTGAGGAAACCCTTCTTGAACCCTACACCATTATCAGAAACAATCTCCAAAGGTGTGCCAAATCTACAACAAATATTAGTGTAGACAAACCTGCTCACTGTTTTCCCATTTACCCTTGCCACACTTTGAGCCTCTACCCACCTAGTCATGTAATCCATAGGCATTAGAATATAGAGTTTACCATTTTGTGTTCTAGGAAGAGGACCCATAGCATCAATGCCCCATTTTTCAAAGGGTCCATTTGCAAGCACTATTTGCCTCGAGCCATGCACCAACCTTCTAATTCCATTTACTTGACAGTTGTGACAACTTTTACACCAATTTTGAACATCTACATGCAAGCTTGGCCAAACATACCCCGCAAGAAAATCTTTTTCACCGTTAATTCTTGGGCAAAATGACCACCACATGCTTCTTCATGCAAACCTTTGAGAATGGCTGGAATTTCCTCCATTGTTGGTACCCTTCTACACACCTGATTTTTCCTCTATGATAGAGGGAGCCTTCTAGGAAGAGATAGACACTTGCCTTCTTTATGAGTCTCCTCTTCAGAGATTTTGTGAAGTCTTGTGGAAACTTGCCCTCCAAAATCTAGCCAATAATGGGAGCCAATGACTCTAATCCGTGGTATCTTGGCTGCTTGACAGTTGCTACCACCATGATGACTTGCACTTCTTTCTCAACACATATAACTACTTGTTGTGCAAGTAAAGCGTCATCTTCATTTTGTTTCCTAGGAATATGATATAGTTGCACCTCTTCAAAGTGAATAAACAACCTATGAATGGCATGAACTTTTGTCCTTAAGCTTTCATTCTTGCATGCCCAAATGCCTAAGATTTCCTTCACGATGAGAAGTGCATCCCCCTTTACCATGAGACGTTGTATACCTTGGCCAATGCACATCTTCAAAACATGAAGTAGTGTGTCGTATTCTGCTTCATTGTTGCTAGTTGAACCTCGTATATTGACCATCTCTTTCATGACCACCTCTCCACTTGGGTTGAGCAACACTAACCCTCCCCCTGCTTTTCTTGTGGCTCGTCGAAAATCTCCATCAAAGAACAAGGTAAAAGCATTAGAACTACCTTTTGGTGGTGGCAATGGTAGGGTCTTTATTTCAGGCACCTTAATCTCCTTCTCATGTACCCTATAAGTGAGAATCCCTGCCAATTGTGCACGCACACTATTTTCTACCTTGAAAGAGTATTGAAACTCTTGCAACTTCATAATCCACATTGAGATCTTAGTACTAAGATTCATTTGAGATGACACCCAAGGAAACAAATTTTCTGCAGTGAGAATAACAAAAGGTCTTGGTAGCAAGTAGGATCTAAACTTTCTCACTGCAAACATGAGAGAAAGCATCAGGAGTTTTGCTTCTGTGTAGCCTTTCTCCAATGCATTAATGACCCTACTAGAAAAGTAGATGGGTCGCATCTGGGTACTATGGGAGTCTTGTTGTAGCAAAACCGCACCAATTGTTTCTTTCTCAACACTAGAGCTAACAAAGAATGTGTACTCCCAACAAGGAGACATGAGTGTTGGTAGCTCTGACAGAATGACTTTGATGTTACAAAAATATTCTTCAAGCTCATTAGACCAAACAAACTCGACTTGTTGTGTCAACTTTTGCAAAGGGTGAAGTAACTTTGAGGCTAAGTGAATGAAGCGTGACATATACTTCACCTTTTGAATGAATGAGATGACCTCCTTAAGACTCTTCGATGATGGTAATTCAATAAGAGCCTTTGAATTTGAAGGATCCACCTCGTTGCCTTTTTAAGAAACTTTGTGACCAAGCAAGATCACTTCACTTATGTGACACTTGTCGGGGTCGAGTTGACCTCCCATGTCGTAGACCTTCTTTAAACCTTCTTCTATCCTTTGTAGATGCAATGATTTTGAGCTATAAATATAGAAATCATCAATGAACACCCTAATTGACTTTCCAAAGAATGCTTGAAACACCATCTTCATGAAACGTTGGAATGTTGCAGGAGCATTTGTCAAACCAAATGCCATGACTCTAAAAGCATAACAATCCCAAGAAGTGACGAAGGTTGTTTTCAATTGATCCTTTAATGAAATCCCTATTTGAAAGTAACCTGAGTAGCCATCACACATAGTGTACTTCTCATGACCAGCTCCCTCATTTAGTATCTCATCCTGAAATGGGAGGGCAAAGTGATCTCTTTTTGTTGCCTCATTGAGTGGACAGTAATCCACACACACCCTCCACTTACCGTTTTTCTTGGGAGTGACAACAATGGGAGAGATCCACTATGAATTTTCCACTGGATAAATGAAACCTGCTGCTAGAAGCTTTCTTACCTCCTTGAGTAAAGCTTGCTCCTTGATAACTCCTAGCCTTCGTAGCTTTTGAACCTTACGTGTGAACTCTGGCTTTAGCTCGATCTTGTGTTGAACATCATCTACTCCATGCACGTCGGTGTAGTCTTTAGCAAAAAGCCTAGGAAATTTCCTTAACACACCTTTGAACTCCTCTCTCTCACCCTTTGTAAGTGTTGTAGACAACATACCTTCTAGCATTCCTTCATCTTCCACATTTTGGTTCTCTTGGGAACCTACCTCTTCCAAACCTGGGCAAGAGGTCTCTTGGTTGGTTGACTTACACCTTACCCCCATGACTTCAATAGAAGACTCCTCTTCTGTAATGCTGCCACTACTTTCTTCTTCTAAAGTGCTATCAATCCAATCTTCCTCTGTCTCACTGTTGGACGGGAGTGACTCACACACCCATGAAGTGCATGCAAACACTACCTAGATGAACATAATGTCAATCGAGGACACAGATGACACGATAGGCACACGGAGGAAATCTCTTTAGCTTGTCAGGCTGAGACCATCCTACACATACAACACTCTAGAAGGCCAACTAAACCACAATCAACAACCTCACTGCTCTCAACTACACCACCTTGCCACATACATACATACTAAAGGTAACTCACCTAATCATGCCAGATTCGTAAGAAACTTAAGGAACACCATCCCCTCACTAGGATACACCTGTCCCTAAGCTTCTACACTCAAAACCCTCACTCTAAACCCATCTGCAGAAAACACGTAGGATGACAGAGCAAAATTTTGAAAGTACCTGAAACTGTAATTTATGAGTACCTATGCGTAGCTTATGTCTCCATGATTCTATAGACTACTAGCACGCAGAAAACAAACATCGTTTGATACACTTACGGCCACAAATAGGTCGTAGATGCGTCAACGTGTTCGCTTTGTCTCGCGTGGAATGCTTGGCGTTGTCGTGTAGCTCTCCTTGAGCCTACAGCAATGGTGCAGTCGGATCTCCAATGTGTTGAGTGAGTAGGGCGTAGCAAGAGGATGAAGCTCACACTCACTCTCTTTCTCTCTCACACACAGTAAACGGTAGCGCTCAAGTTTGATTATGATAAAAGTATTTTTACAAAATGACCTAGGTACCTTATATACTAAGGCTACCTTAGGTTTAACCAAAAATGGGGTTGAAAGGGTCAAAATGGCTTTGTATTTACAATCTGGAAGTGCCATTGCACCCTGAATTCTGAAACTAGAATAACTACTCATTACAAATGACGTTTATAGCCATAATCCGCAGCATTTCATAACTCGCAAAAGATAAGACTTTGGTACGAAACTTGAGTTATGTTGTGTTGTTGACCCAATGGTCAAAATTCCCCCCTTCCGCGTTCATGTCGTCCCCGACATGACCTGATTGTCGATGGCGATGTGGTCTTTGTTGTCGTTTTGTTGTTGGAAAGAAAGTATAGACTATAGCCTTTGCAATAACTTGTCTTGTTCGTCCAATCCGATGTACATAGTCTTCACATGATTCAGGAAAATCATAATTGATAAAGAACTTTATGTCTTTCACCTCCACGCTCCGAGCTGCATCATCTGTTTCTGTCATTATAGCTCTACTGCCAGATCTAAATTCAAAAAGAACCCAATGTCGTTTAACTTAACTCTTATTATCATGGATAGAGAAAGCTCCATCCATCATTTGGTCCGGCAAATTTGTGAATTCGGAGTATTTGTGATTCTCAGAAAAAACTTCTACAATCTGTACAATTGAGTGATTGGCTTTCTGATCTTGTGAGCCAATGACAACTTTGTAAGGATTTTGTAGAAATTGTATGGCTAAACCCTTAACTTCTTTAGGCCAAGTTGCACTCCAATGCAAAGTCTGTCTGTCAGGCGAAATCCAGGACTTTATTATTCTAATTTGAGGTTCAAAACCCTGCCGAGCATTTGATGCGCATTATCAAGGACAAGCTTTTGCGATCCTGTGATTACTTTTATGTCTGGTCTTCTTCATTGGGGACTTCTTTGTTCCTGTGCAATCATGTTGTTAGTGTTGTCTGCAACTTTGTCATTGTAGGCCATTCTTCGACTCGCCATTGAGGAGAAGTATGCTATGATCTGAAATTGGTGCTCCAATTCATTTGTCAATTGATTTGAGTAGCATTTCCTTATTGTTGATGTAGAAGGAATATGTACAAGAGGATGGTGATAGGTGTCTTTAGATTAGGGTCTAAAACCTGGATGACCAAAGGAAAAAACTCGGTGGGAAAAAATGCCTTTGGTATACGCTCTTATTGGAGTTGAGGAGTTGAACGTGAAGAACATGTTCATGAAAGGTGAGTGCTTGGGTGAAACACGGAAAGAGTGCCTGATGCAAGTGCCAATTATGGGACACTCTATATGCATATGAGAAATTTGTAAACAAAAGCATGCAATGTGAAAGAAGGAGATGATGGGTGTTTCGAGGAATAAATGTAGCACATGTGACATCAAAAGATGTCTCAATAGCTTCCACCTTTCCAAGAAGGGTTGTCGATGTTGAAGTTTCTCCACTCGTATCTCACTATGCTCAGTACGTGAGTGTCTTTTGGACCTTCTCCTTCACTTCACCAGAATTAAGCACTTAGACTTCGACTCTTTTGCTCACCTATACCAGCATGAGCGACACAACGTAAATATGCTCAACTCTTCCAGCTTGAGCAGTACCTAGAATAGCTAAGATGCTTAGACCACATAGAATATTACTTGAAGTTTTGGGACTAACACCTCACTCATTTTGTGGCTTAGCTACTCGACTTTGACTTGTATGACTTGTCGGTTGCATGTTGACACTGCTTTGTGACAAGTTCTTCGGCTGTTGTAGTGGCTGCTGAGACATACTTCGTGAAGTTTCATCGTTTCCCTGTACCTTCTTCTCTTTGTAGTGCTCAGGCCTCTCGTCAGTCTTTTCTTCATGTGGATTATGGATTTTTTATTTTTTTCTTAATAATAAACAAAGAAAATATCAAAACAACTCAACAAAAGAAAAATCATTCAAATAGAAATCTAAATTCTATGTACACTATACACATGTCCCTAGGGGCTCATATATGGATTTTGTCCCCATACTCCTCTGTAACACTACTATGAGGGCATATACTCTAAATTTCGTCAAAAAATTATCACAATAATACGTAAAAATTCAATGCATCTCACAAAACATTGCCCTCTAATAGTCATAATGTTAGGTCCGCATTCAGAATGCCTCCCCCCTTCCTATTTGGAGTCATCCTTTACGACAAGGTATCACAAAGTATATGGGGCAATTAAAAGTTGTGCCTATGCAGGCCTTGTAATGTAGCCCTATTATGCATACACAGTCAATGCATGGAAAAGATTTATGTTGTGCAAGATGTGGGTATAAGCAATTTTCTTATTGGCATTTGTTGGCGAGGCTTCCTATTCTAAGCAATGTAATGGTCTTTGAAGCTCATGTATCGTTGCTTGATTGAAGCGAATTGCTCTCTTCTAACTATACTGTAATCGCAGGAAGAATTGTAAGAATTCAAGCGGCGATTCACTGACAACAGTTTTGTTGTTCTTCTTTGGGACCCATTTCTTTGCGATTATTGGCTGTTTTGTTGCTGGCTCTCGTTTGGGAACCCATACTTGCCCGTGCTTCGTTTGTGTTTGAGGAGACTTCTTTGGGATCCACCTTTTTGTTGCGTGAGTCAACAGTGGTCTTTGCTTCAGTCCTTGTACGCTTGGTTGGGGACGGGATTTAGGCTTTGAAAGTTGATACTGTGGTTGTTTTGGAATCCAAATGAATTCCTGACTTTTTTGTGCTTGAATCAACTTCTTTGGAGCCCAAACCTGAGTTGTGAAAGATTGCGACTTTGTGATATTCTTACCCGTTTGTGCACGCTTTCCTTGTTTTTGTTTTGGTGTTGGATCTTGTGATTTTTCATTAGAGATCTTTGTCTTCTTGATCCATATCTGTTTTTGGCCGATCTGGATTTTTGGTATCCAGATTTGTCGAGCTTTTTGGCTTTGACTTGTTGTCTTGTTCTTTTGACCTGTCATGGTTGTTGCTGAAGGGGTTGGTGATAGTGATGGCCTGAGTTGATGATAGGGGATGTCGTAAGATTCATTACTATCGCTACTATCCTCAGCAAGGTCGACTTCTTGTACTTTCCCTTGATTTTTTGGTTGGTAGTGGAAAGTTACTATTTGTTTTCTCGTGGGTGGTAGTTTCTTGGAGGACTTTTCTAGCCCATTGATTAGAGCATTGTTAGCTCATTGCTCTGGTTGTATTCCTCCTAGCTGAGTCTTTGCATCCTTATTAGGAGCCATGTATAAGGATGATTGTGGTGGTTGTGTCTTCACGGAGGACTTTGGAATCCACTTTTGATGCACTTTATTTGTGTAGCGATGACATTGATTCCCGGGTCGTTGATCTTCTTGAAGCTTGAAGTGTTCTACAGAGTCATAGAACTCATCGTCTTCTTCATCTTTTGATTCTCCACATTTCTTTGTTTGCTCCTTATTTCGAGAGCTTGTTGATGTCTGGTTCTCTTCATTTTCTTGGATTACACTCACTGCAAAATAAGGAACGACATCATAGCCATTTTCATCACAAAACTTTGTTGTGGGAGCATCCTCCACGGCGCACACATCCAGAGTAGCCAAGATGCGTTCCCATCCAAAAGGCTCTAACTCTTCTTCAGGAAATGGTTCTGGGATATAGTCCCTATCCTCTATAACTCGCTCTAGGATACATTCCTCACGTTTCAAGCTACCACATTGTGAAGCTCCACACATCCACAGTTCTTTAGGCTTACCTAACCAAGCTGGAAGTTCTCATCCTGCTACTGTGGCGGAATCAAACTCCTCAACCGGTATTCTCGTCACATCCCTATAGCTATGGTCCCTCAAGTTTATCTTTGTTATGGTTTCCATATGTCTCAGGTATATATGGTCATAACCCCAATCTTGGATCATTTTCAATTGTCGCATGAATGGTCTTCCCAGAATGATGTCATAGTTGTTCTTCTTGCCAAAGTCAACAACAGCAAAAGTGTGTTCATATTCAATGCCACAAGAATTAACGAGTACTTTTTCTAGCAGTCCTATCGACTTTTCCTTGTGTCCGTCTGCAAGCTGCACGGTCATTCGTGTGGATATCAAGGCAGGGTTTCCCCATTTTTTCCAAACCTCTTTGGTTGCAATTGCCACACCAGCTCCACTGTCAAGGATTGCCATGGTTTTTACACCATTGAATTCCATAGGAAGGGTGGCGTTTCCATCTTCTCCCTCGTAATACTCGCCTACCTTGTTTAATGGCACTGGCCTAGTATTTAGTTGAGGTATTTCAAGCTCTTTGATGCCTTCCTCGATTTGAGTCATTGGGGTTTTTACACCAAATTTCTCTAGAAATTTACCCACATTAGCCCACATGTTTGGTCTTATTCTGAGAAACTCGGCTAACATTATTGTACAGGTGACTGGGGTAGATAGAATATCTACGAGCCCCTTTGAATCGATGGCCTTGTTGGGAGACAGTCTCTTTGATGGGACTGCAACCACATCTGACTTTGTCTCGTACTCTCCCATGTAGGACGGTAGTGTTCTTAGCGAATGGGTTTGACTATCCATAGATTTTACAGATCCTTTATCGCCCCAATACGATCGCACGTCTAGATTCATTTGAGATCCAGTCTCAAATTCCTCTATTGGTGGTAGAAACACTCCTCGTTCATCACCAGTCTTGTCTACTGGTCTTCTTAGGTCATCGGCTTCATTGGCCTCTCTGACTTGTTTCCACAATTCGTCAAGACCATCTATCTCTTTACAATCCTCAGGTATAGCTTGGTGAAATCCCTCGAAAGAGTTATCCGTGGTATTCAGTACTATCCTTGGTTCTAATGCTGGGTCTTTGAGATTTGGTTTGTGCTTATGACTAGAATCTGGCTCTTTTAGTTCCTGGTTTGGTGCGATTACGTGTGTAGGCATGACACGGATCACATCCTCAGGTTTTGCAACTGGTGGTTCTAGTAAAGCTTGGGCTGTTTGAATCATTTTATGGCACATTTCAAACCTTTGCTTTTCTAGTTCTGCATAGGGATATGTTCATCCACCTGTGTTCTTGGGTTTGGTTGTTTTTGAGTCTCACATCATAGGCTTTCAAGAGGGCATCTAATGTCTCATCAACCTTCTCTACCAACACAGATCCTCCTGAACTAGCACTTCTCGGTTTCTCATCCGTGGATGGTTCTTTTAGAGGTTTAACCATCTGTGTTTTAGCCTTGTTTTCCTCATGTCGTTTTATCTTCTCCTCAGCTTCGGTAAGCTTCTCAGCTAGGGATTTTTTCTCTCGTTCCCTGCGTGCTTTCATCCTAGTCTTTCTAGCTTTCCAACTATTTCGTTTGCTCTTGGTTTTCTGACTAGGTGCGTCTGTCTTTGGTCCATCATATGTCTTTGGACTCTTGTCACTTTTCGTGTTCTTTGTCTCTGGATTCTCATCATCTTTCTTTTGAGCTTGTGCTCTCGTAACCACTTGAACTGGTACGACATTTTTATTTTCTGAGCTACTAGGTAGCTGAACAATCCCTAATACATTTGTCGTGATTTTCCTAATTTTGTTTGGTTTTTTCGAGCAATCGGGGATCAAGTGAGTGATGCCACACTCAAGACAATAGGCATTTACTTAAGTGATCTCCGTATGAGGACATTGTTTGACCAAGTGGTTGTCATGACTTTTGTGACAATCTGTCTCTGGTTGAGGATATTCTTTTAGCATTTCCTCTTGGCTATAAGCAAGCTTTGACCTAGATAAGCCGCTATTTGCAATGAATCTCAATGTCCTTTCGTCCATTTCATACCTTCTTTCTTTCGACTGAAACCCAGGAGGTGGAGGTTGTACCGGCCTCACCACTCCATGTGTTTCTCTCACATTTTGTTGCTCCGAAGGGTAGTACTTACTTTGGTTGCTATACCACATTGTAGCTGGTACAGGCGTTGGTTTATTTGATGCTTCCATCATTGGCATGTATCTCATGTCTACCGGCATTCTAGCACCTGGCAGCGGAGGTTGTTGTCCTAAGACAAGCTGTGGCCTTAAAACTCCTACTGGTCCTGGCGCATTCCCCGTAATGTATCTAGGTGGAGTAGGTGCTTCTGGAACAGGTTGTACATACCTCTCCCTAGCATTTTCCATGCTATAATAGCACTCTTCCTCCGTATGGTTCGTCCATTTTCTCTCAATTTCACACCACTTTGGCTCTCCCGAATCAGACCTTACAAGAGGAATCAACCTCTTGACCAAGTCTTCGATAAGCTTTTCTTGATCAATAGGTGCCGTTGGCTTGGCAATGGACTCACTTATCTGTGAAACACTGTGCTGAGAGGATGTGTCATCTCCTTGACTCTTTAAGTCCTTTTCTTTGTATGCCTCACAGTTATCCACTAGATAAAGAGCTTCTTTGATCAACTCGTTTAGCGTCATCCTCCTTATCATATGCAGATCCTTCTGAAGGCCCGCATGTCTCATTCCCTGGATAAAGATCAGCATCAGTCGTGCTTGCATAGGTAATTCCACTCTCGGACAGAGCTTAACATATCTCTTGAGCCGTAATGATGCTTTGCGTACTGATTCATCCTCTTTCTGTTTGAATCTATGGATTTGCGAGACCGTGTTGTGAGCAATGCCTTTTGGCGAGAATTCTTCAATAAACTCCTCAAAAATCTCATCTAGGGTCTCAAAATCCCATTTTTCCACCAAGTCGAACCATGTAGCTGCATCATCTTCTAGAGTCAATCCAAATCCCGCAAACTGTGTCGCAAAATCTAAAACTTCCTCTGCTCTAATCACTCTTTTAAAAGCCGTTACGTGATCTCTCGGATCTTTATCTCCGGAGTATTTTCTGTTTACCCATTTCTGGACTTGGGATGGTCTAACTCGTCGATTGTCCACAAGTCTAACCAGAGACTCTCCCAATCCTTCTCTCGTTATCGCTCTTGAAAGGAATCCTGGTGGCTCTCTTCTTGGAATTCCTATAGGAATTCTCGTGTTTGGTGGAGGCATTTGTGGTCCTTCATTGACCAAATATCCACCTCTTTCTAGTACATTTTGTGGATTTGTGCTTTCTACAACTCTGTATTCTCGTCCATACTTGTCGACAACTATAGATTTCCATTGACAGTCGACTCCGTATCTGTAGACATATAAGAGCTTGTAATCCGTTCTCTCTTCTAGGTATGGATCTGAGCACCTATAAAGATTGACCTCATTGTCCTCAATGTATCCAAATAGTCCTTCACTCTCATGACCAATCATCCAAACTCTCTCAACATGATAGATCTTTATCAATTGCAAGTTTGGAAGATCCATTGTGGGAGGATATTCCTCTATCGTCGGGATCTCCAAGCTTGTGTAAGCTGCATTTGAATCTAGGGTAGGCATGATTTCTGGGCTTAAGAGCTTTTGCTTGGTTCAAGTAGACTTAGTCCACTGTGTTCAAGTGCTTTGGCTAGGGAAAAGTCAAAACTATGTCCAAAACCGCAACCGTTTCGTCACAATTCTCGCAAATTGTCGCTTTCAGACACCCCTAACTTGCGGATGAATTTCGAGGCCTTAAACGATGTTTTTTTCAAATTTGAACTAAATGGTTGCCATTGGGCATTCATTTAGTTCAAGTTTTGCTCTAAGATCTGTAGAGCCGCTCTCAAGCTACGTTTTGATATAAAAACTTTTCCGATTTGATACCATTTGTGAAAGTTATGGCCAAAACAGTGAAATGCAGTTTAGACTGGTCAAAATGAGTCCAAATTCAATTTTGAAAGAAGGTTTGGGATCTCTGTGACACTGTGAACACTTCTTTATGGTCAAAAGTACAGTTGGACCCTAAAACTGGCCTAACAACATCCTACGCGTAGGATGTCTATATGCTCAAAATTTAACAAAAATTGGTCCAGAGACTCCCCTTAAGTCTAGCAACACAATGGTATGCTCAGAATTGAATTTGGTCCTAAAAATGTCCTTGAGACATCCTATGCGTAGTATGTCTTTTTGCTCTGAATGTCTTGAAATTTTCACCCCAGCTTCTCCTTGATGTGCTGATCACAGTGGTGTGCTCATATGTTGGTTTGGAGTCCTAAATCAAGCTGGAGACATCCTACGCGTAGGATGTCTTTTTGCTCTGTTTCAGCTCAAACTTGCACTGTAGCTTCCCCTTGATGTGCTAAACTCACAGATATTTTTACTTTTTGATTCTGACACCTATAGGTTGGTCAAATGATCAAGAATCTGTTTCAAAAGCATGATGTCTGTTCTGATGAATTCCCAAGTCAAATCAACTCCAAATTGGACCAAAATTGACTAGGAGGCTTGCCTAAGGCTATATGACAGCATGGTATGGTCACAATAGAATTTTGGTCTCAGAATTATGCCTTAGACATCCTACGCGTAGGATGTCTAACTGCTCAGAATTACCCCAAATTTGAACCACAGACTCTTCTTAAGGTACTGATCACTGTGGTATGCTCATAATTTTGTTTAGAGTCCAAAATCACACAGAAGACATCCTACGCGTAGGATGTCTTTTTGGCCTGTTTGACCCCAGACTTATCCCACAGCTTCCCCTTGATGTCAACAACCCAATGCTATGCTTAGATTTTGGTTTGGATTTCAAAAGTCCAAAATTTTAGCTGTTCTAGCCTTTTTCAGTCAAAAAATGCTAAAGTGTATTCAATCTTCACTTTCACTGACCCAAATGAGATGAAATTTATCACATGCACTCAAAACATCATGTATAACATGCACATGAAGTCACCCTATGGTTTGGTCTTAAAATTAGGCCTTGGACACAATTTGGGTAGGATGTCTCGCAATTCTCGTCTTTTGGCTTTGATCTGTCAAAATTTGGTCAAATTTCCACTTTCCAGGTGAAAATAGGGTAAAACCTACCTTCTGAACACATTGGTCAACTCAGAATTTCAAAATTTTCACCAGATCACCCTGTAGACATCCTACGCGTAGGATGTCTACTGCTGATTTTTTGAGACTGAAGTGTCCCTGATGCTTCCTTATGCTCTCAGCAAGTGCAAGTATGCTTCACAATTGCAAAAACATGCAAAAATCACTCAATTTAAGCCTTTTCTGAAATTTTGCGTTTTTTGACTCCGCCTTTTGGCTTTTGGTCAACAAAAATAGGGGAAAACACCCAAGTCAATATGTTACTAGGGTAAAACCTACCCTCTGAACCCACTGGTGCAGTCAGAATTTTCAAATTTGGTCTCCAGAACCCCCTTGAGACATCCTACGCGTAGGATGTCTATGTTTACAGAATTGCAGGTTTTCTTCACAGAACCCTTGCAAATGCTCTTTTCTATGCACAACATCAGTCAGTCATACAAAAATATCCACAAAAGCTTGTTTAATGCAATTTTACCCTCAAAAGCACACTTTTCCATGATTTCAAATGCAATCAAGCACTTTAGCAAATAATTCAGTGTTGAATAGCTCTAGATCAAAATCGGATCACTTACCTAAAGCTACTCCTACAAATCATATGGGGTTTTGCATCTATGAGTAGAAAAACGCTTCACTGCCACACACAAACTAGTAAACGCTTTTATCACCTCACAAATCACTCGACCACCAACAACTACTCTAATCCCCAGATCCTAACTAAACCTATCTAGTCGCAGACCCTCGGCAAGACACACGCTTCCTGGCTATCCACTTGATCGTAGAATATCCTCTTCCGGATCCACTTAAGAAAAACGCTTTCTTTAGCCGAAACTAAATCAAGCAACCATCACAGGAGTGTTAGTAGGAAACCTACTTAGGTCCTCGTGTCCCCGGTAGCGGCGCCAATGTTGGACGGGAGTGACTCACACACCCACGAAGTGCATGCAAACACTACCTAGATGAACATAATGTCAATCAAGGACACAGATGACACGATAGGCACACGGAGGAAATCTCTTTAGCTTGTCTGGCTGAGACCATCCTACACATACAACACTCTAGAAGGCCAACTAAACCACAATCAAGAACCTCACTGCTCTCAACTACACCACCTTGCCACATACACACATACAAAAGGTAACTCACCTAATCATGCCAGATTTGTAAGAAACTTAAGGAACACCATCCCCTCACTAGGATACACCTGTCTCTAAGCTTCTACACTCAAAACCCTCACTCTAAACCCATCTGCAGAAAACGTGTAGGATGACAAAGTAGAATTTTGAAAGTGTCCGAAACTGAAATTTATGAGTACCTATGCGTAGCTTATGTCTCCACGATTCTATAGACTACTAGCACGCAGAAAACAAACATCGTTTGATACACTTACGGCCACAAATAGCTCGTAGATGCGTCGACGTGTGCGCTTCGTCTCGCGTGGAATGCTTGGCGTTGTCGTGTAGCTCTCCTCGAGCCTACAGCAATGGTGCAGTCGGATCTCCAATGTGTGAGCGAGCAGGGCGTAGCAAGAGGATGAAGATCACACTCACTCTCTTTCTCTCTCACACACAGTAGACGGCAGCGCTAAAGTTTGATTATGATAAAAGTCTTTTTACAAAATGACCTAGGTACCTTATATACTAAGGCTACCTTAGGTTTAACCAAAAATGGGGTTGAAAGGGTCAAATGGCTTTGTATTTACAATCTGGAAGTGCCATTGCACCCCGGCTTCTGAAACTAGAATAACTTCTCATTACAAATGACGTTTATAGCCATAATCCGTAGCATTTCATAACTCGCAAAAGATAATACTTTGGTACGAAACTTGAGTTATGTTGTGTTGTTGACCCAACGGTCAACACTCACTTTGTGATGATTCTTCATGGAGCTCCTCTTGGCGTTGCTCCTTCATGTCAAAGACAAACTTCTTATGATTGTCATTCTTGCAAATTAATTTCTCACTCTCCCAATCCTGCAAAGCTCTCATTTTCATTAGCCATGGTCTTCCTATGATAAATGGATAGCCACTTCCCTTGGTCGACATACCATAAAAATCCACTTCCTTTTTAATGCCAAAGAACTCCACAAAAACATTTTTACAAATGCTTATACACCTAGCCTTACTATTGTTTGCCATCTTGACTTTGATTTCAGGTATCTCATGGATGTGCATGCCTAGTCTTTGCATGAGTCCCTCTGTGATGATGCAAATTTGTGCACCCCCATCCACTAGACCTTTCATAACCAATATTCCTTTGATGTAACAATCTAGCACAGATGTAATATCCTCATTCATTTCAGCTTGTGCAATTTTTACAACAGGCACACTCTCTTTTACCTTTCTCCTAGTGCTAAATTCCTTTGTTAAATCCCTCTTAACTTGTGGACATAATGCAAGAAATTGAGGGCATCAGATATCAGGACCCTTACCTCTCATGTCTTTCAACATGTTGTATGGAGCCATAGAATGTCCAAGAGGAAATTCTTGGAGGTTGATACGACGTCACGCCCTCTTGGTTTCCTTGGTATCCTTCGCCTTCTTTTCTCGTCCATGGTCACTTTTTGACGTAACTCCTTCTTTGTCCTTACTTTTTCGTCGGCCACGCTTAATGACATTTGCTTCCTTGTCAACCTCTTTTCAATTTGTCACCTCTATCACATGCACATTTGGATTTGGCAAAGGTAGAACTCCTTCCACTCCTCGTGGAGGTGGTCTTGCTCCATTTGGCCTTTGTAGAAGCTTTGGTTGTTGACTAGTTCCTTCACCTGCATTCATCACTGGGTAATTCAAGTTAGGTTTCCTTGGCTCCCCACAAGGTGAAGGACAATCATACATCCCATGTCCAGACTCTCCCCAATTCCAACATTGCAAGACTCTCCTCGGTTGTGGTGGCTCTCACTCTTCTGACTTCTTTGCTTGTCCCTTGGGACCTACAGCTTGTGTAAGGTGAATTGACAAGTTACGTAAGGATTCATTTTACTTTTCAATTAACTCTGTTGTTACCTCAGGAATCTCTCTAGATGTTGATGCTTGTAATTTTTCCTTGGGTCTTGGACCCTCTATCGGAACCTCTCCTCTTAGACACTTGAGTTTCCTATACTTCTCAACTGTCCGAGTTTCAGCTGCATCAAAGGTAGCAAGTGCAACTGCCTCAACTTTTATCTTGAGTGTAGGAAAGAGACCGGCTATGAATCTCTCCTTCTTTAGGAACTATGCACTATCACTAGGGTTAGCAACATTTTTGACCCATACAGCCCAAAGACGTAGAAACTCTTGTTTATACATGTAGTAGTCATCTAAATATTTTTGTTTATGAGAAACGATGTCTTGCCATAGCTTTTGAGTGTTTTGGGGGTCAAAGAAGTACCGCTTGAAATGATCAACTACTTCGTTATAGCTTCCCCTAACCTCCTGAGATAGAGAGTCAAACCAAGTGCTAGCATCCTTTTTCAGAACTACCTCAAACATTTCTAAGCATTCCTCATCTCCTATCACTCTTTTTATGCGGCAAGCCATTTTAAAATTTTCTAGAAATAGCTCGGCATCTTCTCCAGGGATCTCCAAAGAAGAGAGGATATCCTGATATTTGGCGTTGGGTCTCCATTGAATCAATTTCAAAGTGACAACACGTGTTATTTTTCTTTCTTAAAAATATTTACACAATAATGTTTTCTATATTGCAATCTATTCTACAACAAAATAAGAATATTCACATCAAATGACCTATGATAATCAACAAGAGGCAGGATGATAGGGTTTGGTGACGCGAGAATTTCTCCTACTCTTTGGGCACCAAACATGAACACTATACATTGTTGAAAATGGATTTTCCTACTAATTGCAATGTTTATTCTAATGTGTGGAGTAAAATGAAAAGGAAAAACCTCTATTCCTAGGCCATTATCCATGGTCTATGCATGACCTAATGCTTTAAAAGAAACAAAAATATAGACGTCCAAACTAAGGTCGTACGTAATGAGAGGCAAAATAAAAGGATTTATTGAAGCATTTATCTCGGCCAACCTAAGAGGGCCCAAAATTCTACGAATTAGTCGTTGAAATTGTGATTTTGTGCTTACAATGATATGCACCTTTTGCCTTGCAATATGAACAAACGGGTCATACAAATCTTCATGATTCATGCAAGCTACTTGATTACTCTAAAGGTTGAGTATTCACAACAACATACACAAGCCCTCCTCAGTGGGAGCACCAAAATTGAGGTGGTCCGGGGCGGGGCAACAAGAGAAGGACGATATTCTTAGATGTTGTGCCCGTGAGGATGAGTATTTATACATACTACAAGAATCCCACATGGGTATAGCCAGAGGACGTTTTTCAAGGGAACTAACTGGTAGAAAGGTGTTGCAATCAGGCTATTGGTGGCCTACCTTATTTAAGGATGCATCACATTTTGCAAAAGGATGTGATGAATGCCAAGGTTACAAGATCACACAATGAAAGGATAAGATGCCTTTACTTCCTGTTAAAGTGACTCAATCATTTGAAAAATGGGATTTAGCTTAGTAGGTCCAATTAGTCAGCAACTCGTAACACTCAATCTTGACATATTATCGTTGCCACCACTGACTATGTGACAAAGTGGACGAAAGCCAGGGTGACACGTAAGGCTGATGCAAGGTCCACTGCCAAGTTTCTTTTCGAGAACATTATTACAAGATTTGGTTGTCCCTTTGAGATTGTGAATGACAATGACACTCATTTTATAAATAGAGTGATAAATGAACTCACTACCAGCTTCATGATAGCTCACCTTAATCCCACACCTTATTACTCACAAGCATATGGCCAACTGAGAGTACCAACAAGACCTTAATCTCTATCTTGACCAAAATAGTGGAAGCTCATCGCACAGATTGGGATTTGAAGCTGACTTCAGCCCTATGGGCTTGTCATACTTCTTACAAAGTGGCTATTAATTGTACACCATTCAAAATGGTATATGGCCAAGAAGCAGTTATGCCATGGGAGCTTGTAATTTCTAGTCTGCAAGTAGCTTCACAAGAAGGTTGGGATGGTAACCCTTTAGTTGAGCGCTTATATATCCTTGAGAGTTTAGATGAAGAAAGGCAATTGGCTGTGCAAAACGCACTTGTGGAGAAATATAGGAGGAAGAAATGTTTTGACCGTCATGTAAAGGACAAAGATATCAATTTTGGTGATAAAGTCCTTATGTATGGAGTGTGTAACGAGAAGAAAAATTTGAAATATGTGAGAAAAGGACCGTATAGAGTATTCGAAATCACCTCACAAAGTACCATTCAGGTCGAAACTCTTGATGGAGTAGAAACCATTGGATTTGTCAATGGGAGTAAATTTAAAAGATAATATGATCCTTTAAGCCAGCAGGAGCTACGTGCCATCCATCAAAAAAAGGCAGCCAAGGCACAAGCCGAGTTGAAGAAGATACAAGCTCAAGCTGAGGCTAAGGAGCGACAACAACGTATAAGACGCCAAAGAGAGGCCAACTGAGGAGTTACATGCATTTCACGTTGAAACAGATGATGATTGGTTAGACTCTGACACACCTCTATGATATCCTATTGAGCTAAATAGCGACTATGAAAAGTGCTACATAACGCCTTGTTAGACACGGGTGCTAAATATAATCTGTTGTCATATGGAGTGTGGTGTCAGTTGGGAAAGCCATCCCTATCTAAGAGTACTATCCAAGTCAAGGGTGTCAACAAGAAAAAAGCTGTAATTTTTGGTATCTGACACACTTCTGTCAGTTATGACAATGGGGTTGTAGCTCAAGACTTTTTGGTCATGCCTGTTGGAACTATGGAGGGTAATATAAACCTAGGATGCACGTGGATGATAGCCACCAAATGCACTATTGATTGGAAGACTAAGGGGTCACAACGCAGAAACCAACTCTTAGCCTGCCACTCAAGTCATAGTCCCTGAGATATTGTCTCTTAAGGAAATAAAACCCAAACATTGCATGTCCAAGAGGTTGAACCATATGTGCCCATAGCCCAACTCTCTAGAGCTTCAACTGCTCTCTGTAGTTGAAATAAAGCTTGAGACAAACAAGACCCATCCTAATATAACAAAGAAAACATACAAGTGGGTCCCTAAAGCTTCTTTAGCAGCCATATCTAGTGCTAAAAGACAGGAGCCTGGTAAGAGATGTCCCACTCGCTCCAAGAAATGTAAAGAAATGATGCCTTGGATTCCTAAAAAACTGTCTGAAGCCCAAGGCTACTATGAAGGAAATAATCAAATATGGGTGCCAAAACATAAATTGTGCTCTTACTTGTCACCTAACCCATGTGAGCCCAATCTTGTAGCTCCAAAACGAATTGAAGATCGCGGAAAGGAAAAAATCACAGAATGCTACACACATGCTTGAGAGCTAGTTTGGGTACCAAAGAAAGAACGATTTGTTCCACCTTTCTCAATAACAGGGAAGTCAAATGAATCTTCTTTCTCTTCATGTAGTTCCCATACAGAAATAGAATCTTGGACACAACCTCCACCTACCATTATACATATCCATACAAACAAGGAAGAGTTTTCACCTCTCGTTGTAAGTTCACCACCTATAACAATGTTGCAAATAAAATTATGGGAGAGTACCTTACCACACATGCAACTAGATGATACACATAGGGCGATCAAAAACTATTGGTTAAAGCCTTCACCCATAACAACTTGAAACAATTGGTTTCAAAAGGTGACAACATCATTCCAAAGGTATGATCTACCCAAGGAAAAGTGGAGTGTTTGCTGACAATCAACATTTACTCACTCCCCTCTTAATTTTAACCTTCCTCCCTGATGTCTCAATCTCCAATCTTAGGGAATGTATATATAAAGTCTTATGCTCACAAGACAAAAATAAAAAATTAAAAGAGCAAGAACCACCAAACAAAAATCTAGAAACCTACGAATTCTATACATAGCACAAAATCATAAAAACACATTATGCACAAGGAGACGGCCTTTTCACATGACCCTTATAATATTTGCACTCTAACCATCATCTATCTGTGTGTACATATATGGCTAGTACGATAAAGTCATCCACTCCTACCTTGGGTGAGAGGAACCCTCTTTACTTTGCACAAGTGTTTCACATAGTCTACCTGGTGCTTGCATGGGAATGGGATTTGGTAGATACGCTAGTGTGTGAGAGGAATTTCGAGGAGTTAGAATGGCTGATACGTCTCTTGACCAAGACTGATCCATACTTAGTAGCGGACGTCTATCCGATTGCACAAACTTACCCTCTTGACCAAGATGACTATAGACGTCTAGTGATGTTCTTAGTGAACGTTTGTGTCTCTAATGGTGAGGAAGAGTTACATGATTACACAGATGGCACATATGGTCTCACTGATGATGACCATTTATCTTGATGATGATGAGGATAGGGGTTTTAGCCTTAGGGTTTCCCCCAATCTCTACAAGATTCTATTTCCTTGACTCTCTTGAGGGAGTGCAAATAATTAGGTTAGGATTCCTTATGTTGTTTGATTGTGTTCAATAAGGGTTGGTGTCCCTTTCCACTAATGTGCCTCCTAGAGGTATTCTTTGTGTTTTCTAGTCTGTACAGGACGTTAGGACTTTGAACTTCATGGAATCTTTCTCTCATTCACTCTTCGAATCAAGCACGATCATCAACACAAACAGGTGTTTCTTGTCCATTAGCATTGTCCCTTATCTTTTTTGCAATCCATGTTTGTCTGCTTTAATTGTGATTGATAGCATAATATTCCACACATTTGCTTAGATTAAACATTAGATTCTATATAATTTTTTTCATAATCTCTTGTCTATGTTTTAGAATCAAGCAGTTTGACTAAGCTAGTTTGACCAAGTTAGGAGTTAAAGATCTTCTCTTAATACCATGGGGAATGCCTTCCTAATAATCAATGGTTACTTAGGTTTTTAATCCGGATCTAGGCAGCATTGTGTGCAATGTACTATGGCTTTCTAGTGGGCTTAGTCCCTATTGACCTTTAGATTAAGTATTATAAAGGGAGTTTACTAGTGTGATGAGCTTGGGGAGGGTAACAGTTTTATATGACCCCCAAAGTTACAAAATTAAAATGTTGAAAAAGAACAAACAAAAAAATCAAAGTGCCACAATGTAAAATCTTAAGCTGGAAGAGAAATCTCAGCTTAATTTGGTACTTCAATCACATGTATCGCCTATGGTACTAAAACCCAAGGCATACAAAATAAGCACACACATCAAAATTGAATCAATGTGAAAAAACTTTGGGTCAAAGGAAACGAAATAAGTCAGGCGATGATTTCATGAGCAATTCCTTTTATTATAGCTTAACTACAAGGTCTTCTAGGTATACCCTCTAGTCAACCCTCACACATGAAATACTTGGCTCTCGTGATTAAACAACTTAATTGACCAGAGAAAATTGCGAAGATTGCCCACGGTATTAATAGTTGACCTCTAGTGTCTTTCAACCGTTAAGTTAGCGACCCTAGACTTGTTTAGTTTTTGACCTTTACAATTGTTTATGCATTTGATTATATTACAATTTAATGTTTATTATTGACAAATTGTTTAATATTTTGCTACCAAACAATTTGTCTGCCTACAATTGCATATGATTTTTAATTGTATATGAGAATTCCATTACTGTGCCAATTTTGTTTGCTTTTGCAGTGACTGAAGAAGACCAAGGACATTCATCTCAAATGCTCTTTCACCTCGATGAACGAGCTTCAACTCAATAGCTTCCGAGGACGGAATCTACATCAGGAAGGGGGCCATGTTAACCCTCACGAACACACTGTCACCTACAACGGACACCGCATTATTTATTTGGTAGAGTCAAGGACCGGGCTTCTCGGTCCAATATGTGTGTAGGTGATCGTGGATGAGAGGTGCACTAATTACCTTATTTTTACATCAGTTGTGCAAAGATCGGCCACTGTGGACGCCCATTTGTGAGCGGGCCAAACTCTTATAAAAGGTCCATTTGACCTAAAAATCCTCATTCTTTGAGGTGTAAGCTAAGAAGTTCTCTTGCTCCATCTCTGTCTCCTTCTCCTTCTCTGTGTGTGTGTGTATGCTAGAGAGAGAGAGAGAGAGAGAGAGAGTGATCAAGCATTGCGACGACATCGGCGACGTCGAGATGGTAGAGCACGATATCGACGGTAACTTCTTCTTCTTCGTAGCATAGGATTGTTCACGATGGCAGCATTGAGAGGTGAGTGACACACCATTGTTCTTTGAGCTTGCTAGGATTATCTAGCTCTGTGTTTGCAGCCTTTTGAGGTTCACACACAGTGCACATGCAAGTTCCCAGCCTTTGATACGTACGGCAAAGCGTACAAGTTCTAACTTATCAAAATTACCTCCTACTTTCTACCATGGATCTGGCTAATACGCATATATTACAATTTGTAAACTTGATCGAGTCCCAAAAAATAATAAAAATGGAGTCTGTAAAGTTAAATTATACAAAAATGGTCTTTCTAGTGTTTAGCCATCAACACTAGCCAGTCCCAACTCTGACAGCCAAACGCATCACTTTCTCTTGTGTGCATGTGCCATCCTCTCAATCACCCACCACAATTGTGTGCTTGCTCTTCTATCTATTTAGCTTTCTACAACCCTCCACCCTCATCCAATTGTGTCCCTTGTTGCCAGTTCAGTGCGCCTTCCTTGGCACCTCAATGACATAATATTAACAACACCATTTGGCCAAGCCACAGCCTCTTGTGCACCCAGCTTCACGAATTGGCCACCATCTAGCTCAAAAACCTACTTACTGAGTACCGACCTTTAGACACCCTTAATCCACATATTTGAGCCTATCTAGGCATAGATTTTCATTGTCGCACCAATCCACTTTTTCTCCCACCAATCCTCACTCGCGGTTGTCGACGTCCTAAACTGTCGACCCTACACACTAGATGCCTCATACCACAGTGTAAGTCTCCAATTTGCACCGTACAACTCCATTGGAGACCTCTTTAAACTACCACTTGCCACCTCATTTTGCACAAGCGTCATTTCTATTGCTATTCCTTCAAATTAAACCTCTCTACCATGGGTGCATCTTGACGTGCACTTTGTAGGTGTTCATTCAAGCCAAAAAGTAGCTACAAATTACCTTGAAATCTATTGAGATAAAAGGTCCAGAATTCACCTCCCCAAAAGTTCAATGAGTGATCCAACATCATATTTAACATACGCCTAAGGTTGAATGAATATAAATAATTTATCATTCACCCCTTCCATTCTCATCATGGCATTTTCACTATCTCTTCCAGGAAATAAAAAAATCTACGTTTATTTAAAAATTAACCTCCCGTTTTTCATTAGGCAAAAGGGGAGGCATCACTATGGCTTCACCCCTTTGGGGCAGGCCAGAAAGACCATCATCATTGTTACAAAGAAGCTAGAGCAAAAACTCTCATTTTCCATCTACAAACTAACATAGGTAGAATTATCATCAATGCATCAAATAAAAATAGGACTATCTATTGCAACAAAGCAATCATAGGACAAAAGAAATACCTTTAAACCCAACAAAAACTAGAACAGAATGTCAAAACAAAAAAAGCTATGTATCAAAAATACAAATTGTTGGGGATGAATTCAAAATCAAGCCAAAAGAATCCGGGACCCTTTGATTCGCCTCATTGATAGAAGGAGGAGACCAAAAATATAGTTTTATCGTTGTAGGAACAACCCCATTGTATCTATAATATAAGAGTCTTGAACTTAGATCCTTTTATTCAAGAAACCAATTGGTATTTCGTATGGAATTCCAGATGTGATGGAGGATAAATAAACATAAGAAATGCTAAACCAGCTTTATATTTTGTCAAAGATATAAGGATTTAGATAGCAAGAATTCAATAGGTTTAATAAATTTTTCTAATAAAAGCTTACAAAAATTCAATTGTGTTAATGCCGAGCCTCTTCGATGCCAGGAAGTACAATGGTCTGAAGCTACCTGTGTCTATCACTTGGGACGATAGGACTTTGACCATTTGATGAAACCTCGACTAATCATTTGTCACCATGGCCTCATGGAATCAATATTAATATGCGGTGCAATTGTTGCAACAACTTTTTGAGATCATGGTTGATCACAATATGAGTCTTTTGCTGCAACTTTTTTGAGATCATGGTTGATCACAACACTACATGATCTTCACAATATAAAATTGATCTCTCTCTCACACACACACACACACATACACACATGCACGCACGTACGCACACGCGCTTCTGTTTTGATGATGCCTTTCTCCTTGAATGTTGCTTGTGAAATCCCACGACGAAAGCGTGCATTTCATGGGACGTGGACTCCATATGGCAGGAACTTCAATATTGCACGAGGCCGCCAACTAGTTGAACACTTTCCCACTTTCAAATTATCCTAAATTCCCAAGAGTGGAGAACTTTGAGGAGAGTACGTGAATACTGCTTTCAAAAAGAAACAAACTAGGAATCTGGGAAGATCCTTGATGAGTGGTTTCCTCGCGCATGTGACAGGCAAGGACGTAGGAGCAAAAAGAAACGAGCGTGCGCAACGGACACAAGCAGAGAGAGGTGAAGACAAGCGAGAAGGAAGTTGTTCGCGTGGGAGGCAATCGACGTGCACGATTTTGGAGTGTTATGCTATGTTTCAAGCTCTCGATATATGGGCTTTCTAGCCAGCTGGTTTACAGTGTCGCAACTTCCTCCATTCCTCTTATACACACGAGTTCAAACCTGTTGCTACATTTTGAGAAGTAGGTGAGAGCGACCCTTAGAAGATGATGCCGAGAAGGAATCTCTAGAAGATTCTATCTAATAAAATGGAAGACGAGAGAGAATCAAATTTTCTTCAAATAAATTGAATTCCCATTGATAGAGCTGTCTTTTTGGCTATCCGAAATTGCTATAGTGAGCCACTTCACAAAAAAAAAACACCGTAGCATGATGGCCAAGCTCGCTCTTACATTGTACATAGGCGTGTGCATGTTAGGCATTCTTTTCTTGTATTTTATTTAAAATCCTTTTCTAGCTTATTATTAGCTAGGAGAGCCGAAAAAAGAAGTGGATCTATATTATGACCTATTTGTGTACATAATCTATTTTTATCTAAGGACCTATGTACAATTTTTTCTCACGCATTCCATTTATTTTTATAAATATCTTTAATTAATTATGTAAGTACTTGCAATTAGGTGTGTGTTTTATCAAACCAAAAATTCATGCCATGCATCCTTACCCTTCATCATACTTCTTGTATATAATCCAATGTAATAATAAAATTTCTCCACGTGAGAAATACTCACATTTTACTATTTCATAAGAATGACTTCTATCTCCGCCGTCACTTATTATCACTCAAATCTCTTCACATTTCACATACTTTTTCTTTATCCCCACAAATAATATCAAGGGAGGGTCCTCTCATTTGAATCCTGTTCATATTCAAATGGCTTCTATCTCGTGTTGCTACATTTTGAGAAGTAGGTGAGAGCGACCCTTAGAAGATGATGCCGAGAAGGAATCTCTAGAAGATTCTTCCTTACCCTTCATCATACTTCTTGTATATAATCCAATGTAATAATAAAATTTCTCCACGTGAGAAATACTCACATTTTACTATTTCATAAGAATGACTTCTATCTCCGCCGTCACTTATTATCACTCAAATCTCTTCACATTTCACATACTTTTTCTTTATCCCCACAAATAATATCAAGGGAGGGTCCTCTCATTTGAATCTATTTTGTCACTTGTGTCTTATATTTTTTTTCTTTTTATTTTTTATTTTATTATACTCTGCGTATCTTGATTTATTTATATACTACTTTGTTTCTTTTCATCACAAGCATATCATATATTTGTGGAAAAAGACTTTTTTGGGCAAAAAATATATGTTTTTGCTAATTTCTTAAAAATTAGCTCCCATCCGATTCTGAAGAAGTGTACAACATGCAAAAGTTGACATGTGATTTCAAAAATGCGCTCAAAGTTTTTCAAAAAAATTTGATCTCATTTGCGTATTGTTTTTTGCTTTTTTGTGGGCCTCAATTCTTCCTACCTCACACACTCAATTAGAGCTAGGTTCCATTCTACCTTTTCCACACTTTCACACAACTCACACACTCATCCTCCTCCTCTATCACCAAAACGTGCACCTTCTATGCCTTATTTCATCTTCTTTACCATTTCCATCTCTCCCTCACTCTTTAGCTCAAAAATTATCGTCTGTACACACATATCAATTTCTCTCTCTAGAATCAAACTCATATTATCAGAACCTCTTCATGCTTTCACAAAAAGATAAAAAATAAGCAAATAACCAAGCTCAAGATTTGAAAAAGGAGAAGTTTGATCATGTAAAATTCAACATTTCCATGATCACAAAAACTATACTGAGAGAGTTCTACAACCGCTTCATTCACTGGAGGAGATAGGTGGGAAATTTTCCTTTCCACCTTGTGGTTTCCATCAAATTGTGTATATTCTCATCCTTCTCTTACTTTTTATAAATCATGTAATGCACCTTGAGTGCATATGCCATGTAATTTTAACCCACCCTACTAACTACAAACTACTAACACTAATGACTAACCCTTCTTGTAAATTGCACCCTCTACTATATACTAGAGTAGGCACCTCCAAGTTACTCACCTCTCTCTCCTTTCACTCTCAATAATTCTTCCCCTTGAGCCCACATCCATGTGACTCAAGGGATAAGGAAGACTCACTCCCATTTTGAAAATAAAAATATTTCATAATCTTTTGTTTTGTCAATAAAATTTATTAGCTCTAATCCTAATCAAGGCTCCTAAAAACCTATAAATAGAGCCCATTCCTCTTTGTAAAAACCATCTCCATACTATTGCATGCTACATTGAGCATAGCTCACTCTAGTCTCTATCTTAGTTGTAAGAAGAGAGAGCCAACTCTCTATACACCATCACCTTGGTGCATAGACTAGCTTGAGCTAGTTTGAGTTTGTGATTGAGTATGAGTAAATTATACTCCTCCCATCATTGTTGTATTTACTCCAACATCAATAAAATCGATAGCTTGGATGCAATTGTTTCTCAAAGGCTCATGCTTCTCTTTCAATTTGGCTTGGCAAACCCACTCAGTTCCATAAGGTAACTTGTTCATTGAAGGTTGTTTTCTTGCTGCTTATGCTTCTGATTCATTGATTTGGTTGTTGCTTTGGCTACCATTGTAAGAGGGTTGATAATGAGAGGGATCCCATAACCCTAAGACAATGTGCTAGTGCATAGTTCTATAACCAAATCTTAAGTGTTGTCACTTGAATCCCCCGAGCTCTAGGTACCTTCTTGTGCGAATCATAAGGTTGAAGCTAGATTGTACAAAATCTCTCTCTCTCTCTCTCTCTCTCTCTCTCTCTCTCTCTCTCTCTCTCTCCCCCCCGCTCTCTCTCTTTTGTGTTTTAGTGTGTGAGTGTGTTGCGTTGGTGTAAGGGTTAGTGTATATCTCTTGTTCGATTGTGGGTTTGCTCTACAATTCTTCTCTCTTGGGTCCTAGTTCGCTCTCAAACTAGGTGGTGCCTTTGTGTAGTTGGGTTTTGACTGTGGGTTTGTTGTTTTGGTTTGTGTTGTATTGTACCCTAGCCCCATTGAGCAACACAAGAGCCTTGAAGGGTGTCTAGAGGTTGCTCTTCTTGTTGCCCACCCCGGATCGCCTCATCGTATAGGGATAATATTCTTCAGCGTGGCTAAAAAATGCTAATGGGGGAAAAGTGGATGGTATATATCTTCCCTTGTCATCAAGAGCCAAATATAGGGCGCATTTGTAGGATCTCAGATTCTAACCCCACCCCTCATAAGCAATTTTGGAGCCATTTGAATATGAGCATGATTCAAGACCTCCACAACATTTCAACCACGGGTGGAAGAAGGGATTTTCCACCTCTGTCAAAATCAACAGAGTTGGGAAAAGTAGGTAGTTTTTGCTAGTATTAGATGATAGGGCCTCAACACATCACATGCAAAAGTGCTCTAATTATCTTTTCTACTACCGATAGTAGTTTACATCCTAGTTATGCTCTTCAAATGGCTATCAACCCATAAAGAACCTTAAAATCAGAGAGCTCAAGATGAAATTGCCCTAAACAATGAACAAGGATACAATCTTATCGAATTTGACATTGGAAGGCCTGACAACTCAATTTTACTTCAGAACCATGAAGAAACTTACACTCGAAGAGGTCAAGATGAATTTTCCCTTCAATGAACTTTTGTGGAAGTTCACATTAGAAGGGCTGGCAACTCAATTGCCAGCCTTCAAAAAAATGACTTTTAGTTGGCCGTTCAACCCTGGTGGTCGACCCATCAATCAAAGCTTATCCAAAGCCATATGAACAAACTTCTACTTTCAAATTTTCGATTCTAAAATTCCAAATTTCATTTTTTGAGTTCCCAATGTTGATATAATTAGTAACAAATGCAATCTCCAATTGCATCTAATTAACTCATGATGAGCATACAGACTCAATGCTCACCAAAGATAGCTTCACACTCGTCACTCATGCACAATTCACTAGTTCTCAATATTTGTGTCCTAATACGTTGTTGGGTGCAATTTTGACAACCGTTTTTTGTAAATTTGTGTGTATGGGCTTTCTTTTTGTGGGGTTTTTAGCTTGCTTTAGCAAGCACATATACATGAAGGGCAAGTCACTAGTATAGCGCCAACTGTCAGGCTACTATAAGTGCCCGTGAGTGAGTTTTTTGAAAACTCCAAAAAATTGCAGGTTTGAGCTCGTTGTGCCTTCTTGATGGTTTCTATTGTAGTTTTTTCCCTCGCCTTGCCTACTCTACATGTAGTCGTGTTGGGACAGCTTCCCGTTCGCATCAATTTTGCATGTAGCAGATTGTAGATTCAAATTTGGTCATCTTCAGCTTTCTCGTGATTCGTTTTTCAAGCTTTCTCTCAATCTATAAATTTCCCCAATTGGAGTTGTGCTCTTCAGGTTACAACTAGTTCTTTGCAGGGTTATGGCTATGACAGCTTAGTGGCAAATTGTGTGCAGACAAATTGGGAGGGCATGTATCTATGAATTGTGGAATTGATGTTGAAGTTGTGGGTTTGTGATGTTCAATGGTGAAAGGGGAGGCCCTTGTATTCATATGCATTGGTCGGCGTGTGCTGTAAATCCATACTTTGGTAGGGTTTTGCTCCTATAAGACATAGTCCCTTGGGTGGGCGACGGCCAGTAAATTCCTATATGACATAGTCTCTTGGGTGGGCGACGGCCAGTAAATTCCCAAGGGGACTACTCCTTGTTGGGCTTGTGGTGTTTCAAATGGATTTTCGAAAGCTTTTTGTGTTCTTGTAGTGATTTTTCAACCCTCTTGGGTGATATTACTATAGAGGTGTTCCAGTTTGCTTGTTTCCCAATACTGTTTTGGTGCCCGCCACCGAGGAATCGCTTCAAGTTACCTTCAATTTATAGGTTTTGGAAGACATGGTGTTTAGTTTTTTGGAGTTTAGTGGGAAATCAAATTAAAGTTCCAAAGGTTTCATTGAGAGAATGGTGTTTTCTTGCCTTCTTGCTGATAACAAGCAAGACCCAACGTTGGTGCTACCAATCTTCTACTTTTGTTTGAAGGGAGATGCTAGGGAATGGTTGGAAGGCTATGAAAAGGAGCTACCATCATCCCAACCTCCTCAAGTTATGACTTACAAAATGGTAATGATTTTCTTACACACTTTCAGCAGGTGGAAGACCCACAAAAGATGGCAGTCTATTCAAGGCTTGGTACAGGGTGAAGGTCAGACCATAGAAGACTTTTTGAAAGCATTAAATGCATTATGGACAAAGTGGCATACATCTTTGGGTATTGAAATTCCTCCATCCATGTTGAAGAAGGATAGGTTTATTGCAAGTTTGAGGATTAGTCTATGCTTGAAGGTAGAGCTTAAGAAGCCAAGGACCTTTGAGGAGGCATTTGAAATTGCAAAGAATAAAGAGTGGAAATCATAGCATCTTCATCAACTTGGAATCAATGTCGATCTAAAGGTTGAAGTGAAAGTTGTAGAGAAACCAAGGGTCCTGATCAGGGAGCCGGTTTATGAGCAACAAGCTTCTCAAGATGTGAATGCTTTTTGCAAGGAGATGCGAGAAGTTGTAGGTCTTATGAAGAATCTTAGTGTGCATATGATGGGAGGTGGAAGAGATCAAAGCTATGGATGTGGACATGGATATGGAAGCAATGAGGGTTTTATAGGTGGTAGAGAAAGAGGCATTGCTGGAAGAGGGGATATGTTTCAATGTTACAATTGTGGTGAATGGGGCCATAAAAGCCCTCAATGTGACAAGCCAAAGAGAATGAGTGGTGACATGTTTCCTCTTCCTTCACAAATTCCTTCTTGAGCTCAAGATTATGTTATTGAGATTAAAGGGGAAGCAGGGCCAAGTGATTTGAGAGCTAAAGAGAAGGGCAAAACAAAGGTGGTAAGCGTAATCCATTTGGATAAGAAAGAGGATGATTTGGGAGCTATGGTCATGCCTGTGGGTAAGAGGGTTACAAGAGATCATGACATAAGTGATGCAAGCCCCAACCATAAAAGCCCATTTATTCATCACTTCTTATGAGGAAATTAGAGGCTTCAAGGGAGAGGAAATTTACATTACAGTCAAGGAAGTAGCTCAGCCCGTACACCAAAAGCTAAGGAGAATGAGACATACAACTTAATGCTTTAAAGAAAGAAGTAGACAAGCTTCTTGAAGCAGGTTTCATATGTCCTTTGAGTATTGCAGAATGGGTGAGTCTTGTTGGTTTCACACCCAAGAAGGATAGAAAGAGGAGGATATGTGTTGATTTTAAGCCTCTAAACGCATCCATGAAGAGATATCCATACACTCTTCCTTTCATAGATGATATGCGTGATTCTATTATAGGGCATGAGACATATAGTTTATGTGATGTATTCTCTGGATATTTTCAGCTCTCTATGGCTTTAGAAGATTGAAAGAATACCACATTTATCACACCATGGGGGTGCTTTTGTTATTGTGTGCTTCCTTTTGGTCTTATGAATGACTATGCATGGTATCAAAAGCGCGTCAATAAGGTGTTCTCTCCCTTTCTTGAAAAGTTTGTGAAGGATCTTATTGATGACTTTTGTGTTATAGCTCTAGAAAGAATCATTGTGAAAAGATTGGAATGGCATTGAAGCAATATGATGAAATTGGAGGTCAACTCAACCCAAAGAAGTGTCATCTTGCTCAACCAAGATTGAAGTTTTTGGGGCATATGATCTCAGAGAATGGGATTGAAGTGGATCCTAAAAACATGAAGGCTTTGGTGCTCCTCCCATCACCTAAGGATACAAATTAACTTGCTACTTTCATTCAAACGATGAAGTATATGGCAAGGTTCATTCCTTTTTTCCTCAACTTCTTTATCCTCTGCAGCAAGTAGCAAGGTTGGACCCTCTACAATGAACAAATGAGTGTGAAGAACTTTTTCAAGATATCAAAGAGGTTCTTGGTTCTCTTCCTGCTATGCAAGCTCCTACTTGTGATAAGGAGTTTTATGTGAATCCATCAGTAGGCAAGGATGCCATTGTAGCTATGCTTCTTCAAAGAGGTAGCGACTCCCACTACATGAGGCCTATCTATTATGCTAGCAGGGTGAAGCTAGAGGTGGAAAGAGGCTATACCGAGGTGGATCTCATCATGGTGAGTGTGATTTATGAATGTAGAATGTTTAGGCACTACCTTCTCCCTAAACCATTCACATTCCTCACTAGCTACACTCTTCTACCTCAATTTGTGAAATAGCCCTACTTTGTCAAAGAGGCTCATGAAGTGAATTGTGGATTTACATGAATTCCAATTCTCTTTTCTTATTGAGGAGAGTACAAGGGCTACATTGGCTAATTTTCTTACTTATAAGGAAATCCCTCTTCTTCTAAAGGAGGACATGGTGAAGAAGCAACACATGGAAGCCCCTGACATAGGCAATGCCTATCTATTGTTTTTTGATGGCTCTTACAGGAAAGCTCATTGTGAAGCTTCAAGAGGTGTTGTAATTTATGATCCTCAAGGTTCTTTGGTAACCAAAAGGAGTTTGAAGTTTATAGCACAAAGCAATAATGAAGTTGAGTATGCTACTTTGGAGAAAGGTCTCAACCTTTGCCTTGAGCTTTGCTTCCTCTGCATGAGGGTAAGAGGTGATGCTCTTTTGGTGGTTAAGCAAGTACTTTGGGTGTGGTAAAGTAAAAATACAAGGCTGAAAATTATGTGTTTTCAAGTGAGGAATCTGCTTAAGCATTTTGAAGCTTGGAGTTGAAGGCCTGTGGACATGTCTCAAAATGAAGAATCACATGGTGCAGCACAGGCTTCAATTGGACAATTGTATGTGGTAACGGGCTGATTATCCTCTTTATTTGGGAAGGGAAGCTTTGGAGAGGGAGGAAGAGTTTCTACAAGCAGGTATGCTTCCATCAAAGTTGGAGAAGTCAAAAAAGTATGCCTTCCTACACCGTGCCAAAAGGTATGTGCTACTTGGTGATGGCTTATATATGAAGGGTGATGATCTTGTGATGAGAAAAGTTCCTTGGAAAGAGAAAATTTACAAAATTTTAGAGGAGAATCACGAGTTTTCTTGTGGTGTTCACTTTGCTTCAAAGATCACTTTGCATAAAGTCTTGCATGAGGGGTATGTGCGGCCAAGCCTTCAACATGATGTTCATCATTGGTGCAAGTCTTGTAAAGAGTGTCAAAGCATGGCAGATAGGGTTCTCAAATCAGAAATTAGAGGCACCATTGTGGCTTATGATGTGTTTGAGAAGTGGGGTATTGATGCAATAGGTCCTCTACCTATGACAGCTAAAGGCAAATGTTACATACTTACTGCTGTTGACTATCTATCCAGGTGGGCTGAATCTAAAGCTATTAAGCACATCACGAGCAAAGATGTTTCCCAATTTCTATATGAATATATTTGTTGCAAATTTTTTATGCCATTGGAGTTACTTTCTGACAAGGGTCCAGGTTTCAGAGGAGAGCTGGTGGATTACCTATGTGAGAAGCTTCATGTGCATCGCAGGTTTACCACTCCATATTATCCCCAATGCAATGGCATGAATGAAAGATTTAATGGAGATCTCATAAGTATTTTTACAAAGATGACAAGAAGAAATGTGAAGACTTGGGATTAAGAGCTACCTTGTGCTTTGATGGCAGTAGGACTGCCATCAGATTAAGTACTGATTTCTCTCCCTTCCATCTAGTTTTTGGCAACGAGGCTTTACTTCTTATTGAGGTGGAGATAGCAGCTTTGAAGATGATGCCAAAGCCTAAAGAAGAGCCCAATAATTCATTCAAGGAAAGGCTTCTATATTTGCAATGTGTATAATTGGATAGGTTACTGGCTTTTGAGCATTATGAGCAGATCTTGAAGAACAATCAAGCAAAGGAAAATGAAAAGGTGAAGGACAAGGACATCAAGAAGGGTGACATGGTGCTTCATTGCAGTAGAAAGCTTGATAGAACTTTTCCAAATAAGTTTCAAATCAAGTGGAAAGGTCCTTTCTGGGTCTTAAACAGGTTTCCAAATGGCACATATCGACTTGCTGACTTGGATGGCACCCCACATAAAGCACGTGTGAATGGCTACAAGTTGAAGAAGTATATTGCAAGGTTGATGACTGTAATTGAGGATGAGCCTTGTTTTGAAGAATTTTTTGATCATGAGGCTAAGGATGAAGATGAAGTGTATACTCCCCATGTGGTTTACAAGATCTCTTTTGTGCTGCTGCTCATGAATGATCTAGCAGGCTGGGGTGTGGCAAACTATGTTAGGCGCATTTCTGACATCCCTTTTTTTGTAAGTTTGTACATACGGACATGACGTCCGATGTCAAAAGTGTGTGACAGATTTCTTTTTGTGGGTTTTTAGCTTGCTTTAGCAAGCACATGTACATGCAGGGCAAGTCACTAGTATAGCACTGTCAGGCTACTATAAGTGCCCGTGAGTGAGTTTTTTGAAGGGACACCAGTGTATATAGCTAAAACTCATGTAAAACTTAAAAAATTTCAGCCAAACTCCAAAAAATTTCAGGTTTGATCTCGTCTTGATGGTTTTTGTGCGGCAGTTTTTGTCCTCGCCTTGCCTATTCTATGTGTAGTCGTGTTGGGACAGCTCCCTGTTCGCATCAATTTTGCATGTAGGGGCATGTAGATTCAAATTTGTTAATCTTAAGCTTTGTCACCATTCATTTTTCAAGATTTATATCAAGCTTTAAAGTGCCCCAATTGGAGTTGTGCTCTTCAGGTTTTACGACTAGTTCTCTGCAGGGTTATGGCTATGGCAGCCTAGTGGCAAATTGTGTGCAAACAGATTGGGAGGGCATGTATCCATGAATTGTGGAAGTGATGTTGAAGTTGTGGGTTTGTGATGTTCAATGGTGAAATAAGAGGCCGTTGTCTTTATATGCATTGGTCGGCGTGTGCCGTAAATCCATGCTTTGGTAGGGTTTTGCTCTTATATGACATAGTCTCTTGGGTGTGCTGCAGCCAGTAAATTCCCAAGGGGACTACACTTGTTGGATTCATGGTGTTTCAAAGGGATTTTCCGAAGCTTTTCAGGACTATATGTCTATATATCACTATGAAAATTTGAAAACATTTACCACGACCTTTTACCATGATTTGTAGAGAGAGAGTCCAAAATGGGTTGGCCAAAGAAGAGAGAGGATGGAGGACATTTTTTTTTCATTTTCAATATTATCACAATTATTACCGTTGTTATTGCTACACCTTATTAAGAACCCTTCCTTTGATGCTTAAACATTCAAATTTGGGCATTTCAATCTATTTTGCTTGTGGAAAAAATTAAACAACATTATTTAAAATTTCAAATAAATGAACAAAAATGATAGAGAGGCGAAACCAACATTTCTTTGATTAGCAGTTGGAAGGAGTCCTTTGCCTCCATTGTTGTAGCCCTTGTGTTTTCACACAATGCTATCATGAACTAGCCATCGTGGTATGTGATCAAGGGCTAGTTTAGTTTGACTCTCAAATGTGCTAACTTGGTGTTTGACGTTTGACTAGGCACAATTTACCACGGACAATGTTAAAATGCAGCTGCAATGACAACTTATCATGCTTGAAAAAATGAGAGAGAGAGAGAGAGAGAGAGAGAGAGAGAGAGAGAGAGAGAGAGAGAGAGAGAGAGAGAGAGAGAGTGATGAATGGGCTACACGATTAAAAGAAATCATAGAATAAAACATAAAAAATGTTTACAAATCATTGACCAAAAGATGTCTACAGGTAGCTTGATCTAAATCTAAAAACCCATGGCTCCTAAATCAATAAAGAGAGAAATTGACTTGTCATTTATGGATATGCTTGCTTTATCTTCTTTGAGCTCATCATCTTCCATATCGTCATCATCATCATGGCAATCATCCTCAACAAGATTAGTAGCATTGGGGGTTGAACCATCTATCTCTCTCTCCCTTGACACCCCCTCATCTAATGAAATAGGTGGGAGAGAGTCAAAGATAGTCTCCACTTCATAGTGGAAAACATGGTTCTTTTTTGAAGTATTACAAGAACTACGAGTAAATTTTTTGGTTGACGGATTGATGGTATATAGGTGACATATAGAAGAGAAGCTCAAAGTGAGTGACATTGGTATCATGTTACAAACAAATAAGATTAAAGAGATTTTACACTCACCTACTCACAATTGCGTGTAAAAACTAAGTTGTCATACCTCCCCATGTGATACACACCAAAGTTCACCATTCATGTCATCTAGACACATTTGCAAACCATTTGCACTCAAAGATGAAGGTATAAAAGGTTCTAAAATCGACCTTTAGTATCCTTTCATAAGCCTCACAATAGTTGGATCCATCACCATTTGTGTCAAATTTGCCCATGACTCCACAATCAATGTTGGTTTGACACTCATCAATGCAGTGTGTATGTAAGTGTTGACCCTTTGACCACATAGTGAGGCGGTCCGGGGCGGGCAACAAGAAGAGTGGCCTCTAAGCACCCTTCTAGGCTCCCGTGCTGCTCAATTGGGTTGGGGTTGGAAAAAACAACAAACAGAATCACAAACCCGCAACCTAACCCTACACAAATTTGGGGCACCACCTAGTTTTGGATGCGAACTAGGACGTGTAAAGAGAGAGAGAGAGAGAGAGAGAGAGAGAGAGAGAGAGAGAGAGAGAGAGAGAGAGAGAGAGAGAGAGAGATAGTGCTCGGGCTGCTTTGAAATGTATCGACAATGATCAAGCAAACACAATTATATATGTAAGAAAGAGAGGGAAGGGGGAGGGGGTGCTTGTTGCACTAATACCTTCTTACAAATCTGTCATGACCAATGAAAGTGAGATTAATATTTGTTCAGCATAGCTTGAGTAAATTTCACCACAACACATCACAAGAAAAGCCACCCCAATCACTGTCTTAAGGCCAAGGGAGTCCTCTCCACCCTATCGCCCTCTTACAGTATGTGGGATTTATGGCTAAATTGATGGCAACACCCAGAGACAAGCTATCAAGAACTTAAATAAAAACACCAAGACACTTACACATCATTGTTGTCCATTACTTCACGTTGGAAGAGAGACAAGGTATCCAAGCTTAGTCCAAATCCACCCTCCTTGATTCATCAAATGTTGGCTTACACTAGTAAGAGAAATGATAGATTTCCTACTCTCAATTGAATGATCAGTCTCTCTCTTACAATGGCATAGAGTTTCCTTGCTAATCACCCCTATTACAACACATGCACATGCATAAGACAATGAGCTTCCACTCAAGAGTTCCTTCTAGAGAGGTTGAGCTTGTCTTCTCAAGCTATTGCATAGTGCTCTTGCTTATGGCTCCCCCCCTTTTTGTGCTAGCTACACCCTCCTTTTATAGCAATTTTGAGGGCTAGGGTTACTCCTCTAACCATGGTTGGGTTAGATTTTCAGCACTTATCTAATTTCTTTTGCTTGGAGTTATCAAGAAGTTGGTGGGGATAGATGAAGAAGAGAGAGAGGAGAGAAGTGGAGGTGATAGGACTTTTCATAGTAGGTTGATGTTAGTAAGTTAGTAGAGTTAGTATTTTTATTGATTTACAAATGGAATTAGATATTTACAATGGAAGTATCCATGTAGGATACAAATAAGGAAGAAAAAACTCTTAATAGGTAAGAAAACATGGATTTCTTACAATGTCGATGCTCCAAGTGTCTTGAGTAGGGTCAATTTTGACGCTTGTTGACGGTCCACTAGCTTTGACGATACGTTTTTTCTCCACTCTTGACCTTCCTTGGGAGCCAAGGTAAGTGAACATGAGTAATCAATCACCATGATGCTGTCTTTCAAGAGAAGAGGCTGAATTTTTTGGTTTTTTTTATAAATATGGGTAATATAGAAGAGAATAAATGAGACTAGGTGGTCAATTTTAGAATGGAAGTGTGTGTAGGAGACATGAGTTCACCATGGATTCTCTTATTCTTCAAGGTTGAGAAGAAGGTGAGTAGGGTGCAGAGAGGAGTGGTGAGAGAGGTGGGGATGATGAGTGGAGAGGTGTGTGTGAAAGAGGAAAATGGTAAAGTGGAAGAGGGAGTGTGGCTGCATAGCATGGGCAAACTGGGGTCCACCAATAAAATCATAGCTCACAGCTCGTAGCTCAAAAAAAAAATGAAAAAATTTGAGGTGAAAGTTCAGCTCACGACCTACAACTTTTGCTTGTATCACCTTTTCAAATTCAGGGAGCATGTGATCTTTAAAAATTCAGCAAAACCGACTGTTTTTTCCACTGCACAAGGTCCTTGTGAGGTCCTTCTTTGGATGATTCTTTTGAATACCTCCAAGAGTGAGCTCCCCATGGTGCATGCATGTATTCCACTTACCCTTGACCTTATTTGGTAAGTCTATAATTGAAGATATTGTTGAGATCATGATATAAGTGAATAGTACAACTAAGAAAATCAAATATTGAGGGGTCTAAAAAAATATGTACATGTCAAATATAAATAATATAGGTGGAAAAAATATAAAGGGGTCAAAATAAATCTCTCTCATTATAAGTCTACCATAAAAAGATGAATATTTTTGGTGTTCTAATTTATGAGAGTAAAAGAGAATAGATGTAGGAAGGAAAAATCACAATAGTGAAAAAAATATACACATAAATAAAACTAGTTTTTTTGGATTTTTGTTGGGATGGAGTTACACCAAAAATAAGAGAAGCTTGCATGAAATTATTTTTATATGGAATAAAGAGTATGCAAAATGGTAAGAAAAAATATAGTAAGGGTGAGTCAATGTACATGGCATAAATAACACACACCTAAGTATAAATATTTAAATAAATACCAAAATAATTATAAAAATTCCTTTTATTTAGGCCCTATATACAATAAAATATTTACACACAAATGGGCCATAATATACTTATATTTTATTTATTTTATTTATTTTTTGGCTCAACTAGCCCAATGATTAGCTAGCTGAGGGTTTTTTAAGAAAATATGGAGAAAGTCCCTAACTCACACACGCCTATGTACAGTGACATGGTAGGGATAACCAAAATGTTTGAGTGATTTGATAGGGTGAGGTAGCTTACTATGGCAATTATGGAAAGCCAAAAAACGGCTATCAATAGAAGAGAACATTTGGCAAAATAATGGTTAAAACTTAGAAGAAACAAGAAAACTTGAAACTATCTAACCTTGGTGTGGTCAATTGTCCATGGATGCCCTCTTACCTTGGTAAATTCGACGTCATGTGAAGTACTATTTTGACATTCTGCAAAGTCCCCCCCACAAGTGCGTGTGCTAATAGCATATCCCCAACTTTGAAAGCCATTATGGAAGATGTTTAAAATTGAACCCTTGTTTCACATAAATACATGAAAAAGATAAAACAGATGGAACCTGGTGCTCGTAGCCCATGTTTACTTCTACTGATATATGAATAGCATGGTCAAAGTAGACTCACCTTGTCAAGTATTTATAGAACATTGATCATGTTGAATTGTGCATCGTGTTAAGAATCCTAAAAGTATTTTAGAATTCCCAACAAGCAAAGAATATAGCATAGAAAACTTAGCTATCAATCACATCTACCTATCAAACCACTCTTGAGCAAAGGAAAGTTTGCTTGCCAATCTCACTATGGAAAAAATTGAATAAGGTAAACAACATAAAATAAAAGTTATCTGACTTACCAATTTGTTGGAATCATCCTAATTCGTATCAGTCTTGCATAGAACCATGCTCGTTGTGTGTTGGAGTTAACGTCCAATTGGAGACCCTTGGCCCCAAGGTTTCAAGCCCATTTCCCAATCGAAAAACATTGTGTGCTCCCTCTGCTTGAGATCCCTTTGCTTGAGAGAAAACGTAAAAGTGATTGAAGTTTCTAGAAATCCACCCCCTCTTAATACCAAATCCATATAGATAAATGGAATTAGCTAAGTTCAATAATAGTCTTACTGGACTCTTGTCAGGTGTGTAAATATGCCTTGCAATACATCGAAGGATCCTTGATCGATACCTCTTTTTTTTTGGGAATCCTTGTCTACGCTATCCCTTGGATAGTCATGCATACATGTGGAAATAATTAAACCAGATTGTATATGGTTGGACCTTGTTGCAGTGATGAACTATTCTCAGCAGGGCCGTGCAACCCCAGCGAGAGAAAGAAAACTTGAGTCTGCAAAGGTCAATCCACTCTTTCCCTTCACTGCAAGCAGCCCAACACACAATGTTTACTGACTTTTTCTTCCTCGATTGAGCCAATTCCACCATATCGGCTTCAAGACACACGAGAGAGAGAGAGAGAGAGAGAGAGAGAGAGAGAGAGAGAGAGAGAGAGAGAGAGAGAGAGAGAGAGAGAGAGAGAGAGAGAGAGAGAGAGAGATAGAGAGCATGCATTGTCGTCCATAAGCACCACGAACCTTCTGCTTCCCTGTTATGGATGCCTTGAGCCCCTAAGCTTGGATACCAATATGAGACCATGGGAATCTAGCACTTCCCACTTCATACATAGCCTCACTTTATATAGGCTTGTAGCCATCTAAACATAGCACCCCTTGACCGCATGTGAATTCTAGCACTTGGCTTTGGCCCCAGCCCTTGGCCTAACAATAACTCAAATGAAGTTCAAGATGCAAGTGAGAACACTATAAGGTTTTGAATGCTTCTAATGAGAAAGATGTAGAGGTCACAATGAGAGATACACAAGATGCCACCATTGTGGAACGACATTGGGAAAATTCCAATGGTTGATTGTTGTTTAGGCATCAAGAAAAGTTGAGGGAAACTATAAAAATTCTCTTGATGCCTTCAAAAAGCGGATACACAACATACTCTAGAGAAACTCCCCGCTCATATCCATCCCTTCTCGGAGGGGGGGCTATTTATGCATTGTGTGTACTCTCCTAAATGGAAATTCCAAATGTGGTGTTCTTAGATGGTTGTGAAGTGTCATAAATAGCTACTTCACAAGGTCATTTTTGAGACAAAAGTGTACAAGAATAACTTTGAGAATTTCATATGTATGCGACATAAGGGCAGTAGGTCTGTACGCATGTCTTTTTAATGCGAATCTCGCCAGATCCTCGAATTGGCTATGAGGTGAAAAACGAACGAGACGGCATGTGCGGAGAGAGAGAGAGAGAGAGAGAGAGAGAGAGAGAGAGAGAGAGAGAGAGAGTAGCTTTGCGCATCTATCAGGAACCACGACACGCACGATTTGGCGTACACTGGCAAAGAAGGGTTTGCGATGACATCACTTTTTAAAAAAATCCATTCAGTCTTGCATAGTGCAACAAGCATGTGGAGGTGCATTGGCTTAGTCCATGTTAATCCTCACGCACATTGTTGTCACCTACGACACGCCATATTATTTATTTGGTAGAGTCAGGGACTGGTGTCATGCTATGACACGTACATAGTGAGAACGCATGCTACAAGATCTATCTTGCAACTTTTTAGATACATAATTATATTTAATATAATATACCTATGTATATCTAAGTATAATAATAAGCTTTCTATCTCATCCTATTACTTATCTCAAGGGTAACATATTCTTACTTTAGTCAAAAAGTACCATGGGAAAAGCGTCAATAGCTTCACCTCTTTAACTTGGGGCAAAAAGCATTGATTATTTCTTTCTACTATAACATTATTATCTCACACCCTAGCTAGATCCTATATCTAGGATAACTTCCATTATATATATATTCTATGTATTTTTCTTATATTTGTTTTTAATAGCTACTATGAAGGAATCAAATCCCAGTGGGACACTAGGTGGCATGATTTTTAAAGATACACCTATTTTAATGGATTATTGTAAGCATGATTACAAAAATTTCTCAAGGAGAAATTTCATGCTTTCATATTGCATGAGATGTCCATTGGAATCAAATGAAATTCTAGGCTAAGGGGACCACAAGAAGACTTTTGCTGCCAAAACTGTATCCTATTTTGATAGTTTGTTTACACAAGGTTCCAATCCGAATTGGAAAAAGTATATAAAATGGGAGTCTTAGCTTATGAGCTGAATTTTCTGCCCATATTTTTACTTTTTTATTTAGAGCCATGGTTAAGGAGACATGATCAAAATACTGGACCCTAGTCTGCCCACATCATGCAGGGACAGCTCATTTCAAACTTTTCCAGTTTCTGTTCACACTGGCTCTTCTATTTTTGTGTAAACCCTTGGGGGTTGCCATTGATGAGAGGAATCCATGAGGGAGTGAGAGTAGTAATTCCTAATTGTACTTAGTCATTAACATAAGCCTAAGCCTACGCTTTCTCCTAGAGAATGACTAGCCATTCTTGTAAGCTATCCTTGGAAGATCAACTCTAATAAAATAAGGTTTTGAACTTGGTGTATCAATCAAAGTTAAAGTCTTCCCTCTTCTTCTCTCTCCATCAAAAATGGTGCCGAAGGGTTTGTCAAGTAAGATGTGTTTTACATTGATATTTTGTTGATTTCTTGTTGTTTTCTTTTTCATCTCTAATCCAACATATATATATCTAATCTCATCTCCTTAACAAAACCTATCTTTCTCACTCTTAGAGATTCATTCTCTCTATAAATTCTAGGTTCTCCTTGCTACAGGTACATCTCTCCCCGCAGTATCCTTATTGCTTACGGGCAAGAATAGGGATTGGGAGGGAAATTCTCTTCTCTTCTCTTCTCTTCTCTTCTCTTCTCTTCTCTCATATCTATAATTTTCACATACTAGAGTTAACCTAGATGAATAATCCACATGATGATAATTTCTATCGCTTCCACTCTGTGAGATCTATTAGAATTAATGTATGGATTAGCCGTAAAATTCTCTTTCAACAACGTATAGTGTTTCTCTTTGGCCCAAAAAGGCTCAATGAAATACTTATTTCACCGGATCCCATCATACTACCTCTTATAGACTATAACTTTTCTTTTGATGTAAGTGTAGTTATCTTACTATGAACCAAGAGGATTTGTGCACCCAATTAATCCCAATCACTAGACAAAACATATATATTATGGTAAGCACAAAACTACAATTCCAAAGAGCAATTTGTAGCTTGTTTGGTCGGAAAAGATTGAATGCCATTAACTCATCTATTAACCCTTTCATATTACCTATGATACGGTATGACCATAGCCTTGATGTTTTCATCTTTGTGTTGTTTTGATATTCTCTCTTGTGTTGTTTCTTTGTGTGTGTGAGTGCAAGAGAGAAAGAGTGGGGCTTCTTTGATTCCACTTCCTTTCAAACCCTGTACTTCATGGCATCTATGGTTTAACTCCTTCATATAGTTTTTTGGAGTTCTCTCACAAACTCTCACAGCCAAAAGCCCGGTGCTTTCTTGACAAGACCGCAAATTTCTCAACATATTTTTGTGAACCCGACGCGAATCTGCCAGAGTGAGAGTTTTTGGGTACCTATGGGTGATCATGTTGAGCAACGGGGTATGTATTTTGACCCAGCAACAATGCAAATGTTTCAAGCATTTGCAATGTTCATGCAACAACAACATGCCACTGAAAGAAGGGAGATTTCAATAACCAAGGCCATGCAAGCGGTCGTCAACAGAATGGATCAGTTCAATGGCAAAGATGTAACCAAGTACTTACGCGAGTATGTGAAGGAGATGGAGCTACATCGCGTTTGAGAAGGTGAGATGATTCAAAGCTTTGAGCTAGTTGTTGCTCCAAAAATTAGGGAACATGTCAAGGGAATTAAACATGGGCATGGGAGAAATTGGGAAAAACTCAAAGTAGCTTTAAAGGAGGAATATTTCATGGAGAACTCTGAGAGAATGACTAAAAGGACATTCTTAGAATGGGTAGTCAAGCCAAAGCAAGGAATATCAATAATAGAGCTACTTAGAAAATGTGAGGGGCGTTATGCACAACTCACCAGGACAAAAAGGGCCACATTAGATGCAGAGGAGACATATTTTTTCTTACAAGCTACACGTAAAGAGTTTCAAGAAAATTTGGAGCTTCTTCTTGAAGATAAAGATGTTGAGCAAAGACTAAAGACCGACTGGAATGAAGTTGAATGTGCTTTCTCACTGCTTGCCAAACAACAAAGAAGAAGGGACAAGATGGTAGTAAACACTACAAGTCCTTCCACCTCAACTTCTAAAAAAATGGTAAAGCATACTTTTATGGCTTCTAAGTTTGATAAGTCTATGCTAGATGAGCTTGTGAAGGGAATGTGTGACTTGAAGGTGAAGCTTGCAAAGCTTGAAGAAAAATTCCAACCATCAGGGCCAGTTCCTAGGCAAAGACAACAGCCCAAAGAAGGTTTTATTAATAGATGTATTTGGTGTGATAGTACAAACCATGTAAGAAGGGATTGTGATGATTCTAGTGATGCTTTGACGAAAGATATTGTCTTTTTTAAGGATGGTAAAATCCACCTAAGAGAGACATGTCTACCCTTGAGAACTAACTTTGGGAAGGGGGGAATACAAACCTTAGCTGAAGATATGGCAACTAACCATGCCACCTCTTCAGTTGAGGCAGCTACTTATGGAGTAAAAATTGAGCATCTTAGTGATGAAGAGGTGAGTGACCATCATGGTCAAATTTGACCAAATGTCATGCAATTAGATAAAAAGGGAAAGATTACAAAAGAGATTCTAAATGAATCAAGTGATTGCATACGTTTAGAAACAGGATGGAATGATCCAGTGGACTCGTTGTCAGTGCATGCCTACATTATAAAATGCCAACAAAGTGAGGCTATTGTAGAAGAGAAGCGCAAACGTGAGAATGTTGATGAAGGACCATCAAAAAGAGCTTCTAGAAGTGGGGGAAGAAGCGATTCAATGCCTTCTCAAACACCCTCGACACAAGGAGCATCTTCATCTGAAGTACTCATGGAAGAGTCTACAACAGGAAAGAAGAAAGAGCCAACAAAAGGTAAGACAAAAGGCCCAACTTATAAACTATAATCTGATATTGAGGTTGCTACAAATTTAAAGAAAGTCTTGGAGGAAAGGATTTTGAATAGCAAGATTGAGTTCACTCCGGGAGAAGTCCTTGGCATTGCAAAGCGTGAATTCCATGAGGAGATCATTGACATCATCAAGAGAAAGAGGCAAACTCTTGCTGAGGTTGCTCATCCATAGGTTGACGGAGAAACCTTGAAGACACAAGGGATGCAGTTGTGAAATAACGAGGATGATGGAGCTATGCTAGGATGCTACCAATCTAGTGGGAGAGTGAAGCAAGTGTATTTCTCAAATGATGATGAAGAAGTTGAAGCTATTCCTAGGAGCTACTATTCACGAAGTCACTAGGCAAGGGCTACTACAGAAACTTTGGTCAAGGTAGGTGATCTTGAAGAGCCATTTGTTTCCTTGATTGACCATGGTTCAGAAATAAACATAATTTCAAAGAGTCTCTACAACAAGTGCAAATGGCCGATGGACACAAATCAGGTTGGATGGTAAAAGTGGTAAACAATTCATCCAATGAATTATACGCAGCATGTCCAAGTGTGAAGGTTACAATAGGTGATGTAAAGATTGACCAAAACTTCTTTATACAGGATACATCTTCATATCATCTCATCCTTGGACATCCCTACATTGTAGGAGTTTGAATGGAAACAAAGGTAATGGACGATAGTTCAGCATATGCCAGGATACGAAACAAAGATAGTAAACGTGCTGTCCAATTTCTCATAGTTTGTGTAAACCATGAAAGAAATCGTGACAACCTTAGAGATCATCCTCTACCAAAGGTGACCAAAGAGTTTCATGACCATAGGGAAATGATGGGTTTTGGCCAAGTACCATTGTAAAGCGGGATTGTAGTGGTATAGGAAGAAAAAGGGTCTCGCCTGATCCAAAAATAGGTGAAACTTTCCCAACGGGCTCCTTGGTAACAAGGAATGGATCAATATGTTTTGCAAAACTTAAAGATTTGAAGAGATGTGAGAGGCAATATGTACATAATGTACAAATAGGCATGAAAAAGAGTGGGTTGCTAGAGTCTACTGAAAATGTCTTGGGTTTGTGTGAGCAAGTTTCTTTCACAGATACTATGGGTGAGCTTGATGCTATAATGGAGTCTAGTTTGCATCTTGAAAATAGTGTTGTGGAAGTATGCTCTATGGAAATGTATCAAGTCATAGAAGCCTTCAAAGAACATCAAAAACTTGGCCCAAAAAATTCCATGTCAAAACTAAATACAAGAGTGTAGCAAAAAAGGTGAAACCAGTAGCTTCACCCTTACCACCCAACAATAGGGAAAAGATTGAGCAGGCTTCTTTGCAACCAGGTTGAGGAATCCTAAAAAGATTGGGCATACCTTCATAAATGAGTCTTTTCAAGAGTTGCAAATTGGTTGCTAGGAGTTTCTAATATAGGAGGAGACAAAGTGCTTCAAAGAAATGCTTTCAAAGCATGGTAAGGCTTTTGCATTTGAGCCACATGAGATAGGATGTGTTTGAAGGTGCCAAGGGAAGTGTGTGCGAGTGCAGTGCGAGAGCAGAGAGAGAGAGAGAGAGAGAGAGAGAGAGAGAGAGAGAGAGAGAGAGAGTGGAGTGCACAGCAACGTTATCCTGCAGCTCCTTATTCTGTTGTATTAAAGAATAAGTGTATAATGGTTATGTTAGTAGATGGGTTAGTAGTAAGTGGGATGTCCAGCCAATTGGCCAGAATCCCAACAAACTCCCACTTGAAGGCCAACGCAACCCAAGTGACTTGGTATGTACAACCATCAAGCAATCTAGTGGCTTCAACCTATACCCATCAACTCACTGCAATGTGTAAACCGCTCCAAAGCTAAGCCTTTTGTCAAAGCATCTGCTGGGTTGTCGTCAGTGTGTACCTTGACCAAATCAATGATGTTTTTGGCCAAGAAATCTCTCACGAGATGATACCTGACTTCAATGTGTTTCAATTTGGAGTGAAACCCAAGATTCCTTGCCAATGCAAGAGCCTGACTATCACAATATATCACTGGAGTCTCATCAATGCCAAGATTTATGACCAAGCGAGATAACCATACAGCCTCTTTACTTGCATCCGACAATACTATGTACTCTACTTCCGTAGTGAAAGATGACGTACAATCTTGAAGACATGACCTCCAAGATACTGTTGCAGCAGCAAATATGAAGACATAGCCAGATGTCAATCTTCTATTGTCGACACAACCTGCATAGTCTGCATCCGCATAACCCACGATGGATGCATCATTGTTCCCAAAGCGTAAACACTTGCCGATCATACCTTTGAGGTACCTAAGAATGTGCTTCACTGCTTCCGAATGCTTGCTGCTAGGATTTGCCATATATCGGCTCACTAATCCCATTGCAAAAGCAATGTCTGGTCTTGTGGCCACCATAGCATACATGAGACTCCCCACTACCAAAGAATATGGTACCTTATCCATTTCAGCTCTCTCAGCATCAGATTTGGGTGCATCTTCCTTGCTGAGTTTCAAGAATGCCTGCATTGGGGTACTCAATGCTTTCCCCCCCTGCATATTGAAACACTGCAAAACTTTCTCATTGTATGTTTCCTGAGATAACTCAAGAATACGACGTTTTCAATCTCTTTTGATTCGCATGCCAAGAAAGTGTGTAGCATCCCCCAAATCTTTCATTGCAAAATTATTGCTAAGTGTTTTCTTCAAGTTGGCAATTTCTGCAATGGATTTCCCAGCTATAAGCATGTCATCAACATACAGAACTAGAATGATCATTGATCCATCATCTAGCTTTCTTGTGCACAAGCAGTGATCCTCTTTGCTCCTTTTATATCCTTGAGACCTCATACATGCATCAAATTTATGATACCACTGCCTTGAACCCTGCTTTAAACCATAAAGTGCCTTTTTGAGCTTACATACTAGCTCCTCATGAGATGTGTTCTCCTGAACAAACCCTTGCGGCTGCTGCATGTAAACATCCTCATCAAGATCCCCATGAAGAAATTTTGTCTTCACATCCATTTGGACAAGTTTCATGTCCTCAATCGCTGCAAGACCAAGTACGGTTCTAAGCGTTGTCATCTTGACCACAGGCGAGAAGATTTCATCAAAATCGACTCTCTTTTGCTGTTTGAATCCTTTGGCTACAAGTCTAGCCTTGTACTTTGGATTTGGATCACCTGAGGTAAATTTCTTCTTGTAAACCCATTTGCAAGGTAAATATTTCGTATCATTTGGAAGTTCTACCAAGTCCCAAGTGTCATTAGCCAGAAGTGAGTTATACTCAGATTGCATAGCCTGCTCCCACTTCACCACATCATCCGCCATCATGGCTTCTTGGTAGCAGCTTGGCTCACCGCAATTGGTCAACATGATGTAATCAAGACCTGGCTCGAGATGCGCAGGTGGACGAGAGACTCTAGTAGACCGTCTCACTCCTTGACCATTGCTATCCGCTCCTTGTGGAGCATTGCTAGTGGAAGGTACATCACTAGCCTGCTGAGTTGATTTCACTGTCTTTGAGGAAACATCCTCAAAAGTGACTCTCCGAATCTCTATTTCCTCGATAGGTTGTTTATGCATCTTTGACTCATTGAAGATCACATCTGAACTATGGATGACTCGAGGAGATTCCGGGTGCCAGAGACAATATCCCTTCTCTCCATCTACACCATATCCAATGAAAATACATTTGTGTGACTTTGGCTCTAACGTCTATCGAAGTTGTTTAGGCACATGAGCATAAGGTTCACAACCAAAAACACATAGATGGTCATATTGGGGCTTACGTTTAGACCATAACTCTTCTGGAATCTCATAATTCAATGGCGTACTAGGCGAACGATTTATAAAGTGCACTATGGTAAAGACGGCTTCTGTCCAAAAGCCTTGTGTGAGATTTTCCCTAGAAATCATGGCTGTGACTCTTTCTTGAATTGTGCAATTCATGCGCTCAGCAACTCCATTCTGAGCTAGTGTGTATGGTGCAGTAAACTGCCATTTAATCCCTCTTTTAGCACATAAATTGTCAAACTCCTTGGAGACATACTCTCCATCGCTGTCAGTCTGCAACCTCTTGAGTTTCTTGCCATACTGATTCTCAATGAGTGCTAAAAAAATTTGGAACACAGGAAGAACTTGATCCTTATGTTTCAAAGGGTATGCCCACACCTTTCGAGTAGAGTCATCTATGAATGTCACAAAATAGCTGGCCCCCCTAGAGATTTGGTTGACATCGGACCACAAACATCACTACACACTAAATCTAGAGGTTCAGCTCGCTTTTGACCCAATGGTAAGTGCACGGACCTAGTCTGTTTGCCATAGATACAATGCTCACAAACAGGAAATTCAACATAAGACAAGACATGTAAGTATCCAAAACGAGTCAGAGTTCTCATTCCTTTTTGGCTAATATGACCTAGCCGGAAATTCCACAACTCAGTAGACGGAAGCTCGGCTATAGATATGTAATCATGACCAACATCTGACACATGCATGGAATACAAGGTACCATGCTTCTGACCTCTGAGTACAACAAGATTACCTTTGTGTACTATCCACAAACCACTGCCAAATGTGGTGTTGTAGCCCAAATCATCAAGTTGACCAACAAAAATCAAGCTTTTTTTTAGTCAACTTGGGCACATGTCTGACAGTACATAAAGTAAAGTGTGTGCCATTCCTTAGATGCAATTTGACGTTTTTGTCACCCTCAATGTCTAGTTCATAAGCATCACCAAGTCTCACTTTTCCACAAGAGTGAGAATAAGTAGAGAACCACTCTCTATGTGGTGTCACATGGAAACTTGCACTAGAATCTACTATCCAATTCTGTGCATACTCTGCATCTTCTCTAACAAGAGCCTCGACAAGTAGATTTGCTGTGAAGACCTATACGTCAGAGGTAAGTGGCATAACAACCATTGGAAGAGTCTCCACAATGGGAGCATTTCAAGACTCTAGCACATTGATCTCCTCTAACTTTGCTTTGCCCTTGTTTGAATCGTCAAACTTAGAAGTTTCACCAGATTGTTTATCCTTCTTGCTTTGCTACCATTTCCTGCAATCCTTTTTCACATGCCCTTTTTTATGGTAGTGACAGCACTCGACATTACGCATAAAACCCCGAGACTTACTGCGTGAGCCCCGACGTTCCTTGCTTTTGGCACGACTTTGAGTGCGACCCCTCTGTCTATCACTAGCAACATACGCATCACCATCCTTCTTGCCTTCGAGATATTTCCTGCGAATCTCCTCGGTAAATAGACTCCCAAGGACGTCATTGTACACTAGACCGGTACCACGTGTTGAGTTGCTAATCGCAGTACATAATGTATCCCAAGACGAGGGTAAACTGCATAGCAAGAATATACATTTGATTTCCTCATCGAAGACCAAACCCTGAGTGGTCAACTGAGTGAAAAGATATTGAACTCATTAATGTGAGTAGAAATAGTGCCCTCTTCCTTCATACAAAGGTCAAACAGCTCCTTCATCAAGAAAACCTTAATAGTGGCACTTTTGTTATCATAACTGGAACACAACTTATCTTATACATCTCTAGCAGTTCTTTCTCCAGCTATAGTAAAGTACACAGATTCGGCAAAATGCAAACGGAGGGTAGATTTGGCCTTAGCATCAAGTTTCTCCCACTCAACATCTGTATACTCGCCCTCTGGGCGCTCCATGATAGGATCCAACTGGCCTTTTTGTATAAGAACATCTTGAATCTGCTCTTTCCAGATAGCAAAATTCATCCCATCAAATTTCCGAATATTGTAAATATCCTTTTTACCACTAGATGACATGGCTGCAAGCTAAAGATAATATGGCGATAAACACAAGTAATTCTGGAAAAAATTTGGCAGAGTTTTTCCAAAAAAACTGACAGGATCTCCATCCAAAACTATCACAAGAGATCAGTAATACATAAAAATTAATGCTCTTAGAACATAAGACAGACGCATTAACCACTAACTGTGCATAAAAAGTCAAAAGCTGACCCAAGACTGCCAACACGGCATCGAATGCACCTGGCCCTCTCTATACATGTCCTATGGCGAGGCCACAAAAAAGGGGTACTCCAGCAACCTGTATCACCAAAAGGATCTCAACATTTGAGAATCCCCCAGCTCAACAATACCTCACGCTATTGACCCTCACAAAAGGTTATGCAGACAAGAAACCACCGCAGTCTCAGAAAGGGCCTACAAACCAAGTCTCAAAAACTGTCGGGACTGCCAAAAACAAGCCAAATCGGCTCCACAAAACGTACATATGGTAGTCTCCGCAACTCAAAGTACATCCACTATCAACAATGTAAAGAATGAGGATGCAAGAGAGCTATACAAGACAAGCACAAAGCACACAGAGATGGAAAGCTTCTTCTTTTTCTCACAGAAAAGAGAGTACAAAATGACTAAGTGCTGAAACTGAAAAATAGCACATATGTACATGCAGTCACTAAGTGTGAACTCGCTAGAAGTGTACTAGGCTGGCACTATAAGTGTAGTCCAACTATAGAATCACTGGCAGAGATCCTCCGTGTCGGTCACCTAACGCGCCAGTGAGTAAATGCCGTAAGCGGCCAAGACCCGTAGTGGATGCCAGCTCAAGATGTAGAGCTCGACATCTCAACACTCCCCCTCGAGCTCTGCATGTCGCAGAGTCCAAGCATAGTCCGAAAACGTCGAAGCTTCTCAGCTCCGAGGGCCTTGGTAAAGATATCCGCTATCTGCTGCTCTGTGATGACGTAGACCAATTCGATGTCGCCCGCCAACACTCGCTCTCGAACGTAGTGATAATGGACCTCTATGTGTTTGGTCCTGGCATGGAACACTGGGTTCCTAGCCAACTGCATGCTGTTGAGGTTGTCACAATGGATGACAATCTGCTGGTCCACCTGCACTCCCAAGTCCTCAAGTAATGTGCGTATCCAAGCTACCTCACACGCTGCAACTGCTGCACCTCTGTACTCGGCCTCTGTGCTCGATAAAGCAACCGTAGGATGCTTTTTGCTGCTCCAAGTAACAGCAACACTCCCAAAAGAGAACATGAAGCCACTCATAGATCTCCTATCAACAATGCTACATGCCCAATCTGCATCTGTATACCCATACAATGCTAATGGCGCATCTGCTGCATAGAACAATTTGTAGTCAAGAGTCCCTTGCACATACCGAAGTGTGCGTCGTACTCCATCCAAATGTGGCTTCCTCGGAAGGTGTATGAACTAACTCTCCAAGCCTACTGTGTAGCTCAAGTCTGGCCTCATGATAGTCAAGTAGATTAGACTACCCACAATCTTCCTGTACATCTTGACATCCTCAACGACATCACCATTCTCTGCACTCAGGTTTGCATTCACATCCAAGGGAATAGAAATTGTCTTACAATCAGCCATACCATACTTTGAAAACATGTCCAAAGCATACTGTCTCTGTGACAGCCATACACCCTCTGGAGTCCTGATCACCTCAATTCCAAGAAAGTAGCGCAACTCGCCCAAATCTTTCATTTCAAACTCCTATTTGAGAAGACCCATCACATGGTCAATCTCCATAGCATTGTCACCCACAATAATAAGGTCATCTACATATATGGTAATGACCACAATCCCCACATCACTCTCACGTACATAGAGTGAATGATCAGCATGAGCTCTCCTAAACCCAATATTGACAAGATACTTGGCAATCCTGTCATACCATGCTCTAGAGCCGTGCTTCAAACCATACAAAGCTTTGAGAAGTCTGCATACATAATCTGGGTAACCTGGATCGACATAACCAGGTGGCTGATCCATATACACTTACTCTTGAAACTCACCATTCAAGAAGGCATTCTTTACATCCATTTGATGCATAATCCATTCTCTAGATGCAGCCACTGCTATGACAGCTCTCACAGTTGTCATCTTTGCCACTGGATCAAAGGTCTCCTCATATTCTATACCATACGTCTGTGCATAACCCTTTGCGACCAGCCTTGCCTTGTGACGCTCAATGTTACCATTATCCTTATGCTTGGTTTTATACACCCATTTACAGCCAATAGCTTTCTTGCCACTTAGCAATGGCACCAACTCCCATGTGTCGCTTGCTTCCAATGCAGCCATCTCTTCATTCATTGCATCATCCCAATGCACATTTCCAACTGCATCCTCAAAACATGTGGGCTCCACATCCTTTATCACCTTAGCCATGTTGGCTTGGTGATGCGCTAGATACCCATCATAAGTCAATTTCTGAACTGGATTTCTCACTCTATTAGATTTGCGCGGTCCTGGGTCACTCCTTTGCCCTCTAGCATCTTCTTGTACTTTCCTTACACCAGGTGTCCTGACAGCCGGAATTCCAAATTCCACATCAAGACTTTGTTATCATTTAGTCGGCTAAACTTAGGCTAGGGACTCATTTAGGATTGATAATTTCCTATTCATCACAAACTGAGATATCTAATGGTCATAGCTTAAATTTAGAGTCGTTAAGATAGCTATCAGCAAGTTACCTAAAATTGACTCCAGTCATCAAATGATTGACTACTTTAGGTAAAAACTTATCAGCAAGCAGTCATAAAAACTAACAAACATTAGCACTAATGCATCCATTATGGCAATCATTAACATGCTAATGCACCTAACATGCCCGTGCAGATCCCAAGCTACCCCAGTTTTGGTACAAAATGTAAAAATATTATGGTGTCTACAAAAGCCTCCTTGTGAGACTTCCAAAAGAGGTCTCTCTCCGATTCGTAAAGAAGAAGAGGATCCCTATGAAGGGCTCAAAAATTTTCTCCTTGATGACGCATCTCCTTCGCAAAGGAGAACTCAAGAGCCTCCACCAAAGGAGCGAGAAAGAAGTGAGTCTCCCGCCACCTCGACGGAGATGGCTCCACGAAGACGGCGGGCTAAACGCTCTCCATCACCTCCAAAACGGAGAAGACCATTGCATACTTCTCCACACCATACTTCAAAGAGGGATGACAAAAAGCAAGAGAAGAAAAAGGCGAGAAAGAGGACACCCTCTTCTCCATCTTCTTCATCCTCTTCCTCTTATGAAAGTGATGGTCAAGACAACGAGGATCAAGGCAAGAAAAAGGCGACAAATAGGTCACCCTCTTCTCCATCTTCCTCAAATTCTTCTTCTTCTGAAGAAAGTGTTGGTGCAACTTTTGAACCATCAAAAAGAAGAGGCCGTAGGAAATCCTATGCCGCGTGGAAGAGGTCGTCTAAGCTCAAGAAATTCAAAGACGGAGGGAAGAGAATATTTTTCCTTACCCATGATGGCACTTTTGGTGCTACGGACAAAGTCTTGGCCTTTATCCAACAATTTGATGCAGTGTTCGGAGATGTGGGCTTCACGGAGTCCTCTAAGCTACGCCATGTAGCTATGCACTTTCAAAAGTCCGCCAGACAATGGTGGTCTAGCCTACGGCCCAATGGTGAAGCTCCATGAACATGGAAAGCTTTAAGAGCTTCCATTATGAAGCAGTTTTTGGCCACCGACGCCAAAGACAAAGTACTCACCGAATGGCGAAGCTTGAAGCTCTCTCCCTATGAATCCATCCACAAATATGTAGACAAGTTTTGGGACCTACAACTCAAAGCCATTGTCTTCAAAAAGTTGGAATTTGGAGATCAAAAGCATCAATTTTGTGCGGGCTTAACCGAAGAAATGGCGGAGTATGTCAACTCCCAAAGGCCACGCACCATATCGGCGGTAATACATCATACTATGGTGGCCTCTCAAATCAATTTCCAAACAGGGGCTAAGAGAATTTCTAAGCCCCCTGAAAACAAGGGTTCCAATGAGCCTAAGGGGAAGGACAATGTCCAAAAGTCTCCTAAGGGAAACTCAAACAAATCTAAAGAGAAGGGAGTTTATAAAGGCAAAAATAAACTCTCTCCTGAAGAGCTTGAGCGTTATCGCAAGGATAACTAGTGTTTCAAGTGCGGCGAACAAGGGCATGTGTACCGCGCTTGTCCCCAAAAGAACAACCGACATTATCCTCCTAGAGCTACCTTGGTCGAAATCCAAGAGGAGGAAACTCACCACAAAGGATCTCCTCTATGCCATGCTTGGGGGAAGGTAAGAGAACATGATGCTTTTATTCTCTTTGACCCCGGTTCTACTCATAATTTTATATCTATAGAGTTGGCCACCAAGCTAGGCATACAAACCTGCGAGATGGGAGATGTCCTACCCGCAGACGGTGCTTTCAAGGGGCAAGAAGCTTCAGTCACTCCCTTAATTGATAAATTGAGGCTCCATGTCCAAAGCTATGTGGACAAAGAGGACTTCTTTATCTCTCCTCTCAAGCATGAGGATGTAATCCTAGGGGCACCATGGTTTGATTGCATGGCTGCCAATGTTAAATTCCTTGAAAGGAGAATCTTCTTTAAGTTCAGGGAAAAAGATATGTATATAGATGCTAAGGAAATGGGTAACACTATACCCATTATACATACACAAGCTTTCAACAAGTCAATAAGGAGATCTATTTCCGTGTACATGATTTTTGTGAAAGATTCTCAAAATGAACCTAATGTTTTAGCAAAAGAAAATATACACAAACAAAAGGAATTAGAGCTATCCAATTTTCTCAAGGGGTTTCAAGATGTCTTTATTGATAACATCCCTTGTGAGCTACCTCCTAAACGAGGTAATGATGACCATGCAATTGAACTTCTTCCAGGAAGTTCACCACCTAACAAACCTCCTTATAGAGTTTCTCAAGCTCAACAAGAGGAGATTATGCAGCAAGTGCATGAGTTAGTTGAGAAGGGTATGGTTCGGCCAAGCTCCTCTCCATTTTGCTCACCTGTGCTACTAGTGCAAAAGAAAGACGGCACATATCGTATGTGTGTCGACTATAGAGCACTAAATAGGATCACTATCAAGAATAGGTTTCCCGTTCCACGGGTAGAAGACCTATTTGATAAGCTACAAGGATCAACCTACTTCAGTAGGATTGACCTAAAAAGTGGCTATCATCAAATAAGGATAGTTGATCAAGACATTGTAAAGACCGCATTTCGCACCCCATTTGGTCTTTACGAATACATTGTCATGCCTTTTTGCTTGACCAATGCACCAGCCACATTCAACCGCTTGATGGAGAAGCTATTCAAGCCTCACCCAACCTTTACTGGAGTGTTCTTTGATGATATCATCATCTACTCTAATTCATATTTCAAGTTCTAAGAGAGAATAAACTTTACATTAATCGAAGGAAAAGTGAATTTTTCTTACAAGAGATTTAGTATTTAGGTCACATTATCTCTCAAGATGGCATACAAATGGATCCATCAAAGCTAGAGGTAATAAAAGGATGGCCTAAACCAAGGAATCTTCATGAGTTAAGAAGCTTTATAGGTATGTGCACATACTATAGACGCTTCATCGAAAAGTTCTCACTAATAGCAGGATCATTACATGACCTAACAAAGAAAAACGTTAGGTGCACATGGTGTGCCAAGGAGAACAATGCTTTCAAAAATCTTATCTCTCAACCTGTGCTTACATTACCGGATCTCTCAAATCCATTTGAGGTCCAATGTGATGCTTGTGGTGATTGCCTTGGAGCTGTTTTTCTTTAAGAAGGGCAAGCCATAGGCTATGAAAGTCGAAAGCTCGACCCTGTTGAGCAAGCTCTACGCATATATGAAAAGGAACTCCATGCAGTTCTACATGTCTTAGACTCATGGAAGCACTATTTATTGGGGACTCCTTTCATTCTGCGAACGGATCACCAGAGTCTTAAGTACTTCATGACGTAGACCAAGCTCTCCGACAAACAAATGAGGTGGGAAAATTTTCTTTTGCAATTTCATTTTCATATTGCTCACATTGCTGGAAAGCATAATCAAGTAGCCGATGCACTCTCAAGATGGCCGAGAGTGAATGCGGTTTCCATAGCAACTCACAATGATCTATCTTTTTTGATAGATGAGTATGCTATTGATCCCGATTTTAGAGATGTGATTTTAGCCCTTGCACTAAAGAAGAAAGAGGAACCATTTACTATACAAGATGGTTATCTTCTATATGGCAATAGACTATGCGTTACTAGCTCACTACGTGAGAAAGTAATGTATGAATCTCATGCTCCTCCTTATGCAGGACATAGAGGGATTCAGTCTACCCAAAAGGGCATTGAAACATATTTCTATTGGCCTACCATGAAATCAAACATACAAGAGTATGTTTCTAAATGTGTGGTATGCCAAACAACGAAGTTAATAGAGGGAAGCAACTTGGATTGCTTCAACCTTTTCCAATCCCTAATTCACCATGGGAGAGCATATCCATAGATTTTATCTTTGGATTGCCTAAGTCTATCCATGGGAATATGGGAATATGGACGATAGTAGACAAGTTCAGTAAACAAGCTCATTTTATACCTGTCAAAAAGACTATCAAAGCCCATCAAATGGCAACCCTCTTCATTTCACAAATTTTCAAGTACCATGGCTTGCCAATGTCCATAGTGTCGGATAGAGATCCTAGAATGACCAGTAATTTCTGGAAGGGTCTCTTTGAGAATTTAGGAACAAGGCTAATCTTCTCTTCAACCTATCACCCGCAAACGGATGGCCAAAGTGAAATAGCTAACCTAACAATTCTCAATCTACTAAAATCCTATGTAACGGAAGTAGATCAAAGATCCAAATGGGAGAAGTACTTACCCTTAGTGGAGTATGCCTACAATAACACTGTATATACTTCCATGGGAAAATCACCTTTTGAGATAGTTGAGGGAAGATCAAAAAGTCCCTTGCTACTTGAGGTACACGGGAAGATCTTTGCTACAGATGAGTATAGCCGAGACCTACAAGAATCTTTCCAAAGATTAAAGATGCTATCTCTATCTCACAGCAAAGGCAAAAGGCTGTTGCTGACAACCACAGAAGAGCCCAAGCCTTTAAAGAAAATCATTGGGTCGATTAAGTCACACGACGGGCAAGAATCCTACGGGACACCAAAAGTACTATGCTAAGTTAGCAAAAAGGTACTATGGTCCCTTCCAGATTCTTAGGCCAATCAATGAGATGGCCTATCAACTCAAATTTCCCAACCATTGGCTCATACACAATGCTTTCCATGTGAGCCTACTAAAGCCTTACAAAGGTGAGCCACCTCAAGAACCAACTATTGAAGACCCACCAGAGATCGAGGACCAAGAAGAGGTGCTGCAGCCCGAGTCCATTCTCCGACATGAAGACAAGGTATTAAGAGGCGGTAAGACTATCCAACGATATCTTATTAATTTTAAGAATTATCCTTTTGAATATGCTAGATGGATGCAAGGCATACAATTAGAGGATAACCTAAACCTTGTCAATGCTTACAATGCTTCCCTAGAGTAAGCAAATGTACAAATGTTACAAATGAGCAAAGTTTTTGTCTTATAAGACTCTCTTTTTCTTTGTTGTGCAGAAAAATGAAGTAGTATGCATGCTTAGATCAAGTTTTCGGAGACGACGTCTCCCAAAAACCAAGTAGAGCTTGTCACTCTACTATGGAAGATGATAGGACTAATGTGCAGACATGCTTGCGGCAGCCTCAGGCTCTCAAGTGCCAAATGGACTAGTCATCCATTGTGGCATGATGTCGTGGGGTAACATAGGGATCCACTACCCACTAATAAAGGACTAATGAATATGCTTTATCTTCTCTATCCCATAGTCGAGAACGACTATTATTTCAAGAGAGAGGTAATGTCATAATAATCAATATCTAATTCTCCTAAATGATTTTCTCATGTTAAACTGATCATTTAATATGGGGAAGTGCCAGGGGAGAAAAACCTAGAATATTGGTTAAGCTAGCAGATCGTCCACAATAGGGATCCAAAGGAGGGAAAATAGAGATCCAAAGGGGGGGGGCATCTGTAAAAGAGCCATGTGCAACAATGGGCTTAAAAGGCCCTAAGGTTCAGCCTATTAAGACTTCCAAAATTCAAAGGTTGTGTCCAAAGGTCAAACATTGGGGGAATTGGATGCTTTGTGTGTGTCCCAAAAGTCTTTAGCAATCCCTACATAGGAGGGGGCGAGCCTTGCAAGTAGGGGATGAGAGAGAAACTCACACACACACACACACACACACACAAGCTCCCTTTACACAAAGGGAATAAGGGACACATGTCAGCTCCCTAGCCCAGATGTCCACAAGGTGTACCCAATTCCTATTGGATGGCCTTGGAGGTGGACTAATGAGGATTAGGCTAGAGTAAATCTAGTTTAACTAATTTAAAAACACTTAATAAAGAACTAATAACAATTAAGATCTCTAGAAGACTATTGGACAGTCTCCCAAGGGGACGAATGAGCATTCAGCAGCCCAATGGCTTGCCTGATTCCTATTGGCCAGGAGGCAAAGGGGTCCAGTGAGAGTTAAGTTGAACTAAATAATTACCTAAAGCTCTCACAAAAGGTGAAAGGGGGACACGTGTCAAAAGGCTATCACTTATGATGGTTAATTACCATTGGCTAAACCTGGGGAGGTCCAATAGGATGATATCTAACTAGGTGTTATGCTTTTGGTTGTTGTCTCCACCCAAGCACTCTTGTTAATCTCATTAGGAATCTATACTAATGAAATGCTCACTATGTTCATGCTATTTTCCGCTACACACAAGTTACTAGGCCATTAAATGTTACATTGGGCATGGCTAGAGAATGTGAGGTTGTCATGCATTGTCATGTAGTTAGTGGTGTGTACTTATAATAAGAGTGATTTGTTCATTTGTTGCATCATTGGTAGATAAAGTATGGATGATAGGATGGCATGATCTTGTGCGCATTGCAAGCACCAGATCTTTCAAAAACAAAAAATTTGTGATTAGCACATACGTAATAACGGTCTCTTTCCCATAGAGCAACTACAAGATCTACGTTATCGATCTCATGGTCCGGAGGCAGTAGATCAACCCCTGCAAGTAGATATTACTCCAATTTCATCCTAGAGAAGATGTTTATGAAACATAGAGTCATCGATGGAGTCCACCCCACCAATACCCGATTCCACATTTCAAGAAATTGAGATGGAGTAGATGTTAGATGCGTTCTTTGACATGGATTCTATCATTGAAAACCTAGAAGGCGACAACATTCAAGGCAACACTACAAACCAACCTCAGTCATCCCGTCCATATCTGACATGATAGCAATGATAAAGAGGGCAAGACGATGCAGACTCTTTCACGTATGCGCCTTTATAATGGTGCAAAAATCTCAGTTCTCCATATCGCGTTGGCAATGCTTAATCTGCAGTATTTCTACAGGTGGTCTTACACCTTTGTTATAGAGATTTTCATGTAAATATGTTATATCCTAATCATGCCAAAGTCCAATTTACAGTTCCATAATATGATCATTATGTTCACTTGTTTATGTATTGACAGGTAATCTTGCCGGAAGGCAATCACATGCCCCCTACCCGTCTAGCCGCTAAAAGCTTCTTACTAACTTGGACTTGAATTATCACAAAATACATGCATGTCCTAATGATTGTATAATCTTTTGCAATGAGTATAAAAATTTGGAACACTCTCCCAATTGTGGATCAAATAGGTATAGAGAGGACACACAAGGAAAATTTGTCCTTGCAAAGATCCTTTCACACTTTCCTATCATTCCAAGAATAAAGAGGATGTTTAGGTGCAAGTCTATTGCTGCTTTGATGACATGGAACTCAAATATTAGATCGAAAAATGATGTGATGCGGGTACCTACTGTAACATTTAATGCACTAGTAACTTGTGTTTAGCGGAAATTGATAACATAGTGAGCATTTCATTAAGAAGAACTTCATAATGAGCATAGAGAGAGTACTTAATTTGAGAAATCAACATAACAACTTACACCTAGCAAATTGGGCATGATAATACATGAAAAGAGAGAGAAATAGAACAATTGACAACAATTGAGGACCGGATTTACTTGGAGCCAGTCCCCCCTCCATAAAGGCTTTGTATTATAGCTTCTCCCATCAAAGGAGACTTTTGTACGATACAATTTTTGTGTTCCTCGACAAAACTCATTGGTGATGGAAGCTTCATGCACCAAATTATTCGGGAAAAACACCCCTAGTGTCCCTAGCCTCAGTCCCAAGACCTCACACACCTTCAAAAATGGTGAGAGCTAGCAGGGAATGAGGATAGATTGAGAGGAAGAAGAGGTATCTTACGAGCAAGAAGTATTCTCCTCACATAATCACTCTAATAGCATAGCTTAGCTTAGTAATTAGCATGGTATAGGAGATGAGCATGCCATTGAAGCTTGTATCTTGGTTGGATTTTCATTCCATAGCCAAGAGTTGTTGTTGTAGGCCTCCACTCCTCAATTCTTGGAGAAGGAGATGGAGTTCTTCTTGCACACATGAGTTTTGTGTGTGTGTGTGTGTGTGTGTGTGTGTGTGTGTGTGTGTGTGTGTGTGTGTGTGTGTGTATGTGTGGCAATGATGAGTAAAATGCAGCCTCTTCTCTCATCTTGGTTGACCTCTCTTGCTATTTGCTCATGCTGGCATCCTATTGTCTCTTGTAGAGCTTAGCCAATGACAAATTAGAAGCATAGTTGCTAGCATTGTGACATGTGTTCCCTTTCCCCTTTTGTGAGAGCTTTAGGTAATTAATAAATTCAACTAAACTCTCATTCGACCTTTTAGTCTTTGGCCAATACAAATCAGGCAAGCCATTGGGATGTTGAATTCTCATTGGACCCCTTGGTAGATTGTCCAATAGTCTTCTAGGGAGCTTAATTTCTATTGGTTCTTTTACTCTATCCTAATTCTCATTGGTCCACCTCTATGGCCATCCAATAGGATTTGAGGGGAGGTTGGGGGCAATTGGCCTAGGAGCTTGACATGTGTGTATTATTCCCTTTATGTAAAGGGGGGTCCTTGGAGTGTATGTGTTTCTCTCATCCTCTATAATAAGGGCTCGCCCCCTCCTTCCTACGGATATGGGAAGACTTTTTAGTCTTCCGATGACCATCCAATTTTTCCCCTTGCTTTGGCCATTGGATAAATGATTTAATTTTTGGAGCCTTAGCATATGGAAGTCTTAATGGAGCTGAACCTTAAGTCTTTTAAGCCCCATTGAAGCACATTGCTCTTTTGTACATTGTCTCCCTTTGGATCCCTATTTTCCCTCCTTTGGATCTATGACAGAGACCGGTCTGGCAGCCTTACCAATATTCTATCTTTTACTCCCCTGGTACTTTCCCATAATAAATGATCAGTTTAACATGAGAAAATCATTTGGGAGTATTAGATATTAGTTTTTTATGACATTACCTCTCTCTTGAAATCATAGTTGTCCTTGACTATGAGGTAGAGAAGATAAAGCCTAGTCATTAGTCCGTTTTCTAACAGGTAGAGGATCCCTAATTTACTCTATGACATCATCCCAGAATGGATGACTAGTCCATTTGGTGCTTGAGAGCGTTAGCTGCCGCAAGCATGTCTGCACATTAGTCTGTATCAATCTTCCATAGTAGAGTGACAAGCTCTACTTGGTGTTCAGGAAATTTCATCTCCACAAACATGATCCTAAGAATGCATACCCATTAACATGTGCGCACAATAAAGGAAAAAAAATTCTTATAAGACCAAAAAAATTTGTACATTTATACATATTTACATTTGCTTACTCTAGAGAGTCATTGTAAGCATTGACAAAGTTTAGGTTATCTTGTAGTTGTATGCCTTGCATCCATCTAGCATCTTCAAAAGGATAATTTTAAATTTGATAAGATATCGTCGGATAGTCTTACCACCTTGTAATACCTGGTCTTTGTGTCAGAGCATGGACTCCGGCCGCAGCACCTCTTCTTGGTCCTCGATCTCCGGTGGGTCTTTAATGATTGCTTCTTGAGGTGGCTCTCCTTTGTAAGGCTTAAGTAGGCTCGCATGAAAAGCATTGTGTATGAGCCAATGGTTGGGCAACTTAAGTTGATAGTTCATCTCATTGATTGGCCTAAGAATCTGAAAGGGTCCATAGTACCTTTTTGATAATTTAGCATAGTACTTTTGGTGTCCCGTAGGATTCTTGCATGTTGTGTACCTTAATTGAGCCTTGGGAAACTTAAGCAAGACCCAATCATTTTGTTTAAAGGTTAGGTCTCTTCTGTGCTTATCAGCAGCAACATTTTGCCTTTGTTGAGAGATGGATATAGAATTCTTATTTTTTTGGAAAGATTCTTGCAGGTCTCGGCTACATTCATCTGCAACGAAGATCTTCCCATGTACCTTGAGTAGCAGGGGACTTTTTGATCTTCCCTCTATCACCTCAAAAGGTTCTTTTCCCATGGAAGTGTGTACAGTGTTATTGTAAGGATACTCCACTAAGGGTAAGTACTTCTTCCATTGGGACTTTTGATCTACTTTTGTGACATAAGAGTTTAGTAGATCAAGAATTTTTATGTTAGCTTTTTCACTTTGGCCATCCGTTTGGGGATGATAGGACAAAGAGAAGTTTAGCCTTGTACCTAAATTCTCAAAGAGACCCTTCCAAAAATTACTGGTCATTCTAGGATCTCTACCCGACACTATGGACATTGGCAAGGCGTGGTACTTGAAGATTTGTGATATAATGAGGGTTGCCATTTGATGGCTTTTGATAGTCTTTTTGACACATATGAAATGTGCTTGTTTGCAACACTTGTCTACTATCATCCATATTCCTATATTCCCATCGATAGACTTGGGAAATACAAAGATAAACCCACAGTGAATTAGGGATTGGCAAAGGTTGAAGCAATCCAGGTTGCTTCCCTCTATCAAACTTTGTCTTTTGGCATACCACACATTTTGAAAGATACTCTGGTCCATAGACCTGAATAGCTTCTCCATCAATCAAACGGTTAAATGTGGCTAATTCATTGGTCAAGACAAAAGGCATGACAATGTACTCGTAAAGGCCGAAAGTAGTGCAAAATGTGGTCTTTACAATGTCTTAATCAACTATTCTTTTATTGTCCACATTTAACCACTTGATAGAGTATATAATAACCATAATCTCTTGACCAAGGCATGACAATGTACTCGTAAAGGCCAAAAGTAGTGCAAAATGCAGTCTTTACAATGTCTTCATCAAAATCCTTTTAATGTGGTTCAGATACTCATCATTTTATTACCTCTAGCTTTGATGGATCCATTTGAATGCCATCTTGAGAGATAATGTGACCTAACTACTAAATCTCTTGTAAGAAAAATTCACTTTTCTTTCGATTAATATAAAGTGTTTTCTCTCGTAAAACTTGAAATATTACCTAGAGGTGATGCTTGTGCTCGTCTAATGAATTAGAGTAGAGATTATATCATACACTCCAGTAAAGGTTCGATGAGGCCTGAATAGACTCTCCATCAAGCAGTTAAATATGGCTAATGCATTGGTCAAGCCAAAAGGCATGACAATGTACTCATCAAGGCCAAAAGTAGTGCAAAATGCGGTCTTTACAATGTCTTCATCAACTATCCTTATTTGATGGTAGCCACTTTTTAGGTCAATCCTCCTGAAGTAGTGCGACCCTTGAAGCTTATCAAATAGTTCTTCTAGCCATGGAATAGGAAACCTATTCTCGATAGTGATCCTATTTAGTGCTCTATAGTCAACACACATCGATATGTGACGTCTTTCTTTTGCACTAACTAACACTGGTAAAAAAGAATGGAGATGAGCTAGACCTAACCATGCCTTTCTTAACTAACTCATGCACTTGCCGCATAATCTCCTCTTGTTGAGCTTGGGAAACTGTATAACGAGGTTTATTAGGCGGTGAACTTCCTGCAAGAAGTTCAATTGCATGGTTGTCATTGCCTCGTTTGGGAGGTAGTGACGGGGGCAAAGCGAACCCCGAACCCCGAACCCCGATGGCCTCTAAAACACCGGGGACCGAATGGCGCGCCTCGAGCCTGTCATGGTAAAGCAAACAGGGGGCACCACCTAGCTTCAGCGGCTAGGACGCAAACAACACACCACCATAACAAAGTTTTCATCCAAGAGAGATGGATGCTCGGGAGTAATGATGAAAAGGAAAGGGAATGACATCAAGTGAGAGAGAGAGAGAGAGAGAGAGAGAGTGAGTGAGGGAGGGGGTATAGTGGCTTAGTACTTAGGCATCACAAAAGGATGGCGAATCCGCACACCCTTCACACATACACAAGCTCACTCCAAAACACAAGACTAGGTGGCGATTCCGCACACCTTACATGGGCAAAACATTGCAAGAAAACATACTCACAAAACCTCAAGCTTTATTTAGAGAATTAGGCGATGAAATGGGGAGCATAGGGTAGGGGAATGAGAAGGGAGAGAGTGGTAGAGCACATGGCGGATAGGTGGGAGTTGATGGCGAAGACTCGCACGAGGATTATGGCCATCATCCTTCATTTAGTTGCCCTTCATCTTCCATAGCCAAGGGTGTAGAGGTCATGCTCAAGACAAGCATGGTGATTGCGGTGATGGTGATGGTGTGGGTGTGTGTGTGTGCACTAGGCACACACAGTGCATAGTGTGTTCTTTGGTGATGTTGTGTATTTTTGTGTGATGGTGACCCCTCTTTATATAGGGGAGGAGGGGGGGGAGAAATTCTAGAATTTAGAAATGAAGAAATCATTATCTACATAGGCCATGTGACTGTGGGCCCCACTTGTCTGGCTGTGTGTATATGTGCCAGAACAGCAGTCTCATGGAGAGAGACTAAGAGAGAGAGATGGGTTGATGAAAAAAAATGAGAGGTGACATGGAGAATAAATTAATTACAAGAGGGGAGAGAGAGGAGTGTGTTCAGAGGTGAATCTGTGTGCAGATGTGTGTGAACACAAGAAAAATCAGGTAACCACCGGGTGGGGATGGGTCTGTGGGCACCTTTTTTAGTGAAACTGAGTGTGTGTGAGTGTGGGGAAGGTTATTTAGCTACAAGACAAGAGACATGGCGCCCTTTAGAGAGAGGGGGGGGTATTTGGGTCATGGGATATGATAGGAGAGAGAAAGGGGGGGTGGGGTATACTATTTTGGAAGATAGGGTAAGTTGCATGTGAGTTAGGGTGCATTATTGGTGAGTTAGAATGCATTATTGGTGAGAAGTGGGGTAGCTTGAGGGGAGAGAGAAAGGAGAAAGGACAAGGGGAAGAGAGAGGGGGTTGACCTTTTGAGTGGAGGAGAGGAAAAGGGACACACGGCGGGGCAACAGTGAAGAAAAAGGAGGCAAGGTGGGGATGGGCTGCCCCGCAGGCATGAGGTGGCCTATTTTACCTTTCTCATATATTTACATAATCATACTTTATTTTTTTTATTACTTTTCCAATGCCTTTTATCACTCCCTCCCTAAGAGGAGGTTTCCATGGGGTGGGGACGAGAGAAGAGGGGTATGGGAGCTTGGCTTGTGAAACGCCCCGATCATTAGCCCTCCCCTTTTGGCTAGAGGCATTCATGTCTCTAGCTCATCTATTTGATCATTATCGTCGGAGGTGGCAGCTGATGGTGTGTCCTCATCTGGAATGTCAATAGGTGGAGCCTGGTCAAATCGAAGAAAATAAGGTTTAAGTCGCCAACCATTTACCCTGGTTTTATGAAGTTTTCCATCAGCCTCCATAAGCTGGTAGCTTCCATTGGCATACTTTTTCCTGACGATGAAAGGACCTTCCCATCGAAGTAGGAGTTTCTTATCCTTGCGCATGTCGAAGCGATTGTCGTAGCGGAGCACCAACATTCCTTTCTTCAATTCTTTTTTCCGGAGATGCTCGTTAAAGCTAAGCCGTCTATGCTTTGCTTGTGCTGCATAATAATTTATTGCTTCTTCTCTGTCCAGCTGCAGTCTTTCCAAGTTGATGATGTGATCTCTCAAATGCATGTTGGGCTGTTGAAGCTGGCTTGCCATTACTCTGAGACTTTGTAGTTGCACTTCAATGGGCAAGATTGCTTCCTTACCAAATACTAGATGATACGGTGTGAATCCCAAGGATGTACGAAATGAAGTTCTGTAGGCCCATAAAGCTGGTAGTAGATACTTATCCCAGTCTCCAGGATGATTGTTTACCTGCTTGGTAATAATTTTAGAAACCATTCCATTTACCTTTTCAACTAGGCCATTACATTGAGGGTAATATGGTGAAGAGTGCCTCCTTGTAATGCCCAGTTTCTGCATTAATTCTCCTACCAAGTCTGCTCTGAAACCTGGCCCTCTATCAGAGATGATCTCTAAAGGTGTGCCAAACCTACAGCATATGTGCTCGTAGATAAATTTAGCTACCTCTACCGCTGTGATTCTAGTGGTGGTTGTAGCCTCTGCCCATCTAGTCATGTAGTCGACCCCCATGATAATGTAGAATTTTCCTGAGTTGGCCCTAGGTAATGGCCCAATGGCATCGATACCCCATTTTTCAAATGGGCCATATGAGAGAATAGGTGTCTATGGTTCAGGCATAAGTGACCTAGTGCCGGCCTTTTGACACAACTTACATGTTTTGCACCAGTGGTGTACATCACGGTTGAGGCTAGGCCATATGAAGCCTGCCTGCAAGATTTTCCTACTTGTTATGTCTAGGGCAAAGTGACCACCACAAACCCCATCGTGACAGCTAGCAATTACTCCCGTGATTTCCTGAGAGAGAGGGACCTTCCTGAGTATTTGGTCCTTACCCTTACAGTACAAACCGTCATTGATGAGTCGATACCTTGTGGCCTTCCGCGTCAGCCATTGCTTCTGCCCCTTTGTTAAATCTGATGGGCATTCCCCTGTTTCCAAAAAATGCATGATGTCAGGCAAGGCATCACTTCCTTGAAATAGAGGGAGCTTTAGTTTTATTGCTCCAACCACCACTTCCTGTAGTCTTTCACTTGCTAGGGCATCTGCTTCTTGGTTTTGAGTCCTTGGGATATGGTGTATTTGAACTTCTTCAAACTTACCCAACAAGGTTTTTACACCACTTAAGTGAGTCCTTAAACTAGGATTCTTGCATGTCCATCCTCCATTTACTTGCCTTACCAGAAGTAGAGCATCCCCAAATACATTAAGGCGTTGTACACCTTGCGAGACGCACCATTGTAGACCCTTGGTTAGTGCTGCATACTCAGCTTCATTGTTAGAATGTGAATCTAACAATTGGCCCAACAAAAATACCTTTGTCCCTTTGTCATCAAAGACCACTATGCCTGCAGCTGCTTTGTCGGACGCTCGCTTGTAGGCTCCATCAAAGTAGAGAGAGTATGCTCCTTCTACCATCGGTGGTACTGGAGGTAATCGGACTTCTCCTTCCTTAGATTTCTTCTCCTTCCTTTCAAAGACTTGGTAGGTCATGAGTCCCCCCAAACTTGCCCTTGTCGTGCTTTCTACCTGTACCGTGTAGTCAAACTCTTGCAGACGAACTAGCCATTTAGTAATTCTAGCAGACACATCCATGTGTTGTACAACATAGGGAAATATTTCATCCGTGGTTAGAATCACAAATTGCTTAGGCAGCAAATATGACCTAAACTTTGTAGTTGCAAATCTAAGAGCTAGGACTAAGTGTTCCACATGGGTGAAACCTTTCTCTCCTGCTGTCATCATTCGACTAGAGAAGTAGATTGGCCTCATGAAAGATGTCGTCGTATCCTTTTGGAGTAGCACAGCCCCCAATGAGTCATCACCAACACTTGAGGTGACATAGAATTTTTCATCCCACTTAGGTGGTGAGATAGTTGGCAGAGTGGCTAAGACCTCCTTTACCTTGTTGTAGTGATGTTCGCTTTCCTCGTCCCAAGTGAAAGTTGATCTTTGAGTGAGTTGTTGCAGTGGTAGAACAAGTTGTGATAGTAGATGTATGAATCTACTTAAGCACCTCACCTTCTGTAGAAAAGAGACCAGTTGACGTGCGGTCGTTGGTGAAGGTAGGGCTATGAGTGCGGACACCTTACTTGGGTTGGCGTTGATACCTTTTGCTGAAATTTCATGGCCTAGTAGAATGAATTTACTCTCCCCAATGTGGCATTTATCCACATTTAATTGCCCACCTAGGCTCTGCAACCTGGCCAAACCTTCAGTTACCTTTTCTAAATGTGAAATACGGGAGCTATATATACAAAAATCATCAATGAACACTCTTATGGATGTTCCAAAGAACGGTTGAAAAACATATGTGACATATCTTTGGAATGTGGCAGGTGCATTTGTGAGACCAAATGGCATAACCCTGTATGCAAAACAACCCCATGGCGTGATAAAAGTGGTTTTTAGCTGATCTTCCAAGGCTATGCGTATTTGAAAGTATCCAGAATAACCATCATAGACGGTATAGCATTCAAAACCCGCTACTTCATTCAGAATTTCATCCAAGAAAGGGAGAGGAAAGTGGTCTCTCTTTGTAGCTGCATTTAGTGGTTTGTAGTCAACACAGACCCTCCACTTACCATTCTTTTTAAGCGTCACCACTACGGGTGACACCCATTGTGAGTTTTCTACAGGATAGATGAATCCCGCCTCCAGCAGTTTCCTTACCTCGGCCAAGAGTGCCTTTTCTTGTATGACCCCCAATCGTCGTAGCTTTTGCACAACTGGTTTTACCCCTTCCTTCAGCTTAATATGATGTTCCACCACTGTAATGCCTGTGATTCTTTCATAGTTGTCAATGAACAGGTTAGGAAATCCCATCAACATTTGCAAAAAACTATCTTTCTCCTCAAGTGTTAATTCTGTAGACAACATACCCTTCAACCTACTTCCTCCTAGGCCAAGTGATTTTCTCTCCTCTTCATTGGGTTTCCCTTTTGGTGATGGATCACCAGTTGTGATTACCCTTTGTGGATCCTTCATAATGATACCCATCACATCAATGGAACTGTCACTTTCGTCGGTGGATGTGGTCTCCTCCTCAGAACTGGAAGATTCGCTAGTGGTTTCATCTGCCGATGTTTCCAGATTCATTTGCTTCTGCTTGCCAATCCTCATGTCGTAGTAGATTGTCTCCCCTTTCTTACCGGTCATGCGTAGAAGGCCAGTACCCCAGTCCTGTTTTGCCTTCATGGCCATCAACCATGGCCTTCCCAAAATTAGTGGATAGCCCTCCCCCTTAGTAGGCATTACAAAAACATCTACCTCTACCTCAGTGTTGAAATCTTTGATTTTCACGGCACTTACCACACCCACACACTTTACTTTTGCGTTGTTTGCCATCTTTGCCTTGCATGGAGAAGGCCTGTCAACCTCGAGCCCTAATCGAAGCATCATAGCTTTGCTCATTACATAGATTTGTGCACCTCCATCAATGTAGGTGTTTCCAACCCTCTTTCCTTTTATGTTTACGTCGACAATCGGAAGGATGTCATCCATGTTGCATCCCGAAATTGCTCCGGCTACCTTTGTTTTGGAGCGTCTTGTACTACTTACCATTTTAGACCATTGTCGCCTTACTTTTGGTGCAAGATGTAGCAGCTGTGGCCATGTAATCTTCGGTCCTTGCTCTGCCACATCCAATGTTAGATCATAGGGCTTAGAACTTTCCCCTAGCTGGAAGTCGGTGATGCCCAATTTCCGTCGTGGCCTGGATGGCCTCTTGCTAGTTTCTCCTCTCATGCTTCTCTCATCATCTGATTGTGTAGCTTTCTCCCTCCTAGCTCTTTTCAAAGTCATGGCTTCAAGTGGTTCTAAAAAGGTTACCTTCTCCTTACCCTTGTCCCTCTCCTTTGCTCTGGGTGGATCCACTACTATGGCTTTTCCTTTCTCTTCTAGCCTTATGATGTTTACAGGGCGATCAGGTGGTGGGGCTGGTGGAAGAGGTGGGATGGATGCTTGTAGTGGTGTCTGGGGTGGACGTAGAATTTTTGTTGGTGGGGGTGGTGCTCGGGGTGGGGGTGTTCTTTCTCTAGGGGGTGACAATTGGTTTCTCCTACCTCCTCTATTATAGTTTTGTCGTGGTTTGGGACAGTAGTACATACCGTGACCGTCTTCTCCGCAGTTGTAGCAATGATACTCCCTATTTTGTCGTCGTGCTCTTCCAGGGTCTTGATCTCTTTCTTGACTCCTCCCTTGTTGTATTAAGTGGATAGACAAATTCTGCAGTTGGTCAGTAATATGGGCCAACATATCTTATTGGTCATCTCTTACCCCAAGAGCCGGTGGTGGTGGTGGAATGGTGGTTGTCGTAGTTGCTGGTCGACGCGATGTTCCTGATTCTGTTGACTCGGTTTCTTTGGCTTTCATTCGTAGCTTCTTGTCTTTAAGGCGAGCAATCTCAACGGCTAACTCGTACGTAGTCGGGAATCTACCTTTCACCTTCTCCTTGAGAAGCGGCCATAAGCCATGCGTGAACCGATCTTTTTTTAGGAAATCGGGTGCAGCTTCCCCCCTAGCCAGTGACTCAATCCACCGTTCCCACAAATCCACAAATTTGGACTCATAGGTGGCATATTCTAAAAGACCCTCCTGCTTCAAGTCTCTCAACTTGTCCCACAACTTTTCTGAAGTGGTACCTCCCCCAAAGCGCCTCTTAAAAGCGGTTTTTAAGGGTTCCCAGTCATCCTTGGTTGCTTGTGGAAGTGCATTGTACCATGATCTAGCTTCTAGCTTCATGAGATGCTTAAAGATTCTAACCCGAGATTCATCCGTATCTTTGTTGCTCACTACACATGCTACTTTAAAGTCATCTAGGAAGTCTGTTACCAAATCCTCCCCCTTCTTTCCTTTCAATGTTGGAAATGCTACACTTGCCATGATTACTGAGAGAGAGCTAGAAAGACACACTGCTTAACTTGCAAAAGTTTTTTTCTTCTTTACAAGGAGGCGTGTATACCCTCTTATACTAGGACATACATTAAAACTTCAAACGGTACATTGCCTTGTACCAAAGGTAAGACAAATGGTTGATCTGATGCCAGAACCTCCAAAAACCGCTCCCCACCCGGCATGGTGTCAATGACGTGCTGGTAGTGATAATTACCTCGGTGACTTGAGTTACCCGATTCTCAAAGTAGAATAGTGTTGATTCTCTATTGTGTAGAGCTCCTTCCATTTTGTTGTTGTGGGTTGGTTGTAGGTTGCAGACATGGTTTCGACCTTCTCCTTCTTCTTCTTGGCACTTGGCCTATGTATATCCACTTGTTTTGGCGTGTTGGTTGACTCTCCCACTTCAAATCGATTACCGTTACGCCTGGCACTCGAGCTTCGATGGAGATGCGGAATTCGTCTAGTTGTGCTTGGAGCTCTTCTTCTTCTGTCGTCCAATTAGCAAATCCTGCTAGCCATTCATCCATTCACAATAGTTTAAGGGTTTTAGTCTTGTAAACTAAAGGGTTTCATGAAAAGATCCTCAGTGGGGGCACCAAATGACGGGGGCAAAGCGAACCCCGAACCCCGATGGCCTCTAAAACACCGGGGACCGAATGGCGCGCCTCGAGCCTGTCATGGTAAAGCAAACAGGGGGCACCACCTAGCTTCAGCGGCTAGGATGCAAACAACACACCACCATAACAAACTTTTCATCCAAGAGAGATGGATGCTTGGGAGTAATGATGAAAAGGAAAGGGAATGAGATCAAGTGCGAGAGAGAGAGAGAGAGAGAGAGTGAGGGAGGGGGTATAGCGGCTTAGTACTTAGGCATCACAAAAGGATGGCGAATCCGCACACCCTTCACACATACACAAGCTCACTCCAAAACACAAGACTAGGTGGCGATTCCGCACACCTCACATGGGCAAAACATTGCAAGAAAACATACTCACAAAACCTCAAGATTTATTTAGAGAATTAGGCGATGAAATGGGGAGCATAGGGTAGGGGAATGAGAAGGGAGAGAGTGGTAGAGCACATGGCGGATAGGTGGGAGTTGATGGCGAAGACTCGCACGAGGATTATGGCCATCATCCTTCATTTAGTTGCCCTTCATCTTCCATAGCCAAGGGTGTAGAGGTCATGCTCAAGACAAGCATGGTGATTGCGGTGATGGTGATGGTGTGGGTGTGTGTGTGTGCACTAGGCACACACAGTGCATAGTGTGTTCTTTGGTGATGTTGTGTATTTTTGTGTGATGGTGACCCCTCTTTATATAGGAGAGGAGGGGGGGAGAAATTCTAGAATTTAGAAATGAAGAAATCATTATCTACATAGGCCATGTGACTGTGGGCCCCACTTGTCTGGCTGTGTGTATATGTGCCAGAACAGCAGTCTCATGGAGAGAGACTAAGAGAGAGAGATGGGTTGATGAAAAAAAATGAGAGGTGACATGGAGAATAAATTAATTACAAGAGGGGAGAGAGAGGAGTGTGTTCAGAGGTGAATCTGTGTGCAGATGTGTGTGAACACAAGAAAAATCAGGTAACCACCGGGTGGGGATGGGTCTGTGGGCACCTTTTTTAGTGAAACTGAGTGTGTGTGAGTGTGGGGAAGGTTATTTAGCTACAAGACAACAGACATGGTGCCCTTTAGAGAGAGGGGGGGTATTTGGGTCATGGGATATGATAGGAAAGAGAAAGGGGGGGTGGGGTATACTATTTTGGAAGATAGGGTAAGTTGCATGTGAGTTAGGGTGCATTATTGGTGAGTTAGAATGCATTATTGGTGAGAGGTGGGGTAGCTTGTGGGGAGAGAGAAAGGAGAAAGGACAAGGGGAAGAGAGAGGGGGTTGACCTTTTGAGTGGAGGAGAGGAAAAGGGACACACGGCGGGGCAACAGTGAAGAAAAAGGAGGCAAGGTGGGGATGGGCTGCCCCGCAGGCATGAGGTGGCCTATTTTACCTTTCTCATATATTTACATAATCATACTTTATTTTTTTTCTTACTTTTCCAATGCCTTTTATCACTCCCTCCCTAAGAGGAGGTTTCCATGGGGTGGGGACGAGAGAAGAGGGGTATGGGAGCTTGGCTTGTGAAAAGCCCCCATCAGTAGTTCACAAGGGTTATCATCAATAAAAACATCTTGGAACCCCTTGAGGAAATTCTATAACTCTAATTCCTTTTTATTGTTTATATTTTCTTTTGCTAAATCATCAGGTTCATTTTGAGAATCTTTAACAAAAATCATGTACACAAAAATAGAGCTCTTTATTGACTTATTGAAAGCTTGCTTATGTACAGGGGGTATGGTACTACCCAACTCCTTAGCATCTATGTACATATCTTTTCCCTTGAACCTAAAGTAAATTTGTTTTTCAGGGAATTTAACATTGGCAGCCACGCGATCAAACCATGGTGCCCCTAGGATTACATCCTTGTGCTTGAGAGGAGAGATAAACAAATCCTCCTTGTCCACATAGCTTTGGACATGGAGCCTCAATTTCCCAATTAAGGGAGTGACTGAGGCTTCTTGCCCCTTGAAAGCACCACCGGTAGGTAGGACATCTCCCAAATCATAGGCTTGGATGCCTAGCTTGGTGGCCAACTCCGTGGATATGAAATTATGAGTAGAACCAGGGTCAAAGAGAATAAAAGCATCATGTTCTCTTACCTTTCCCCAAGCATGGCATAGAGGAGATCCTTTGTGATGAGCATCCTCTTCTTGAATTTAAACCAAGGTAGCTCTAGGAGGCTCATTACGTGTATTCTTGTGAGGGCAAACACGATAGGCCGCACTTGAAACAACGGTTATCTTTCCAATAACGATCTAGCTCTTCAGGAGACAATTTATTTTTGCCTTTATAAACCCCCTTCTCCTTAGCTTTGGTGTTGTTGGCATTGCCTTTGGGAGACTTTTGGACGTTGTACTTCCCCTTAGGCTTGTTACGGTGCTTGTTTTCTGTGGGCTTAAGATTCCTCTTAGCCCCTTGTTGGAAGTTGATTCATGAAGCCACCATGGTATGGTGTATGACCGCAGATATGGTGCGTGGTCTTTGGGAGTTAACATACACCACCATATCCTCAGTTAAACCCACACAAAATTGTTGCTTTTGCTCTCCAAAATCCATCTTTTTTAAGACACTGACTTTGAGATGTAAATCCCAAAACTTGTCTACATATTTGTGAAAAGATTTGTGGGGAGAGAGTTTCAAGCTTTTCCATTCGGTGAGTAATTTATCTTTGGCATCGGTAGCCAAAAATTGCTTCATGATGGAATCTCTTAAAGCTTTCCATGTTTGTGGAGCTTCACTCTTTCCCCGTAGGCTAGACCACCATTGTCTGGCGGACTTTTGAAAATACATAGCTACATGATGTAGCTTAGATGACTCCCTTAAGCCCTCATCTCCAAACGCCGCATCGAATTGTTGGATAAAGGCCAAGACTTTGCCCGTAGCACCAAAAGTGCCATCGTAGGTAAGGAAAGAGATGTTCTTTCCTCCCTCTTTGAACCTTTTAAGCTTGGATGACCTCTTCTAGGTGGCATAGGATTTCCTATGGCCTCTTCTGTTAGGTGGTTCAAGATCTACACCATCACTTTCTTTAGAAGAGGAAGAGTATGAGGAGGATGGAGAAGAGGGTGACCTCTTTCTTGCCTTTTTCTTACCTTGTTCCTCCTTGTCTACACCATCATTCTCTTCAAAAGAGGAAGAGGATGAAGAAGATGGAGAAGAGGGTGACCTCTTTCTCGCCTTTTTCTTCTCTTGTTTTCTCTCGTCCCTCTTTGAATTATGGTGTATTGAAGTTTGCGATGGTCTTCTCCATTTAGGGAGTTTTGGAGAGTGTTTTTTCCACCATCTTTGTGGAGCCATCTCCGCCAAGGTGGAAATAGACTCACTTCTTTCTCGTTCTTTTGGTGGGGGCTCTACCTTTGAAACTTGGATTCTCGTTTGGGAAGGAGATACGTCATTGAGTAGTAGATTTTTGAGCCCTTAGTACGGATCCTCTTCTTCTTCCCTTATCGGAGAGAGTCCTCTTTTGGAAGCCTCACGAGGAGCTTTCCTAGGTAATCTCTCTTCTTGGTGGGGAGTTTGGAGAATACCATGGGTGCGCAATTGCTGTAGCACTTCACCTTGGAGGGATGGGTTTCCCAGGGCTTGTTGAAGCCTAGAAACAAGATAGGTTACAAGCATAGGAACATCATTAGTTGCTCTTTCATTAGCAAATTCAAAGCTATCAACATTCATTTCAATCTCTTTTCCCTTGTCAGCCATACTAGCAAATTTTAGGTGAAAATGTTTACTTGTATTTAGGCACTTCAAGCCCTACTTGCAACTCCTCTTTACCTTCAAAGGTAAGCACTCAAGAATCTATACTTGTGACTCGAATATTATTAATTGCAAGGAATAGAAGAGGTTTCAACAGAGCCAAGATAGCATTGGTTCCTATCAAGCTTCTAATAGCTCAATAATGGTTAAGCCATAGGCAAGCCCCATAGGACTCCATTAAGACCATAGCTCTCGATGGTGTCCCCATTAACTGCATAAAGTAGGCATGCTTCAAGGATGAAAAATCCCTATTCTACTTACTCTTTTGCAATTAATAACACCAACCATTTGTAGCAAGTTTGAGGGCCTCTCTTCTTGAGCAAGAAAAGACAAACCAAAAGCTTTGATACCAATGTAACATTAAATGCACTAGTAACTTGTGTGTAGCAGAAATTGATAACATAGTGAGCATTTCATTAAGAACGAAAAGTGAGAGAAATAGAACAATTGACAACAACTGAGGACCGGATTTACTTGGAGCCGGTCCTCCCTCCATAAAGGCTTTGTATTATAGCTTCTCCCATCAAAGGAGACTTTTGTATGATACAATCCTTGTGTTCCTTGACAAAACTCGTTGGTGCAATCAAGATGGAAGCTTCATGCACCAAATTATTCTTGAAAAACACACCTAGTGTCCCTAGCCTTAGTCCCAAGACCTCACACACCTTCAAAAATGGTGAGAGCTAGTAGGGAATGAGGATACATTGAGAGGAAGAAGAGGTATCTTACAAGAAAGAAGTATTCTCCTCATATAAACCCTCTATTAGCATAGCTTAGCTTAGTAATTAGCATGGTAGAGAAGATGAGCATGCCATTGAAGCTTGGATCTTGGTTGGATTTGCACTACATAGCCAAGAGTTGTTGGTGTAGGCCTCCACTTCTCAATGCTTGGAGAAGGAGATGAAGTTCTTCTTGCACACATGAGTTGTGTGTGTATGTGTGTGTGTGTGTGTGTGTGTGTGTGTGTGTGTGTGTGTGTGTGTGTGTGTGTGTGTGTGTGTGTGTGTGTGTGTGTGTGTGTGTGTGTGTGTGTGTGTGTGTGTGTGGCAATGAGTTAGAGTAAAATGCAATGTCTTCTCTCATCTTGGTCGACCTCTCTTGATATTTGCTCATGCTGGCATCCTATTGGCTCCTGTAGAGCTTAGCCAATGACAAAATAGAGCATAATTGCTAGCCTTATGATATGTGTCCCCCTTTCCCGTTTTGTGAGAGATTTAGGTAATTAATAAATTCAACTAAACTCTCATTGGACCTTTAAGTTTTTTGGTCAATACGAATCAGGCAAGCCATTGGGCTACTCATTGGATCCCTTGGTAGACTGTCCAATAGTCTTCTAGGGAGCTTAATTTCTATTGGTTCTTTTATCAAGAATTTTAAAATTGATTAAACTAAATTTACTCTAGCCTCATTCTCATTTGTCCACCTCTATGGCCATCCAATAGGATTTGAGGGGAGGTTGGGGGCAATTGGCCTAGGAGCTTGACATGTGTCTAGTATTCCCTTTGTGTAAAGGGGGAGCCTTGGAGTGTGTGTGTGTGTGTGTGTGTGTGTGTGTGTGTGTGTGTGTGTGTGTGTGTGTGTGTGTGTGTGTGTGTGTGTGTGTGTGTGTGTGTGTTTCTCTCTCTTCCCCTACAATAAGGGCTCAACCCCTCCTTCCTAGGGATGTGGAAAGACTTTTAGTCTTCCCATGACCATCCAATTTTCCCCTTCCTTTGGCCATTGGATAAATGATTTAATTTTTGGAACCTTAGCCTATGGAAGTCTTAATGGAGATGAACCTTAGGTCTTTTAAGCCCCATTGAAGCACATTGCTCTTTTGCAGATTGTCCCCATTTGGATGTCTATTTTCCCTCCTTTGGATCCTTGACAGAGACAGGCTAACAGCCTTACCAACGTTCTAGTTTTTACTCCCCTGGTACTTCCCCATATTAAATGATCATTTTAACATGAGAAAATCATTTGGGGTTATAGATATTAGTCTTTTATGGCACCTACTGACTCTCATGCATGGAAGCACATAGAGGAAAGATGGCCTACATTTAAGGACGAGCCTCGATGTATCCGTTTTGGTCTAGCAATGGATGGAATAAATGCATTTAGATTATGGAGTTTGTCATGAAGAACGTGGCCTATTTTCTTGGTTAATTATAATCTTCCACCATGGCTAGTTATCAAGAAGGGCCATCTGTTGTTGTCATTGATCATCCAAGGAAAGTACAAAGCAAATAACATGAATGTCTATCTGGCACCACTTATAAAAGAGCTCCAAATCTTGTGGACAGGGATCGATGTGGTTGACATGTCCCAACCAATCGAACGATGAAATGTACATGTGCAAGGAATTATCATGTGGACCATGCACAATTGACCAGGCTTCGGTGAGTGTTTAGGTAGGTATCTTTGAAATTCTCACGTATATGCTATTCCTGGCTATGCCAACACTTTTATTTTAATTTTATGATTTCTCAAGCTTGAGTTACGCGGACAATCATGCATGTCCAACATGTGGTCCTCAACTTGGCTTCATTGCTTTGATCATTTGAGCAAGATAATTTACCAGGAGCATGGTAGATTTTTTTCTGAAGGACATGAGCTACCTGGACCAAACATATGGAAACATGACATGCATCCACTGAAAGCGAGCGATTGGAAAAACATGTGGCTAGAGAGGGGAGATTTCATGACACCCGACATGAAAAGAATTCTAAGACTATATCTTTATTCAAGACTCCCACTGGGTGCATGCGATGTTTGAAAATAACTTTTACTAAAGATGACAATCTTAGTGGTCTTAAGTCCCAAAATTGGTACAAATTTTTGCAGTATCTTACCCATTGCCATAAAGGATTGTCTAATAGATGACATTAGAAGAACAATCTATAAAATTAGTAAGTTGGTGCATTGGATCAGCTCAAAGAGATGGGAAAAGACATAATAGATGCAGCGCACTTAAATGCTATTGAAGCAGTGTGTATGGTGGAGAAGTACTTTCCAACAAACATTCTTACCATCCGAATGCATCTACTTGTGCATGTGGTCAATGAAGTTGCAATTGTTGGGGTAGTCCATAGCAGGTGGATGTTCTTCTTGGAGAGATTCATGAAGACTTTAAAGGGGTTCGTTTGTCAAAGGGCTCGACCCGAGGGTAGCATGACAAAAGGATGCTTGTACATGAGTATCTTGTTCTCATCAATGAATTTTTGGGCTCAATTGATCTAGAGATGCCCCGAATGTGGACTATTGAGGTCAACGTCAAGGTGACATGGATGAGCCGCAGGGACAAGGCATCATTAGGAAGATGGATATCATAATGCAACAAAAGGTTATGAGGTTTTTTCTTCTCAACTCAGACGTCCTACAAAAGTGGCTAGAGAGGTACGAAGGGGAAAAGAAACAACACTTGACAGATCACTTGCAATTCAAGCGTAATCGTGCCACTAGAAATCTTCCTCTTTGACATCATCTTCAAAAATTGCCTGACTTTCATACTGAGCGGTGGCTAGATGCGACAATCTCAGAGGAAAAGAGGAATAGAGTGTTGATTAATGAAGAGGAAGAGGAGATTTCAAGGGGTTGCGATTAGCATTTAAATATTTTCACAACTTTCTTTTGCAGGTTCATATGATCACACTAATTTAGTAACTTTAAGTTCATTTCAATTTTGTGGCTATAGTATCACAAAAATGGAGCTTTGTGGTTGCATGGGAGACACTTTAGAGTGCAACAGATAGATGAACAAAGGGTCACCTTTGAAAATGGTGTTAGGGAAAGCTTCATCCAAGAAAGAAGGAGTAGTTCCACGGATGAGAACACAGAGACTAGCCATCTTGAATACTTTGGCTACATCCAAGACATCTTGAAGATTAGCTTTAGGAAGTAGTGCCACGGATGAGAACACAGAGACTAGCCAGCTTGAATATTTGGCTACATCCAAGACATCTTGAAGATTAGCTTTATGAAGTTTGATATTTTTATCTTTGATGTCAAGTGGTTCAAAGTTATTACCAACGGCCCTAATGCAACTATGCACAAAGATAAGAGTGGAATGATTTTTCACTAATCCAAGTAAACTCTAGGCGGGTGTGGATAGATGCGCGGGATACTTTTTTACTTTTGCAGCACTGTGAACAAGTTGTGTCCACAATAGATCCACTATGGAGAGAAAATGATGAAAAAGATATGTCTAAACTGCGTTGTCTCTATGTTGTTCAAGTTTCTCGATGGAGCAAGCAAGTGTGTGAAGGATTGGAAGTTGAGGTCAAAGAGGTTCATGAACAAAGTGCACGGCCGACAGGGAATGTAAGTGAGGATTTTAAGCTAGAGGTCAGTGGTGAGCAAATGCCTGAACTTATAAATGAACTTTCAAATATGCAAGTTGATACGGAGAGCAACAAAGAAGTGGAGTTTGATGATGAAGATGCATAAGTGGTTTGGCAATCAAGTTATGGTTATGGTTTTGCAATTATGGTATGGCAATTGTGTTATGGTTATGGTTTGACAAGCAGGTTATGCTCATGGTTTTGCAAATATGATTTGGCAATCACGTTATGGTTATGGCATAGCAATCATGTTATGGTTATGTTATGACAAGCAGATTATGTTTATGGTTTTTAAATATGGTTTGGCAGTCACATTATGGTTATACTTGCGATTTTCAAATCATGTTTTTAATTATGGTTAGAAAATCTTCATGTCCTTGTGCCTATGGTTTGGGAGTCAAGGTTACAATTATGCTTTTGGAAACTTGTCATGTTTAAGCTTTTGATTTTGTGGTTTTGTTATGCTTACAATTTTGCTCATTTGTACTTGCTCACTCTTCAACATCAAACTATAGGTGGAGTGCAGTTGCTTTTGCACTCTTCCTTTGAGTAGAGAGGGCTGTTTTCTGGTGCTATAGTACATGCAACATCAGTTCCCACCCCTCTCTGATCATTTTTCTTTTTTGTGCAGGTTATCGGTACAAGTATCGGTATATTCATCGAAATGGACGTCAAAATAGGCGTTAGTATGTCAACGTAACTTTCGGCGCTTATTTCATCATTTTTATGGACACGGATTTCATTGCCTATTCCGATGGTCCACGTTGTGTTAATGTGTATATCAATGATACAATGTTGATGCTTATACCGATGATTATACCAAGGTTTTTTTATTTTTTAAACAAACTTTGACCCATCAATATCCGCGTTGATTTTTGCGCGACGTGTTCTAAAATTGGAGCAACATGCCAAAAAAGGAAAAGGTCCAAAAGGCGATAAGCAATTTAATTGATAACAAATCATTAATTGAGGGTTCAAGTTCTAGTTTATCTGAAAGTGGTTCAGAGGACCAGTCAAAGAGTAAGTGGACTAAGAAGATAGAAGCAATGTCAAAGCAGACATGTAAAATGTCAAAATCAAGACCAACAATTGGAAAGGTGGAGACTTGGTGTACTAAGTGTAAGTCAAAATAACACAGGTCTAATGAGTGTTGCCAGTGTATTTACTGTAAAGCATTCACACATATGTGGAATAATTACAAAATCATAATGCACCATTTTTTTTGGGGGGGGAGGGGGCACTATGTATAAATTATGTATGTCGCATGCGTTCCAGAACTATTTCTAAAACTCCTTATCTGTGAATTTTGGGACAAATGTAATACACCCTTTTTTTATTCAATCTGTAAATTCGTTTTCCAATTCCATTTTACATTTCCCTTATGTATGTAAAAATGTGACAGAAAGTAAAATTTAATAACCCCTTCTACTACACTCACGTGATAGTCACATAATTGTTAAGTGAACCCTCCCCCCCCCTTCCAAGACCATTTTAAAGAAGGCAAGGATGTGTTGATGATATCGCTGACAAACATAGAACCATGAAAGCAAGAGCAATTGTATGATATCATTGACAAACCTAGAACCACAAAAGCAAGAAGGGATGTCAGAGATATGGAGAATAGGGCCCAAAAGAGGTAAATATTAGGATTTTGTTGGTAGATATTGACGAAGACTTGACTTTACAAGGCATAATTTCAGTTGTTACATATGTGGAAAGTATGGACACTTTGAAACTTAGTGCCCAAAGAATGCTAAATCTATAGTGCTTGAAGGTAAAATGACAGACCTAGTTCATATGTGTGTGATCATCAAGAGCATTGGAGTTGTCATTGAGGGTAGTCGATTGACCAAATAAAGATGATTGAAGAGGCTTAGTGGAAGAAAAAAAGAGCCGTCTGGAAGGCCAAGGGAAAGGCCAAGGAGGTAGATGAATGGTAGGATCAGAGGGTGTTGGCAACCAAGATCATGGAGGATCTAGTAAAGAAGATGCCAGAGAATACCTTCCTCCTCTTTCGACAAAAGCAATAGCTATTCTCCTAGAGAATACAAGAGGGGAGGACATCGTAAATATTACCCTGCATGGTGAATGTCTCAAAAGCTCAAGAATTTCAAAGACAAAGGAAAGAGTGTCTCTTTTCTCACCTATGATGGCACCTTTGGTTTTACCGACAAAGTATTGGCCTTCATCCATCAATTTGATGCGGCCTTTCGAGACGAGGGATTCATGAAGTCCTCCAAGCTAGACCATGTAGCTATGCACTTCCAAAAATCCCCTCTTCAATGGTGGGCTAGTCTTTTTTGCAACGGTGAAGCCCCAAATACATGGAAAACTCTATAAGTTTCCATCATGAAGCAATCACTTGCAAGCAATGCAAAGGACAAAGTGCTTATTGAATGGCAGAGTTTGGAGCTTCTCTCCCATGAGTCTATCCACAAATATGTGGACAAGTTTTGGGATTTACATCTCAAAGCTACTTGTTTTCAAAAGATAGACTTCACCAAAAAGCAACAAATCTGTGTGGGATTACCTAAAGAGATGGTGGAGTACGTTGTTGGGCGCACTTCTGACACCCCGTTTTTTGTAAATCTGTACATATGGACATGACGACTGATGTCAAAAGGTCATGTGGGCTTTCTTTTTGTGGGTTTTTTAGCTTGCTTTAGCAAGCACATGTACATGCACTGCAAGTCACTAGTCTAGTGACAGTTGTTGGGCTACTGTAAGTGCCCGTGAGTGAGTTTTTCTAAGAGAGACTTGTATATAACTAAAACTCATGTAAAAAATTAGAAAATTTCAGCCAAACATTTTAAATTTTCAGATTTTAGCTCGTTGTGTCTCCTTGGTGCTCTTGGATGCAGTTTTCTGCCCCGACTAGCCTTCTCTACGTGTAGTCATGTTGGGACAGCTTTCTGTTCGCGTCAATTTTGCTCATGGAGGCATATGGAATTAATTTTGTCCATCTTCAGCTTTCTCATCATTCATTTTTCAATATTTTTTTCAAGCTTTAAAGTGCCCCAATTGGAGTTGTACTCTTCAGGTTACGACTAGTTCTCTACAGGGTTATGGCTATGGCAGCTTAGTGGCAAATTGTGTGTAGACAGATTCCGAGGGCATGTATCTATGAATTGTGGAATTGATGTTGAAGTTGTGGGTTTGTGATGTTTGCCGGTGAAAGGAGAGGCTCTTGTCTTCATATGCATTGGTCGGTGTGTGCTGTAAATCCGTGCTTTGACAGGGTTTTGCTCCTATGTGACATAGTCTCTTGGGTGGGCGACGGCTAGTAAATTCCCAAGGGTCTAGTCCTATTGGACTTGTGGTGTTTCAAAATGATTTTTCAAATCTTTTGGTGTCTTGTAGTTCTCTTTCAACGCTCTTCGGTGACATCGCTATAGAGGTGTTTCAGTTTTCTTGTTTCCCAACAGTGTTTTGGTGCCCGCCACCGAGGAATCGCTTCAAGTTACCTTCAGTTTACAGGTTTTAGAAGACATGGCATTTAATTTTCCAGAGTTTAGTGTAAAATCAAATGAAAGTTCCAAAGGTTTCATTGAGAGAATGGAGTTTGCTTGCCTTCTTGCTGACAAGCAAGACCCAGCATTGGTGCTACGAATCTTCTACTTATGTTTGAAGGGAGATGCTAGGGAATGGTTGGAAGGCTATGAAAAGGAGCTACAATCAGCCAAACCTCCTCAAGTTATGACTTATGAAATGGTAAGGCATGCTTTTCTTACACACTTTCAACAGGTGAAAGACCCACAAAAGGTATGGCAGTCTATTCAAGGCTTAGTACAAGGTGAAGGCCAAACCATAGAAGACTTTGTGAAGGCGTTCAATGCATTATGGACAAAGTAGTGTACATCTTTGGGGGCTGAAATTCCTCCAGCCATGTTGAAAAAGGACAGGTTTCTTGCAAGCTTGAGGAGTAACCTACACTTGAAGGTATAGCTTAAGCAGCCAAGGACCTTTGAGGAGGCAGTTGAAATTGCAAAGAATAAAGAGTGGAAAGCAGAGCGTCTTCATCAACTTGGAATCAATGTCGAGCCAAAGCTTGAAGTGAAAGCGGTAGAGCAACCAAGGGTCCTCATCAGGGAGCCAAGTTATGATCAACAAGCTTCTCATGATGTGAATTCTTTTCGCAAGGAGATGCAAGAGGTTGTAGGTCTTATGAAGAATCTTAGTGTGCATATGATGGGAGGTGCAAGAGGTCAAATTTATGGATATGGACGTGGTTATGGAAGCAATGAGGTTCATACATGTGGTAGAGGAAGAGGCATGGTTGGAAGAGGGGATATGTTTCAATGTTACAATTGTGGTGAATGGGGTCATAAAAGCCCTCAATGTGACAAGCCAAAGAGAATGGGTGGCGACATGTTTCCTCTTACTCCACAAATTTCTTCTCGAGCTCAAGGTTATGGTATTGAGATTAAAGGGGAAGCAGGTCCAAGCGGTTTGACAGCTGAAGAGAAGGGCAAAACAAAAGTAGTAAGCATAATCCGTTTGGAGAAGAAAGAGGATGATTCGGGAGCTATTGCCATGCCCGTAGGTAAGAGGGTTACAAGAGATCATGATATGAGTGATGCAAGTCCCAGCCATAAAAGAGGGAAACAGGTCGAAAGAGGTACAGGTAAAGAGAAGAAGAAGAGAAAACCCAGGCAACATTACAATGTATCCGACTTTCCTTTGGGAGAAGGGCAACCAAATTATAGTCTAAGGGCTGATTTGGTGGGTAGAAAGGCTGATGTTACCTTTGGGCAACTCATGGAGATGTGTCCCAACTTAAAGAGGCAATGGAAGCATGTAGTCAACCCCATAAGGAAGGAGCCTACAAGGGGGTCACTGAGAGTCTTGCCTTTGAATGAGCTACCTGATATATGTCCTACTATGGATGCATGGAATAAGAGGAAGTGCATTGGAGAGGCTTATATTGATGGAGGTGCACAGGTATGTGTTATTACTCTAGCTTGTGTATCAAAGTTGGGACTCAACATGGTGAAGAATTCAGGTTTTTGCATAAAGCTTGCCAACCAATCAAGGGTGAGGTGCTTGGGAGTTGTAAAGGACTTGGAGGTGGATGTATTTGATGTTAAAGTGCTGGTCAATTTCCATGTTATGTCTGCAAGTATTGGTTCTTTCCCTCTCATCCTTGGAAGACCATGGTTACAGGCAACTAAAGCTGTACAGGATTGGGGACATGGTACCATCACTCTCTACAATAGAAGGGGTGATAAGAAGAGGTTTGACATGGCTAGCAAGCAATCTTTGGATGCTGATTTTGATGAGAAAAGTGATGAAGAAGAGTACTCAAGTGAAGAAGAAGACAATGGGGATGATGGCAGTGAAGTGGAAGATAGTAGTGATAGCGATCTAGATGTTTCCTCCTTGTTTCTTGAAGAAGAGCATGATGAGAAACAAAGATTTCTTGGCCTTATGGAGAATGAGGATATCTCTGTTCCTTATGAGCAATTTAAGAGCTGATTCAACCCAAAGTTCAACCTAATGTCAAACAGGAGCTGATACAAGGTATGTTGTCTCCCGACTTGACTAGTCATGAGAAGGGTGAGTACCTACATATGATACAACAATTTCCCCATTTATTCATCACTTATTATGAGGAAATTAGAGGCTTTAAGGGAGAGTAAATTCACATTCCAATCAAGGAAGGATCTCAACCCGTACGCCAAAAGCTAAGGAGAATGGGACAGGTACAACTTAATGCTTTAAAGGAAGAGGTAGACAAGCTTCTTGAAGCAGGTTTCATATGTCCTATGAATACTGCAGAATGGGTGATTCCTCTTGTTGTCACACCCAAGAAGGATGAAAAATGGAGGATATGTGTTGATTTTAAGCCCCTAAACGCATCCATGAAGAGGGATCCATACCCTCTTCCTTTCATAGATGACAATACGTGATTCTATTGCAGGGCATGAGAGGTATAGCGTATGTGATGGATTCTCTGGATATTTTCAGCTCACCTTGGCTTTAGAAGATCGAAAGAAGACCACATTTATCACACCATGGGGATGCTTTTGTTATTGTGTGCTTCCTTTTGGTCTTATGAATGGTTGTGCGTGGTATCAAAAGCGCGTCAACAAGGTGTTCTCTCCCTTTCTTGGCAAGTTTGTGAAGGATCTTATTGATGAATTTTGTGTTTATAGCTCTAGAAAGGATCATTGTGCAAAGCTTGGGATGGCATTAAATCAATATGATGAAAGTGGAGGTCAACTCAACCCAAAGACGTGTCATCTTGCTCAACCAAGAGTGAAGTTTTTGGGGCATATGATCTCAGAGAATGGGATTGAAGTGGATCCTGACAAAGTGAAGTCTTTGGTGCTCCTCCCATCACCTAAAGATACAAAGCAACTTTCTACTTTTATTCAAAAGGTGAAGTATATGGCAAGGTTCATTCCTTTGTCCTCTCAACTTCTTTATCCTCTACAACAAGTACCAAGGTTGGATCCTCTGCAATGGACAAATGAATGTGAAGAGGTTTTTCGAGGTATCGAAGAGGTTCTTAGTTCTCTTCCTACTATGCAAGCTCCTAATTGGGATAAGGAGTTTTATGTGAATCCATCAGTAGGTGAGGATGCTATTGGAGCTATGCTTCTTCAACGAGGTAACAATTCCCACTACATGAAGCCTATCTATTGTGCTATCAGGGTGAAGCTAGAGGTGGAAAGAGGCTACACCGAGGTGGAGCTCATCATGGTGAGTGTGATTTATGCATGTAGAAGGTTTAGGCACTACCTTCTCCCTAAACCATTCACATTCCTCACTAGCTACACTCTTTTACCTCAATTGGTGAATAGCCCTACTTTGTCAAAGAGGCTCATGAAGTGGATTGTGGAGCTACAGGAATTCCAATTCTCTTTTCTTGTTGAGGAGAGTACAAGGGCTACATTGGCTGATTTGCTTACTTATAAGGAAAGCCCTCTTCTTCTTAAGGAAGATGCAGTGAAGAGGCAACACATGGAAGCTTCTGACATAGACAATGCCTATCATTTTTTTTTTAATGGATCTTACAGGAAAGCGCATGGTGAAGCTTCGAGAGGTGTTGTAATTTATGATCCTCAAGGTGTGTTGGTAACTAAAAAGAGTTTGAAGCTTACAACACAAAGCAACAATGAAGCTGAGTATGCTACCTTGGAAAAAGGTCTCAACCTTTGCCTTAAGCTTGGCATCCGTCGCGTGAGGGTAAGAGGTGATGCTCTTTTGGTGGTTAAGCAAGTACTTGGGGTGTGGAAAAGTAAGAATCCAAGGCTGAAAAATATGTGTTTTCAAGTGAAGAATCTGCTTAAGCATTTTGAAGCTTGGAGTTTAAGGCATGTGGACAGGTCTCAAAATGAAGAAGCACATGGTGCAGCACAAGCTTCAATTGGGCAATTGTATGTGATTAGGGTTGATTTTCCTCTTTATTTGGGAAGGGAAGCTTTAGAGAGAGAGGAAGAGTTTCTATAAACAGGTAGGCTTCCATCGGAGTTGGAGAAGTCAAAAAAGTATGCCTTCCTACGTCGTGCCAAAAGGTATGTGCTACTTGGTGATGCCTTGTATATGAAGGGGGCTGATCTTGTGATGAGAAAAGTGCCTTGGAAAGAGGAAATTTACAAAATTTTAGAGGAGAATCATGAGGGTTCTTGTGGTGGTCACTTTGCTTCAAAGATCACTTTGCATAAAGTCTTGCAGGAGGGGTATGTGTGGCCAAGCATTCAACGTGATGTTCATCATTGGTGCAAGTCTTGTAAAGAATGTCAAAGCATGGCAAATAGGGTTCTCAAATCAGAAATTAGAGGCACCATTGTGGCTTATGATGTGTTTGAGAAGTGGGGTATTGATGCAATAGGTCCTCTACCTATGATAGCCAGAGGCAAATGTTACATACTTACTGCTGTTGACTATCTATCCAGGTGGGGCCGAAGCCAAAGCTGTTAAGCACATCACGAGTAAAGATGTTTCTGTTACCATATACATGTGATAGTGATGTGTGTGAACACACTAGGACCGCCGGGGCATTTTTTCCCTCTTTAGGAGGTTTTTTCCCCCGTGCATTGTATATACGCCCATCACTCTAGGGCTATCTATCTTTCCATTGCACACTAAGTAACACACTCTCTATTGTGTGCCTTGAGCTTCCTTCATCTTCTCCAAGCTGTGTGTGTTTCTCTGCAACCCTAATTCCAACAATTGGTATCAGAGTAGGTCACGTCCTCTCGGGCTTAGTCGCCAGCTGCTCCAGCACACGCCTGCTCACTTTCTCCGATTTCAGTGAGATTTGGCGAGCGTTCGCAGGTCGGCAAAAATTTTGGGAAAGTTGGAAGAGCTTGGTCTGCTCAGAATTTTGATTTGGGCTCATTTCGGCCTCCGTTTCCACTACAGGCAGTACTGCATAGGCTATTTTGTCATTTTGTGTAGAATTTATGTCAGTGCCGTTTTCTGCATAAAAAGTGCCTTATAGTCTTCTACGGTTTGTGCTATATAGCACAGGTTGTTCCCGCTCCATTTCTCCTATTTTCGGGAACTTTTCACATCAGGTGCAGCATTTACCATGGCTGATAACAACAACACAGATGTGTTCAAGATGTTTGCTGCTGAGGATAGGTTGGATGGGGACAACTACCCTATGTGGGCTTATATGATGCAACATGTTCTTGTGTCAAAGGGTGTCTGGAACATTGTGCAGGGCATTGATGTACGTCCTGGTTCTAAGGATGTAGGCAATGTTGAGGATGTTGCAGGTCTTGCTGCAAGGATTGCAACTGTTAGAGTTGTTTTGCCTACGGCAGAACAAGCTCGTTGGGATGTTAAGGATGCGCAGGCTCATGCATTGATTGCATTGTCTATGAAGCGCACCATTGTTCCTCACATCCGTTCAGCAAAATTTGCAAAACAGGCTTGGGATATTCTAGCAGGTCTTTATGCAAGCTGCAATGAGGCTAAAATTGCTTTGCCGCGTAAAGAGCTGGAGTCAAAGATTATGCATGAGGAAGATGATATGGACACTTTCCTTGCTAGTGTCAAGGATATCAATGAGCAGCTTATTTCTACAGGTGAAGTCATTTCAGACAGTTCCCTTGTGCAGACTGTTCTTGATGCCTTACCAGACTTTTGCTAGTACTTGGAGACTGATGACCCAAGGAAATTCTGAAGTTGTCAAGTTTGATGCACATTGCTGTTGCAAGAGTCACTTTCTAGAAAAAACAAGACTAGGCAGCGTGCAGTTGAACAGGCTTTTATTGCTTCTCAAAGAAAGGGTGATAATAGTAATGCAGCCACTTCTTATGGTTCTGCTGCGAGTGGCAAAAATTCTATTCCTAATGCTTCTGCTGGCAGTACTTCATCTGGCAATTCTGGTGATACGGGCAAAAAGAAGATGCGTTGCCATTATTGTAAAGCCAATGATCACTTGATCAAGTCGTGTCCTAAGTTGAAGGCCAAAGAGGCTAAGAAGAAAGAGGGTGTTTCCACTGCAAATGGTAGTTCCACTACAAATGCAGCCATTGTTGAGTCTTCTGTGAAAGGAGACTGTGTTGCTGATGTTGATACAGAATGGGCTTTTAGCGCAGAGTGCACTTACAATCCTGTTGTCCATGATGCATGATTTTCAGTTGCTGCAGATTCACATGTGTGGTATTTTGACAGTGGTGCTACAAAGCACATTACCTCACATCGTGAATTGTTTACCTCTCTCGAGTCTGTCCCTCATGGGAATTCAGTCACTTCTGCCAACAACGCCTCTTATCCAATTCAGGGAGTTGGAAAGATTGTGCTCACTACTGCTAATGGCAGTTCCTTCACACTTGTTGATGCACTTTATGTACCTGGGATCAAGTAGAATCTCTTATCTGTATCCGCAGTTGCTAGACTTGGACTTGTAGTCAAATTTGTGGATGACAGATGTACAGTTTATGATCTCAATTTTGGTGATGAAATTGTTGCATCTGGGCTTTTGTGCCGTGGGCTGTATAAGCTCACTTTGTATGACAAGTGTGGACAAAATTTTGCAAATGTTGTTGTAGATTCAAAAGCTATTTCAGATGCAAAACTTTGGCATGCACGTTTTGGTCATCTGAATTTTGCCAGTTTGCTGCGTTTGCAAAAATCTGATATGGTTGCTTCTTTGCCGCCTCTTGAAGCACCTGTCAAACATGTTTGTGAAGGCTGTATTTTGGGTAAGATGCAGTGTTCTAAATTTACTCAGGATGGTTCAGTTCGGGCCACATGCAGGTTGCAGCTTGTGCATAGTGATGTTTGTGGGCCCGTGCAAACTCCATCCTTGGGCAATTACCTGTACTTCGTGACTTTCATTGATGATTACTCCAGGCATGCATGGGTATTTCCGCTTAAAGCGAAGTCCGAAGTTTTTATGTGCTTCAAACAATTTCTGGCTATGGCTGAAAATGTCTCGAAATGTACTATGGGCACCCTCCGTTATGATTGAGGGGGGGAGTAGATGTCTCATGAATTTAATGCATTTCTGGCTAGTCGTGGGATAAAACACCAATGTACAGTGCCTTATATACCTCAGCAAAATGGTGTTGCTGAGAGGAAAAACAGGTCACTAACGAAAATGGCACGATGTATGGTCAAAAGTCAAGCTTTGCCGCATTCTTTTTGGCTTGAGGCCATCATGTGTGCCACTTATGTAATTAACAGGTGTCCTACGAAAGCTTTGCAACTTATTACTCCATATGAAGCATGGCATGATAGAAATCCTTCTATTGAGCACATGTGTGTTTTTGGATGTTTGGCGTATGCTTTGGTGCCACAAGTGCAGCGCAGAAAATTGGATGATAAGGCTGTCAAATGTATTTTTGTTGGTTATAGTGCTAAAAGCAAAGGTTACAGGTTGTATCATCCGTAAACAAAACGTATTCTGGTTTCTCGGGATGTAGTGTTTGTGGAAGATTATGTTCAGCTCTTGCTATCATGTACTAGAGATAGTAATGTAAGCTCACAGGACATTTATGACACTTTGTTGCCTCTTTTCAGTGGTGGAAATACGAATGTAAGTCTCAATGAGGCAAATGTACAGCCTATGGGGGTTTCTCAAAATGTTTTAGATCAGCCAATTACTGATGTAGATGTACATGATGTACTTGATGAGGAAAGGGCTGAAAATGAGCAGGCTAGAGGTATGCCAAAATGGTTGGTGCACACTTTGCGTGACATTAAAATGGATGCACCTTTGTCTAGTCGTACTCGTTCAGGCTATCGCCATGCATCTTATGCATCAGATTGTTATGCTTTGGCTGTGTCTAGTTTACATGATGTTGAGGAGCCTCTGTCTTTTGATGAAGCACAGAATTCAGAAAATTGGATGGCTACCATGCAATCAGAATATGATGCACTTATAGAGAATGACACATGGACTTTATGTGATTTGCCTCCTGGCAAAAAGGCCATTGGTACATTGAGGTGCATTACCACTATGTCAGGGAGAGGCTTTCAGCAGGAGAGATCAACTTGGCTTATGTGCCAACACAGGACAACCTTGCAGATCTTTTCACAAAGGCATTGTCTCGTGAGAAGCTTGAAGCTTTCCACAAAGCTTTGGCCTTACTCCCCTTTGTGGACTAATCCTGTCCTCAAGGCATGGCACTTCCCTTTACTCATGTGCCAGCTCTCGTTCACCGCATCACTCAAGGGGGGATCTGTTACCATATACATGTGGTAGTGATGTGTGTGAACACACTAGGACCGCCGGGGCATTTTTTCCCTCTTTAGGAGGCTTTTTCCCCCGTGTATTGTATATACACCCATCACTCTAGGGCTATCTATCTTTCCAATGCACACTAAGTAACACACTCTCTATTGTGTGCCTTGAGCTTCCTTCGTCTTCTCCAAGCTGTGTGTGTTTCTGTAAGGTCTCTACTTTCAAATTGCACACAAGTTCTATTACGCATTTGAATTTTTCAACCATCACTCATTATTTAAGATATTCAAGTTCAAATTATGAATCGTAGATTGAGAAAACCTAGAATTTAAAATTTACGCTACAAAATTCTGACATGTTTAGCTATATGAATCACTAACTAACTTATTGTAAGACTTATTTACTGATTGTAGAATTTTATTTTACTACTGTAAAGTTAATATAAGATTGTAAAGTTTAACTTAAAAATGTAAAGTAAATTATCATTAAGGAAATAAATAAAATAATTGTAAAGACCAAAGAATACACAGGGATGACAATTGAAGGCACATAGACTCACCTGGACTCACATAGGAGGGGACAAAGTCAGACACACTGTCACATGAAAAGGAGAGGCTAGTCTTGACTTATCATAATGAGGGGGGACTGTGTGGCCTTATCTTTTGATGATAATGACAAAGTGGTCAAGCTGATGGGTACCACAAGGGTGCCAAAAACGTAGGTATGATTTTTGGAAAAAAATAAAAAATATCTTTTTATTAAAAAAATTTAAAAAATTATACGTTTTCTTTTCTGCTATTAATAGAGCATCCATGCTCACACTTTAGACATAGAGATTGCCTCTATAGCGCTCACGAAGTGCTGTCTCTTCTCTTAGAGAAGACGTCCACAAACCACTAAGAGAGCAAAAACTCCAGTGGACTAATAAGGTACGTATTAATTAAGCATTCAATTAACTTTAGTAATGATGTATGTGTGCTATCTCTTACTCTAATCTCTCTAATAGATTAGTAAGATTCAAGTAGCTATGTGTGTGTGTGCTATCTCTTACTCCAATCTCTCTAATAGATTAGTAAGATTCAATTAGCTATGTGTGTGTGTGCTATCCTTACTCCAATCTCTCTAATAGATTAGTAAGATTCAATTAGCTATGTGTGTGTGTGCTATATTTTACTCTAATCTCTCTAATAGATCAGTAAGATTCCATTAGCTTTAGAAAAGATGTGTGTATATGTTTTCTCTTACTCTAATCTCTCTAAGTATATCTACTCTCTCTAGTTAGTACATCTTCACTATTAACTTATGCATAGTTAATTGAAAGTTAATACATAAGAGAACTCATCATATTCTTATTATACATGATGAAATTCTCCTTCACCAATTTTGTTGTCAATTACGTTAAATAGAATTTTGAATAATACTAAAAATTGATTTAGTTGAGGTATAGAAATTGAAGTTAGAATTGGACTAGAAATGTGAAGCATAAAAGTAATGCATTCCAAAACTTTCACTCATAGTTTACACACTTAATTTTTGATTAATTACGATTAGCAAATATTTGATGTATAGAAATTAGATGTAGAACAACAATACTAAGTGTGAATCCGAGTTGACAAGGGTTCAAATTACAGACTCTCTTTGGAAACAAGGAGACTACTAGGGAAATTGACCAATTTAAATTTCTAAGTGTATAACATAAGTGTAGTACAAAAAAAATGGCTCCAAAGCGTGTTCGAACACAAGGCGCTAATGATCATGAAGCCAGTATAAGTAACGGGGGAACTCCTGCGGAACATGCTATGTCTCCACCAATCGGACCGATCGGAGCTATGGTACAGGTTAGTATTGCAGTTTCAAGTTATGCATCATTGCGTATGCGAGACCATAGAATATATTATTTACCTTATGAAAAGAAAACACGGACCGAAACCACGGGGCTTAACCCCAAGAAACTCGTCATATGTTTGACAAGTAGGAAAGATTGTCTGGTTAAACTGGTTGCTATAGGAAAGAATGTTTGTCCAAAACCTTCGGTATGGTTTCTCTCAAGTCTCTCTACTTATTAGCGCTGGCATTATGTGGCAGTTGCCGAGGCGTGAGATGACGCCCACTGATGGCACCGCTGATGCTGTGATGGAAGTACACCCAGATTAGCCCAACTGGATACTGGAGTTTTGTTTTGCCGTGGCGTGAGGATAACGCCCAGATTGGCACCGTTGTTGCTATGGCGAGAGTACGTCCAGATTAGCACAGCGAGTACTTGTCGAGCGGTATGGGACGCTCATGAGGACAAGGGTTTTTATAAATAATGTATATACCGATCGGACATAATAGCACCAGTAGAGATTCTTGAGCGAACCTAATCCAAGGGTTGTTGGTTTAAAATTGGACGACTTCTTGTTTGACTATTGTTTGTAATATTGTTTGAAGGGTTGTTTTAACGAACAAGTATCATAAATAAAATAAAGGAACATGTATGTTTTAACAGTGTGGTAGTAATTAGATAACAAAAGAAGGGTGAGTGTGGTATGGAAAGTGGGAGAATGATACCCTGACGGTATCATTCTATGGACGGGTGGACCCGATGAGTCAAGTAACTTTCCAACGCTAGAATTTTTTTTATTAGTCATAAATCTTAAAAGAGCCAAACCTTGGCGGCTTTGCTTCTGAAACATGGAAAAAAAAGCGCACAGGTTGGTCACTCTAAGATTTATACTTTTAGGTATAATTGATTATAGATAGTTTTTAGATAGGGTTATGGTGGTCACGCTCCGCCATAGCGAGATGGGACCAATCCTTCACTAACGGTTCATGCCCGTGGCTACGTAGTAGCTAAGGCAATGTCCGTTGGTTTTTCTTTCTCAGGATTGGAGACCTATCAAAGGTACTCCGCTCCTCTCAAAAAGGGACAGGGACCTCACACTGGTATCAGAGCCTAGGTTAAAGCTTGGGGAGATTTTTAGATTGATGTTTGGATATTGAAGGATGCGAATGTTTGAAATAATAGAAGAACCTTAAAAAATTGATTTGAATTTTTATATGGTATTGAAGACTGAAATTTCCTGGTACAGGAAAATGTTCATTCAGCCTACCAGAAATTCCAGGTGTTCACCATCATGTTTGAAAATGCATGCCAATCACCAAATTATTAGTTTCGAAAAAGGGTGATGATGATTTTGGATAGGGTGTTTGCACCACCTATTCCAAGGGTGCATAGAGGATGGGGCATCAACTGGAGTCCATCTGGAGGAATCTATACCATCGATGCTAACAAGATATGGTGCATGGATACCAACCTTAAGAAACTTCGATGGGCAGAGGAGTTAAAATTCATCGAAGTGTATATTTTCATTTGTACTAAGAATCCAAATGCTACCATTAACTTGGGAGGATAAAAGATATCTCAGACTCAATGGGTCTATAACCAAGTTACAAAAGTTATCCATGGTGGTAGGATTCGACCCATATGTGTATCTCGTAGCTTTCAGGGATCAAAAGAAACTTATTATTTTGATCCTTTAGCCTATCCTTTTGTAGTCACTAAACTCAAAATATAGAGACATTACAATCCTTGTACCTAAAGACTACCAACCTTGGTAGCAAATAATGTGTATATAAATAAAGTTTGGATTAATATTATCTTTTGTTTGTATTATTGTCTGATCAAGTCTTGCCTTAAAGTGGATTAAAGTTAGAGTATCCAATAAAGTTTCACTTAATCTATATGGTACAGAGTGCGGTGTACACATCTCTTCAAGAGAAAAAGCTACTTCTCAAGCAAGCTAAACTTCCCTCTTTCAAAGGGGAAGGAGCCCTAGTTGAGCACGATGCTGAAGTGTGGCTCGAAGAGATGGAGGATTATTTTGCTGCTGCTGGTACTACTCCCGATAACCAAGCAAAGTTGGCTATGTTTCGTCTCACGGGGGATGCAAAGCTTTGGTGGAAACAACACTGCAAAGATAATCAAGTAGCTCAAAACACTCAAACATAGGAAGACATTAAGTATGCTGTCAAAGGACGTTATCTTCCACCTGCACACGAATCCCTTAAGATGAATGAATTCTTCAACTTACGTCAGTTTCATCTTACAGTGGAAGAATACTACTCCAAATTTGTAACTCTTAGGCGCTATGCTCCGCCAATGACTGCAGATCAACAAGTAGCCCGTTTCTGCCAAGGGCTAAATTCTCCTTTAAATACTCGTCTAGAAGCCATGAGGCCTGTAAATTTGCAAGATGCTCTTTTAAGAGCTAAACCTTAGCTAAAGAGATGTCAAACTCTCAAAGGGTACGAAACGGAAATTTAAGGAATGCTGGAAGGAGAGGACGGCCTATGATGTGGAACCAAAGGCAAGTTCACCCAGTTCACCAAACTCATCCAATAGTTGCAGCTTCAGCAAATGGAGCTCAAAATCCAGATCTTAGATGCTATGAATGCAACAAGCTAGGACATTTCAGGAATGTATGTCCTAGGCAAGTCTCCGCAACAAAAACACCTAATCGAGCTAGAGGACGAGGCCAAATAATAAATCGTGGAGGAAGAAATGGAGGACGAGGTCGAGGGCGCGAAATGGCTGCCAGAGTCAATGCTATCATAGGAGAACCAACATTGGGAGAAGAACAAGAGGAAAGAGCAACTCTACATGCTGCAATTGATAACCCAAGAGCAAGACAACAATATGCTGTCATTCAAACACCTGCAAATCACCAAGGTGAAAAATTTGAGCTTCTTATTGATTGTGGTAGTACTCATTCTTTCTTGTCACTTAAATGTTTAAGGAGGTTAGGACTTAATCAACACCCTGCAAGAAAGATGAGAGTTGAATTAGCCAATGGAAAGGAGGTGTTATCTCAGTACACTGTGGGAAAAATAGATTTCAAGTTGGGAGAATACTCTACTTCTGCTACTTTTCGAACCTTACCCATAGGAATCTATGACGGAATTCTTGGAATGGATTGGTTAGCCAGTCACTAATGCCAATATCCATTGTGCCCAAGGAAGTGTTACTTTTGTGGACATCCAAGGTCAAGAAGTCACTATTCAAGGCCAGACTGGACGACCAAAAGCTTACTTGGTCAAAGCTAATCGTCTTTTGAAAGGGTTACGCAAGGGTCAACAAATTTTTGTAGTCAAGCTAAACAAAGTAGAAAAATCTTCTTCCAACCCTGAACCAATGTGGCTAGAAGAATTTTCGGATGTTTTCCCTAGTGAACTTTCTGAACTACCACCACCTAGGGAGGTAGACCATGAAATCAAAATTTTTCCAGGTAGTGAACCAGTCTCAAGAGCGCCGTACAAGATGTCACTTCCAGAGGCTATAGAACTCAAGGAGTAGCTCAAGCAGTTGATTGAGCAAGGGTTTATCGGACCTAGTACATCTCCATGGGGTGCACCTGTTCTCTTCCAAAAGAAAAAGGATGGCTCTCTTCGACTTTGCATAGATTATAGGGGCTTAAATCAGGTTACCATCAAGAATAAATATCCAATTCCTCGTATTGATGAGATGCTGGACAGATTACATGGAGCCAAAATATTCACAAAGATTGATCTTCGATCTGGCTATCATCAAATTCAAATCCAAGAGGCTGATATCTCCAAAACAGCTTTCAACACTCGTTATGGTCATTACGAATTTACAGTGATGGCTTTCAGACTTACAAATGCTCCTGCAACTTTCAATCGTCCGATGCACGATATCTTTAGAGAATTCTTGGATGATTTTGTCCTAGTATTCTTTGACGATATCTTAATGTATTCCAAATCAAAGGAAGAGCATGAAGGACATGTTAGGAAAGTGTTAGAGCTTTTACGCCGAAATAAGCTGTATGCAAAGAAAAGCAAATGTACCTTCTTTACCCCTAAGGTCTGTTACTTAGGGTTTATCATTTCACCTGAAGGAGTCTTTGTTGACCCTGACAAAGTCAAAGATATTGTGGAATGGCCTCAACCCACTTCACAAACCAAAGTCAGAGGGTTCTTAGGTATCACACGGTGGTACAGGATCTTTGTAAAGGACTATGCTCTTAAAGCTGCACCACTAACCGACTTACTAAAGAAAGGAGCTACGATACTTTGGGAAGAAAAACATGAATCTTGCTTTAAACAGCTGAAGGAGTATCTTGCTCCAGAACCTCTCTTAAAACTTCCAGACTTCACCCAAGAATTCAAGGTGATCACAGATGCTAGTAACCTTGCATTAGGAGGAGTCCTTACTCAAGAAGGAAGGCATGTAGCTTATACTTCTCGGAAGCTTAGGATTCATGAAGTGCATTATGCTACACATGATTTAGAATTGCTAGCAGTTATTCATGCTCTCAAGCTATGGAGACATTATCTATTGAGACGCAAATTCCAGTTGGTAACAGATCACAAGAGCCTTAAGTGGATTTTTACCCAACCTAACCTTAACATGAGACAAAGGAGATGGATAGAGCTCATGCACGAATATGATTTTGATATTAAATTTAGACCAGGTAAGGATAATGTTGTGGCAGATGCCCTAAGCCGTAAAGCTTTTCTGGGGCAATTTCCATGGCTAACAACCCTATTTTAGACAAGGTCTCGGATGCTACTGTCAGAGATGCAGACTACCAGATGCTTGCTAGTATCCTGCGTGAAGAGAGGGTATCATCAAATCAGCCTAAACCTCTACATTACTCCTTAGAAGATGGGAAAATTTACTATAGGAATCGATTATGCATACCTAAGGATATTACCCTAAGGAATGATATCCTATATGAAGCACATGATGGCCCAACTTCAAGACATCTAGGTTATGCCAAAACCATCAATGCAATTCGCAAAAGCTACTATTGGCAAGGTATGAAGGGTGATGTCCTTTGCTATGTCAAGAAGGGTTTGTCTTGTCAAAAGGATTAAGGCAGAGAGACTAAAGATGCCAGGTAAATTACATCCCTTAGATATTCCCCAAATGAAATGGGAATGTATTAGCATGGACTTTATCACCGGGTTTCCTTCTGTTCAAGCTGGCTACGATTCAATCATGGTCATAGTCGACTTGCTTACTAAAGTGGCTCACTTAATCCCAGTCAAGACAACCTTTACAGCTTCAGATATTGCTCGTCTGTTTGTGAAGGAGGTTTTCAGAATTCATGGTTTACCCAAGAGGATTGTCAGCGATCATGATGCCTAGTTTACTTCAAAGTTTTGGGTATCATTGTTTCAAGCTATTGGAACCCAATTATGTTTTAGTACTGCTTATCATCCTCAAACTGATGGCCAAACTGAAAGAGTTAATCAAGTAATTGAAGACATCCTCAGAGCCTACTGCAATAGAGAACCTCGCAAGTGGATTCAATACCTACCCTTGGTAGAGTATTCATACAATTCCTCTACTCATAGAAGCATTGGAATGACACCTTTTAATGCTCTTTATGGTCAAGAATGTTTATCACCTCTTAACTTTTCTAACCCCACTATAAGGGTAGAAGCCTCAAAGAAAATGCTTGAAGAAATGGAAGCTCAAACCAAAGCTATTCGAAGGGATATTCAAGCAGCTCAAGATCGACAAAAGAAGTACGCCGACTTAAAAAGATCTGATCGGATTTTCAAAAAAGGTGACAAAGTTTTCTTACGAGTAAAGCCCAAAAAGAGCAATCTGTCTCTCAGAAGGTATAAGAAGCTTAGCTACCGATATTGTGCACCTTACGAAATAATCAAGGTTGTAAGTGATCAAGCTGATAGACTAAAACTCCCTTCTCATCTCAAAGTGCATGATGTATTTCATGTAAGTCTGTTAAAACCTTATGTATATAACCCTGACCATGTCCTTGATGATGAGAAAATCATTTTACCTGCTCAAGATGTTCTACAACTCCAACCTGATACTATCCTAGAAACTCGGGAGAGAAAGCTTAGGAATAGATCCATCAAAGAACATCTTATCTTATGGAAGTATTTCCCTATAGAAGATGCTACTTGGGAAGATGAGACATCCCTTCTTAAGGATTACCCTTCACTGTTCTTGAGATGAGGGCATCTCAAATTCTAAGTTGGGGAGATTGTAAGGTCTCTACTTTCAAATTGCACACAAATTCTATTACGCATTTGAATTTTTCAACCATCACTCATTATTTAAGATATTCAAGTTTAAATTATGAATCGTAGGTTGAGAAAACCTAGAATTTAAAATTTACGTTACAAAATTCTGACATGTTTAGCTATATGAATTACTAACTAACTTATTGTAAGACTTATTTACTGATTGTAGAATTTTCTTTTACTACTGTAAAGTTAATATAAGATTGTAAAGTTTAACTTAAAAATGTAAAGTAAATTATCATTAAGGAAATAAATAAAATAATTATAAAGACAAAAGAATACACAAGGATGAAAATTGAAGGAACATGGACTCACATAGGAGGGGACAAAGTGGGACACACTGTCACATGAAAAGGAGAGGGTAGTCTTGACTAATCATAATAAGGGGGGGTGGGTGGCCTTATCTTTTGATGATAATGACAAAGTGGTCAAGCTGATGGGTACCAAAAGGGTGCCAAAAACGCGGGTATGATTTTTGTTAAAAAAAATATTTTTTTATTAAAAAAATATTATTATTTTTATAAAAAATGGACATTTTCTTTTCTGGTATAAATAGAGCATCCATGCTCACACTTTAGACATAGAGATTGCCTCTATAGTGCTCACGAAGAGCTGTCACTTCTCTTAGAGAAGGCGTCCACAAACCACTAAGGGAGCAAAAACTCTAGTGGACTAATAAGGTACGTATTAATTAAGCATTCAATGAACTTTAGTAATGATGTATGTGTGCTATCTCTTACTCTAATCTCTCTAATAGATTAGTAAGATTCAATTAGCTATGTGTGTGTGCTATCTCTTACTCCAATCTCTCTAATAGATTAGTAAGATTCAATTAGCTATGTGTGTGTGTGTTATCCTTACTCCAATCTCTCTAATAGATTAGTAAGATTCAATTAGCTATGTGTGTGTGTGCTATCTTTTACTCTAATCCCTCTAATAGATTAGTAAGATTCCATTAGCTTTAGAAAAGATGTGTGTATATGTTTTCTCTTACTCTAATCTCTCTAAGTATATCTACTCTCTCTAGTTAGTACATCTTCACTATTAACTTATGCATAGTTAATTGAAAGTTAATACATAAGAGAACTCATCATATTCTTATTATACATGATGAAATTCTCCTTCACCAATTTTGTTGTCAATTAGGTTAAATAGAATTTTGAATAATACTAAAAATTGATTTAGTTGAAGTATAGAAATTAAAGTTAGAATTGGACTAGAAATGTGAAGCATAAAAGTAATGCATTCCAAAACTTTCACTCATAGTTTACACACTTAATTTTTGATTAATTACGATTAGCAAATATTTGATGTATAGAAATTAGATGTAGAACAACAATACTAAGTGTGAATCCGAGTTGACAAGGGTTCAAATTACAGACTCTCTTTGGAAACAAGGAGACTACTAGGGAAATTGACCAATTTAAATTTCTAAGTGTATAACATAAGTGTAGTACAAAAAAAATGGCTCCAAAGCGTGTTCAAACACAAGGCGCTAATGATCATGAAGCCGGTACAAGTAACGGGGGAACTCCTGCGGAACATGCTATGTCTCCACCAATCGGACCAATCGGAGCTATGGTACAGGTTAGTATTGCAGTTTCAAGTTATGCATCATTGCGTATGCGAGACCATAGGAATATATTATTTACCTTATGAAAAGAAAACACGGACCGAAACCACAGGGCTTAACCCCAAGAAACTCGTCATATGTTTGACAAGTAGGAAAGATTGTCTGGTTAAACTGGTTGCTATAGGAAAGAATGTTTGTCCAAAACCTTCGGTATGGTTTCTCTCAAGTCTCTCTACGTATTAGCGTTGGCATTATGTGGCAGTTGTCGAGGCGTGAGATGACGCCCAGGATGGCACCGCTGATGCTGTGGTGGGAGTACACCCAGATTAGCCCAGCTGGATACTGCAGTTTTGTTTTGTCGTGGCGTGAGGATGATACCCAGATTGGCACCGTTGTTGTTGTGGCGGGAGTACGTCCAGATTAGCACAACGAGTACTTGTCGAGCAGTATGTGACCCTCATGAGGACAAGGGTTTTTATAAATAATGTATATACCGATCGGACATAATAGCGCCAGTAGAGATTCTTGAGTGAACCTAATCCAAGGGTTGTTGTTTTAAAATTGGACGACTTCTTGTTTGACTATTGTTTGTAATAATGTTTGAAGGGTTGTTTTAACAAACCAGTATCATAAATAAAATAAAGGAACATGTATGTTTTAACAGTGTGGTAGTAATTAGATAACAAAAGAAGGGTGAGTGTGGTGTGGAAAGTGGGAGAATGATACCCCGACGGTATCATTCTATGGACAGGTGGACCCGATGAGTCAGGTAACTTTTCAACGCTAGAATTTTTTTTTTATTAGTCATAAATCTTAAAAGAGACAAACCTTGGCGGCTGTGCTTCTGAGACATGGAAAAAAAAGCGCACAGGTTGGTCACTCTAAGATTTATACTTTTAGGTATAATTGATTATAGATAGTTTTTAGATAGGGTTATGGTGGTCACGCTCCGCCATAGCGAGATAGGACCAATCCTTCACTAACGGTTCATGCCCGTGGCTACGTAGTAGCTAAGGCAATGTCCGTTGGATTTTTTTTCTCAGGATTGGAGACCTATCAAAGGTACTCCGCTCCTCTCAAAAAGGGGCAAGGACCTCACAGTTTCTCTGCAACCTTAATTCCATCAGTTTCCTTATTTATATATGAAGATATTTGCTGCAAATTTGGCATGCCATTGGAGTTAGATTCTGACAAGGATCCAGGTTTCAGGGGAGAGCTGGTGGATTATCTATGTGAGAAGCTTCATGTGCATCGCAAGTTTACTACTCCATATTATCCCCAATGCAATGGCATGAATGAAAGGTGTAATGGAGATCTCATAAGGATGCTTACAAAGATGACAAGAAACAATGTGAAGACTTGGGATTTAGAGCTACCTTGTGCTCTATGGTCTTACAGGACCACCATCAAATCAGGTAGTACTGGTTTCTCTCCCTTCCATCTAGTTTTCGGCAAAGAGTCTTTACTTCCTATTGAGGTGGAGATACGAGGTTTGAAAATGATGATAAAGCTTGAAGAAGGGACCAATGATGCATTCAAGGAAATACTTTTATATTTGCAATGTGTACAGTTGGATAGGTTATTGGCTTTTGAGCATTATGAGCAGGTCTTGAAGAAGAATCAAGCAAAGGAAAATGAGAAGGTAAAGGACAAGGACATCAAGAAGGGTGACATGGTGCTTCAGTACAATAGTAATCTTGATAGCACTTTTCAAAAGAAATTTCAAATCAAGTAGCAAGGTCCTTTCTTAGTCTTAAACAGGTTTCCAAATGGCACATATCAGCTTGCTGACTTGGATGGCACCCCACATAAAGCACGTGTGAATGGCTACAGGTTGAAGAAGTATATTGCAAGGTTGATGACTATGATTGAGGATGAGCTTCTTTTGAAGAATTTACTGATCATGTGGCTAATGATGAAGATGAAGTGAAGACTCTCTCATGTGGTTTACAGGATCTCTTTTGTGTTGTTGATCATGAATGATCTAGCAGGCAGGGGTGTGACTGACTATGTCGGGCGCATTTCTGACACCCCGTTTTTTGTAAATTTGTACATATGGACATGACGCCCGATGTCAAAAGGGCATGTGGGCTTTCTTTTTGTGGGTTTTTTAGCTTTCTTTAGCAAGCACATGTACATGCACTGCAACTCGCTAGTCTAGTGACAATTGTCGGGATACTGTAAGTGCCAGTGAGTGAGTTTTTCTATGTATATAACTAAAACTCATGTAAAAACTTAAAAAAGTTCGGCCAAACATCAGAAATTTTTAGGTTTTAGCTCGTTGTATCTCCTTGGTGCTCTTGGATGCAGCTTTTTGCCCCGACTAGCCTTCTCTACATGTAGTCATGTTGGGACAGCTTTCTGTTCGCGTCAATTTTGCTCATGGAAGCGTACGGAATCAATTTTGGTCATCTTCAGCTTTATCGCCAATCATTTTTCAATATTTTTTTCAAGCTTTAAAGTGCCCCAATTGGAGTTGTGCTCTTCAGGTTACGACTAGTTCTCTGCAAGGTTATGGCTATGGCAGCTTAGTGGCAAATTGTGTGTAGACAGATTCCGAGGGCATGTATCTATGAATTGTGGAATTGATGTTGAAGTTGTGGGTTTGTGATACTTGATGGTGAAAGGAGAGGCTCTTGTCTTCATATGCATTGGTCGGCGTGTGTTGTAAATCCGTGCTTTGATAGGGTTTTGCTCCTATATGACATAGTCTCTTTGGTGGGCGACGGCTAGTAAATTCCCAAGGGTCTACTCCTATTGGACTTGTGGTGTTTCAAAAGGATTTTGCAAATCTTTTGGTGTCTTGTAGTTATCTTTCAACACTCTTGGGTGACATCGCTATAGAGGTGTTTCAATTTGCTTGTTTCCAAACAACGTCAACTCCCAACGGCCTAGTTCTATCACCGAAGTAAACCAACACACTATGGTTTCTTTGTGCGTCAATTTCCAACAAGGGGCTAGAAGGAATGTCAAGCCCATGGAAAGCAAAGACAAAAGTGATGCAAAGGGAAAAACCAATGCCCAAAATTATTTCTAAGGCAATTCCAACAACAACAACAATCGGTCCAAGGAGAAAGGAGTTTACAAATGCAAAAATAAACTCTCTCCTGAAGAACTTGAAGCTTTTTTCAAGGACCACAAATGTTTTAAGTGTGGGGAGCAAGGACATGATGGCTATCTTTCTTGCCCCGAGAGAAATGCCCGCAATGAGACTCCTAGAGCTTCCACTATTGAAGCTCTAGAAGACAATGCTCATTGCAAAGGATCACCTCTCTCCTTTGCTTGGGAAAATGTAACGAAGCATGATTCCTTCATCTTATTTTTCCCTCCCTCTACTCACAACTTCATATCAACGAAGTTGGCCACCAAGTTGGGCATTCAAGCTTTCAAGATGGGAGATATGTTACCGCCAACATTGCTTTCAAGGGACAGCAAGCCTCCGTTACTCCCTTGATTGGGAAGTTGAGGCGTTGTCAGGAGTTTTTTGGAGCAAGGGATTGCGCATATGTACATATACATGCATGGTGCATCGAATAAAGGATTGCCCATTTTCCAGAGCTAGGTGGTTACGTGGGGCCCACATGTGTACAGGTAGGACAGGATGTACATAGTGCATCGATTTTCATCGTTACCAGTATCAATGTGTTTTTTCTACAATAATGAGAAGTTGGTAGTGCATAAAACTTCTCGAGGAAGCTATCCGCGGGCCGACGACATGAGGTAAGCAAGCACGTCAGATGGCATCTAGTGGCGTCAGGAGGGCGAATGGGGTCAATACTTGCACGTGGATAAGTACGAACACAACGTGGGTGTTTTCTTGTGATAATTATGCAGAAAGGTCATCATGAGGATCACTTTTTGGGGCCACTTCACGTGGTGGCGAGATGCATTATTGAAAAAAGTCGAGTGCCAGGTGTGCGTATGGATGCAGCAGGGTGACAACTATGCACTGCGAGGTCAATTTTTGGCATGTTCGGGGTCCGTTTGAGTTCAACTAAAAGGCCAAGGGTTCCCAACTAATAAAGCTAAGTGTGGGAACTGAAAAAAAAGAGAGAAGACCAGAAAAAACGTGGAGGGAAGAGGAGGAACAGCCGCAACTGTGATTTTGCTCATTTTGGAGCCTATTTTGGCCCTAAACTGCTCATCCGAGGTCGGATTTGAACACTTTGACATTGTAGACTGGGGTTTTGGGCCGTTCCAGACACGATGGCGCTGTCCATTTTTTCCAAATTCCTCACTTTTTTCTTCTGTTTTGGCTGTGTAAGTTTCTCCTATGAGTGAAGCTTCTGCTCCCATTTGTGATTGTATCTGGTATCTTTTACCCATATTGTGTGAGAAATTTGCCCCATTGGTGTTGGCCCAAGCTCTATTGAATCTAAACATCAAAAATTCTCCTCTTTTGAGCTGATTTTTTTGGGTATGTGTCTCTCTCTCTCTCTCTCTCTCTCTCTCTCTCTCTCTCTCTCTCTCTCTCTCTCTCTCTCTCTCTCTCTCTCTCTCTCTCTCTCTCTGTGTGTGGAGTGGGTAAACGGGTAGTCTCTCTCCTCTCACTCCATCGGTATGTTCCATGTCTTGGCCAGGTGGGTTGTATAAGCCGAGTGGTTCCCCATAGTGTGTGTGTGTGTGTATGTGTGTGTATCATCCCAAGAGTGTGCGCCGGATCGTTATAGAGGCACTCTGTGTGTTTCCATCCCGCTCACATTCTTTTGGTGCCCCCACTGAGGATCTTCTTCGAGTACCTTCTGCTTCGAGCTTCAAGCTTCGAGATTTGGGATTATAGGTTACATGTTATAGGGACAGGGACAGGTATAGGTACAGGTGATTCACACAAGTACAGGTAGCTGGAGTACAGTGATATACTAGCAGTGGTGTCACTTGAGTTGTTGTGGGTATGCATCATTTGGTGCCTGTGTGAGCGCTTTGTCTGTTGGTATTGTACGTTACTTGTGGAAACTGCCATTGTATGCCTTTGTGGAGCCATACTTGGTTTTTCTTGGCAGTCCCAGCCATTTCTGAGACTTGGTCTGGAAGATAGTCATTTCTGAGACTTGACTATACAAGATTTGCATAAGCCTTCATGTGAGGGTCAATAGCGTGAGGTTTTATTGAGCTGGGGGATTCTCAAATGTGGAGATCCTTTCGGTGATACAGGTAGCTGGAACACCCTTTTTGTGACCTTGCCATAGGCTATGTACTAGTGATTCCTACTTGATGCTCGGGTTCTATTGTTGGCAGTTTATGCATACATATACAGTCTATATTTTGGGTTCCTACTGCTCTACTTCTCGGGAAACTCTGCCAAAATTTTTCCAAGTTGTGATGGCTGGTTTTTGGTCTTTTGAGCCACTTATGTTGTTTTGCTGCTGAAATTTTGGCAAAATCAGAGGATAAGACAAGTGTGCTTTTTTGGGAGTTGCATGGTTGACGTTAACGGATTATCAAAATTCCCTGAATTCACTCCTTTTCATTTAACAAAGAGAATCCATATAAATGTTCATGTGTCCAGGAAGATTTTTTTCCAGCAGCGCATAGTCTTTATGTTCGGGCCAAGAAGATTACGAGAGATCCTGGAATGTCCTTTGCCTGTTGTAATTCCGATGATTAACTAAGAAAACTCATTTGATATGCATGTGTTTGTCCTTATCTAAAGTTGAGATCCATTGAAGTTTCTGGAAATTGAGTCAGTCAAAAGTTTTGGGTACTTACACGTGTGTTCGAAGGGGTTCTCAAAGCATCGCAACTTGGGTAGCCATGGCTTTCTCTTATCCGGAGTTTCATGGAAGAAGTGATGGAGATGTGGAAGACTTTTTAGAAAAGATGGAGGTTGCTTGTATTAGCAACCAAATTCATGACCCAGCGCAGATGTTATGCCTTCTCCAAATTTTTTTGAAGAGTGATGCACGAGTTTGGTCCAAAGCATTTGAAGAGGAGTTGCGTGTGGCTGATCCACCTGTAAGGTTGAGTTGGGACAATCTACGGCATGGGTTGGAAGCGGAGTTTGTGAAGATAGAAGATCTTGACAAAGTGTGGAAAGAAGTACAAGGTTTGGTGCAAAAGGAAGGTGAGCCAGTAGATGCGTACATACGTAAGTTTTCATTGGCATGGGAGCGAATGTGCAAGGCCTTAGCACCACAAGTACCCCAGCCTGATATGATGAAGAAGGACAGGTTCTTGGCTGGTCTTTGGGAGAATATACATTGGAGAGTGGAGCTAAAGAAGCCTAGGACATATGAAGATGCACTAGAGGTAGCAAGGAACAAAGAGTGGAAGCTGAGGAAAATGAGCCAGCTAGGGGTGGAGTCTTTGCCCATGAGATCTGAATTTCAGCCTATGGACTCTTTACAAGGTCGCATGTCAGGGGTTCATCAGGAACCAGTGGTTTCTGTTACTCCTCAGGTTATGATAACAGTTGTCACTACAACAGTGCAAGATGATGGGTTAAGGCAAGACATGAGGCAAGTGGTAGATTTAATGAAGAATCCCAGCCTAAACATGCTAGGTCAAGTGGGAAATAATCGAGGTCGAGGGAGGTTTGCAAATCAGCCAGGAGGTGAAGAAAGACCTAGGAATGGTGTTGGACAAAGCAATGGTAGGTTCTGGAGGCAGACATCCACATGTTATAATTGTGGAGAGTTGGGCCACATCAGCCCGCAATGTGATAAGCCAACAAGGATGGGGGGAGACATGTATCCATTGCCAAGACAGGTGCTAACTAGGTCAAATGATTATGCCATCGAAATTAAGGGAAAGAAGGAACCAGTGGATTAACCCAAGAGGAAAAGGGAAAGACAAAAGTGCTAAGTGTAGTCACCTTGGAGAAGGCATCAAAGCTAGAGGATACATTAGTGATGCCTATTGGGAAGAGGACTACAAAGCAAAAGGAAGGAAGAAGTGCCCCAAGTCCTAGTAAGAAGAAGGGAAAGAGCCATGAAGGCGAGGATGTCAAGGCCAAGAGGAAAAGGAGGGCTCGTCGCAAGTTTCATGTTTCATATTTTTACTAGGGGATGAGCAATTAAGCTATGACTTGAAGGAGGATCTCACAAGCAGGAAGGCAGATGTTACTTTTGGGCAGCTTATAGAGATGGTGCCTAAGCTAAAGAGACAGTGGAAGAGGATGGTTAACCCAATGGAGAAAGAGCCAGAGAGAGGTTCAGTGAAGGTGTTGGCAATGGACGAGCTACCAGACATTTTCCCAATAGTAGATGAGTGGCACAAAAGAAAAAATATGGGGCAAGGTTATGTGGATGGTAGAGCCCAAATATGTGTCATAATACACTCATGCATTGAGAAGATGGGCCTTACAGCGACTAGGATGTCAGGTTTCCGGATTAGATTGGCAAACCATCAAAAAGTAAAATGTTTGGGTGTTGTAAAGAGCTTAGAAGTGGAGGCATATGATGCAAAGGCAGTGGTTGATTTTCATGTGATGCCAGCAGGGTTGGGAGCATATCCTATTATACTGGGTAGACCATGGTTACGTGCAGTGGGAGCCGTTCAAGATTGGAGACGTGGTACGATTAGCCTCTATGGAAAGACAGGTGCCAAGAAGCTATATAATATGGACACAAGGAAACAATGGAGGATCTCTATGAAGATGAGGATGAGTCTAATGATGAAGACTATTCCACAGTGTCTGATGAGGATAGTGATAGTACTAACAACAGTGATGAGGATGCTGATGTTGCATTTCTTTTGATGGATAAAGAAATCCAGGAGTCTGCTTTAGTTGCATTTGCAAATGAAGTTGAAGATGAAAGTGAAGGGCCTTATGAAGTGATTGAAGGGCTGATGCAAACCAAGGTTGAATTGTCAAAGAAGCAAGAATTGATGACACAAATGATTAGTGGAGACCTCTCAACCATGGAGAAGAGGATATATTTGCACATGCTCGCTAGTTTTCCTGATTTGTTCATTACTTCATATGAAGAGATCAGAGGGTTCAAAGGAGAAGAGATGCATATAGAGCTGAAAGAAGGTGCTAAGCCAGTGCGACAAAGGTTAAGAAGTATGGGTCAAGCGCAAATGGAGGCCTTGCGGGAAGAGGTGGACAAGTTATTGAAGGCAGGGTTCATAGTCCCAGTGGAAACCACAGAATGGGTGAGTCCAGTAGTAGTCAGTCCAAAGAAGGATGGAAAGTGGAGGATTTGTGTAGATTTTAAGCCCTTAAATGCAGCCACTAAGAAGAACCCATATCCTCTTCCATTCATTGATCAGATCTTGGATTCAGTGGCAGGTTATGAGAGGTACAGTGTGTGGGATGGTTTTTCAGGCTATTTTCAATTGAAGATTGCTCTTAAAGACCGCACAAAGACAACTTTTATTACGCCATGGGGCTGCTATTGCTACACAGTATTGCCATTTGGGTTGTCAAATGGACCATCTTCTATTAAGAGAGAGCAAATTGGGTATTGGCACCGTTCATTGGTAGTTGTAATAAGGCTTTTATTGACGACTTATGTGTCTACAGCAGTAGAGTTGAACACCATGAGAAGTTGCAGATGGTATTGGCTCGATATGATGAATGTGGAGGACAACTAAATCCAAAGAAATGTCATCTAGTACAGCCAAGGGTGAAGTTATTGGCCCATATGGTGTCAGAAAATGGCATTGAGGCTGATCCAGACAAGGTTAAGTCTATTATTCTTCTTCCATCACCTACAAGTACAAAGCAATTGGCAACCTTTATACACAAAGTGAAGTACATGGCGCGGTTTATTCCATTGTCTTTGCAGCTCCTTTATCCATTACAACAAATGGCAAAGCATGATCCATTGCAATGGGATGAAAAGTGTGAAGAAGTGTTTCAAGAGGTGAAAGAGGTGTTAGGGGGGTTGTCAGCCATGCAGACTCCTGATTGGGAGAAAGTTTTTTATGTAAATCCATCAGTAGGGGATGATGCCATTGGAGCCATGCTATTGCAAAAGGGGAAGGGCAGCCATTATATGCGGCCAGTGTATTGTGCAAGCCGAGTGAAGTTGGTAGCAGAGAGAAAGTTCTCGGAAGTAGAGCTAGTGATGGCCTGTGTAATATTTGCTTGTCGAAGATTTCGTCATTACTTGCTACCACGACCTTTTGTTTTCTTGACGAGTTATGCTTTTTTGCCACAGTTAATTGATGGCACTAACATGTCAAATGTGGTCAAGAAATCGGTAATTGAGCTGTAAGAGTTTGAGTTCTCTTTTCTAGTGGAAGACAGTACAAGAGCTACCCTAGCCGATTTATTGACCTACAAGGAGAATCCCCTTCTTGTTAAGGAAGAGGTGGTGAGAAAGGTAGTCGAAGAAGTGCCACAGATTAGCAATGCACATGTGTTGTTCTTTGATGGCTCATAAAGAAAGAGCCATGATGCGGCTTTAAGGGGGTATAGCACTTTATGATCCTGAGGGGAAGCTAGTATGCAAGAGAGGGTTCAAATTGGATGCACATAGTAACAATGAGGCTGAATATGCTACGTTGGAAGCCGGATTACACATATGTTTGAAGCATGGGATTAGAAATGTGAGCATAAAAGGTGATGCCTTGTTAGTTGTAAAGCAAGTGCTGGGTGTGTGGAAGAGCAAGAACACCTCATTGAAGGAAATATGTTTCAGAATTAAAGGCCTGTTAAAAAAGTTTGAGGCATGGAGCATTAGACACATTGAACGTGCTCTAAATGGAGAGGCACATGAAGCAGCTCAAAGCATGATTGGGAAGCTATTTGTGTTGAGGACAACTTTACCTCTTTATCATGGCCGGGAAAGTTTGGCTCTAGAAGAGGAGTTTTTGCTAACAGGAATCATTCCAAAGGAGATTCAAAAGTTTAAGAAGTATGGTTTTGTGCATAGAGCATACAGGTACAAATTGATTGGTGATGTCTTGTACATGAAAGGGGCTGATCTCGTGTTGAGACGTGTACCTTGGCGGGAGGAGCTTTACAGAGTGTTGGAAGAGAATCATGAAGGCGCATGTGGCAGCCATTTTGCTCTAAAGATCACCTTGCATAAGATCTTGCAAGAGGGGTATGTATGGCCTAGTTTGCACAAGGATGTTCACCATTGGTGTAGGTCTTGCAATAGGTGTCAAGTATTTGGGAAGAGAGTGTTGAAGCCAGAGCTACGAAAAACCATTATGGCGTTTGCCATGTGTTTGAAAAGTGGGGGATTGATGCAATAGGCCCGTTACCTATCACAAGTAGGGGCAAAAGCTATATTTTGACTGCAGTGGACTATATCTCTAGATGGGCAGAGGCTATAGCTATAAAATAGATCACTGCAAAGGATGTGGAAAAATTTGTGTATGATGAAATATGTTCCAAGTTTGGGGTGCCATTAGAGCTACTTTCGGATAAGGGGCCAGGATTTAGAGCTAAACTGCTATACTTTTTATGTGCGAAGATGAAGATTAGGCACCATCATACCACTCCTTATTACCCGCAGTGTAATGGCTTAAATGAAAGGTTCAATGGTGAGTTGGTACAAATTCTTTCGAAAGTGACAGAGCATCAAGGAAAGAATTGGGATTTGGAATTGCCTAGTGCATTATGGGCTTATCGTACTTCGGTGAAGACAGGCACAGGGTTTACTCCATTTCACTTGGTATATGGAAAGGAAGCACTATTACCTATGGAAGTAGAGTTTCCTGCAGTAAAGATGCTAGAGAAGTTACTTGGGCCGCCTAGTGATGCATTCAAAGAGAGGCTCTTATAGTTACAAGAGGTTCATCTGGATAGAATGAGTGCATTGGAACATTATGGGAAAATGCAGGATAAGGCTTTGGCAAAGATAAATGAAAAGGTCAAAATTAAGGGTATCAAGAAGCATGATTTGGTTTTGCGGTACAGCAGTAAGCTGGACAACACCTTCCAAAAGAAGTTTCAAATTAAGTGGGAAGGCCCTTTCAAGGTAGTGGAGTGTTTTCCGAATGGTACATATCAGCTAGCTAACTTGGATGGGATTTTACATAATTCAAGAGTAAATGGATTGCGTCTCAAATTATATCATGCTAGGTTAATGATGGTGAAGCAAGATGATCTATCTATGGAGCAAGTAATGTCTGTGAGGGATGAGGAGACCTGTGATGAGGCGAGTCTCATATCTCTTTTTGTTGCTGCTGATCATGAATGATCTAGCAGGCTAGGGGATGGACAAATTATGTCATGAGTTTTTTGGAGCAAGGGATTATGCATATGTACATATACATGCATGGTGCATCGAATAAAGGATTTCCCATTTTCCAGAGCCAGGTGGTTACGTGGGGCCCACATGTCTACAGGTAGGACAGGATGTACATAGTGCATCTATTTTCATCGTTACCAGTATCAGTGTGTTTTTTCTACAATAATGATCTATTTTCATCGTTACCAATATCAGTGTGTTTTTTCTACAATAATGAGGAGTTGGTAGTGCATAAGACTTCTCGAGGAAGCTATCCGCTGGCCGACGACATGAGGTAAGCAAGTGCGTCAGATGGCATCTAGTGGCGTCAGGAGGGCGAATGGGGTCAATACTTGCACGTGGATAAGTACGAACACAAGGTGGGTGTTTTCTTGTGATAATTATGCAGAAAGGTCATCATGAGGATCCATTTTTGGGGCCACTTCACGTGGTGGTGGGATGCATTATTGAAAAAAGTCGAGTGCCAGGTGTGCGTATGGATGCAGCAGGGTGACAACTATGCACTGCGAGGTCAGTTTTTGGCATGTTCGGGGTCCGTTTGAGGTCAACTAAAAGGCCAAGGGTGCCCAACTAATAAAGCTAAGTGTGGGAACTGAAAAAAAAGAGAGAAGACCAGAAAAAAAGTGGAGAGAAGAGGAGGAACAGCCGCAACTGTGTTTTTGCTCATTTTGGAGCCTGTTTTGGCTCTAAACTGCTCATCCGAGGTCGGATTTGAGCACTTTGACATTGTAGACTGGGGTTTTGGGCCGTTCCGAACGCGATGGCACTGTCCATTTTTCCAAATTTCTCACTTTTTTCTGCTGTAATTTTGTCCTATGAGCGAAGCTTCTGCTCCCATTTGTGATTGTATCTCGTATCTTTTACCCATATTGTGTGAGCTATTTGCCCCATTGGTGTTGGCCCAAGCTCTATTGAATCTAAACATCAGAAATTATCCTCTTTTGAGCTGAGTTTTTTGGGTGTGTGTCTCTCTCTCTCTCTCTCTCTCTCTCTCTCTCTCTCTCTCTCTCTCTCTCTCTCTCTCTCTCTCTCTCTCTCTCTCTCTCTCTCTCTCTCTCTCTCTCTCTCTCTCTCTCTCTCTGTGTGGAGTGGGTAAACGAGTAGTCTCTCTCCTCTCACTCCATCGGTATGTTCCCTCCTGTCCCGGCCAGGTGGGTTGTATAAGCCGAGTGGTGCCCCATAGTGTGTGTGTGTGTGTGTGTGTGTGTGTGTGTGTGTGTGTGTGTGTGTGTGTGTGTGTGTGTGTGTGTGTGTGTGTGTGTGTGTGTGTGTGTGTGTGTGTGTGTGTGTGTGTGTGTGTGTGTGTGTGTCATCCCAAGAGTGTGCGTCGGATCGTTATAGAGGCGCTTTTTGTGTTTCCATCCCGCTCACAGTGTCATGTCCAAATCCATGTCGACAAAGAAGATGTTTTCATCTCTTCTCTCCAACATGAGAATGCTATCCTAGGGGCACCATGGCTCAACCGCATGGCCGCCAACATGAAGTTCCCTAAAAGGAGAATCTACTTCACCTATAGGGGAATTAGCATGTATATAGATGCTAGATAGTCTGGTCATACTATACCATTTGTAAATCCTCTTGATTTTGATAAATCAGTGAAAAGCTCAGTCTTTTCGTACATAATGTTTTTAGAGTCCCTAAAAGATCTTAGTGTTTCATCAAATGTAATGGTAGGAATCAAGAAGAGTTAGACTTGTCTAATCTTTTAAAAGGATTCCAAGATGTGTTCATCGATGATATCCCCATGGAATCACCTCCAGAACAAGGGAATGATGACCATCCAATTGAGCTCCTCCCAGGAAGCTCACCGCCTAACAAGCCTCCTTATCGAGTTTCCCAAGCTCAACAAGAGAAGATCATGAGGCAAGTACAATAATTGGTAGACAAAGGGATGGTGAGGCCTAGCTCCTCTCCCTTTTGTTCTCCGGTCCTTCTAGTGAAAAAGAAAGATGGTACATATCGCATGTGTGTGGACTATCGAGCAGTAAACCATACCACTATCCAAAATAGATTTCACATACCTCAGGTAGAAGATCTATTTGATAAGCTACAAGGCTCTACCTACTTCAGTAGGATTGACCTTAAAAGTGGCTATCATCAAATAAGGATAGTGAATGAAGATATCCTAAAGGCCATGTTTCGTACAACGTTTGGTCTTTATGAATATCTAGTCATACCTTTTGGCTTGACTAGTGCACCAGCCACGTTAAATTGTTTGAAGGAGAAAATATTTAGACCCTATCGTAAATTCACCGGAGTGTTCTTTGATGATATCATCATCTACTCCAAGTCCTTGGAGGAACACAAGAAACGTCTCCAAGTGATTTTTCAAGCATTGAGAGAGATCAATCAAAAGAAAAAGCAAATTCTTCCTTCAAAAAATTCAATACTTAGGTCATATTATCTCCCAAAATGGTATATGTATGGATCCATCAAAGTTGGAGGTGATAAAAGCATGGCCTAACCCAAGGAAACTACATGAGCTAAGAAGCTTTATTGATATGTGTATATATTATAGATGCTTCATAGCAAAATTTTCTCAAATAGTAGGACCATTACATGACTTAACAAAAAGAAATGTTAAGTACTCATGGATTGCTAATGAGAAAACTTCTTTTGACAACCTCAAATATAAGCTTACTTCCCAACCAGTCCTTATGCTTCCAGATCTCTCAAATCCATTCGAGGTTTAATGTGATGCTTGTGGTGATTGCCTTGGAGCAGTCTTGCTTCAAGAATGGCATGCCATAGCATATGAGAGGCGAAGGCTCAATGCCAATGAACGATTCTTGGGCATATACAAAAAAGAGCTCTTAGCAGCTCTAGAAGCACTACCTATTGGGAACTCCACTTATTTTGCGAACTGACTACCAAAGTCTCAAGTACTTCATGATTCAAACCAAACTTTCCGACAAGTAAATGAGGTGGGCAGATTTTCTTTTGCAATTTTATTTTCATATTGCTCACATTGCTGGTAAGCACAATCAAGTGGTTGATGCACTTTCACGACAACCAAAAGTTAATGTGGTGTCTATAGCAACTCACAATGATCTATCTTCTATAATAGAAGAGTATGTTACTGACCCTGACTTTAAAGACATAATGTCAGCCCTTGCATTCAGGAAGAAAGAAGAACCGTTCACCTTGCAGGATGGTTATCTTCTCCATGGAAATAGGCTATGTGTTATCCACTCCCTTCGTGAGAAATTCATGTATGAATCCCATGCTCATCCCTATGCAGGGCATAGAGGCATTCAACCTACACTTTGAGGAGTAGAGACATGCTTCTATTGGCCTACCATGAAAGTAGACATATAAGAGTATGTTTCAAAATGTGTGGTATGCCAAAACACCAAGTATGATAGAGGGAAGCAACCTGGATTACTCCAGCCATTTCCAATCCCAAATTCACCATGGAAGAGTATATCCATGGATTTTATCTTTGGATTACCCAAGTCTATCCATGGGAATACGGGAATATGAACAGTAGTTTTGACAGGTTTAGCAAGCAAGCACACTTTATTCTTGTCAAAAAGACTATTAAGGCACACAAAATGGCAACTCTCTTCATATCTCATATTCTCAAACACCATGGATTACCAACATCCATCGTGTCAGATAGAGATCCTAGAATGACCAGTAATGTCAGGAAAGGTCTCTTTAAAAATCTAGGTACAAGATTGAATTTCTCTTCGACCTATCACCCACAAACGGATGGCCAAAGTGAGATAGCCAATCTTATGATACTCGATCTACTAAAGACTTGTGTTATAGAAGTAGATCAATGCTCACAATGAGAAAAGTACTTAGCCCTTGCAGAGTATGCGTACAATAAAATTGTCCATACTTCTATGGAAAAAGCACCTTTTGAAATCATTGAGGAAGACCTAAAAGTCCCTTGCTACTTAAAGTACATATGAAGATCTTTGTTGTCGATTAGTATAGCCGTGACCTACAAGATTGTTTCCAAAAGATTAAGAAGGCTATATCCATCTCTCAACAAGGCAAAAATATGCTGCTGACAAGCACAGAAGGGCCTTAACGTTAAAAAAAAATGATTGCGTCTTACTTAATTTTTCCAAGGCTCGATTGAGGCGAACAACGGGAAAAAATCCTATGGGCCATCAAAAGTATTATGCGAAACTAGCAAAAAGATACTATGGTCCTTTTCAAATTTTGAAGCCAATCAATGAGATGGATTATTGTTGAGATGTCGAGCTCTACATCTTGAGCTGGCATCCACTACTGGTCTTGGCCGCTTACGGCATTTACTCACTAGCGCGTCAGGTGACCGACACGGAGGATCTCTGCCAATGATTCTACAGCTGGACTACACTTATAGTGCCAGCCTAGTACGCTTCTAGCGAGTTCACACTTAGTGACCGCATGTACATATGTGCTACTTTTCAGTTTTAGCACTTAGTCATTTTGTACTCTCTTTTCTGTGTGAAGAAGAAGAATCTTTCCATCTCTGTGTGCTTTGTGCTTGTCTTGTGTAGCTCTCTTGCATCCTCTTTCTTTACATGGTATCAGAGCCTCGTGCAGGCAAGAGAGGCCAAGAGAGCAAGAGCATTACAATCCCTTCGTTCGCAATCTGAACATGTCTCCAAAGTGCAGTACACAGAGATTTACTGTACAAGTACAGTGGTTGTATGTACGCTTGATTGTGGACACTCGTTGAGTGTAGAAAGCGTTACAGGTACCACAATAGCAAGTTCAGCAGATTTGCAGGTTTTTGTAGATTGCAGCTATTTTGTCTTAGTGCTTCAAGATGTCTGACGGTTTCAGTCAGATTGTTTCTCAGAAGCTTGAGAAAAATAACTACCCCGCATGGAAGTTTAGAATAACAAATAAAAGGAAAAGGTTATTGGGACTATGTAGAAGGAGACAATGAAAAGGAACCAGAGATTCCCGAGGCAAATGCTACAGCAGAACAAAGGAAAGCTTTGAGGGACTGGCAACAAGGCCAGAGCAAAGTGATGTATTGGCTTTCTATGAGCATCACAGATTGGCATGATGGGCTATCTACAGGATGTTGAAACCCCCGCCATATCATGGAAAAACTTAGGCAGAGTGTTTGAGGTGAACACCAAGGCCAGGAAGCTTCAACTAAAGTCGAAGCTAAATCAGGTTAAGAGGAACAACCTCTCCATCAATGATTATGCCTTGAAGATCAAGAGTATCATTGAGGCTCTTGGATCTATTAAAGTCTCAGTGGAAGACGATGACATTGTCCGTGCATGCTTGGATGGTCTAGGAGATGAGTATGTACATTTCAGGTCTTCCATGAATACAAGAGACAACATCCCCGTGTTCCAAGATTTGATTTATATGCTTATTCTTGAGGAGAAGAACCTTGGTCTTGACACGTCTTCTTCTCGTGGCAAAAATAGGTCTGAACAGGCCTTCTATTCTAACTCCAACAGAGGTAGAGGTAGAGGTCGTAGTCGAGGCCCAAGTGGTTGCAGGGGCCAATTTCAAGAAGGTCATCAAATCAAAACAATACAGGTGGCAGGGGAAACCAGTCTCAAGGCAGGGAGAGTCAAAGAGGTCGTGGTGCAGGATCAAGCAGGCAACAACATACTGCAGATAGCAGAGAATGTTGGACTTGTGGTGAAAGAGGTCACGTTTCACGTGACTGTCCAAAGGGAAAAGCAAGTGGAAAGAGAGAACAGGGCAACTATGCATCTACTAGCAGAGATGCAGATGATAGCAAAAACGAGCGCATGTTTAATGAATACAATGACTGCAGAGAATTCCACCCAAGATGATGTTTGGTATGTGGATTCAGGTGCCTCTAATCACATGACATCTCGTGGAGAGTGGTTTAGAGATATGCGCAAACCAGATGTGTCAGGCTATGTGCAGACAGGAGATAACACAACTCACCCCATTGCTCATGTCAGGGACATACCTCTAAATACGAAGAGTGGGAAATCAAAGTACTTAGCACATGTACTTCATGTCCCAAACATTACAAAGAATCTTCTTTCTGTTGGACAAATGGTTGATCAGGGTTTGCAGGTTCGTTTCAATCCGAATGGCTGTTATGTAGAAGATTTCCAGAATGGCTGTAAGCTGATCACACAGGGCAAATGTGTGGGCAGAATGTTTACGCTGAATGTAGACATGCCTAAGGTAAAAGCTGCATTATTTGCACAGGGCACAGGTGTTGTGGCTGATGTTGACATTTGGCACAAACGCATTGGCCATGTCAATGAGCAGAGATTGTGCAGCATGCAATCAAAACAGATTGTAAAAGGTTTGCCCAAATTCAAGGTGGATGGTATGCATAAAGTGTGTGCAGCATGCCAGTTTGGAAAACAATCAAAGGGCTCATTTCCACATGAGCGCAATGTATGTAAAAATCCACTTGAGGTGGTGCACACAGATGTTTGGGGTCCAACCGATACTGCAAGTATACATGGTTGCAGGTATTATGTCTCTTTCATTGATGACCATACAAGGAAAGTATGGGTCTACTTCATGCGTAACAAAAGTGAAGTGTTTGGTCACTTTCAGGACTTCAAAGTCATGATTGAGAAGGAGACAGATATGCAAATCAAGACATTGAGGTCAGATGGAGGGGGAGAGTACTTCTCCAACGATTTTTTAGATTTTCTATGAATGCATGGTATACCCAGGCAGTTTACATGCAGATATAATCCATAGCAGAATGGGGTCGCAACAAGGAAAAACGGGCACATTGCAGAGGTTGCACGTGCATTGATGAATGAGAAGAATATGCCTCATCATTTCTGGGCTAAAGCTGTAAATACAGCTGTGTACATTATGAACAGGACACCTACAGCTACGGTGCATGATGTAACGCCTAAGGAAAAGTTTACAGGTACAAAGCGTGATTTGGCACACTTGAAAGTGTTTGGCTGCATAGCTTACGTGCATGTACCAGATGAGTTGCGTAGGAAATTGGATCCTAAAGCAGAGAAATGTATTCTTGTGGGATATTCCCTTGAACAAAAGGGGTACAGGTGCTACAATCCTACTACACGAGAATTACGAGTGAGCAGAGATGTAGTCTTTGATGAGATGAGTAGCTAGTACAATAATGCACATTGCACTATTGGGGCTGATGTAAAAGATGATGTGGTTGTACAAAATGTGAGGCCACAGTCACAGGTTTTGAGTGGACCACAAGAGTCCTCTTCTCGTGGCTCTGTTGAGAAGCCATGGAATGGTAGACTACGTACGCAGGTTACTGCACCAGCAGGTACAGGGAATGTATCACCAAAAGGAAAGGAAAAGGTTGATGAACCTCCCTTATGGCTGATGCATCATCAGGGTTTTCACATGTAGACATGGATTCAGATGGTTCTGAACAAAGTCTTGATGAGGAATTTGGAATCCCGGCTGTCAGGACACCTGGTGTAAGGAAAGTACAAGAAGATGCTAGGGGGAAAAGGAACCGCGCAGATCTAACAGAGTCAGAAATTGACTTATGATGGGTATCTAGTGCATCACCAAGCCTACATGGCTAAGGTGATACAGGATGTGGAGCCCACATGTTTTGAGGATGCAGTTGGAAATGTGCATTGGGATGATGCAATGAATGAAGAGATGGTTGCATTGGAAGCAAACGACACATGGGAGTTGGTGCCATTGCCAAGTGGCAAGAAAGCTATTGGCTATAAATGGGTGTATAAAACAACCTTCTACGCTCTCGTACGCACTCCCTGCTGACTCTTACTCACTCCGGCCATGAGGGGTAAGTTCCTAACTACATCTAGAAGTGTTTTTATTACCACATTGTCAACCACATGAGCTAGAAGGGGCACGTCAACACATGGAAATCCGGGAACGGTTAGGGGCAAAATTGCTAATACCGGCTACACCTGACACCCAAATTGCACCAAAACTAAACTAGAGGCTCATCGCTAGGGAGGAAACACTTTGCTAAGCTCCAAAGTGCAAAGGGAGTCAAAAAATCTGACCTAGCATCTTCAGCATGCCGAGGATAAAGGAGTCATATGGGACCAAAACTTACAAATATTTTGAGGCCATCATGTTAAGGAATTGTGGAGATTTAGGGGTGTAACGAAGGCTCAGTCATTTCTATAGGACAAAAAGACCATATTCACACCCCAAAGTGACATTTTGCACCACAATGCAAAATCTTGACCCCAACTCACCTCAAAATCAAGGGGGACACTCTCTACATTGTATTGGACCTCCACCAACCTCTAGGGAGCAAGTAACTAGTGATTAGTGACTCCAAGTCAAACTGTGCTCAATGGAAGACGGTCAACCTCATCGATAACTACATCAGCTTTACCAAGAAACAAATCATCAATAATAAATGCTCTAGGACCCATCAGAATACCAAAAATAAGAAATGGCCCTAAATCACCGTGCCTAAGATAATCAAAAGTACAAAATGCAGTCAACCGGACATATAATTGTTCACAGCTCCCATCATAAAAGTCCAAAAGCTCTCAAGATTCTTGCATATCACCATACCCATCTACATATTAGGGGCACCGAAGATAGACTTTGCCAAAATTGTAATTTTTAGTGCTCATTTTTGCTTATTTAGTTGTGGTTTTTGGTTTTAACTTGCCAGAATGGTCTAATCTCTAAATGTGCTAATACACTATCAGGTTCTCTCTCATGTACATTGGGAGCTTAGAAGAAAAAGACCATGAAACAAAAATTTATTGAACTCCCACCTTTATCAGCTGGAGGAAGATTTCTTGAGAGAGGCAAATGTCACCTCGTTGGCAAATGACCAATTGGATAGCCAACATGTCACTGTCTACCACAAATCATTTAAGAGTGATCATGGAACCAAAGTCAAAGTACAGATGCTACCAAGGGAAGCTCAAGACCTCATCAAAGAACAGGCAGTCCAACCACTTTGGGAAAAGATTGGCCTTAAGGACTACATACAGACGGACCCCTGCGGTGTCGATTACAAAAGAGCGTATGAGGTCTTGCACAACATCACCGAGGAAGGACGAGCCGCCATATTTGACCTCCATGGATCTCCTATCAAAGTTAACATAACTGAAGCCCAAGTGGCAGAAGAACTCAAGCTTTGGAAAGGAGGAAAACCTATGAGGGAAAGACAATTACCAACCAGTGGTATTTTCACCAGCCGATCGTCCTCCCTTTTAGATTTGAAGCAAAGGGAAATAGAGAGGGCAGTGTAACTCTTTCACCAACATTTTCACTTCACTGCCAAGGTATAAAATTCCTAATCATGCCATGGCTTCCACCTTAACACAAGCATCAAAGAAAGAGGGGATGACATAGGTGAACCATGCACAATACATCTACACAACCCTCACTCATGTGAAGTAGCCAGATAACATCACAATTTTGGGAGCTCCATAAGTGCTCACCAAAATTTCCTATCATGCTACAAGCCAAGTAGAGAATCTATTGCCTGCCCCATAGCAAAATTTATGGTTGCTAAACAAGATAGATGAGGAGCCGGAAGTACAAACACAGGCTCCACTAGTAGCAACAAGAGTGCGAACTCGATTAGTTGATGTACCATCTCAAGAACCCACATCCACAACAGTTAAAGGAGAAGGTAACAGAGAGGAGGAAGTGCAAGAAGAGGAGGACACTCCTAAGAAAAAGGAAAAGCTAAGGTGGATGAAGCAAAAAAAAACCAAGAAACATAGGCCAACGGTAGTTATTGAAGAACCATCACAAAGAGCGGCTAGAATAGAGAGAGAGAGAGAGAGAGAGAGAGAGAGAGAGAGAGAGAGAGAGAGAGAGAGAGAGAGAGAGAGAGAGAAGCCTTTGAGCTTGAAAGAGGACTTCAAGGAGACTTTGAAGAAAAGTGGAAACCCTCGCCAACAAATTTCAAAGTAAGGACCAAAAACCCAATACAAAATGCAAGATAATCCTATGGAAGTTTTGGAGCATCTTTACCAACAGGAAGAACGTCAAAGGGAACAAGCCCCAAAATAGGCAAAAGAACAAGACAAAGAACAAACACTTATAAGGAGGACTCCCCAACCAAACAATCATACACTAAAGGAGCTCCACATTTCACTCCTCAAAGAGAGAAACCACAACCAGAGGAGACAATTCCCATTGCTAGCAATATAGAAACAGAGTCCAAGCCAACCAAAGCTGTTGAAAAAGAGCAAGAAGATGAGCCAACCACAACTGAGGCTCATGACACGTCAACGGATCAACCTAAAGCGAGCCACTCAAGAAACTTAGAAAGTCTAGATGAAATATAGGAATATGCTCAGTATGCTCATGATGTGGCACACAAAATGAAAGAGGAGATCTACACATGCCACCACCAACTCCTAAACCTCAATCAGAGGTTACAACATTCAAATGAAAGGCTTGACTTAGCAACAACCTTTAATGATGCCTACAAAGATGCTATGGAAGCTAAAGAGAAAGAAATCATCGAGTTGTCAACAAAATCAGCCCTAGATCTAGAGGCTCTTCGATCTCAACATAAAGAGCAGGAACAACACTATAGAGAAACCACTTCTACTCTACAAGAATCAAATTCTACAGTACAACGCCTACAGATTCAACTTAACATTGCAAATATACAGTTGGCCCAGGTGAAAGCACAATGCCAAGAATAGAATGCATTTTTGAATCACCTACACGATAACCCAGCAGTAGCCACACTACAAGGCACATATGCTACCTATCAAACAATGGAGCATAAGCTTAAGGACTTAGATATGGAGCTAAAGCTTGAGTAAAATCAAAGAAGATAATTGTCAACCAGGTTCATCCAGCGAGAAGACAACTACCAAAAGATGATTGCTCAACTTAACGAGGAGTTAAGCAAGGTTAAAGAAGCTACCGTGGCGCATGCACCCATGTCAAGAGATGAGAAAATCACTTCCAAAATGCAAGATAAGGATACCCTTCAGTTCATGGATATGGAAGTGCAAACAGCAAAAGAGGCGAGTCTTCCAGAGATTGAAATTTTCTCAAGCAGAAGGGGAAATTTCCACTACTCCAAAAAGGCCCCGACTGATGAGGAGGAGGCCGTTTTGTAGAAGCAGATAGAAGAGGAAATGGAGACAATTTGTAAGGAGGCAATGTAATGGGAAGAATGAAATATACACTCAATCAATGTCAATCTACTCACGCCCTCCACAATCAATGAAACGTGGCATCAGCAAGATCTCCCTTATCCTCTCATTAAATTCAAAGTTCTCCAAATCAAAGAAAGACTGCTCAAGGATCTCCATGCCAATACTTCACTAAAGTACCCCAAATGGCACGAGATTTGGCTTAACTGGTAGCCCAGATATCAGATTACTAGAGGGAACTCTCCTCCCTCTGGTCCAATTTCTTTTGACCTTTGAATTCCTTCCTTCAAGCCTACCCCCAGAGAGAGAGAGAGATGGGGGGGGGGGGGGGGGGGGGGGGGGGGGGCACTGTGATGTTTACAAAATCTTGTTGCCTTGATTATATATGTTATGTCATGTTCTAATTGATGTAAATGTGTATATATAAAAGCTATGTGTCTTTCTTGTTTTTTGTTTGCTCAAAAGGGAGGAGTGGGGGGAATACTAATTAATGAAAAAAAACCATTAATTGTAGAGGGGTTGCTAGTCCTTCGTCAATACTAGATGAGAAAAGGGGTACTAAGCTTAAATTTTAGAAAACAAAGTCCCTCCTTATTTGTAAATGGATTTTTCATAATCAATAAGAGGAATATTTGGAAAATTTTATTCTGTTGTTGGTCTTCTCAATAACTATACATATGTTGTGAGGTCCATTTTTCAAATTTTTCTCCACCTCTCTCTTGGTATGCACTTGATGCATGAAAATCACACAAAAAAACCTATGTACTTATTTTGTACATAGCTATGGTTTTGACACATTTGGATCTCAGAATAAGGAGAGGTAGAAACAAACCCTATTAAAAGAAAAAATCACTGGATGTTGACTCTACCCGACGGTCACTACAGGTGAAGTGTAAAAGTCAATAGTAAGGAAGGAGGATCTTATGCATTATGGAGTTGGAGTCAACAAAATATTATCAAATTCAAGCATAATTCACTTGTGGACACAAGGCTTGCACATGAAGTCAAGAGGGGACCACCTGGAAGACTTTTTGAAGAAAAAAGACGGACACATATTTTTGTGGGATTTTTCTTTATTTTTTTCATTTCGAATTGGAAAACTTTTTCAACACCAAAGCTATAGGCGTTGAGCTGATCTTTTGGCCCATATTTGTTTTATAATTTTTGGAGCTACGATTTGGGAGGTATGGCAAAAATGGTAGAGCCTTTATGTCCACATGGAAAGAAGTCATGATTATCCAACTCTACACACACAATTTCTTATAGTTTTCTCACCATTATTGCTCTATTTTCTCTTATTTTATCAAGATTCTCTCAAATATTATAAGCAAGCTCTTGGACTCAAGCTATGGAAGGGGACATGGAGACAAAGCTCGCCATGATGAAGGCCATTAAGAGGAAATTGGTCTCAATAAGCAGGGCACCCGGAGCTCTCTCATCGGGGGAATGCCTCTAACTGAGTTTACTCTGTGGTAATAACTCCTCTTACTCATAATCTCTTCCCTAATCACTCTCTTGGCCTATAAAAGGAGGCCTTCTCTTTTGTAGAAGGAGACACACTACACACACACACACACACACACACACACATACACTACCCCATATGCACACTATTCCATACCCACATACACACCCTTGTGCTACATGCTAGTAGCATGAACCGTAATCACATAATCACAAAACCATCACCATCACCATCACCATGCAAAAAATGAGCACCATATCTCTACACACTTGTAATGAAGGACTGAATACACAATTTCAAGAAGAAGAATGATGGCTACACTCATGATATTCCTTGCCATCAACTCCCATCCCTCCATTATGCTTCATACGGTCTTGTTTCCTTCTCATACTCTTTCCCTATGCTACCTATTGTATTCATCTTTTGCAAGAAATCAACACACTCCATCTTGGTGCCATACCTTGTGTCATTTGGGATACACTTCATTGTGAGTATGGTTTATGCTTGTTCTTTCCATTTTGCTTATTTAGATGTGTGGATTTGCCACCATACACACACTCTCTCTCCCTCTCATATTCTTATCATCTTGCTACTTGCATCTTAAGGTGTGCGGATTTGCCACCTCTGGTATGAGAAGTGAGCATACTTGCATGTCTCCCTTACATCATTATCTTCCTTACTACATGCACAAGTAGTAAATCCATTCTCACTCACTCACCATTCCTCTCATCTTGTTTTCCTAACACTCCATCCCACACTTGGGCATGGATCTTGAAATTGTTTTCAATGGCATGTTTGATTGTGTATATGTATGTGTCCTAGCCGCATATCTTGCTAGGTGGTGCCCCTAGTGTGTACCTACCATGATGAGGCCATTGTGCATAGTCTTGGTGTAGAGGCCACCGGGTTTTTTTTGCACTTCCGCCTCTCAGTTGCAGCTTCCAACTTCCCTTGCTCTTTACTCCACTCTTCCCACTCAATGGTTCATTGGGGTGTGACCAAGCTCTTAGAAGTTTTATCAAATTTAATTGAGTTTTCTTTTTGAAAGAAAGTGATGGTCATCTTTCTCTTTAGTGAGATGGATTTGTTCAACACCATTAGCCTTTCAATTTGAAAGTCATTTAGACTTCAATCTCAAAGCCTGAAGAAAGCCCTTATTTTTTACTTTTGGAATGCACTAAATTATGTGAGTTTTGCAAAAAGTGTCAAACAAAAAGTTGCCTCTAGGAGTGCACACCGGTGTGGGTTGGTAGCGGCAAGTTTGTTAGAATAAAATTGTAAATTGAGAAATCTCATGCTAGTCTAAGCAAACTTCCTTGTAGCTGAATTTTTACTCTTGGAATGCATTGAAGTATGTGAGTATTGCAAAATATTTCAAACAAAAACTTTCCTCTAGGAGTCCACATCGGCATGGGCTGGTAGAGGCAAGTTTGTTAAGGTAAGATTGTAAATTGGAAAATCTCAAGATAATCAAAGCAATACTCACACTTACTATTTATACCAACTCAATCTATTTCATCTCTACTATATGGAATCTCACAAGATTTCTTTTACTCAAGTTTACTTAGGGTTGCAACTCTCCCTTAAACTTGTAGAGTTGATGCATCTGAACCAAGATGGACCCATGCAGAGCATTTTCAGGCCACTATCATAAATAAGTGAGACGATCATCCACAATGCTCACACTTGCATGCATTAAATTTTTTTAAAAGCCTACATGTGCATGCAGCCACCTCCTCTCTACTAGCACGTGTGTCGTGCCCATTGTCACCATCTACTGCCGCACCTCCTTCTATTACAACCTAATGCACAAGTGTTGCTGCCACCTATCATGTTTCCCGGATTCTAGATCTTGCAGACCACCCCAAGATACCCACTAATAAGACTAGTTTCAAAAACACAAAAAAAAAGACATTTTGGTCCACCTATTTACACCAACTTGAAAATTTTGAACATTTCAAAACCTTACTAAGTGCTTACTCTTTCTCTAATTGTGCTAGGCTCCTTTGGCATAGACCTATTGCACCCCCCATGCTCCTAATAAATTATTCACCATCTAGTGTGCAATCCTCCTCACACTCGTCTCACCTTCCTTATAACCTCTTACTACTCCACAAACATGGACTCATCAATTATAGTAGTGTCTTGCTCATGCTACAAGATATGTGAGATATCTTTTTAGAGAGAATTAAAAGTCTCATGAATCGTAAAAAATGAATTATTGTGTTTTTTGAAGTATTTTGATGATAGAACTCTACTAATTCAGGTAGAAAGAGTGACTTAGAGAGAGAGAGAGAGAGAGAGAGAGAGAGAGAGAGGGAGGGAGGGGGGGGGGGGGAGATCTACAATGCTAAATATATGCACAAAAAATGTACATTGGTCCTTGTAGGTAAATTTATGCAAGTGCTCTATATGAATCTTCTTTGCATTTGTCTTTCTATAAAAGAGATTTTGTGGAACATGAAAAGGTTTAAGCCATAAGGACTTTCAACTATTGTATCATGGCTAGTTGTGCTCAAATTGTGACTTGCTTGGGAAAACTTGCTCGGGTTTTGGATTGTCTCTCATCGTACCATGTGGGTGGATCTCTCAATGGGGTTTTTTTTTTAATTACCTCACTACTCCTTATTGTTTTATTTAATCGGGTTAGTACAGTCAATGTGATGAGTGTCCAACTACTTGCCTTGAACACTAACAATCTTTCACTTGAAAGCCAACATGGCCTAAATGGCCTATGTGTGTACATATGTACAATTGTGAAGCAATCTTGTGGCTTCACCCTACACCCATCATCTCCTTGCAATGGGAAAACCAATCAGAGGATATGCCCCCTTTGTGAGAGCATCTACACGATTGTCATCCGTATGAAAATTGACTAGATCAATACACTTGCTAGCCAATATGTATGTGTCACATGATAACTAACTTCTATGTGTTTTGACTTGGAGTGAAACAAGGGGTTCTTCGCTAATGCAATTACACTTTGACTATCACAATGCAACATTGTACTAACCCAGAATGGATGCATCACTATTCCCAAAGCATAAGCACTTGTCTGTCGTATCTTTCAAATATGTCAAGATGGGCTTCATCACTCCCCAGTGCTTTCTACTGAGATTTTCCATAAATGTGCTAACCATTCCACTGCAAATGCAGTGTTAGGTCTCGTGGCTTACATGGCGTACATAAGACTATCAATTGCTGAAGAATATGGCTCCTTGGTCATTTTTTCTTCCTCAACATTAGAGTTGGAAGCATTATTCTTGCTAAGTTTTTCATATGCCTGCATTGGGATACTCAATGACTTTCCCCTTGTATATTAAAATGTTGCAAGATCTTGTGGATATACGTTTCCCATGACAAATCCAATATTCCACGTTTTCTATCCCTCTTGATATGCATACCAAGAAAGTGACTTGCATCTCCCAAATCCTTTATAGAAAATTGCGTGCTAAGTGATTTCTTCAAGATGGCTATCTTGTCTTTAGACTTTCAAGGAATGGGCATATTATCCACATAAAGTATAAGGATGATGAGGGAACCATCGTTCAACCTCCTCGTATACAAGCAGTGATCTTTCTGGCTCGTTATATACCCTTGGGGACTGCATATACTTGTCAAACTTCATGTACCGTTGCCTTGAGCCCTACTTTAATCCGTACAATGCCTTGCACAGTTTACACACCAATTCTACCCTCGTGGGCTTATCAAGTTTGATTTCAAAACCATCTGAGTGTTTCATGTAGAAATCCTCATCAAGATCCCCATGAAGGAAAGCCATCTTCACATCCATTTGGACACATTCCATGTCCTCAATGTCTATTAGTCCAAGGAAAAGAGGCAATGTAGTCAACTTGACTATTGGAGAGAAAATCTTATCAATCCGTTAGCAACCAATCTAAACTTATACTTAGGCATGGGATCTTCTATTTTGTACTTCTCCTTATAAGATATTTGCAAGGCAAGGCTTGTTTGCCCTCTAGCAACTTTGTCAGTTCCCAACAAGTCTCATTAGCCATAGTCAAAATCTATACACAGATTGCATTGCATGCTCCCACTTCATGCTAAGGTGGTCCAGGGCAAGCGACGAGAGAAGTGGCCTCTAGACACCTCCCAAGGCTCTCGTGATGTTCATAGGGTTTGAGGGCCTCACACAAGCACAACACAGAGACCCCAAACACAAAAACACACCCAAATACCACACACAAAATCTGGAAAAGAAGGGGCACCACCTACTTTTTTATATCACAAACTAGGACGTGAGGGATGTCGTGAGAATATTCAAGCTTGAATACTCAATTCTTTAAGAAACCAAATGAGTGATATGAGCACCTCAACTAAAACAAAACCACAACACATATGCTAAAACAAAACTGGCACCACAACGGGTAGAATTTCAAGTTTTGCTAAACACAAAACACACACTCAAAACCTAGGCACCCCATGCATTGTCATAAATCCAAGGGAGCCCTCTCCACCTTGCAATAGGATGCAAATATTGGCCATGACCTCCACACCTTGTATGCCTTGCAAAGCCCATGCATGCTAGTGCATTCTGCCTTCCATGATCTGCAGTGATGGTGGCACAAAGAAGAGAGAAAAACTATCCACACTGCACAGGTGAAGCTACAAACCAAGCTGGTGTAGAAACATGTTTTGCTCAACATGCTTGGGTGCTCCCATCAAGCCCACCCCTGATCAGATAGATATGTCATCTATGTGTACATAAGCTACATCTCCCACCGCTTGTGTCCACTACAAGAGGTCACATAAATTCCGGCGCCAAATTACCGACATCAATGGCGGGCGTCGGTATATGTGTAGGTAAGTATGGAGGGAGATGAAGTTTTTTTTTTTAATCAATTTTAAATTTTCGACGCGTGTTTCAATGTATTTTTCAATGCCTATTCCGATGCACTTTCCGAAGCTTGTACGAATGCTTTTTTCGATGCCTGTACCGATTTTTGTTCCATCAACCACCACGGGCTTTCTCTGCGCATTTCTCTTCTTCTTGCACCTTTTCTCTTGCTCTCTTCCTCCTCACCTCTTACAGATCTGTTGTGAAACAAGTTGTTGGAGGTGCTAATGTTGCTCGTGGACTACTCCATAGCACTAAGGTGAGACTGTTTTCAAGTTTACTTGTAAGTTTAGGGTTTAGGGCTTAACATGGTGTGTGTGTGTGTGTGTGTGTGTGTGTGTGTGTGCGTTTTTGCAGGTTCGAGGACGTTTACAACACCTTTTCTTGCTCAATTAGGCCGCATGTGAGTGCTTGAACTTTTAATGCATATTAAATTTATTTAAATTAATTTGTATATTGATAAAAGAAAATTTCGTGCTTTAAACTTTCAATGCTTTAAAAGAAATTATGGTTTGTATTGTGAAATTTCGTTTTGAATTATGAAAAATTTCGTTTTCATTTATGAAAAAACCTTGTTTTGAAGATTTTGTTTTGAATTATGTCTTTTTTGAAATTATGCGATTGACGAGGTTTAGGTTTTAGGTTTTGCTTAGGTTTAGTTGTTAGGCTAGGGTATATATAGGTTATATGTTAAGTTATAAGTTAGGTTATACGTTAAGTTACATTAGGTTAGGTTAAGTTAGCTTATAGGACGTTAATTATGTTAGGTTAGCTTATAGGACATTAATTATGTTAGGTTAGGTTCTAAGTTAAGTATAAATTAAAGGTTAAATTAAGTTCTAAGTTAGGTTATAGGTTATAGGATAGGTTACCTAGATTATAGGTCAGGTTTAGGCAACAAGTTAGGTTATAGGTTGTACGTAAAAAGTTAGGTTATGTTATACGTTCAGTTAACTCATATTTAGGTTATAGATGGACGTTGTGTTTGGACTTAGAACTTATATACTTTTATGTTAATCTAAACACTTATCAGCGAAATGTCCAAACACGACCATCTACCAGTATCTAAACCATAACCCTCTAACCCTATTAGCAGACTAAAATGGTCAAGCGCTATACTAATTGGATTTGAAGCGACCAAATCAAAAGTTGCCAAACCTAAGCGGACTAAATGGCCTAACAATTTTCTAATATGTTTTAGAGCGCTTTACCTTAGCGGCTTTACATATATAGTGTGTCCTAACCGTCCCAACACGGTGCGCCATCTATTAGCGACCAAACCAGAATCCATAGAATCCTAAGTGGCTAGCCCTAAGCAGATTGAAATGGGAAAACACTACAATAATCCAATTTGGAGCGGCCAAACCTAGGCAACTTTACATAGTGCACCCTAACATCCAAAATATGGCCATCTATTAGCGGCTAAACCAACACTAGTCCTAAGACGCTAACCCTACATGGCTAGCCCTAAGCGGATTGAAATGCCTAATTGCTATCCTAATTTAGAGCAGCCTAACCTAAGCAGCTTTACACACCATACCATAAGTTCTAACTGTCCGAACACAACGTCCATCTATTAGCAGCCAAACGAAGATGACTTGCGTACTTCTAAGACGCAAACGGACTTTGGTTAGGTTATAGGTTAGGTTAGGTTTAGGTTATAGGTTAGTTTAGATTACAGGTTAGGTTAGACCTAGCGATAAATATTAAAAAAAAGGCAAACGGACTTCGAAGATGACTCGTATACTTCGAAAAACGTAAACGCGAACTTCGGTTAGGTTAGCCTATAGGTTAGATTTAGGTTATAGGTTATATTAGGTTAGGTTTAGGTTATAGGTTACGTGAGATTATAGGTTAGTTTAGAGCAAGCGGCAAATTAATAGCAGAAAAAACGCTCAAAGATGACTCGTGTACTTTTAAAAAGGCAAACGGACTTCGGTTAGGTTAGGTTATAGGTTAGGTTTAGGTTATAGTTTAGGTTATGTTAGGTTAGGTTAGGTTTAAGTTATAGGTTAGGTTAGATTATAAGTTAGAGCTAGCGGCAAATAGTAGAAAAACGCAAACGAAATTCAACGATAACTCGTGTACTTCAAAAAACGCAAACGGACTTCAGTTAGGTTAGCCTATAGATTAGGTTTAGGTTATAGGTTATGTTAGGTTGTTTTAGGTTTCGTTTATAGGTTAGGTTAGAGCTAGCGGCAAATGAATAGTAGAAAAAATGCAAATGGACTTCGAAGATGACTTGTGTACTTTTAAAAATGTAAATGGACTTCGGTTGTTAGAGCTAGCAGCAAACAGTTGAAAAAATGGCCTGGCTAGAGAATATGAGGTTGTTAGAGCTAGCAGCAAATAGTTGAAAAAACGCAATCGGACTTCCAAAGTGCACACAGACTTCAAGAACCTTAATATATAGTCACTGACCAATAAAGACGAGATTATTACCCTATGGTCCTAATCTCCGTGCACCTCTAGATCGAGGTGTGCGGGGATCGGGACTAGCTAGAGAATGTGAGGTTGTTAGAGCTAGCAGCAAATAGTTGAAAAAATGCGATCGGAATTCCAAAGTGCACATAGACTTCAAGAATCTTAATATATAGTCATTGACCAATAAAGACGAGATTATTACCCTGTGGTCCTAATCTTCGTGCACCTCTAGACCGAGGTGTGCGGGGATCGGGCCTGGCTAGAGAATGTGAGGTTGTCATGTATTGTCATGTACTTAGTAGTGTGTAGTTATAACAACTACAGTGTTTTAATTATCTGTTGCATCATTGGTAGATAACATATGGACAATAGGATGGTGTGTCCTTGTGCGCATTGCAAGCATCAGATCTTTGAAAAACAAAAAATATGTGACCAACATATATACAGTCATGGTCTCTTTTTGATTGAGCAACTACAAGACCTGTATTATCGATCTCATGGTCTAGAGACTGAAGGTCAAACTCTGCAAGTAGAAATTGCTCCAACTTCATCCCCCCTTCATCCCAGAGAAGACGATTTTCAAACGAGCAGCCATTGACTGAGTTCTCCCAACCAATACCTGATGTGGCATTTCAAGAAGTAGAGATGGCGCATATGTTGGACGCGTTCTTTGACATGGATCCCATCATTGAAAACATTGAATGCAATACTGTGAATGTCAATGAATTTTTGGTCTCAATTGATCTAGAGATGCCCCGAATGTGGACTACTAAGCTCAACGTCAAGGTGACAGGGGACGAAGCCGTGGGAAAAAGGCATCATTTAGGAAGATGGACATCACAATGCGAGAAAAGATTATGAGATTTTGCCTTCTCAATTCAGACATCATGAAAAAGTGGCTAGAGAGGTATAAAGGGGAAAAGCAACAATGCTTGGCAAATCGCCTGCAATTCAAGTGAACCCGTGCCACTAGAAACCTTCCTTTTCCAGATCATCTTCAAAAATTGCATGACTTTCCAACAAGGTGGTGGTTAGATGCGACAATCTCAAAGGAAAAGAGGAATGGAGTGTTAATTACTTAAGAGGAAGAGGAGATGTCAAGGGGTTGCGATTGGCATGTATATTTTTACAACTTCCTTTTCGAGCTCCACCATGCATTCGCAGAAAATCTGAAAAATCATTGGAGAAGTACTCTCCCCCTCCATCTGACCTCAATGTCTTGATTTGCATATCTGTTTCCTTCTCAATCATGACTTTGAAGTCTTGAAAGTGACCAAACACTTCACTTTTGTTACGCATGAAGTAGACCCATACTTTCCTTGTATGGTCATCAATGAAAGAGACATAATACCTGCAACCATGTATACTTGCAGTATCGGTTGGACCCCAAACATCTGTGTGCACCACCTCAAGTGGCTTTTTACATACATTGCGCTCATGTGGAAATGAGCCCTTTGACTGTTTTCCAAACTGGCATGCTGCACACACTTTATGCATACCATCCACCTTGAATTTGGGCAAACCTTTTACAATCTGTTTTGATTGCATGGTGCGCAATCTCTGCTCATTCACATGGCCAATGCGTTTGTGCCAAATGTCAACATCAGCCACAACACCTGTGCCCTGTGTAAATAATGCAGCTTTTACCTCAGGCATGTCTACACATTTGCCCACACATTTGCCCTCTGTGATCAGCTTACAGCCATTCTGGAAATCTTCTACATAACAGCCATTTGGATTGAAGCGAACCTGCAAACCCTGCTCAACCATTTGTCCAACAGAAACAAGATTCTTTGTAATGTTTGGGACATGAAGTACATCTGCTAAGTACTTTGATTTCCCACTCTTCGTATTTAGAGGTATATCCCCTACATGAGCAATGGGGTGAGCTGTGTCATCTCCTGTCTGCACATAGCCTGACACATCTGGTTTGCGCATATCTCTAAACCACTCTCCACGAGACGTCATGTGATTAGAGGCACCTGAATCCACATACCAAACATCATCTTGGGTGGAATTCTCTGTAGTCATTGTATTCATTACATGTTGCATAACAAACATGCGCTCGTTTTTGCTGTCATCTGCATCTCTGCAAGTAGATGCATAGTTGCCCTGTTCTCTCTTTCCACTTGCTTTTCCCTTTGGACAGTCACGTGACATGTGACCTCTTTCACCACAAGTCCAACATTCTCTACTATCAGGAGTATGTTGCTGCCTGCTTGATCCTGCACCACGACCTCTTTGACTCCCCCTGCCTTGAGACTGGTTTCCCCTGCCACCTGTATTGTTTTGATTTGATTGACCTTCCAGAAATTGGCCCCTGCAACCCCTTGGGCCTCGACCACGACCTCTACCTCTACCTCTGTTGGAGTTAGAATAGAAGGCCTGTTCAGAATTATTTCTGCCATGAGAAGAAGATGTGTCAAGGTTCTTCTCCTCAAGAATAAGCATAGAAATCAAATCTTGGAACACGGGGATGTCGTCTCTTGTATTCATGGAAGACCTAAAATGTACATACTCATCTCCCAGACCATCCAAGCATGCACGGACAATGTCATCGTCTTCCACTGAGACTTTAATAGATCCAAGAGCCTCAATGATACTCTTGATCTTCAAGGCATAATCATTGATTGAGAGGTTGTTCCTCTTAACCTGATTTAGCTCCGACTTTAGTTGAAGCTTCCTGGCCTTGGTGTTCACCTCGAACACTCTGCCTAAGTTTCTCCATGCAATGGCGGGGGTTTCAGCATCCTGTAGATAGCCCATCATGCCATCTGTGATGCTCATAGACAGCCAATACATCACTTTGCTATGGCCTTGTTGCCAGTCCCTCAAAGCTTTCCTTTGTTCTGCTGTAGCATTTGCCTCGGGAATCTCTGGTTCCTTTTCATTGTCTCCTTCTATATAGTCCCAATAACCTTTTCCTTTTAGGAAATTTGTTATTCTGAACTTCCATGCAGGGTAGTTATTTTTCTCAAGCTTCTCAGTAACAATCTGACTGAAACCGTCAGACATCTTGAAGCACTAAGACAAAATAGCTGCAATCTGCAAAAACCTGCAAATCTGCTGAACCTGCTATCGTGGTTCCTGTAACGCTTTCTACACTCAACAAGTGTCCACAATCAAGCGTTTCACAACCATTGTACTTGTACAGTAAATCTCTGTATACTGCACTTTGGAGACCTGTTCAGAAACTTGTGCGAAAAACCCCTAAAAAAATTTTCGCTGCGCGAGGCACCTTCGGCATCTGGTCATGGATTGCGAACGAAGGGATTGTGATGCTCTTGCTCTCTTAGCCTCTCTTGCCTGCACCAGGCTCTGATACCATGTAAAGAATGAGGATGCAAGAGAGCTACACAAGACAAGCACAAAGCACACAGAGATGGAAAGCTTCTTCTTCTTCTTCACAGAAAAGAGAGTACAAAATGACTAAGTGCTAAAGCTGAAAAATAGCACATATGTACATGCGGTCACTAAGTGTGAACTCGCTAGAAGCGTACTAGGCTGGCACTATAAGTGTAGTCCAGCTGTAGAATCACTGGCAGAGATCCTCCGTGTCGGTCACCTAACGCGTCAGTGAGTAAATGCCGTAAGCGGCCAAGACCCGTAGTGGATGCCAGCTCAAGGTGTAGAGCTCGACATCTCAACATCCTTGGAGGAGTAGTTGCTAGTTTCATTGGAAGAGGAGGGTGATGAAGCTGGAAAAGAGGGCAACCTCTTTCTCTCCTTTTTCTTCTTGTGAGTTCTTTTTTCTCTCTTGGAATCAAGATGAGAAGAGTCATCTGGTGATTGTTTCCTCTTTAGAGGAGTTGAAGACATTTTGACTGCCATCTTCTTGGAGCCACATCTTCAATAGAAGTGTTTGTAGACTCACTTCTATTTCTCTCCATTGGTGAAAGCTCTTCATTTGGAGCATGAAATCTCCTTCTTGGATGAGATGCATCCCCGATTTGATGTTTGGAGCATGACATCTTCTTGGAGCCATATCTTCAATAGAAGTGTTTGTAGACTCACTTCTATTTCTCTCCATTGGTGAAAGCTCTTCATTTGGAGCATGACATCTCCTTCTTGGACGAGATGCATCCCCGATTTGATGTTGGACCTCTTCATCACCCATAGAGAATCCTCTTTTGGAGATCTCACCAAGACTCTTCCTAGAAGTGCTCATCACCCATAGAGAATCCTCTTTTGGAGATCTCACCAAGAGTCTTCCTAGGAGCTCTCTCTTCTTGGGAAATTGGAAGAATACCATGTGTGTGAAGTTGTTGTTGAACTTCTCCTTGAAGAGCAGGATTTCCCATGGCTTGTTGAAGCCTAAAGACAAGATAATTCACAAACCAATGGCCATCATTAGTAGCACTATTATTTGCAAAATCAATGTCATAAACATTAATCCTACCCCCTTCATTATTTTCAGCCATGCTAAACCAAATTTTTGTGGGTTCTTGCAAGAGACAATTCCAACCTATGTAGTCTAGCCTAGGGCCTCTCTTCTTAAGCAAGAAAAGAGTAGCCTATCCTTTGATGCCAATGTGACACAATTAATCTAGTTTCTTTAACCATAGCGGAATAATCTTAACAAGAGAGAGTGTTTCATTAAGAAAATTCCTCATGGAAAAAAAGAAAGTGCTTGTTTGGAGTCTATAACAAGAAACAACATAACTAGTTAGCTTGACATGCAAAATAACTTGAAAGAGAGAGGGATTAAGACTAACAACAATTGAGGACTGGATTTACTTGGAGCCGGTCCCCCTCCAAAAGAACTTTGTATTATAACTCATCCCATTGAGAGATACTTGTTCACAATATAATCTTTGTGCTCTTCAAAACCCAATTGATGCCATGAAGATGGAAAGCACGAAAATTACACTTGATAGGGCCTCAATCCCAAGACCTCAAACACCATCAAGGGTGGGAGCTAGCGGGGAGTGAGGAAAGACAAAATAAATAGAAGTATTATTACCGATACTAGTCATGAGACTAAGAATGTAAATTAATGTTGACCTCGCGTTTGTGGATGGATGCAAATTTTCCACAACAGTAATAGGCAAAATTAGGAGTTTTGTGCACATTTTCATTATTGCTCTAAATGAACTAATACCATCAAATAGTTGCTCTCCATGCTCTAAAAAGCGACCCTTGCATTTAGCATTGAGTTGAGACCAAGAATTCCACACTTGGATATATGCACTCATAGACTATTCTTCTGAGATATTATGACTAAGATAAGGTTCTACTAAATATTATTGATCATTGAATGCATATAGTTTTCGCTCATGTGTAAAAAACTATCCCATGTCTGTATTCTGTTTGTTAAGATAATTATAACTTACCATTCGCATTTTCCAATTGATCATCAAACACTTGAACTAAGGCCCTTATGCAACATATATATAATATTCACAAAGTTGTTCTTGTCCATATTTGTCTCAAAAATGACCTTGTGAAGAGCCTACGTTTAGTGGCCATCATTTTATATATATGTACAAGGCTCAAAAATTAATCATAACATTGTTTTGTTGGTCTCTCCTCTGCTCACAGTCTCTCTCGTTCTACTCTCAACCTTCATCTCTCATGGCATGCACTTGCCAACACCCACCATAGCCGTTGATCCTAACATTTGTATCAGAGCCCATCATTGGTGGTGGGTGTAGCATCTCAAGATGTTGTCGTTGTTTGTTGGTGCAGGCAAGTTCTGTTGAGATCGGCAGTTGCGCAAAGGGTGTTTTAAAATGTTGCCCACATGATCCCTTGGTTGTCTTGTCGACGACGAGCGCCGAGCACCTACGTAGCAGTGTTTCAAAATGCCTTGTTCAATAGCCCCAACACACCAGTTCCGTCCATCACATCCCAAGAAGCTACAATCCACAATGCCAAGGGCATCTCAAAGTGCACGCAGGAGGTCCCATGCAATAGAGGGGCAATTGCTTGGAAATTTTGTTGAGCTTGTTAGCAAGCATTTCAAAATCTCGCTTTTTGGATTTTGTTGCCATTAGATGCTTGAAAATAAATGCCTTGCTAACGCTTACAATGGTCTTGAAGGGGTTCATATTTTGGTATATTCTAGCAAATTTGACTTCATGATGTTCACTTGGATCTTGGCCTTGACAAATTTAGTTGTGCCCAGCTAATATGGAATGGAAGGATTGCACTTTTGCACTCTTTTGATTAGTAGCTGGATGACTTGAGTTTTGTTGGTAACATCGGTATTTTATTGATAGCAAATGTATCATTTTCATAGTGACATAGTAAGTGAGCAGTAAGTGTAAGTTGATGTTTGACTGGTGGTGGCTACCCTACCTAACTAGTGACTGTATACTTATTGGCTGCTCTGGCATAAAATAAGATAATGTAACTTCTAGCGGCTTTTTCTAGGATTTGGTTGCTCCAATTCTTGCTTTTGGATAGATAACAGAAAATTCCAAAAGATTGAAGTTGAGGAGGAGGTGAGAGATTCAAGGCAAGGTGCAAGGTGGAGTAGAGGGTAGCGGTAGAGCATAGAGAGCCCTAATGGGAGGCAAGGGCAGCAGGTTGGCACATGCAAGCACCATGCAAAAATTTTGCAGGGGGTAGGAAGATGCCGGCTAGGGCTAGAAGAGGCACAAGCAAGAAGACAACCACTAGGACGGCTGGAGCAGAGGCCAAAGGAAACACCACACAGGGTATGAGTGGGCACTGACAACAACAATTGAGAAGTTGAGAGACAAGGGCGACATTCGTAGGGTACAAGTCCTCTCTCTCTCTCTCTCTCTCTCTCTCTCTCTCTCTCTCTCTCTCTCTCTCTCTCTCTCTCTCTCTCTCTCTCTCTCTCTCTCTCTCTCTCTCTCTCTCTCTCTCTCTCTCTCTCTCTCTCTCTCTCTCTCTCTCTCTCTCTCGTTCTCATGAGAAAAGGAGATGGAGGGTGGGCACCCCTCAACACTAAGTAACACCTATATTCAATGCAAGGGAGAGTAATGGAATCGATGATGGGGAACTTCACGCACAAAGATCGAAAAGACCGCAGCCGCAGATGTCTGCTCAAAAACTAAACCTGGACACGCACTAAACCTGGAATGTTCAAAAACTAAACCCAGACACGCACTAAACCTGGACAACGTAGGCAATGCATATCAACTCACAATATTACATCATAAAAACGGTTTGGGATACACAATGTGTGCGCAGATGAGGTGGTTGGCCCATGTGACCCTAAACGTGGACCCTGAGGTCACGGGTCCATATCGCAACGGTGCACCTTGTTTTTTGCACTGGCCAGGTTTATTGCCCCTCATTTTTCTGGCGGCACACCACGTTTTTCTCACTGACCAACTTTAGTGCACCTTGAGATCCCGCCCCCAATCCCAACCGTCAATCCCATTACTCTCCCTCGCATAAAATATAGGTGTTTTGTGCCAAGGGCGGGTACCCGAGGGAGGCATTCTTAGGGTATGAGGCCTGTCACTGAGAGGAAGCACAAAAAAGGACTGGCAATGTGTGAGTTAGGTAAACACCAAGATGATATGTGCGATGAACGTAAAATGAACTGCTATTGGGTGTATAATGGCATGTGATGTGGTCGTCTCAACAAAAAAGAGATGTCAAGATCATGCTTAGGTGTGAAGAAAGACGCATCAACGTTGATCCTCAGACATTTCTCTAAACAAGAGCATTGTATGCATCCTGGAATAAGGTGTCAACAAAGGGCTCAAATGCCAAAGTTTCAAATGGGCTTTGGAGATTTTCCTCTCAAGCTCAATGAAGTTGCAGGTATATAAACTCCTATATAAACCAATGCTCTGGTTTTGTGAGCTTTCCTATAATGATTTATGGAGTAACTACATCAAGTGTGGACCAATCACACATCCATGAATCTTTCATGGGAAAAGTAAGCAAGAGATGATAAAGAATATTTTCATTGCTATGATGATAACTTGCAAGCTAATGCAATACATTGTAACCATACCACAATGCAATCAAGAAAATCAAAATGCAATCAAGCACTCAAAATGTTCAAACACTCAAGCAAACTCAATTACAACCAAGCAAACACAAATGATGACAAACAATCATATTGCATGTAAACTTGCCCATTGTCAGCACCGAAACCACCTCAAACTATTGCTAGCTATGGAGAGTGTGTGTAGGTAGAGAGAGGGTATGTAAATGTAGTAGCTATAGAGAGGGTGTGTGTGTAGGTAGCTAGAGAGAGAGCGATAGAGAACTATTAATAGAATAGCTTTCAAACGGTAGTCTTTTGCGCTTATATATCTCTTGCATTTTGATTGATACACCTATCAATTGATATTATTATTGATCAATATTTTATTCATAGGAATTACTTTGAATAAAATAATTTTCCCCCGTTATCCATTCAAATAAATGCAACCCAAGCATGTTCAAGCCTTCGCATCTAGGATAGACTTTGCCCACTTATAGCGTTTTGAAGTGCATTTTGGATTTTGCTATCATTGGATGCTTGAAAGCAAACGTCCTGCTCCTTTCATAATTATCTCCATTTGTAGAAAAGGGGAAATCGGCTCATGGCTTTTGCTAATCCCAAATGAGGCACCACCTCAAAGACTTGTTCCTCAAATACTTAGATTCTCAGAAGGAAACTAGAAATGGTATCATCTTAAAGACACATGGGCCCATAACTCACCATTATTACAGGTAAAGATTACCACAATTCTTGAAAAGAAAACCACGGCCATAGTCTGATTCTAGAGGATAACTTGTGAAGAGGAGGAAGTCTCCACGTTTTCCATGAGTAGGCAGACCAAGCATCTTACTTTGCAACATCTCAACTTGCTGTCTCACTTTCTTTTTCACATAATATGTAAAACATGAAATCCAAAATCTAAGTGAGGGATGAGAATCCCTCACTTCAAATAGAAGACGGGATCAATTTTACGAGATAGTATCCACCTCCGCCAAATCAAGCCAAGCACTTCCAACTCTATCATTTGGCTTTTAATAATCATAGATAGAGAATCAATGTTTGCATGGCCTGTGATGTGAGGATCCTTGCCCGGGGTGTCTGGCTCGTCACAACTCTATCAAGTGATGTCCCTTGTCTAATTGGTAGTGTCTCATCTCAATGTCGTTGTTGTTTAGTATGGGCTCTAAAGAAATCTATAATCTTCTTTGTATAGACCCTCTCTCAGTGGGGTGTCCACCTCTAGGGAGAGTCTCTCTAAATCTATGTATAAGGATATCTAAATCAGCCCCACACATCTCTGGTCACAATAATCCATGACCATGGAAAATGGTCCAAAGCCCTCTCTAAATAGGCGGTACATCGACATATGTAGTGCTTCTTTGTCTCTGGCCCATGCTAGAATGAATACACAAACAAGTTAAAAAACCTAGAAATAATTTTTTGATGGAAGATGGGCAATTTGTAACTAAGCTTGGTAGTTGAATGAATGAGTGAGTTTTTTGTTGTGTAGCTTCATATGCTTGGGTTGGGGCAATGGGTTGTTTCTTTTGTGTGTGTGTGTGTGTGTGTGTGTGTGTGTGTGTGTGTGTGTGTGTGTGTGTGTGTGTGTGTGTGTGTGTGTGTGTGTGTGTGTGTGTGTGTGTGAGAGAGAGAGAGCAATAAACAATAAAAGAACTACACTACTGAATTCTGTGCACAATATGGCAAGGAAAAAAGGGGAATTTTTTCATTAAAATGTACAAGAACTTGATTGTATGCCCCAATAAGTAATTCATAAAACTATATATGCAAGCTTTAACCCTATTACTTGCATCCATTATGAACCAAGAGCACAAGGATTAGTTTATGGACTACATGTGTCGAAAGATCAAAGCACGTGTTATAGATGTCAACATAGAGAGAGTTTTAGGGAATTGGGGACCTGGTTGGCCATGGCTAGGACTTGGGTGGAAACGTAAGGGCCAAGGAGAATGTCTTATGTGCCTTGGATTAGACAATTCCATGCCGCTACTTTTAAGTAGCATACTATGGGTAGGTCCATGCTTGTGGGGGAGTGGGTTTCCTTGCACTGTGTTAGTGGGATGGTGGGGGTGAATGGTTATGGGGTATTACCTCCATGCAAAGTAGTGAAATGGTCCACACACACCGTAAAGTTTGCAGGTACATTGAGCCCACTTTTTTTCATTATGTGTTGTCCCTAATTGGGTTTAAACCACCCTTGTCGGAATATCCTTATAAGTAGGCAAGGTAGTGTTCCCACTACAAGGATGTTATGCTACTGAAAAATTGGCCCTCCTTCCTTCCCGCACTTGAATTGATGTTGGAGGTCCCAGAAGGGGGAGACTTCCCAATCAACGAGCAAAAAAAATCGAGCGAAGCCAATTTCCGAGCAAATATGAGCAACACCCTTGAGAAATTGATGCAAGCGCAAGGTATATTGAATCAAATAATCATGGCATGTTGGATTCAAAATTTCAAACAACCTTACATGTTGAGGCCCTAACAAAATCCCAAGTCACGCAAGTACATATAAAGAAATTAATTATAAATGCACCAAAAATACAAAAAAAGTTAGAACTAACAAACTTTCAACGAGTCTATGAGGGCACTAGAGTACCTACCAAGTCTATGACTATCGTGCTAAGCATATTCCAAAACTCAATCTGAGCATGTCTATTCTCCACTGTAAACTCACACATAGGCAAAGTTAAAAGCTCTCAAATTTAAGGATCATAAACATGGGTTGACATAGTCAACTATCCTTCCACTCGATGCATATGCTCAAAATGCACCCACATATAATGCATGTTTCCTCCAAGATGCATATGGTTAGCCAAGTCCACCCCACTTCTAGGGCCCATTGTAGACGTCTTGAAAACATGAGGCTGTTGGCCAATACCTAGTTGACTAGGGAAAATAACATTACTCAAGTAGGGATATTTACTCTTACAATCGAGTTTTAGCATTGACTCAAGACTGATGGATGTAATAAGAACGCCTTTCCATATGGCTACCAAACTAGCAACATTTCTCATCTCGGTGACACATTCAGGAGGCCTATGAGGTTGCCTTTTTCATTCAGGGGCACACTATCAAATTAGGCCCTTTTGGAAATTTTTGCATGCCTTCAACAATTGAATTCTTGTCCTCCTTTGGAAGCACCACATGGGTCGTACGTGATGGGGACGCCAGGGGAACAGTCATGGTGGTGAACAACACTACGACCGACACCATCTTCAGGCTAATTCCTAGCCATCCCACTTGGATGGCCTCATTTTTTAGCATCCAAATGAGGAAGTTTTCCAATCTTTCTATGAATGCTTCAATGCACATCTCATTGCGTAGAATTATGCTTACAAACATGGCTTGTGAGTCCAAAAGGCTCCGTGCTTGTTGATATAACACTGGCCAAGTTTTGTCTTTGAAAAATCCTATCCAACACAACTCCAAAACCTTGATGTGGCGAGAGAACGAAACCGTGGGAGGAGTGGCGGGCTGGTGGTGACTTGCGGTCTTCTAGATTTAAAAGCCACAATGAAAGGAGGCCCTGTCTCTCGGGGTGAGAAATCTGGAGTGCTCTTGCATTTTCAGAAGAGCCAACATATGGGTTATGGCGGCCATCTTCAGATTCAACCCCGCTTCCAGCTACACGCCATCAATGAAAGCAAGCCCTGTCTCTCGGGGTGAGAAATTGGAGTGCTCTTGCATTTTCAGAAGCAGCAACATCTGCGTTATGGTGGCCATCTTCAGCTCCAGATTCAGCCCCGCTTCTAGCTACAAGCCATCATAGTTTTTCTAAACTTCAACAATTTGCGTTGTTGCTGCACGCATCCCTGCCTGTAACTAATTCGCTCTTTCCTCTCATTTTTCGCCCTTCCTCCTCCTAGCATGATGTGGTGTGCTCATAGAGGCAAGACAGTTTGAAGTCTCTGCCATGGCCATGGGCCCAACATAACCAGGAGCCTTTTTTTGGCTTGCAGAGCAGCCTTAGTGAGAGTTTGGAAAGGTAGTTCATACATTTTGTCTTTTCTTCCCGCTTCTCTCGCTACCTATTTGTGTGAATTGGTTTGCTAAACTTTCTCGCTATTTTTCACAAGGAACTTTGGACATGTTACCATATAGCAACACCCATTGCGTTTTGTGTACTTCCTAGATAGAACTAGAAACTTTAGAGCTTTTTCCTAGATGGATCTAGCAAAATTATTATTTTACAGAATTTCCTATATGGTGAGTTGTAGTTTGCTACATGGAACTAGCAAATTCAAAGTGCCTCTAGATTTTCTAAATGGTAAGTATGTGGAGTTGCTAGATCCAAGTAGGAAATTCCAATTTTTTTATATGGTAAGTTAGTAATTGTCAGATGAAACTATCAATTTATAAGCTCCGTTGAGTTTCCTATATAGCAAGTTTGTAGAGTTGCTAGCTACAAAGAGCAAAATTCTGAGTTTCTATATGGTAAGTTAAGAATTGCTTGGTGGGACAAGCAATCTCAAGGTGCCTCTAGAGTTTTGTTATAGTAGCTATGTGGTTACTAGTTAGAGCCAGCAAATCCTAGGTCCAACACAATTACTGATTAGCAAGTATACAAGTTCACACTTAGACCATGGTAACTATCTACTGCTAAGCATTTACAATGAAAATCTTAGATTAGAATTGGTTTCCTATACATTTCTTCTGATAGTCTGTTTGTTAACAAAAGCACAACATTTTGTACATTTTATCATGTAGGAAATTATATTCTTTCTCATTGTATTTGATAGAGTGCTTAACATCATGAGCTTCTAGTGAACATGCACAAATATCTAGTTAGGTGAAGTTGCAAAAAGGGGAAAGATAGGCCCTTCGGCATGTTTAGAGTAGTGTATTAAGGCAACTCAAATGTGGCTTGATATTGTATGGCTCCATGTCTTGAAACTCTGGCTTAATGTACTGAAGAAAGCAAGTCAAGTGCAATGAGCGGGTTATGAAGCTTTAAGGAATCCATCTGCATGTGTTGTGATGCAAGGTTGCTTGCAAGCCATAATTTACATTACACTTGCCATATAGTCAAAATCGTTCATGATATTGCAAGCACTTTTTAACTATTTTTGGACTAGGCTCTAACACAAGCAATTCTAACTGCTTTATTTTTGCAGAGTTAATTCAACTTTTGACATCAGCTTTTATCTTCTTTTGTGTTTATTTGTGTTACATTGTATCGCCTTTGCAGGACCAAGGTGTTGATAGAGGGATTGAGGTCTAGAATAAAATATAACAACTTGTCACGCCTTCCTTAGCTCTACATGCCATCACCCTCAACATAATCGCATGTGCCATATTATGCTACAAGAAATATTAGCACTCTTTGAGCAACACCGCTTGGTTGAAGCTACTTGCCAAAGTTTGGCAAGTATAATAACGAGCTCAAGGCCAACTTCTTCTTTGAGTCTTGCACAAACTTCATCCAAGCCTAAGTAATAGCATGAGTGATTGTCAACAAAAAAACCCTTTTGGTTTCAAGTTTTACACTATTTTCAAATTTCTAGCAATTGTCCATGCAAGCTTCTTTTGATGGACTAGCTTTGTTACTTGTTTCAATGCTTCACTATATTACAAACTCCACCATAGTACTCTTTCCACACAAGCTAGAGCTCAATGATGTAGCTTTTCTTGAACCAAATATTCTAGCTATTCCAATCAACTACCTCGATCTCCAATAGCATGTTCTCTCTTATAGAAGCTTTCAACAAAATTCCTTGGCATGTCATGCATAATGACTTTACCACAACATAGTGAGCTTCTAGAAGACACACCACATATCTAGCTAAGTGTGGTTGATGTCCTCATTCCTCACACCATATACTTACATACGTGCATTTTGAGGGTAGGAAATTACACCGATCTTATGCAACAAAATCACCTATTTGCATACATCTTGACCAAAATGAGAATATATCTTTATGTAAGTTTACTTGTATTTTTATTGTTGGTTGATATTTTTTTACTCTTTCACTTCTTCAAATTCCATCTCCTCTCTTCAACTGTTTCACACTTAAAAGCTCAATTCTAGGACCTGATGCATGAAGTATATCAAAAGCAATCAATATGTCAAAAGCTTTTGATGCCCAGGTTAACTTTTTCTATTCATGAAAATATCCTACGATGGGACTTACATGTTGATCGTTCTTCACCATTAAGTGGCACTCACCATGCTTATGTGTCATGCACCCTTAAAAGCCCACACAATTTGCAAAGTTTGAATTAAATTATGCAACTTAATGTTGTGGCTATAGATTTCAATGTATAATGAGTATTGTCACATACATGAGAGAGAGCAATGAGTGGTGTATGATCATTGTTCACATGTGTGTGTGTGTGTGTGTGTGTGTGTGATAGACAGAGAGAGAGAGAGAGAGAGAAATGAAATGAAAATAAAATGTTATATTAACGTCTTCAAAAGGCCAAAGTGACCTATGAGACCAAAAAGTTACAATGTGGTGGATCTGATACAAAGTTAGAGTAACAAGATGACAAAAATGAAATGACAAATGTCACAATAAAATACTATGGAATCCTAAACTACTAGGTGTGAACTAAGCAGCTAGCTGGGATAGCTAGATCACAAGAGATCCAACATCGGTCGCTGGCGGATCTCATCAATCTCCTCCATGGTCAGTAGTCTGATCGGGCGGCGTGCATGTCGAGCCAAAGTGATCCGAATCCTCTGATGCAACCTCCACCGATGTTGTGCAGTCCTCCACAGTCGTGGGCATCTGGATCTCCCCAGCTCAGTCGCTCGGTCGAACAGTGTGCCTCTGGTGTGAGACGACGAGCTCTGCTGTGGTAGTAACTCCTCCGGGTGTCCAGTGGCAGCTCTAAAGGAATCTGTGATCTGTCTCTGAGACTGGCTAGCCTCTCCTCTCATCAGGATCTCTCTGTGTCTGCATAGCTCGAGAAAAAACAAACCCAAGCATCTCTAATCCTCGTACTGCATGACTCTAGAGAATGGTTCAAAGCCCTCTCTGAACAAGCAATGGAAGCGGCCTCGTATCTCGTAGTAGACGGGGTAGTGGCATGTGTAGTGCAACTCTGTCTCAGGCTCGATCTCACACAGGGGGCATGTCCTGGCCTCTGCTGGTACTCCGCTGCATCTCCCAGTCTCGATCCGCAGCTGGTGTGAAGATGTGCGTATCTGGTCGATAGCACATCGTATCCCATGAGACAAGTGGGTGTCCATGTATCTGGGCGTCCTCACAAAACTACCAACCGTAAGCTGGAGGAGATGCTCTCTGTAGAAAGCCATCTTCATGCCGAGCTCCTGTGCTGGCTGTATCCATGTCCTCCTGGTGTCTAACTGAGTCAAGTCCTGGCAGATAAGCTTGGTGATCTCGGACTGTGTAAGAGTCAGAGAGGGTGCATCCACTGAGTACTGGAAGGGAGGCAATGTGTCTATGCTGAACCCATGCACCTGAAACCATGATGTCATCTCCCCATACCAGCATGTTGTATCTCCCTGCATGGCTAACTGTCAAGAGGACTCAAGTGCAAGGCGGGCATATCTGTCTCTGGGAAGTTTCCACGTGCGGTGTATGAAGGAGACAGATCTGGTGAGCACCTCAACCACTAGTGGGGGGGGCGCTAGCTCTGCTCGAACAATAGCACGTGGTACTGAGGCCTTGGCTCTAATGAGCCGCAAGATCATAGACCAAAGGCTTCTCCATGTCCCCCCATCCATCACTGCGGCCTGTCCTCCCGTGATGATCCAATGAAGGTCCTCCCTTATCATCACTTTTCTTGCTTAGCATAGCATAATAGCATAGTAATGAAGATGAAGAAGATGGCTATTGAGATGGGTCTCATCTGTTACACTGGTTTATTGTTTTAATGTGTCTCATATGTTACGCTCTATTTGCTTTGAAGTATGGTGGATCAAGTACCATAATTTGGAAAGGATTTGATTATATCTAGTTTAGTGGGTTACTTCTTCTTTGGAATGGTTTCACTTGGAATCTGTTGATTGCAGGGTATTGTCAACATGGCTGTGGCAAGGAAGCACACTACTCTCTAGACGCAATCACCTACGCGTACATCTTGAATCATGTGGCTCTACACAAGATGCTGATATGGACACAAAAATTCATGATGATATTGTTAGTCAGAGACTATTGAAAATAGATGTTGTGCTTGGCACTGTCCTACTCAATCAAAAAGCACCAAAATCTCTTCAAGATTGAATTTGATAAGGCTTATGATTTTAATTTTCAGTTTCTTCATGATATAGGAATTGGGAAACTTTTTATTAAGTTTGTCCAAGTTCTCATTGGAGATGCTTGTGCTAAAATCTCCCTCAATTGTAATCTTATTGATGTCTTTCCTCTGATAAAATCCATTGGACAGGGCTGCCATGTTGCCCCTTATTGTATGTTGTCCATGGTAGCTTCTTCATCAACTCGGTCTCACTATTTCTCTACACTATGCGTTGCAAAGAGGGTGTTAGAGGTATGTCATCTCAAGTAAATTGCGCGATAAAAACCGATTATTTATTTTGGCTTTTAGGGATTTATTCTACTTATTTGTGGGTAGGGAAACCTATAAATGGGAAACAATAGAGGTAAGTTGACTAAATTTGAAGGTTTTCTCACCTTCAAATTCAAATTTAGAGGTCAATCTCAAAATTTATAGGGGATTACACTAATCCTAGGCCATGGAACTTCAACTTAGAGCGTAGGAGGACATTGGCCGGACACAGTTCAACTTCAACTTAGAGCTTGTGATAGTGGCCGGACACATTTATCCCAAGAGATCTTAAAGATCTAATCGACGAGGAGAGTTGAACTCAAGACTTGTTATGAGAGAGAGAGAGAGAGAGAGAGAGAGAGAGAGAGAGAGAGAGAGAGAGAGAGAGAGAGAGAGAGAGAGATGGGGGGAGAGGAAAATTTCATGCTTCTCTTTTAGGGAATTTTGAAACCAAGGCTTGGAGCGAAACGGGAAAGGCCAAGAAATGCAATCTGAGCCTCCCGCCACCCAAAAAGAGAGAGAGTGCTTAGCTGTGTGAGGCCGCCTACTAAAGGGTTTCTGATCCCTGCACGAGAGAGAGAGAGAGAGAGAGAGAGAGAGAGAGAGAGAGAGAGAGAGAGAGAGATCAGCGTTGCCGAAAAACTGAGAGCTGCCGAAACTCAGAGAGAGAGAGAGAGAGCGCTACCGAAACTGATCAGCGTCGACCAGAACTTGCTGCTCTCTCTTGCTGCTACGCGCGTCACTGCCCGAAGCTACACGTCTTGCTACTGCGCGCGTCAGGTGCTGCCCGCCGTCGACGACCTTGCTGCCACTGATCGCAGGTTTCTTTTAATAAACCTTTAATTCTTTTAAACAACCCCCCCCCTCCCCCCCCCCCCCCCCCCCCCCCCAACACAAATATTCATTTCTTTTAGAAAATCTTTAATTCTTTTAGAAATTTGCCGCTTCAAATTCTCCTGCGTTTTAGGAAGCTTCAAATTCTCCTGCGTTTTAGGTCAAAATTTGAAGCTTTGTCGATAATTACACTAAAATTTGTGTAAATTTGCCGGTTTTCTTAAAGGCAAGCTCAAAATCTAACTGGGGTTTTATAATTTCAGCCGGTTAAAATACACAAATAAATCTTTAGTTATTTTACTATGCCTAGCATACCTTGTGTAGAGCAAAAACCATAACAAAAATACATTTTGCCTAGCCGAACAAAATAAGGGGAAACTTCAAATTCTCCCGGGTTTTAGGTCAAAATTTGAAGCTTTGTCGATAATTACACTAAAATTTGTGTAATAATTCTTTTGTAGGGATATTCTTTTGACTCTAGCACATAACATGAGGGCCTACACTTTGGCATACATGACTCAAAATAGGTATACATGCATACATGCTCCAAGTGGGACCTCACATAAAGGTAACGATAATGGCCATAGCCCAAACCCTTCCCCTTGGGCTTTGGACTATGATCGAGATAATCGACAACTAAGGAAGACATACACCACCCCCATGACAGGGGGCCGGGCGGGGAGGGGGGGGGGGGGGGGGGGGGGGGGGGGGGGGGGGGGCGTTGGCCTTTAAAATGACAGGACAGGCTAGAGCCCAATTGTTGGTAGACATAGGTATTTTCTATGGATGCAAAAGAACCATGGAAGCCATAGACCACATGTCTGTTAATTGTAAGACATAGACCACATATAAACCATCCACTATTTAAATGGGCGGGGGGAAGACTTATAGGCATTTGCTGTAGATTGAAAAGAACCGTAGAGAGAGAGAGAGAGAGAGAGAGAGAGAGAGAGAGAGAGAGAGAGAGAGAGTCATGTGTGTGTGTGTGTGTGTGTGTGAGAGAGAGAGAGAGAGAGAGAGAGAGAGAAACTTTGGTGTGTGTGTGTGTGTGTGTGTGTGTGTGTGTGTGTGTGTGTGTGTGTGTGTGTGTGTGTGTGAGAGAGAGAGAGAGAGAGAGAGAGAGAGAGAGAGAGAGTCATGTGTGTGTGTGCGTGAGAGAGAGAGAGAGAAAGAGAGAGAGAGAAAGAGAGAGAGAGAGAGAGAGAGAGAAACTTTGTTGTGTGTGACCTGAGTGATAGTAGAGCAATTAACCATCACTCTGAGAGAGAGAGAGAGAGGGAGAGAGAGAGAGAGTCATGTGTGTGTGTGTGTGCGTGAGAGAGAGAGAGAGAGAAACTTTGTTGTGTGTGTGTGTGTGTGTGTGAGAGAGAGAGAGAGAGCTAGAGTCATGTGTGTGTGTGTTCTTTGGTTGCTAGTTCAAAATGTCTCTTCAAAATCACTTGTCCACTGGGCTTCAAAATGATGGAGAACGAGCTTTCTTTTTACGAACATTTTCTCGTGAGCTACGAGAAGATCTAGCATCACAATATTGCAAAGATCTTTTGCAACGCTCAGAGATAAAAGTGTTATGGCCAGAAATAAGATTTAACTTATTTTCCAACGGGAAAAAAGTTTGGAATATACAAAAGATTTTTCTTGACGATTTGGTTGATTGGGATGGAAATTTAAACTTAGTGTTGGCAAAAGAAAAGTTAGGCCTAATCAAATATTACAAAGTGACCCACTATGGAGGTGGAAACATGCCTTTGTCATTGATGCACTATAGAATGAGTATGATAATCCGTCTCATTCCGGCAAAACGACTTTGTACTTATGAAAAACCTTGGTAGATTCAAAATAAGTTACATAGAAGAATGCTTTTATGAGATCATTTACTTCTTGTGAAGTTAAAGTAATTTATGTATTTTCATTGTTTGTTTATTTCTCAGAGCATTGAAGTGCTTAACTTTGTAATGGAGAGAGAATTTGTGTTTGATGAATGGGCTAGTACCTCTTGGAAAGCCATAGTTTATTTCTCTTAGAGCATGTTGTGTCGTAGCTTAATGAATATTACAAACATGGCTAGTTATTTTTCTTTGACAGTTATGGAGAGAACACAGTTTTGGAAGTGTGATTGCAATTATCTTTGCAAGCATTCCAACAATGGCTGGTGCCTTGTAACCAAGCGTACCTTTTATCACCACAAACAACAAGATGTTCTAGGAAATCTCCATCCTTCCATTAGCAAAAAAAAAAAAATGGATTCAGAACAAAGACTAGATCTTGCCAATGACCGGAGTGATAGTAGAGCAATTAACCATCTAGCCGAACACATTGATGGACCCCATAATGCAACACCTACCCGAGCCATGGGACAAGGCAAGAAGCCCAATAATTCTCAAAGAAATACATGGTGCACATGTAACATGCATTGTGCAGGTGGTATACAAGTTCATGCATCAACCTATTATCGCCATCAAGCTTTGGCACATAACTTTGAAAGCTTCAAAAATAGTTTTGGTTTATCTTCTCCACTAGATTCAGAAGGAAACATGGAAGAGAATGATGAACATCAGGCTCAAGTCTCTGAGTTTGATGGTGATGGCAATGACATCATTGATGAGCCAATGTCTATTAGTGAGAATGAAGAAAATCAATCTTCTCCTCTATACTTGGAGCTAGTTGAGAGGATACTAGAGCTCCAAAATTTATGGGATGAACATAAACTACCAATAGGTGTGCAAGATAGAATGCTTCGCATCCTATTTGGAGACTTGGGGGGGGCTAGAGTGATTAAAAATGCTTCCAAGAGAAGCATGGCTAGGCTATTAGTTCAACTTCCTCCTACATGGGAAGGTGACCTTGGAAGGATTCAAATTCCGACTTGTTGGGATCAATTGCAAACCATGCTTAAAGGTCTTGGCATGGTTTCTTTCTTGCGCTATCGCATCTGCACAGGTAGTGATGTAGCCAAGCATCCACCCAAGCTTCTTCAACCAAGCAATGAGGACAACTTTACAGGAGAGGTTCTTAAGTGCACATGTGAAGGTGGATCATTATCATCGAGGCTTAAACGTGATTGCTTGGAATGTTGAGAGAAGTGTCCAGTTTGTGCCAAAGCAAGGAAATCAATGCTTTCCTTTGACTACATTCCCATCAGGCCTCAACTAAAGCTATTGACAAAGAGTAGCACTTATTGCCATGAGCTACTATGTTTATGGAGGCACAAAGAAAAATGGCTCAATGGAGATGCAATTAGCAACCAAAGAAGCATTGTTGATTTTTGGGATGGACAAAAATTCCAAGAAGTCAAGGACTTTTGGGATCCATCAACATCTTATGAGCTACCGGTTGTCTGCTCTTATCCTCTTTGCAAGAAGCCTTACACTACTTTTCCTACCAGTAGACGTTATAAAGCTCTTCAAAATGTTGTGGGAGAAGAGTACAACTTTGTCTGCATCGAGTGTAAAGAGGACATTGTGTGTAAAAGGAGCCTACAAAAGGTACATAGAAGCATCACATTGTTTTTTTTAAAAAAGATCTCATGATTTCAAACCAGACTTATTTTTTGGGTTGCCATGTGAATAGGGTGATCCTCGAAATGTAGCATTGTTTCTACATTGGGATGGATTTCAGACATCACAAACAACCCAAAAGAGTTGTGGGGTAGTAGAGGTCATGGTGTTGAATCCAGGAATCAAGTCTTCCATTGATATCTTGCCAGTTTTGTTTATCCCTCAAAGTTGCAAGAAAATTATGAAGGTTTCTGGTGAAGTTTTTGGGGCATTTTTGGAACCTTTGCTAGATGAGTTGGAAAGCCTATATCTAAATGGTGTGGAGGTGTTGTATGACTATCCCATAGAGAAGATCTTTGGTGCCAATCAACAAGGTCTTTCAAAGCTATGTACGCTACGCGCTATGGTCATGATGGTTACAGGTGACCATCCGGCACAGTGCAAAATAGGCCTCTTCAAGAATGGAGGACAAGAGTTTTGCAGGCGTGATAAACCTCAAGCAACTCTAGTAAGACCTGGTATAGGATCAAAAGAGGGGCGATACGTCTATAATGAAAATCGCCGACAAGCTAGATATCCACCTTCAAAGAGGACCATTGAGGAGATGACAAAAGCTCTTGATGAGGCTAAACGATGTTGCACAGACAAAGAAAAGGAAGCATCATGGAAAGAAGCTGGTCTCTCAGGAGAGTCCATACTCTGGAGATTATATGATCTATATGGATTTGATCTCTCTCTAGATTTAGTCTACGACCCAATGCATATCTTATCATTGAATGTATTCAAGAAATATATCTCACATTTATTTGAAAGTGTTGAGGCTCCCTTGAAGAAAGAAATCGATGCTGCTGTGTGTGTTGTTAAAAAGGCAGCACCTACCTCCATTCGATATGGACGTTGGCCTAACTCCCCAAGCATCTACTTTGCAAGCTTCAAGGCAGAGGAGAACCAAAAGTTCATCCAGTGGTGTCTACCATATGTTTTGAGAGTTGTTAGTGGCATTCCTCCTGAAATGCATGTTTTGGGATTTTTGCTGATTGACATTGCACACAGCTTCTACAACCATAGTAGAGATCATGGATGGTCTGTGAAAGACATAGAAGTTGTGAAGACATTGCTACAATCATGGAGAGTTCGAAATGAAGAAACATTTGGTGCGAACTCATCACCTCTATAACATGTAGCTGGTATGTATATCTTGATTAGTTAACAATAAGTTTGATATATTTGTTCAGGAGAATAATCTCTTGATAACTTGTTTATAGGTAATGGTGAGATGCTTGATGATGTCTTGCGCCATGGGTTGCATGACCGCTTTTGGTGTTACATATTTGAGCGTCTTGTAAAGGCATACAGTTCCATCAAAACAAATAACATGGAGGATGAAGCTTCATTTGCAAAGTTCTATTTGAGAAGGTTCTTCACAAGAGCTTTTCAGGCTATCCATGGTGATAGTGACAATCTCTTACCTTCTGAAAGGTTTTTGAAGGACCTACATTGTGCATTGATTCTTTCTCAAAGCAGCTCGCTATTAGCAGATGCTCCATCACATGATTGCTCTCCGTCACATATGGATGGGCTACTGGTTGTGTCTTCAATTGAAAAGGCTAAATCTATGTGGAGTGATCTATTAAAATATGGAAGAAATTCACCATGCACTAGAAATCTTCTTCTCAAGGGGATTGCAATATCAAAGAAGAGATGCACTTATAGAGATCCTACTAGTGAAGAGAAAACTTATCTAAAGAAGTTTTGGAACATTCCAGAGCAGTACTTCCAATGTTTGGAAGTAAAGACATACCAAAAGGTCCTCTTTAAAGGGGATATATTTAATATGGGCGCCAATGTCATAGTGAAGGTGGATACCGATGATGCAACGGTGGAACACAGAGGTCACTGGAAGGCTTGTATAACATCCTTGTTCTCAACACAGTTTGATGGAAAGTGTATTCTTTTCTTTGGTGGATGGTATTACAAGCAATGCATTGTCAAAAACGGGGACTCAGAACAATTGTTAATGGATCCAGTTACTCAAATGAGTGTGCTTGAGAAGGCCCCTTTGCCTTTCACATGGTATTGTGTTCGACCCATCTACTCTATACTTCACAAATTTATTCCATTGCCAATACCAAGGAGGCAGAGGCTCATTGCTTATGAGGTGAAGGATTTGAGGCAGCGTGATAGCTTGTTAATGGACGGAGGTTGTGGAAATGTTCCATTATGGGTGGAGGTCCATGATATAGTTCAAGTGTGCTTGAATAGCGAGAATGCAATACAGATTCAATATGCTGTTGTTAGAGAGACTGATTACGAAGGGAAAAGGGCAAAGCTTGCTTTATTGGAGCATGATGCATATCAACAAAACACTTATAAAGTTTGCAGAGAGGAGCATCAATGGAGAAGTTGGGATACATGTTCCATTCAAATTAAAGATTGGACAGTCACAAAACAAAAAAAGGTTATAAAGCCTGGACAGGCGGCTAGATGGATACCTATTGTTTGGCATTCTCCATAGACATATAATTGTGGTCGCCCCTTTTATTCAATCACTGCTAGTAATCTTGTGGAAATATTTTAGAAAGACCATTGCTTCATGGATGACAATTGTTGTATTCATTGTTATGGTGTTCTTTACATATCTTTTGTATAACTTCACTCATATGGTATGCAAGCATGGCTAGTACATTTGTGGAAGTAGTTTAGAATGCTAGTATACTTGTGGAAGTAGTTTAGAATGACTATTATTTCATGGATGACAATTTTTGTATTCATTGTTATGCAAGTAGTACACCTATGGAAGTAGTTTAGAATGACTATTATTTCATGGATGACAATTTTTGTATTCATTGTTATGCAAGTAGTATACCTATGGAAGTAGTTTAGAATGACTATTGCTTTATGGATGACAATTGCTAACTTCATTGTTACATGTTCTTTGCATATCTTTCTTAGAACCTCATCATAGAGTATGCTAGAACTTCTGGGAGACCTGCTTTATGGATGGAGATTATTGTACTTATTGTTAGTATGCAAGCATGGCTAGTATACTTGTAGAAGTAGTTTAAAATGCATACTATTTTATACATGACAATTGTTGTATTCATTGTCACAGTTTTCTTTACATGTCTTTCTAAAACATTACTCATAAAGTAATGACAAGTGTGTGTATAATTTTTGAGATAAACTTTGTTACTTAAATTTCTTGCTGCTCATGTGTGTGTTCAATGCTTTGTCTTTTCAGATATGAGTTATCCACAGTCCTTTGTGGAGCAACTACTGTCTTTCTCTAATGAAGAGACCCTCAAATTTTTAGATTCTTGGAGGGCCAGTCATCTTGGAAATAAGAGAGTTGTTTCTTCTCCATCTAGCATCTCTATAGGTGTTGACACTACTAGCAACAAGAAATATGACCCAATCATATATGAGCAGGTGTTTAGGCCTCCACCTCCTAAGCTTAGAGAACCCAATAAACTCTATGGTAGGGATTTCCTCTTAAAAGAGGGTAATAACCAACATAGAGTTCTTTTTTCAAACTATGGGTTTGTTAGAGGATGGTTTGCCAAACACAAGCCATTTGGAGACCTTAGAAATAATATGGAGAGAAAGAATACCGTGTTCGATTTAATAAGAAAAAATAAAGGTGAGCTTAAGCCTGTAATAGTAGCAGGACAAAATTATCATTGGAAGGAAGAGGACGTTTATACATGGGCCATCAAGTCTCTTGCGGCAAAACGAAAATGGAGAAAAAAGAAACCAAACAACAAATTATCTTCTAGCACCCCAATGGTATGTGTCATTTTGTAGGATTTTCTCTAAGTAATGAACTTCTATTATGTCAAAGTATAATCGAAATGTTTTCATGAGATTAGATAGAAAAAGAAAAAGATGATGATGATGATAACCAAGAATTTCATGAGAATGATGGAGGAGAAAGTGAACTACAAGGAGAAAGTGAGCTAGGAGAATATGGTTCACTCACAAAACTTGTGAGTAATCCTCTAAGGTATTGGAAATTTATATGAAAACTAATGATGAAGAAAGTAATGCTTTTGTTGTTATTGAATAGCTAAAGGATGCTTGTGCACAAGAAACCACTTGTATATCTATTGAAGAAGAAGAGGAGCAACCACAAGCTACTCATGTAAGCACTTCTATCTCAAAATAGCAATAATGTATGACCTATCATGATAAAATTTGTTATTATGTGTTTAGAGAGAGACGAAAGCATACATTCATAAGATGCCATGGGAAAATCATGATTTACAAAGTGATGCTTATGAGGTATGTGTGGTTTACTCCTCTCTCTCTCTCTCTCTCTCTCTCTCTCTCTCTCTCTCTCTCTCTCTCTCTCACACACACACACACACACACACACACAAGTGTGTGCGCACACACGCACACACAAAGATATCAATTGAAATAATTGAGGTAAATTTAGCTAGTTTTGTGTGCATGTGTGTATGTGTGTGTGAGATATCCGAATTCAATTGCTTAATGCGCAGGCATATAGAAACTACATGCAAGATGAAGAGTTTGTCCAATGCTATCAAGAAAAGGATATGGAAGTAAACAATGAATTAGATGAGTGTGAAGACCATATCACAAAACTGGTACAATTCTAATTCATGTATTTTTTTCACTCTCAAACTTTTTGTTGATTGCACTCTTTTCTTGAATAATTTGTGAAGGAAAAAATCAATGGAAGGACACAAATTATAAGTGGTATAAACCAAGAACAGAAAAGAAAAAGCACACGAAAGCGCAAGGTACTATTTAAGGATGCTTCACATGGAATATTTATTTAATGAAATACTTACCCTACTTAATTTTAATGTTATAAAAAAACCAAGTTTTCCCACTTCTATAGGCTACTTCTAAGATTGAAGAGCTACTAAAGGAGAAAGATCAAGCTTCAAAGTTTTTGAAGCTTAAAAAGAAAAAGGTCTTTTTCTTCACAAGAATAAGATTCTTTAAATATTTTTGCATGTGGCTACAAAATAAAAGAGTGGACTTTAATTGTTTTAGGAGCAGAAATATGATGGGGGATGTTCAATGAATCAAAATCAATGTGTGTTGGAATTTCAGGTATGCAATAAAAGCTAAAAGCATTGCCTTACTTATGTTCACAAAAATAATACGTCACTTTTTAAACCATGTTATTTTGTTATGACAATTATGTAGGCACGGAATTTTTCCAGGGATGACAAAGAAACTATATTAATGAAGTGGCTAAATCTCAAGAAAGTACAAGACTTGTACCACTTGATCAAGCCAACGTATTTTGCTATGCAGAAATCGAATAGTTTCCTCAAGAAGAGAGCAAATGAGGATACTAATAAATCCACTATGTGTGAAGATTTAGTTACATGGATTTTTTTAGAAGGCCTGATAATTTTTTATTTTGATAAAGTTGGCTCTTTATCCATGAAGGATATCATTGTAACAAATGACAAGTAGTTTTATAATCCAACCACATGATTTAAGAACTGTAGCATGTAACACACGTTATGTAAGCTTTCATTTGTTATACTCATAGCTATCTTTATGAATTAAGCCTACTTTAGTCTCCTAATGTTGAAGTAATCTCTCCTAAATTGTTTGCTCGTGGGAATTTTTTTAGATTAATTACTATTTTGTGTCTACATGTTCCTTAATAAATTATTAGGTGAACTACTAGGTCGTTTACAGAAAAGTTACTAGATGAACTACTAGTTTGCAAGCAACCGTCCTTATATATTACTAGATGACTTGCTAGGTCGTAAACAAAAATTGCTAGTTGACTTACTGGTTTGAAAACACCGATATGTAAGGTCAAACTAGTAATTGAGTCAACTCCTACATTGAACTAGTGATATTTTTACCATATTGAGACTTGAATTGCCATATGGCTATTCAACTCTCCATATAGTAACAAAATTACTATATGTAGCATCTAGGAGTTGTCTCTTTTTTACTAGTTTGCACTCTTACTAGATGTGTGTATTGAAACTAGTGAATCATCTAGCAATCATATATTTTTTACTATATGGTAAGCTGTCCAAAGCCCCTTGTGTTTGAACTGACAGTGTCCAATCTTCTTCAATTGGCTATTCTTGCATGTATGAGTCTCCTTTGCGCGGAAACTTCGACACTCTCTGCACCTGGACACCTCTATTTTGAGGAAACTGAAGAAATCTGCCGATTAATTCGTGTGGCGCATTCAAAGCTATGCACATGTCAGGCTCCTCGAATACATCTACAACACAGTCCGCCAATGCAAGTAAGCTATTAGTTTTCTTTCTGCTCTTGAATCGTTAATGAGACCTTCCCTCTTTCATTGTTTACTTGCAAAGCATCAGGCTCCTCAAATACATCTGCAACACAGTCCAGCAACCCAAGTAAGCTATCAGTTCTTTTTCAGCTCCTGAATTCCTCCATTGCTGTTGTTACTGCATTAATTAGACCCATGTTCTTTCATTGTTTACTTGCAAAGCATAAATTTTGGCATTTCTTCATGCTTCTGATCTGAATTGAGGTAATTGAGGTTCAACTTCAGTTCGCTTCATTGTCTTTTATTGGAAGAGTTAATATGTGTAGCGTGCATAATGCACAGTGGATCTACCTCCTTTTGAATGTCATTGTGCAGGTATTGTTGCTCTTTTATGTTATCCTTATAAATTTTGTGGGTGCTAGACTATGGCTGCAGAGATGATATGTGTATTGCGCTCTACTTAATTTTGTTCGAGCTCTTCTTCCTGTTGCATCTGCAGAACCAAGCTATTCTTGTTGCATCTGGAAAACGCTGAACTTTCCAAGGGGATAACGGTAAGTGCTCCTTTACTTGTTTATGTTTTGTTTTGCTTTTGCAAGAATAGAATTTCGAGTTAATTTGTGTCATTTGGAGTGTCCCACATCTTCAATGGGATTAGTATTTTGTTTTCCATCCAATTTAGTAGCTATATTAGTGTTTCATGGAAACCATAGTTTTGGTCATTTCATTAGGAGTGGTTGTAGGGTGCCAGCTGGGATGGTGTTAGAACCTTGCCCAATGTTGAGCTCTACTGTTAGTAAAATGCACTTGTCTAAGCACAAGCCCATATCTACCTCCGTCTGCAAAGCACCAACTGATGCTTGGCAACAAGCTACCGGAGGCGTCGAGAGACCTCCTTGGCTTGACTCTATGTACTCAAATCGACGCCTTTTGGATGATTACTTCTGATGCATAGACATCTCAGATGCACAACAAAGGCTCCAACAGTCTGAACCTATTTGATGCGATCTATGGTGTCCTTCACTCCAAGGTGCTGCACTTCTGCATCTCCGTGATATCCAAAGATTATGTCTTGCCACTGATCGATATGTGGAATAAACTGATTAGGAGAGGGTTTGAAGAAGAGCATGTATGCCCATTAGCGTCTACTTGTGATTGCAGATTTTCTCGTACACGCATCCTGCAGGTTACGTAAGCAGGCTATTATGCATGTATAAGCCTGCAATTGTGCGATATATGTTTACCTCTGGTCTCCTCCTCTTGGACAATAGTTGTGACAATATCCATGTGCATATCCGTTGACCCGACAAGCCTATGCATGACATCTGGCCTGGAAGGATAGCTGAAGACCACATTTTGCAGCTCAATGTAACCTTTGACTTCAGTGAGCTTCAAACCATCCTCTACCTTGCGATTCATCTTCATCGGTTTATTCACCATTTCGATGATTTTGTATGCCGCCACCTTCCCTTTACTAAAAGCACTTATATTCCCCATAGCTTGACCGAGAGCCCTGCATTACAAGGCAATAAATACAGAAAACCAATCATGCCAGATTTTTGAAGGAGCTTCTAGATGCTATTTCACAGGGAAAAAAGTGCTTACATGCCCCCAAAAATTGCAGAGAAGATAGCACTTATGGCTTTTCCGCCTGTAGTCTCCTTACGACGAACAAGGACACCCCCATACCATAATATTAGGGCCCATGAAAAGAAGAGAATTGTGAATGTAACTCCAATACCCAATCCCTTGGCCAAACCCCCTTTATAACCTAATTTCAATGTCAAAGCTAAGGAGTCTGTAAAAGCCTGAGCAGCTCTCTTCTCACCAGCAAACGAATGAACAGTCAGAATCTGCCCAATTGTCTGTCCATAAAATCAACAAGGTGGTAATTAAGCCATTACTTTGTGCATTCAACATACACACACACCCCATTCACCCATCTTTTTCTTAGTTTGTACCTGTTCTACAATGGCCCCTGCATTTCCATAAGTTTCTTGACTTTTAGTCGTCAATCGCGTAAGTGTGTATGCATACAAGCCCCCAGCAAATGCTATTGCTGGTACAAGAGCCACTAAAACTAGGCATAATTTCCATTGCAACGAAAACCCCACTCCAAAACCTCCAACAAAAGTGCCCACATATTGCAAGAAATTTCCTGCCTGCAGATAAAACAAACTGCATATTGATCATGGATGAACATACAATAGGCAGTAGAATGCTCTTTTATGCAACTTGGGTCTGGATGCAAAGTCCCCTTGAGCTCACCACACCATGATAAGGGCTATTGCCTACTTGAGTGGTCCATCCTTCTCTAAGGGTAGGTTATCCTTCAATGTTCCCAGAACGCGGCCCATATTCAACATCGTTTGTATGTTGTGGCTCCTGTGCATAGTGGAGGGTTATGTCTGGGAGTCTATCTTTCACTGGAGCAGACACGAGGGGGATAGTCAAGGTCGCGAGGCCCACAGGATATTCATTTCACGAGGCAGATCCAGCCCATTTTATCTATCAATTATATTGCCAGAGATGTGGATATGAGGCAGACAGGTACACGCATACTACCCATTGCCATATGTAGATTACCAGCCTGGAGCAGTCCAGTTATTTAATTCCATAGATACAAGCACAAGGAGAAGAGGACCGAATTAGGTGAAACTGGAGCAGTGCCCTCTACGTCTTGCGAAAATTGCACAAAAACTTCAATTCTACAATCAGTACAATGGCTCCCCCCTCAAGAAAGAAAAACATTTGGACACATTTATCAACGAGAAGAAGAAATCAAATGAAAGATGGGAAAATGAATTTCATTTGTCACCCTTATGATGAATGTGGAAGCAAAGGCAAGTATGGAAAAAAAAATCTGACAGCAGTCAGTTACCTTTTCACTTACAGCGTCTTGCACCAGCATTGTATCCTTGGCGATGCTATCGACTAGCGTGCCAGTGCGAGCATCCATGTCAAAGAAACCCACCTCTTGGCTGAGAATGGCCTCCAGATACTTGAGTCGCATCTTGCTGGTTTGTCTTTGGCCTGTGTGCATCCAGCAATGGAAAGCTTTCCTGTTGCTGTCCTCCCCCTTTCTGATGCTTTCGTGTGCTATGTGCTATTTTGATTTCTTTGATATGTGATACTTTGATTGTCATTAATAATAATGATTATGATTAAGCCACAAACTACTAATTGATTGAAACCAACATCTAATTGTCTTTTCTTCATTGTTTACACGCTTAAACATGGATGGTAGCAACTTCGTCTCAGGGGATGATAGAACACCTGAATGTAGTGAAGATTTTAGTGCAAATGACAGCATGGATGTGGAGTACGGTACATTCTTTTGAATTGTCAACTTACACTTTCGCATTCAACTTCATTCACTAAAACTCGCTTTCCTCTCCTTCACAAACTCAAAATCGAGAATCTACATAGTCTTTCCACCTGAATACTACTTTTACAGATTCATGTCAAAATACGAAATCTCCTTCGTCCTCTCATGAACATCAACAAACTCCTTGCAAAACTCTTGCTATCTTACCCACGGCATCTTGCGCCCCTTTAGGAGTACCACCAAAGGTTTTCAAGCGCATACAACCAAAAAACAAGGTCAAAAAGGACCTCCTTCCAAAATTCACACAAGAAGGTATGTTGTTTACAATTCTGAAAGCGAACAATATTTGTTAACTGCCTTGTATACATTTTGTGAAGTCATGTCCTTTTTCAGGCTTCTCCAACCCTCATGCTAACAAAGGCAAACTCTCTCTTGCTGGCACACATAGCAAATCGACCCAGCTTGACCCTGAAGAGCACAACCTCAACTTAGTGCCTCATTCACCTAGCGCTATTCCTTTGTTGCATATTAGCGAGATCTCAGAATCCAGCCCTAGGTTTGCCTTGGAAGGAAAAAATTTTAATAGATATGGTACTTATAAGGTACCACCCGAACAAGCAAAATATGGGCGCTTCTTAAAAGTAGATCTGGTTGATGTCCAATGCATGCATACAATCACATTAGTTATTGGGCAAGAATGCATTGAAAAGTATTCCAATAAACTATCTATTGGCGAGTTCATCAAGGTTGAAAATTTGTCAGTGAAACCGAAAAACAAGAATGATGGGGGAACTGCACCATACTCTCTTTACTTGGATGCAGCTGCATTTGTAATTAAGGCTGAACCTTTCCCAGTCAGCCTTAGCTTCTGTCCCGAAACCAGCATAAGAGCTTTCTTGGATGAAGCTCCTGCACTGCATGGAAGAGGAATACGGATGCCCCTGGCGATAGTAGCCTTTGTCATCATTCATAGAGAGGATCCATTGTCTACTTGTGGTACTGGTCGAGCAATTGGGGATCTCCTTGTGGCAGATGGTCCAACATCTTCAGACACAGCCATTGTAAGATTCTTCTTGTTTGTCTTTATCACAACATCAAAGTAATAATCTTGAACTTGTATTGATTGCTCTTATTTGTCGTGAAGCTCTCTTTTGTTAATGAACGAAAGACAGAGCTATAGTCACTGTTAGAGAACCTTGAAACAGATGATGTTTGCATGTATGTTGCTCGAAATGTTGGCTCTTTCAAAGGTAGTTCAAACAAGCTATTTGTTGTGGACATGACCATCATCACACCTGCACAGAGCTCACGACGACGTGCAAAACTTACTTTTGTGTTTGAATCCCAAACCAAAGAACTTGGTTACAGAACTGAGGTTTGCCTATTGTCTTTTTTGTTTTAGACTCTTATTTTCATTATCAAGTTTGACGATAGAATTAAGTTTCCAATGTTTCTATGCGTTGCTTTTACCGCTCATAGGTCACTGGGAGCCTTCGAATTGTGAACATCAACAGCATCCTCTTGGTGCAACAATGCGCTACATGCAACTCTTCAAAGATTCATTGTGCAGGGAGCACATGCTATTGCACATCTTGTGCAAAAACTTGTAGAATCAACCAGGTACCACAGTTAGAGGCAAGAATCACAACAACAGACAACGTAATCAATGCAAAGATTCTTGGTGATTGTAGATACAATTCTCTGCTTTGACAAGCCCTTCAAAGACCTTTACTTGGAATCAGCAATCGACGCACGAGATGCCCTTGCATCTACTGTGAAAATAGGAAGCTTCAAAGTTAGTGTCTTAGGACATATCACATCTTTTATCGAGCAAATGGCTCTAGAAAATTGATGTGATTGTATCTAATTATTTACTTTGAACCTATGCTGATGCTTGTGTTCTTGTATTGATTTGTGGCTTTCAATCTAATTTTCATCGCAAGTTTCTATTTTTTAGCAACATCTCTCTCTCCCTCTCTCTCTCTCTCTCTCTCACACACACACACCCACACTCTCTCACTCACAAAAACACACACACATGCGCATAGGCACACACATGCACATTTACATTGCATAATCCAACATCTAACATTTTTGCAAGCATTAGCATTCTCTCTGTCTCTCTCTCTCTCTCTCTCTCTCTCTCTCTCTCTCTCTCTCTCTCTCTCTCTCTCTCACTCACACACACACACACACACACACACACATCTATCTTATTAGATAACCATTTCTCTCTCACACACACACATATATCTATCTTTGTTACATAACCTCCTCTCCCTCCCCCCTCCCCCCCCCCCCCCCCCCCCCCCCCCTCTCTCTCTCTCTCTCTCTCTCTCTCTCTCTCCCTCTCTCTCACACACACACACACACAAATGATTAACACATTGAATGACACTTCACTACCTTATAAGATTGTTTTGCAAAAGACTTTTGCAAGTAAAAATCCAAAAAATATTGACATTATTTTAGCGCTTTATGCTATCCTACAAACTTCTCTAAGTTTAAAGAAAGTTTAACACTTGCTATGTTTGACATTGAATGACTAACACATTGAATGACACTTCACTACCTTATAAGATTGTTTTGCAAAAGACTTTTGCAAGTAAAAATCCAAAAAATATTGACATTATTTTAGCGCTTTATGCTATCCTACAAACTTCTCTAAGTTTAAAGAAAGTTTAACACTTGCTATGTTTGACAATTTCAAAAATGAAAAAATTTGCAAGTCCTACACTCAAGCACTGTTACAAAACACTGCCTCAACCTCTTCAAACAATTCAAGTAGTTTTATAGATTTATTGCAGACATGTAACACTTCAATGGGTCTAACGATGGAGATAGCAACTGTTTTTGCCTTCACTTTCCAAAGAAAATTCCTTGTAGTGTTTTGCAATGACCAAAACGAGTATCGATGTTCTTGTTTTGTTGGTAATGATGACCATAGTGTTACTGGAAACAATCTTGGAGTTATCTCATCAACACATGGTTTCATGTTTCTTCCAATACTTCCTCCAAACCAAGGCAAGCGTAAGCGTCTCTCTTGGACTGACACAATGACACAACATCTCCTCGACATCATACTCAAACACCCACATGACAGCTTTACCATTATTGCTAAAAAATTCATGGAAGCTCACCCTTCAACACCTTTCACATTGTTGTCAATCCTTTGTAAAGCAAAACGCTTAGTGAAAAACCTTCCGGAAGACATTCAAACACTTAGACGTAACCAAGCCACAACCATCCACAAAAACAAAAACAAAGCCATTTCCACCTTCATAAAAGCAATAAATGATAAGCCCACTACTCCATGCAAATCTTGTGGTCGCTTAATGTTTAGATCACAATTAACATGTATCAAAAGAAATATTTTACCAGGTCGACGAGCCATACCCCAAGAAGACACAAACCTAGAAAAGGTATGCACAAGTTGCAAAGGATCTGCCAAATCTGCCTTCTCTCTCTCTTTGTCAACACTCAACACAATGGGTTTTAATACACCTTTGCCATATGTTGCAGTTTTAAATAATGTAGAAGCACGCTTAGTATCCACACGTATTCCATTTGCTAAGATAAGAGAACTTACTTTCGATGGACAATATGGAATTCGCGGAAGCGTTGTGAATGTCCTTGCAAACATCTCTGAAACCCACAAAGTGCTGCCACGTTTTGTGCACGAAGAAGCGTCTATTTTAATTGGAATTAAGAGAAAATTAGAGTACAAGCATTGTTATTTAAGTAACATGGTTAGACCATTAGTAACTATGAGGGCTACACAAGATCTACTGACTACTTCTTTATACAAGCAAGAAAATTTTACTTTGAATAAGTTCTGGTTGGATCATTTGGCACAAAGTAAAAAAAAGTCAAATATGTCACTAGAAACTCCAATCAACCTAAACCTTGACGATGATGACGAGATTTACTCTGACGTTATACTACATGGTATAAATACTCCTCAACAAGTTGTTGACTACAATGACAAAATTACATACGTTGCACCAAGTGAAGGAAACCATCCATTGGGATTATTTAATGACGAATTTTGTGAAGAGCTTAGCTTTCCAACCCTATTTTATGGCGAACCTAGAAGATATCACCAGTTTAAAACACATTACCAGACCATAGTAAAATGGGAGCTTATGCATAAAGATAGGCGCTTTTCACTAAATATTGAAAACTTGTTTTTCAAAGCTGTTAAAATTATGACTCAAAAAGTATTTTCATCAATTTGGATTCGGTTACGCAAAGGAAAATTACAAGGTCTACCCTTACAAGCAAGTGATGTTCGTGAGGATACCAACATTGAACACATCTTAGCTTCTCGAATTGGTTATAGAGATTTTGAAAGCTTGCGTTCCTCCCAGACTACAAAGACAAACTTAAAAAAGATGCTTTTGCAATGATAAGACAATTAGGTACTCCAACCTTCTTTGTCACAGTCTCAGCAGCAGAGAGATGTTGGGATACGTTGCTCCACGCTTTACACGAAAAGTTCCACTACCTAAAGAAACCAACGAAACCAACAACTCTTACCAAAAACGCCTAATTTGCTCAGATCCAGTCACTACTGCACAATACTACCTTCATAGATTCAAAGCTCTTAAAAGACTGTTGAAACACGACAACTCAATTTTAGGAAATTTGTTGGATTACTTCTTTGTCACAGAGTTTCAAAGTAGAGGTAGTCAGCACGATCACGGGTTGATTTGGATAAAAGATGCACCAATACTTGAAAATGCTCCCGATGACACCATAATCACTTTCATTGATAAGTACATTAGCACAAACAAAACACTTCTTTCTGAGAGCCTAAGAGATGTATATACCCACAAACATCGAAAAACGTGTCAAAAAAAAGGGAAGACGGGTCATTTTGGCTTCCCTAGATTTCCAATGCCTTACACCATGATTCTTAGACCACCCGATTCTAACATGCAAAATAGTAAAGTTCACAAACTAACACTTCGCGCTGTCAAAGAAAGCCTTCTTGAACTTCAACCTGAATGCACTGTTACATTTGACTCATGGTTAAAAACTCTATCAATATCCCTTGAATCATATATATACTCATTACGCACAAACATAAGTGAACCTACAATTTTCCTGCAACGTGAGCCAAAAAAATGTTTACACAAATAATTTCAACCCAACACTAGCTACACTATGGGATGCCAACACTGACATACAATTTATACTCAATGCACATGGTGCAGCTAGTTATTGTACTTCATACATGACTAAGTTTGACAACACTCTAATCCAAGCCATAAAGAGTGAACTAGATTTCTGTGTGCAAAACAATTCAAACACCATCGAACGTCTGCGAATTGTTGGCAACGCAATTCTCAATACACAACAAGTAAGCTCCCAACAAGCTGTCTATATTGCACTCTCATTACCACTACATAGCAGTACACATGACTTCACTTTCATTAATACAAACACAGCAACTGAACAAACATTATTACTAAAACGAAAGGCCGTTCTCCAAACACTTGATCCAAATAGTACATCAATATTCTTTGACTCCATAATTGACAAGTACGCAAAATGACCTAGCACACTTGCAAATATTTCTCTTGCAGATTTTGCTTCATTATACAAACAAATAGGCAACCAATATAGACCGCTTAAGAAAGCCAAGATCATACGATATATACGCTACAACATTGTCAAAAACCCAGATGCCTTCTATAGAGAACAATGCCTTTTATTTCTTCCTTGGATAATAGATGAGAACCAACATTTGCACAACTTAGGAACTTGGGAAAATGTATATTCAATGCACAAAGACCTCCTTACTAACAATGAAGAAAAATACAACAAAGCAATTACAGTCTACAACACAACAAAGATCCATACCAATAGTACTTCAAATATTACCACATCTACCTCCTCTTGCAATCACAATCTCATCGATATTTCAACTGATTTAAATATGCATCCAAAAACACAAAAACCATTCTCTCTACCTGCAACTAAAACTCTCACAATGTCAAATGCAGATTACTATCTTGCAGTGAGCAAACTAAACTCAGAGCAACGCCTAATCTTTAATGACATCATGCTAAGGAAAAGGGTAGAGCCAAACACTTCAATTCATTTGTTTCTCACAGGTGGTGCAGGCACAGGAAAAACATTTACACTATTACTACTAGTACAAGGATTGCTAAGATATTACAACTACCGTGCCAACTCCTCACCTGAAACACCAAAAGTACTCTTAATGGCCTACACAGGAAAAGTTGCTTTTAACATTGGAGGCACAACCATCCACTCTGCAGTACTTTTACCGTTGATCACTTCTATAAACATAAGCCTTCATCCGGATAAACAAAATGCACTCTCTATACTTTACCAAGATCTTAAACTAGTCGTGTTTGACGAGGTCTCCTTAATAGGAAACAACATCTTCAAACTAGCAGACTCACGACTCCGAGCAATTAAAAGAGTGCACAATAAACCTTTTGGGGGCTTGGATGTTATACTATGTGGTGACCTTTGCCAAGCAAGTCCTGTCAAAGATAGTTGGATTTTTACTCGCAAACTAGACTTATTGGAAACAGTATCACCTTCATACTGGCACACACACCCAAAATGTTATGAGCTTAAAACAACTATGCGGCAAGACGATCCAAACTTCATACAAATTCTAAATCGAATTATAATAGGTACACAAACAAACTTAGACATAGACTACTTGAACAACTCGTACTTCAAATCTGTACCTACAAATGTATCTATCTCACATCTCTTTTACTCAAACAAAGACAAAGATAAACACAACAAAGAAGTCTTTGAGAAATCTCTTGGCCATCCAAAAACATTCCTTGCCATTGACAAACGACACAAGTCTTGCAATAAAACAATAGCTATACCCATTAACTCAAAGCTAACTGCGGGGCTTCACTTAGCACTACATCTGAAACCTGGCATTATAGTTGAGTTGTGTGCTGGCAACATAGACATTCTTGATGGTTTAGTCAATGGACCTGATGGAATTTACAAAGCCCATACACTAACATCCCAAGGTCCTCTCTTATGGATAGAGTTTGGAAATCCTAAAATAGGTCAACGAAAACGATATGAACATAGTACCTTGTTCACCATATCAACACCAAAACATTGGACACCAATTGAAATGATTTCACGTGAGTTCCAAATAGGGAAAAACTCTCTGAATTCTATCACAAGAACTCAATTTCCAATTCAGCCAACAGTTGCACGTACAATCCATAGAGCACAAGGCCTTACATTGCACACACTTGCATTTAACCCTCAAAACATCAGAGCACATGGCCTAACATACACTGCCCTCTCACGTGTTAAGGACCCAAACAACCTATACTTGCTAGAAAAAATAAAATCACAACATATTCAAGTAGACCAGCATGTGTTAAAGGAAATAAATAGACTACAAACACAAGCACAATGGATCCCATTACAGCTGAACCTCTTTGCCTTTGCATTAGACCATTTTGTAATCCAATCACTTAACGTAAACAACTTTAATACTCACTATAAACAACTTTTAAATGACCAAATTTTTACATCTTCCCATGTCATTTGTCTAAAAGAAACAAGGTTAAAATCAACTAACTCCACATTATTTCACAATTTTGAACATATACAATAATCAGGATCGGTTGGGGTATCTATCTTCTATAGGAGCATAGTTCACCTTTTATCGAGTGAAGTAATTACTACCAACAATGTCGAAGTAGTTATTGCAACACTACAAATAAAAGCACAAACATTCACGATAGCTTCATTGTACCGAAAACCAAACACACCATTTAAAAGCTTCTTACAAATCTTATCAAACATAATTACAAAACAAAAAATCACACATCCTTTATTGTTCTTTGGTGACTTCAACATCGACGCATCTTCAGATAATAAACAATATAATCACCTATCTTCATTCTTGCAACAACATAACTTCACCCAACACATCACACAAAACACAACTATCTATGGCTCCAAATTAGACCACATTTGGACATCAACAACTTTGCAAGGAATGATCACAGGAACAAACTTCTGCTATTGGAGTGATCACTCAACAACCTATGCCTTACTGCCTCTATCTATCACATAAACTCCCACTCAACAACCTATGCCTTACTGCCTCTATCTATCTTCATTCTTGCAGGCCCTCGTGAATCCTCACCTTGTTTAAAATGTACATGTGATCAAGTTTTAACGACTTGCCAGTTTTGTGCAAATTTTTTTTTAAAATAGAGTAGTATCGTTCGGATCCATTGTTGATGATGGTGGTACTACCCCATGTTGGAACAAGTCCTCACCGCTTGGATTCATTGTTGACGATGGTGGTACTACCCCATGTTAGAACCAGTACGCGCCGACGCGGACTGGTTTGGAGTAGTTCATGAAGGTCATAGTTAAGCCTAATTAAGCCGATTTTATTTAAAAAACAAAAATCTTCTCGGGTAGACTTTGCATAGCTATATTGTGTATTTAGATCCATATACATGTGGCACTGGAACTTCATACATACATGTAGGAAATGTACAAGGCTCTTCTCTCTCTGCCTTTGGGAAATCCCTAGGTGTGTGTGTGTGTCCCAGCTCCAAGCCATGTTTCAAGAGCCCTAAGCAGCTCTTTTAGCAAAAACATGCAACTCTCTCAGCCCAGATGCAATTACCTCCACATATTACCTTCAAGGCCTATATAAGAGGAAGATTGAGGGTCATGTGGTCTTAGTGAATGATGAGCATAATGAGGGTCCTGAGGGGGGGTGGGGGGGAGAGATTGAGGGCTTTGGAGGACTTGACGACAGAGCTAAGAGATAACAATGCCACGACAGTAGCTATCCAACCTTCTTTGCAGGCACAAAGGAGCCGCAACCTTCAATCGAAATCAATGTTAGACTAAAGGACTTGGTGACATAATCAGATCCTCATCGTACAAGGGGTTATGAGCACTAGTGGATGTGGTCTAGAAGTAGGGAAGAAAAGTGCTTACAGTAAGGTGTATAAGGGCCAAGTAGAACAAGAAAGAAGGGGCTGTGAGGGGGAGGTTATTTTTTATACTAATGCGTTATTTAAATGTTGAGCCAATATGTAGCTAGTAATTAAATGAGTTGGATCAAGTTTGATAAATTCATTGAAAATTTTAGTGTAGTTTAATTAAAGAAAAGTGCATATGTTTAATTAGCTATGAAAATTGAATATTGAAATCATTATGGCATTTAAATATGTAGTCTTACAATTGATCATTATGGCATTTAAATATGTAGTCTTCCCGAAGACGGGGAAGGGCTTATTTTACTCATAATCTCTTTGCAAAGGCCAATTCTGTTCATTGTCTGTTGTCACCAAACATTTTGATGATTTTGATAATCATGTTGATGAGAAAGCGAGGATATACATTGGGTTGGGTTGGGTTGCACCCTGTCTCTCGAAGTTTTTGCTTGAGTGGGTTTGCGGGTTGGAGGCGGGTTGGAAGCAGGCCCTGTCTCTCGAGGTGCAAGTATATACATTGAAGGACTCGCTCGTTTTTTTCATTGCTTGGGAAAAATCGCTTGCCATCTTGTAAGACTCAGAAGGGGGACACTAGGCCGCCAAAGGGACATAGTGCCCACCATTGAGGAGTTGTAAGATAACTATGGTGACATGGATCTCTAATTGGTAGTTGAGCAAATGTCCCTTTACTAGCCTCATAATCTGATCCTTTCAAAGCCATCCGCACAAAATTTTTGTACAAGCTTCTCAATGTTCTTGGCTATATTTTGTATCAATGAGTTGGAGAATAGGATGGGTTTTATTTGTGATAGTATCACTTTATTGGCCCATCTAGATGTTCTATTGCTGCCTCTATGCATGTATTTGAAGATTTTTATGGGAACAATACAGTCTCTGTTCATTCTTGCTCTTTCCAGCTTTCCATTCATCACTATTTCAATTTGCATGCTTAGGAATGTGGTTTTCTTCCCGATGCCATCCTCAAAAGATGTTGCAATGTGGTCGATTCGTAGACAAGGGGGGTAAATCGGGTCTTATTGAAGAAAAAGGGTATGGTTATGGTTGTTAATCCATAGTATATCATCAAAGTACCTGAAGGATTTATGAATAGTGTAAGATTTTGTCTCTTCATGGGGTTTTGCAGCCTATTTGATATGTATTCAAACTCTAACGAGTGTAGGTAGAAATTGCACCAAGGAGGTGAAATCTCTAGCTTGCTTACCAAGCAGGTGAGCAAGCTAGTCCCATCAGGATGCCATTGATTTGAATGTATGTTATCCCATTACACATTGGACAATCATATTTTCTATAAACCAGTAATTAATGTGGATGGCTTGCTATGCCTTTCCTATATTTTGTGTTAGACTAGCTACCAGTAATACGATCCTTTTTAGCCCAAAAAATCCTTAATGTGGGATATTCTCATGACATTTTTTGATGTTGGCTGAGAAATGGCATTAGATGTTATAGGTAGGTTCAAAGTCACATCATATAGTGAGTCAACAATCCACCAAGATTGGACCTTTATGTTATGGCATAGGAGACTGGTTTGGTTTAATTTAAATGCTCTCATTTTGAGTTTAGGGATTCATGTTTTGAAAATGGAAGCTAGGAGTAAGGATAATTCTGAGAAGCAACAATTTTATCTGTTGGTTATCCATCTAAAGGTTGTCTTGTGGGCTTTGTATGTGGCCATTAGGTAGGTAGTGGTTGTGCATTTTTTATGATATATGCCTCACATACAAGGTATATTATTTATAGTGCCAACATTTGTGTCTCATGATGCTGGACAAAGTCACTCCCAGTTAGTCTTAATTTTGCTTGTTCCATCATATATGCCTTGCATACTAGTACGGGGTTATTGGGGGATTCATCTAGGCAAGTGACAAAATAGTTATCCTTAATCTAATTTATCTCTTTTTCTAGGCATAGGATCCTTTTGTTAGGTTTTGGTCTTGGTAGGTTGAGATGGCAATAATCCCAAAATAGTCTCTTTATGGTATTTCGTATGGAGACATATGGAGATTACTTCATCAATTATTAGCATGGAGAGCAAAGAACATAGTTATTCTATGGCTGTGTAAACTCATAAAGGTTGGGTAGGTATATGCAAGAATTTGAAGATGTAGGGATCCATATTAGGAAGATCATAAGATAAAACATGTTGTATTTCTCCCAAAAAGCCATCATGTAAGGGTGTGCATAGACATATGTGTTGTGATTCCAAGCAAAATATTGACTTTGCATTACAAACCTTATCCTTGATAGATTTCATAAAGGACCATACAAAACAGACTTTGTCCAACTTGCATATATTGTCGGTATGTAATCCGTATACAAAAAGGCTAAGGAAGCTTCGTACAAAGCTTATATCAAGGTGTGCATTCAGGTATCTAAGGTGATATATGGGGGGTGTTTTTGTGGGTATGTGTTGGCTCAATCTACGTCTCTCAACTTCATCCTTGGCTATCATTTCCTGCAATAAAAAATACAAGAGACTTTTAGCAGATTGGGCACAAGCTGAGGTGTAAGCAGAGTGGCTATGAGCAATAGGTAGATTTGATGGGGTTGCGTTTATTGTGGATGTAGAGGGTGGAGTTCGGTTAGGGGTCATTGAATTGTGATTGACCGTGGAGTAGCTTCCGGATGATTCACCATTTAAGAAACTTTAGGGTTGAATTTTTAAGGGAGTCAATTGGAAAGAAAGCCTGAATTTTATGTATTATGAGCCATAAGGCACAGTCAAACCATAATACATTCCCATCTTTGCAAGACTCCCCCACAAACTCACAACCACATTTGATGATGGTCTGTGCATGTTCCATAGTTGGTTAGTGAAGTATTAGTCTGTGCCAGCGAGAGAGATAACTCCTTTTACTCCTAGCACACATCCCAGATTTTGTGAACATCTTTGCGTTTCAAAGTTGGACATAGTGAATGGGCATCCCATTAGGAAGGGTTCAAGGAAATTAGAAGTATTTGTCATCAGAAGTGATTTAGTCCAAGCTTAGCTGCTGCTTTATCTTTGTGATTAAGCATAATAAGAAGGAACCCTTCGTTTATAGGGGCTAGTAAGGCAAAATTACCAAAAGCCCATACCTTTTGGTTCGTGTCTTGCAACATGATTTCCAACAGTCGATCTGGTATGAAAGGGGCAGTGTATGTGTCCTTGGGAGGGGTGAGTTTCTCCATGCAAGCTCCAATGGTTGTAAAATCTTGTTTGACCACCTTAGCCTCATCCGCTTCCAGTTCTTCAGGTATGAGGTTTCTTGTAGGGTTCATGGGCGGGGGGATGGGAAATTCTGAGGATCCTTGCAGCATACTCCTCCTCCTCTCTGTCTCATGAGGGGGTCATTCCTTAACTTTCTCCCGTGGAGCTCCATGAATCTCCTCATCACAGACGGGAAGTGTTCTCTCCATTCCTTTTTCTCCTTGGTGTCCGCATCCAAGATAGTGTGGATGTTGGCTATGAGATCTTGTAATCTAGCCACTCCTGCAGAGTAGGGTTTTCCTTAGCCACAGCATAAAGCCTGAGCCATGCGGGCGTGTCCAGGCTGTGAGAAGCATGAGTTCACAGTGTTCTTCATTATCCACATTTTGCATGTCATGTTGGATGATGGTGTCGTGGAAGTTCTTGTCCTTAATGAACAAGAAGAGCCCTTGGATTAGGCTTGGGACTGCAGGTAGTTTATCTCCATAGCCCCAGTCTTGCAGTGCAACATCCCATGTTTGCACTATTTCCTACATACCATAGCAAATTTTCACGGTAGTTTAATCAAAGGGTGATTGATGGTGTAAAAAACCACAATAACCATTAGTGTGTGTAAGCAATAAACAAATAAAAGAACTACACTACTGAATTTTGTGTACAATATGGCAAGGAAAAAAGGGGATTTTTTTCATTAAGAAGCTCAAAATATACAAGAACTTGACTGTATGCACAATAAGTAATCCATAAAACTATCTATGCAAGCTTTAACCCTGTTACCTGCATCCATCATAAACCAAGAGCACGAGGATTAGTTTATGGATTGTAGGTGTCAAAAGATCAAAGCACGTGCTATAGATGTCAACATAGAGAGAGTTTTAGGGAATTGGGGACCTGGCTGGCCATGGATGGGACTTGGGTGGCAGTGTAAGGGCCAAGGAGAATGTCTTCTGTGCCTTGGATTATAGGATTCTATGCCGCTGCTTTTAAGTAGCATACTATGGGTAGGTCCATGCTTGTGGGGGAGTCAGTTTTCTTGTGCTGTGTTAGTGGGATGGTGGGGGTGAATGGTTATGGGGTATTACCTCCATGCAAAGTAGTGGGATGGTCCACACACGCGGTGTAGTCTGCAGGTACATTGAACCCACTTTTTTTCATTAATGGCTGTCCCTAATTGGGTTTAAACCACCCTTATTGGAATTCCTTATAAGTAGGTAAGGCATTGTTCTCTATAAGGATGTTATGTGTGTGTGTGTGTGTGTGTGTGTGCGTGCTGTCAACATTTCATGTATGCATGTCTGAAGCACTATGCATTTGAAGTGAGTGTGAACAGGTGAAATAATTGCTAACTTGTCATTTCCTTGGGTGTTTAAGATTTAATTGTGCTAGTATAAAGCCATTTTGGTATAAAGGTCTTTGTGACTATGAGAAGGCTAGCAGCTAACATTTCATGTAGTTTATAAAGCTTTGAGAATTATGTAATTTGAGAATATAGTTAAAAAAATTTAGTGTTCATGTTTTTTGTCATGACAATAATTTCTATATACATGCATCAATTTGCTATTGTTATGCCTTGTGTGTGGGTGTGTGCTTCTTTGGTGTGTCAGTTATCTTTGAAGCTGGTTGTATTTTTTTGGACAAAGAGTGTTCAAGTATAGGACAACTTTCATGTGTGTGCATTCATTGTGTTTTTGCAAACATGATTCATTGAACATTGTTGGCTTGAGATAAACGTTGAAGCAAGTGATACTTGTTCATCTTTCATTTAGCAAGACCTATGTGTATGTTGGATCAATGTGTTGTTTGCCTATTTGTGTATCGGTGAGATATGGTGTTTTCATGAATAGTGTGTGTGTGACTAAGATACTAGCAACCTCAAGGCAAGCCTCGTGATTTCATCACTTGTTAGAAAATGTACTCAATTCATATATAACCAACTCAAGCTAATCAATGTTATGAACTCAAAAAATGTGGTTTGATAAGTTAAAGGAAATTTCATCATGTTTTCTTATATACAAACAGAAAAAATAATCATCTCATATATAGTCCACTCAAATTAATCCTCTTTTGATTTTATAGAAGTCGACTTACAATGTCGCACACCCAAAAGGCATCATCGATTTGGACTTAAGGAAAAAAATTCCACCCCACCACACAGTCCTTCCTTAGACCAGCCAAAAATGATTGGACTCTGCATACATCATGGTTACACAAGAACTTACAATTACCTACAGTGTAGCTTAGAATTGCAAATTGCATTGAAAAGCCGGGACGCCACCCTCTCCTTCATCTGTTTTGAAAGTTGAAGTGCTTCACACAGAAAGTGTATATGGCTCCGAAGAGGACGGTGAAGGCCACCAACACCATGGCCACAACCCACAGGAAGTCATACTCGAATCCCAACGTGCTCTCTACAAACCGCTTGATTGTGGACTCGCTGCCATCGCTTAAGATGAGTGCGTCATTCACATCACCAAACTGTGAGCAGATCATGCCATACACACTCCATGCCACTGGACACAGCCAGTAGTACCATATCCACCATCCAGGTATCCTCTGCATACCAACACCCATCTCATGGCTTCAGTATTTTAGCTCATTTTATGTCTGATGTAGTCACATGCATGTGCATATGCGGTTCATGTGCCTTCCCGAGATGGGTCGTGTTTCCCATGGATTTGTAGAAGAAGTTGTTACATCATGCCGTATTCGCATGCATGCATTTCATAAATGGATGGAACTTTTATTGTGATAGTGTCGTACGCTAATCACTACACATTCATGTCTTTCACGAAAGGATTCATATGCATTGTTGTCATGCCACTACAGTGCTTGCATTTGCACATGCATAAATTGCACTTTTTTATATCTGTTTACAAGGTAAGGACGCTACTTACAGGTTTAGGTATAAAGAATCCAGAAAACAGGTTGAATAGAGAGTAGAATGTAGAGGCAACCACTGCTGCCAGCTCCATGTTCGGTGTGACAGCCACAAACATCATCCCATAGTATGTGAAGGAAAGAAGTGTTAAGAACATAATGAAGAAAAACCACAAGAATTTTGCAGGTTCCCATGACAAGTGCATCATGGAGTAGACTATAACAGAATACATCACGGTCTGCATGAAGACGTACGGAATTTCAATAATGACCTGGTTTGTCACAAGACGTTTGAGTTAGATTTCTTGCTGGTATCTATACGAGTGTATTTTGGTGTATGTGTATGCATCTTTTCAGTATATATACATTGCCTTTCGTGATATGCGTGTATGGTAAAAACTGAGGACATGGTATGCCCACGTAAGTGTGTGCATATATTGATACCCAGGTCTACACCCACCATTGGACACTGATGACTTCAGTCAGGATGTTGGGGTATGTATCCCTTGAGGGGTTTTTCTGGGATTCAATTAGGTATAGGGAAGGTATGCACATACACAGACACTTGTTTGTGTATAATCATATCTAGATAAGTTCCATATGCATGTAACATGTCACTATCTTACATGTGTCATTGCGTATGGGGTAGATGAATACATCCCAGCTCCTCTCTCTCTGTAGAAAACTGTTCTTTCAAGAGCCACCACTGGCTGGACAGAGTTACAGTTTGTAATACCAAGAAAAATCGCAGAAGCATACATGGCCCCCAATATGCTTTGTAGATCCTCTTCTTTCTTCCTACAGTAACAAGAGAAAAGAAAGTGTTGGCATCAGATAGAAAGAAGACAGATTGAGTCCTGCCACTTTTTTGGTGTTGCATTTGTGTGTGTGGATGTGTGTGTGTGCGCACGCGTGCGTGCATGGGTGGATTAAAAATATGTGAGAGAGAGAGAGAGAGAGAGAGAGAGAGAGAGAGAGAGAGAGAGAGAGAGAGAGAGAGAGAGAGAGAGAGAGAGAGAGAGAGAGAGAGAGAGAGAGAGAAATGATATGAAATGTTATATTAACGTCTTCAAAAGGCCATAGTGACCTATGAGACCAGAAAGTTACAAGGTGGTGGATCTGATACAAAGTCAGAGTAACAAAATAACCTAATCAACAGTACAAATCAAAGATATATATTATGGGATTCTAGATGGGTCGATGTGAGCTAAGCCGAAAAACTGAGCAAGAATGGGCGGCTAGTTGGGATAGCTGAATCACAAAAGATCTAGCATCGGTCGTTGGCGGATCTCATCAATTTCCTCCATGGTTAGTAGTCTGACCGGGCGTTGTGCATGCCTGGCCAGCGTGCTCTGAATCTTTTGACGTAGCCTTCGTCGATGCTGTGTAGTCCTGCACAGTCGTGGGCACCTAGATTTCCCCAGTTCAATCGCTCGGTCAATCAATGTGCCTCTGGTGTGAGACGGGGGGGGGGGGGGGGGGGGGGGGGGAGGAGCTCTGCTGTGGGAGTGGCTCTTGCGGCTGTCCCGTGTCTGCTCTGAAGAAGTTTGTAATCCGTCTTTGAGACTGGTTAGCCTCGGCATTCATCAGGCTCTCTCTGTGTCTGTGCAGCTCGAGCAAGAACAGACCCGGGCATCTTTGATCTTCGTATCCCATTACTCTTGAGAGTGGTCCAAAACCCTCTCTGAACAAGCAATGGAAGCGGCCTCGTATCTCGTAGTAGACGGGGCAGCGGCATGTATAATGCAGCTCTGTCTCAGGTTCCATGTCACACAAGGGGCATGTCCTGGCCTCTGCTGGTACTCCGCTATATCTCCCGGTTTCAATCCGCAGTTGGTGAGACGATGTGCGTAACTGGCCAATAGCACACCGTATCCCATGAGACAGGTGGGTATCCATGTATCTGGGTCTCATCACAAAACCATCTTCCGTAAGCTGGAGAAGGTGGTCTCTGTAGGAAGCCATCTTCGTGCCCAGTTCTTGTGCTGGTTGTATCCATGTCCTCCTGGTGTCTAGCTGGGTCAGGTCTTGGCGAATGAGCTTGGTGATCTCTGACTGTGTAAGAATGAGAGATGGTGCATCCAATGCATACTGGAATGGTGGCAGCCTGTCTATGCTGAACCCATGCGCCTGAAACCATGATGTCATCTCCCCATACCAGCATGTTGTATCTCCTTGTATGGCTAACTGTCGGGAGGACTCAAGTGCTATGCGAGCATATCTGTCTCTGGGAAGTTCCCATGTGGGGTTTATGAAGGAGACTGATTTGGTGAGCGCCTCTACCACCAGTGGGGGGGCCGCCAGCTCTGCACGAATAATGGCCCGTGGTACTGATGCCTTGGCTCTAATGAGCCGCGAGATCATAGAGACGAGAGGCTTCTCCATGTTCCCCCATCCGTCTGTGCGACCCGTCCTCCCGTGGTGATCCAATGAAGGTCCCCATATCTCAGCCCCATAGAGCAATGCTGAGGCCACCAAGGTGTCAAAGAGCTAGAGCTTCGTCCGGGGTTCCTGAAACTGAACCTGCGAACACATCCTCTCCAATCTACCCAATGCTGCGTGGGCTCTAGTCAGTCTGGTCTCTGCTGCTCTTCTGAGTGAGGATGTGGGTCCAGTAAAAACCACTCCAAGGTAAGTGTAAGCGTCTGTGTACTCCACAGTCTCCTGGCCGTATGTGAATGTAGGTGCTGATCTCCTGATCCATTGTGGGGTGGTATTAAACACCATAACCTTGGTTTTACCAAGGTTGACAGACAAACCACTTTTGTGGGCAAACGTATGCAGAGCATCCAATTGGCGTTGCATTCCCTCTGGGGATTCGGAGATCAACACAATATCGTCTGCATATAACAAAAGTGGAATCCATGTCCCTGCCAACTGTGCACCTTTATCCCCGTCCTTGTCAATGTGGTCAGAAACCTCATCCACATACATACCGAAAAGAGTAGGAGAGAGTGGGCAACCCTGCTTCACCCCAATAGTGGAGTGAACTGGTATTGAGAGTCCCTCCGGGGTGCGTACATGCCCTACTACTGATCTGTATAATGCCATGATCCCCCAAATGAGCTCTGTGGGTACTCCCATTTCCTGTAATCTGCGCATTAGTCTAGCTCTGGGTACCATGTCGAAAGCTTTGCGGAAGTCCACAAAGCTACAATAGATCCGTCTCCCATGAGATCTGCCTTCCTCGATGATGGCCCTGAGTGTTAGGATATGGTCAAGAGTAGAGAAGCCTCTCCTGAATCCTGCCTGCCCAGTTGCACGCATTCCTTCCCTCTCTGCCCATCTACTCAGTTGTTGCTCAAGAATGGATGCATACAAACGTGCCAGTGTGTGCCCTATCATAATAGTGCGATAATTCCCAGGCTCCATGGGGTCTCCTGATTTGAAGATAGAACTATCGTAGATAGGCTCCAGGTGTCCGGTAGGCCCTCACACATGGCACGGTTAAACATAACTGCTAGAAGCTCTGCTAGTAGGTCTTTGGCATGCATGAAATGCTCAGCTACTAGGCCCTCATGATCATATGCTCTCCCAGTCTTCATCCTGTCAATAGCTTTCTTCACCATCTCAATGGTGAAAAAGACACATGTATGTGGGCATGGGTCGGGGGGGTTGGGGAGGGGCGGCTGTTCAGGTACTGTGTACAAAGATGATGCGTATTGACCCCAGGTCTCTGTGGAGGAAATAGCAGGGGGGGGGGGACTACTCATGAAAGAGCTGCCACGCCTCACGCGAGTCTTGACTCATGAATAGTTGATATAGATCCTGCTCGAGTCGGGCCAAAAAAGCCCTCTTCTTCGGTCGCACCAGGCGTAGAAAGTCCATCTGTGACTGTCTGTGAGTGACGTCCCCCAACAACACCTCCCTCTGAAGTCTGGCTCTAGTCTGGCGGCACTCCTCATCGTACCAGCTGTTCTGAGGCATGCTCCCAGATCGGCGGCTCTGCTCAGGCTGGGTGTGTGGGTATGCTTCTGCTGCTGCCTCATGTAATGTCTGTGTCAGTATAGTAGTTAGCTCCTCCAGAGGTCGCCCCGGGTCCTCAGTGCATAGACGTCTGTAGATTCCGTCCATGTATACAGAGTCCATCTCCCTTGTGAATGTGTAGCGAGTAGGGGCTGCTACTCGTGGCCTGTGTGCTACACTGAATTGGAAAGAGATGGTCATTGACACCAGAGCATGATCCACTGCCACCCCGACCGGTCTGGGCCCAACTGTGAGATCCTGGATACTAGAGATGAGCCATGACATAGTCCACCGTGCTGGCTCCATGTCTATGTCAGTATAGTAGTTAGCTCCTCCAGAGGTCGCCCCGGGTCCTCAGTGCATAGACGTCTGTAGATTCCGTCCATGTATACAGAGTCCGTCTCCCGTGTGAATGTGTAGCGAGTAGGGGCTGCTACTCGGGGCCTGTGTGCTACACTGAATTGGAAAGAGATGGTCATTGACACCAGAGCATGATCCACTGCCACCCCGACCGGTCTGGGCCCAACTGTGAGATCCTGGATACTAGAGATGAGCCATGACATAGTCCACCGTGCTGGCTCCATGTCTGTGTGGGAAGCATGTAAAACTTCCCGCAGCAGGAAATCTCTGTAGGCCGTTCAAGATGGCCAATCCATGTGCAGTGCCCATGTCTATCAGGTGTCGCCCATACTCAGTATGTTCCTTATCGTGTGAGAGTCTGGAAAGGCCCGTCTCTGCCACATCTGTAACAAACTTGGACACTCCAAGTCAAGAATCAACCGCGACAACACCAAATAACCACTTCAAAACAATTCACAGATCACAATAGATTTGCACTAGCCCGGCGGAGTTCCGTGCCTAGAGATATTGGCCCCAAAGACTGGCGCCCCTTTCGGTATTTCTTTTTATATTAATCAATCATCAAAGTACAAGAGAGCGGTAGGGTTTCACTCTCAGACTCTGCGTCCAGATGCTCTCAGAAGTGAGGCCCTCACCACTAATTTAAAGGTTACAAGGGATGCCCAAAAGCAGAGCCCCAAAAGCTTTTAAAATCAAAAGCATCAGTTCTCTCTCTCTCTTAGAGAGTCTTTTCTCTTTTTTTTATAGAAAAAAAAGCAAAAGCAAAATTCGCGTTGCTCATCATTTTCCAAAAAAAAAAAAATTTTTTTTTTTTTTAATAATCCGCCTCCGCGATTTCCGGAAATTAGGGTTTTTGGCAGAAATTAGGGTTTGCAGGAATTTTAGGGTTTTTGGCAGAAATTAGGGTTTCTGCTGTCCGCCACGTCATCACTTTGTGACATACCCCCCTCTTGAAAGCATTGTAATCGACCGCGATTACGCCTGCAAAACCGACAAAAGCCATAAACCGTCTTAGCAGACACTGATTGTTAGTACCTACGTACTAGGAACGCACATCTAGCACATGTACAAAATCGACAGTCACATCACACGACATCACAGGACATCACCAGACATCACAGGACATCACATGACATTCAACATTCATTCGGATCTTAGACCATGATTTATCGGCAATGTAGCTAGCAATCACATCTAGGTCCAATCGGGACCTCATCGATGTCCGATTGACTAACCCCTATTGCAACCATGTCTATTCGAGATCAATCAGACCAAAATGCTGCAGTCATTTCGTCTATCAGTTCCTGTACTCACAAGAAGTCAAGAACAAATCAGTATCATAATCAGGAATTCCATTTCATAAAGTCATCCAGCAGAATACTGTCAGCTCTCAGTATCCCTGAAGCTCAAAGAGACATCAGTGACTTTAGTATCAAAATCGAGGCATCTGTTGACAAAGGAGTGGAGCGACTCCCCTCTTGTGCATCCCACTGCACCAGATCTTCGGCCAAGCTGAGTTTCTGGGTTCCGTTTGGAGTAGACTATGCTAAACCAAAACATCGAGGTAAAGTTTCACAATCCGAGGAGTATCTGCTAGGTCCTCCTCCTCCATCCACTTCGCATCAAATGCAGGAAAGTTCTTGAACTTAACCAAGAACCGCCTTCGGACTTTACCTTTCTTCGTATCATTATGTGCCAAAATCTGTTCAGGAACAAGGATCTCCTCGTTTTCTTCCACTTCGGGTTGCTCATCAGGCTCCCCATCATCAAGCACATCACCCTTAACAGGGTTCAAGAGACTCACATGCAATGCATTGTGAATCCTCCAAGTATCTGGCGGTTTCAATCGGAAGGAGACATCATTTATCTTGTCAGTAATCTGGAAAGGTCCGTAGTATCACATACTAAGCTTTGGAAAAAGCCTCTCCTTTCCCTTTTTCTTTCTTAGGCGTGCCTTCTCAAAAGTAAGAGCACCCAATCATCCTCCTTCAGTTTCCAGTCGCGACGATGGCGATCCGCTGCCTTTTTCTGTCGTTCTTGAGACTCCTGCAAAGTCTCGCGAACCTTGGCAAAAGCCGTATCCAAATCTCGCGAATATTCATCCGCTTCAAATTTCTAATCTTTCGTGCTCAGGAAGGATGGAACCTTCGCAGCAGTTTCAACAATCTCTCATGGCGTCTTCCCCGTCGAAGAGTGTATCGTGTTATTGTAGGCAAATTCCACCAAAGGTAAGTTCTTTTCCCATTGAGTCTTCTGATGCGAGATACAAGACTTCAATAAATCTAAAATCACTGAATTGGCAATCTCAAATTGCCCGTCAGTCTGCAAGTGGAACGATGACGAGAACTGCAACCGCGTCCCAATGTTCTCCCAAATTGCCTTCCAAAACAAACTCATAAATCTGGGGTCTCTGTCGGAGACAATCGTCTCAGGCGTGCCATGTAATCGGAAAATCATCGTGATCATTCTGTATTCTCGGGAGATAAAAAAAAAATGAAATCCATTTCAATATTTTCCCAGGGGCGGGTGGGTGGGTATGGGTAAAGGCTGTAACAATCCCTGTGCCTTATGCCTGTCAAACTTGACCTTCTAGCATACCAAGCAACTGCGCACAAACTCTTCCACATCCTTCTTCAGTCTCCGCCAAAAGAAATCTCTCTCTACCCCTTTCATGGTGGTAGCAATGCTGCGGTGACCCGTAAAAGGTGGACAGTGGCAATCAGTCATAACCTTTTCCCTCAACGGCTGTGTAACGCACAACATAGTCTTTTTCATCAAGTAGCCTTCCCGAAGGGAGTATCCAGCTACTGTCTCCCCATCCCTTATCTGTGTGAAAATATCTGCAAAATCTGTATCTGTGGCACACTGATCGACCATATCCTCGAAGCTCCTATGATGTATCGCGGAAATAGCCAGAACCAACGGTTTTCGAGACAAAGCATCTGCCACCACATTCTTCTGTCCCTGCACATGGACAATCTGGAAGTGGAACTGTGACAAGATGTTCACCCACCGCATCTGCTTTTCCGAAAGCTGCTTCTGTGACAAGAAGTAGCGCAAACTCTGATGGTCTGTAAAGACAGTAAAATCCGCTCCGAGTAGGTAATGCCGCCACTGAGTAAGAGCATGGATAACCGCCAAAAGCTCTTTCTCATAAATCTGTGCTGTCATCTCCGGCCTAGAGAACAAACGGCTCTCGTAAGCTATGACATGGCCTTCTTGCATCAAGACCGCACCCAGACTACGACCACAAGCATCACAATATACTACGAATGACTTCTGCAAGTCCGGCAAAGTCAAAATAGGTCCCGTAGTCAATTTCTCTTTCAATGTCTGAAAGGCAGTCACCTCTGTGGGTCCCCACGAAAAAGGTACTCCTTTCTGTGTCAAGATATGCAAAGGGGAAGCAACCTCTGCAAACTTTCGTATGAACCGCCTGTAGTATGAACATAGTCCCAAGAAGCTTCTAACTTCATGGACATTCCTCAAATCGGGCCAATCACGGATAGTCTCTATCTTGGCCGGGTGCATTTGCACTCCTGTTGTGTTGCTGACACAATGTGTCCCAAAAAGTGTATCCATGGTAGGAAAAAATTCACTTTTCTTTGCATTAATCACTAGCGTGTGATCTCGTAATGCCTAAAAGACTTGAAACAGATGATCTCTGTGTTCTGCCTCATTCTTCGAGAAAACAATGATGTCGTCAAAGAAAGTGCCAACAAATAGCCTGTACTCTCGAAAAATCCTGTCCATCATCCGGTTAAATGTCGCAGGAGCATTGGTTAAGCCAAAAGGCATCACCAAAAACTCAAATAACCCAAAAGTCGTCCGAAAAGCTGTCTTGTAGACATCTCCTGGCGCTATCCTGATCTGATGATATCCACTCTTCAAGTCAATCCTGCTAAAGCACGAGGATCCCTGTAACCTGTCGAGTATATCATCGATCCTAGGAATCGGAAATCTGTTCTTGATGGTGATTTCGTTGAGAGTGCTATAATCGATGCACATTCTCCAAGATCTGTCTTTCTTCAAAATCAACAACACTGGAGAGCAATACGGTGAAGTACTAAGCTGGACAAGACCCTTTTCCAAGAGGTCTTTCACTGAGTTCATAATCTTTTCATTCTGTACTCGGCTCACACGATAAGGTGGCCGATTCGGTGGCGTGCTTCCAGATATCAGATCAATGGTATGATCTTCAGGCCCTCTCAAAAGCAATCGGCATGAGCGTGGAGAAAAAAAATCTCGGCGTTCTTTTCTTCAGGTCAAAACATATTCAACTTTTATCTATCGTTCAGTTCTCCCAAAAGAATGAGTAAGAAAGCTGAAGTTCATCAAGTACAATCTCTAAGCCCTTCATTTATCAAAGTCGCTTTCCCGGCCCGGTAGTCAACCACGGCGTAGTTCTTGTGGTACCAAGGGATCCCGAGTAGAACGTCACTCACGTGCCCTGAACACCCCTGTCATTGCAAACGAAGTTTGCCAATGCTCGGTGTAATGGCAACATCCCATCCGGGTGCCAGTCAAACTACCTCCGCCTGTGGCGTCAATCTGTCGGGCGTAGTTCCAAATCGAGCCGCCAATTCCAAGTGAAAAGAAGTTGGCCTTGGCTCCTTCAAAAGAGCTTCCTGATCCTTCACTTTGCCCTAAAAAAAACGGCAAAGTTTGTACTTTCATTCATTTGATTCGGTGCAAGTCCCACGCCATGTGGTACCAGTTCTACTTTTCTATCTACCTTTTCTGCCACATTCCTCAGCTGCTCTCGAACTCTCAGACCTGTCGTCGTCTTTATCATTCTGTTCTTTCTGTGCCTTATCAGGGCATTTTGCGGAAATATGTCCATGTTTCCCGCATCCAAAGCACTTCCCCTCTCTGATGAAGCGAGCTCTCTCCTCAGGAGTAAGCTTGGGTCGTGCATCCTTTTTTTTTTCTCTGGGTTGCTCTTTTTCATTCTACTTTCATTCCCAGAAGTCTGTTTGGCTCGTTGTGTCATTGCCTCATCTGTGGGGTAGGTCAGACTGCCAGAGTGAATGGCAAAGCCCCGCTTTGCATGACTCATCAACTCCTGAATAGAAGCTGACTTCTGTTCCAAGCAGTGATCTCGGATCTCTGTAGGTAGACCCAAGGTAAACCGCTCAATCTGTTCTCTGAACGAGATCTTCTTGAATGAAGAGGTGGGTAGAAAAGAGCTCCAGAATCTTTCACAATAAGAATTCACTGTATCGCTCTTGGTCATCCGGAGATGGTTCCAAGCAGCTCGTATATCTTGCTCAAACTCTTGAGTCAACCAAGAAGAAATAAAAAGCCTCTTGAATTTCAGCCATGTAACTGGCACAGTCTTGCTTAATAGAAGCGTGGACCACCAAGTATGAGCATTCCCCTCAGAATAAGAGGCAGCTCTCCGAATCTTGGAGTGCTCTGAATAGCGTCCTCCCGCGAAAGCGATGTCAAACTGCTGTATAAGAGACAAAGCCTTCGAAGCATCTGAGTATCCTGAAAAGTATCAAACTTGATCGAGTGGCCACCTTCCTTAAACTCTCGGACTTTCTTGCTGTTATCTTCGAGAAAGTCATACTGGTTGGCTTTGTAAAAATTCTTCTTGTTCGCATAAAACTTTCCGTCATCGGAATCTGAGCTGTCTGTAGACGAGTCCTCAGTAGAACTGTCAGTCTCTGGGCAAGATGTAGCCTTCTTTGCCTTTTTCTTGCCCGTTCCGAAGCTTTGTGTCTTGCTTCACTTTTTGCTTTTTTCTGTCTTCTTCGCTCTAATCCGAGGAGCTAGAAGAACTGTCAGAAGAAGAAGAAGAAGAACTGGGTACTCCTTCAAATCGAACACGCTTCTTCCGTTTCTTTGCCTTGTCAAATGTCAACCAACGACCCAAATATCCCGGGAAGTCAGTGCCTTTCTTCTGCTTTTTGCCGTGCTTTTTGGCTTTCTTTTGCGTGTCAAAAAGCTGAGCAATCCGTGCATCAACCACGTTCTCCAGTTCCTTCTCCGTATATTTCTTGGAGGCAGAAGGTTTCTTGAGAGCGGGTTTCGGGAGTGGTGTTGTGGTTCTCTTCCACTCCGTCTATACCTCTTCCAAAGAGGTCTGGTTCATATATTTTGCCATCTTCAGGTCCTTGGCAAAATTGAGCATCATCTTTGTTGCATCGCCGATCAATTGACGACACTCCATCTCTGTTTGCTCCGCCTGAGTAGGCCGAGGCGGGCCATACTCTCTGTCTGAATCTTCGTTGTGATCCCAGCCCGCATCTCCAGATGCAGAGGGAGTCGACTGATCATTGCCTGAAGCCATAGGTGCCGCGGAAAAAATAAATTCGGGGATCGGATTTCCCGTAGAAGAGAAATCGGCCGTGCTCTGATACCACTGTAACAAACTTGGACACTCCAAGTCAAGAATCAACCGCGACAACACCAAATAACCACTTCAAAACAATTCACAGATCACAATAGATTTGCACTAGCCCGGCGGAGTTCCGTGCCTAGAGATATTGGCCCCAAAGACTGGCGCCCCTTTCGGTATTTCTTTTTATATTAATCAATCATCAAAGTACAAGAGAGCGGTAGGGTTTCACTCTCAGACTCTGCGTCCAGATGCTCTCAGAAGTGAGGCCCTCACCACTAATTTAAAGGTTACAAGGGATGCCCAAAAGCAGAGCCCCAAAAGCTTTTAAAATCAAAAGCATCAGTTCTCTCTCTCTCTTAGAGAGTCTTTTCTCTTTTTTTTATAGAAAAAAAAGCAAAAGCAAAATTCGCGTTGCTCATCATTTTCCAAAAAAAAAAAGAAAATTATTTTTTTTTAATAATCCGCCTCCGCGATTTCCGGAAATTAGGGTTTTTGGCAGAAATTAGGGTTTGCAGGAATTTTAGGGTTTTTGGCAGAAATTAGGGTTTCTGCTGTCCGCCACGTCATCACTTTGTGACAACATCTATCTCTCTTAGCATCTCCTCTGAAGTATCATAAAACACTGCTTGGTGATGGGCAGTCCTAGCATTGAAGTCCCCGAGGATGATAATGTCACCGTCTCTAGAGAACTCCCATATGTCGTCATCTAAAATAGAGAAAGGGGATTGTCGCCTAGGTGGTGCATAAACTGATGTGCTCGGGGGAAAGTAACAAATAGATAGATAGAGGTATCTGCCTGTCTCTGCTTTCAGTCTCACCCACATGTACCTGGCCTGCTCGTCCGTGCGGGCTATATGTATCAGTGGCTGCAGATCCTCTCTAAATAACACTGCCACTTCTCCCGAGCCCCGCCCTCTATGCTCTGAGCATGTCTCCTGTCTGTAGGTTGTCTCCCAACTGATGTGAGGCATGGATTGCCCCGGGGCCTAGTGTGTCTCAGAGTAGAAAATGATGTCTCTTCCAGTAAAGCTATCCTCAAAAGCACCCACATCAAGACGCATAGATCCATTGCAATTCCAGGTAGCTACTTTGAGTGTGGTCCCATAAGTCTGGCACCGTCATGTGGAGCGTCGCTCAAGTATTACTACTTTTCCGTCTCAATAGAAAGCGATCTTGCCTTTCCCCCTTGCCGCTCTAATCTCCGGCATTACTTCCTGCATATGAGCGATCTGCGAGAGGGTGAGATCGTCCCCGAGAAAGATGCCAGTCTCCTTAAGAGTTGGTCTTTTCTTCAAGAAAGACTTCTTTGCTTCCATAGAGGGAAAACGGAGGATGAGTGCTCTTTCTTTTGAGGTTTCTCCACTGCCTCCATTTTTCTTTATGTTGCCCACTCTCCATGCCCTTGTGTGTGTCGGCTCATGAATCCCCATCAGGGCTGTGAGTTCTTTTACCTCTTCGTCCACATTGCCTTTGTCTTTAAGACCGCAAATTCTCACATGTAAAGCGCGCACTCTTCTCCTCTGCTCCTCCTCTAGTGTCTGGTTAATGATGTTGTTGGGTGTGGATGTGGGCGTTATCTCCTTGTCTTTCCCTTTCTTGGCCACCTCTCGGCTTCGTCCGCCTTCTGTTGGGTTTTGGTAAGAACATCCACCCAAGAAGTCGTCATTTCTTTATGCTGTTCTTCTCCCTCTTTGATGGCCCGTACTTGTTCCTTGATTGTATTGATTTCTTCAATTACTGAGGGTTGCAGTTCGCCCTCTTCCAGTGTGTTTCTTGATCAGGCTTCGGCGAGTTCTTTCTTGAGTGACGCGATCTCTTCCTCTTGGGTTGTCACTCGGTCTTCCAGCGTGCTTATCTTGCTCTCTTGGATCAGCACACGTCCTTCGAGAATGTTTATTGTACCCCAGAGATTGCAGTTCAACTTGGTGATGGTCTCCGTCATTTCCTCTTTGCATTTTCGAATGGCATCCTCTAGGGGGTCGGCTTTATCGTTTGTCTTCCTCATGCTTGATCGCTGTCCGCAAGGGGGGGGGTTAGATGCACGTATGCACCCACACTAGTAGCGGTCCCGGCGAGTGGTAGAGCGGAGGCGGTACGGCCCGGGGGTGAAAACGTTAGTTACGAGAGAGAGATGGGGGGGGGGGGGGGGGGGGGGGGGGGGGGGACTGAAGAGGGGGGGGGCGATAGATAGGGGAGGGGGGAATAGCTGAAAAAATTAAATTAAAGTTAAAGGGTTGATAAGAGAGAGAGAGAGAGAGAGAGAGAGAGAGAGAGAGAGAGAGAGGCAGTCGGGGGGGGGGGGGGGGGAGCGATAGGCGATAGAGTGAGGTGAGGGGCCGAAAGTTTGAAAAATTTAAGGGGCGGGGAGGGGGGGAGGTGGGTGATAGACTATAGTCAAAAAATAAAAACTTAAAACTTAAAAAAGGCTGAAAAATAACCTGCTATAGACAAGGGGGGGGGGGGGGGGGAGGGCGCGCGATAGACAAGGGATTAACCCGCGATAGACCAAAAAAGGGGGGGGGGGGGGGGGAGAGGGGGGTGATAGATAGCAGGGGGTGGACGCGCGATAGGCAGCAGGGGAGCGCGCGAGAGAGAGAGAGGGTGCGGGGGCAGCAGGGAGCGCGAGAGAGAGGTGGGGGGCGGGAGCGGCAAGGGGGGGGGGGGGGGGAGGGGCGGATAGCGTGCGAGAGAGAGAGAGGGTGCGGGGGCAGCAGGGAGCGCGAGAGAGAGGTGGGGGGCGGGAGCGGCAGGGGGGGGGGGGGGGGGAGGGGCGGATAGCGCGCGAGAGAGAGAGGGTGCGGGGGCAACAGGGCAACGCGAGGGGCAGCAGGGCAGCGAGAGAGAGAGAGAGAGAGAGAGAGAGAGAGAGAGAGAGAGAGAGAGAGAGAGAGAGAGAGAGAGAGAGAGAGAGAGAGAAATGAAATGAAATGAAATGTTATATTAAACGTCTTCAAAAGGCCAGAGTGACCTATGAGACCAAACTGATACAAAAGTGGTGAATCTGGTACAATGTCTGAAAAGTGTGAGACTGTGAAAATAAATGCGAAAAACTAAATACAAAGTATTAGATAAACTTCTTAGGAGCATTCTGGGTGTCTGGCTAGAATGCTTCTAATCCTTTGTTGTAGTCTCCTCCGGTGAAGTGTGCTTCTGCATCTCGGTCGTGGTCGTCTTGATTTCCTAAGCTCAGTCGCCCTGTCAATGAGGGTGCCTTTGGTGTGAATGTGGGTATTCCTTTGTGCTCGCTGCTGGCCTCTTGCTTCTCTTTCCATTCCTGCTTCTCTCGATCCGAAGAAATCTGTGATCTGCCTCTGAGGTTGTAGTGCTCTTTGTCTTCTCATTAGATTATCCCTGTGCCGATGTAGTTCCAGTAGGTACAGGCCTAGGCACCTTTGATCTTGGTATTGCATGACTCTATCTAGAGGTCCAAAGTCTTCTTTAAATAGGCAATGGAAACGCCCACGTATCTCATAGTATACGGTGCAGTGGCATATGTAGTGTAATTCTGTCTCCGGCTCCATTCCGCATAACTTGCAAATTCTGCTCTCAGGTGGGATTCCTCTAAATCTGCCAAATTCAATTTCCAGTTGGTGTGAGGATGTACGAATTTGACCAATAGCACATCTCAGACCATGAGACATGTGGGTATCCATGTAGTTCGGGCGAATCACAAAACCATCTTCAGATAGCTGTAGGAAGTTTTCTTTGTAGTCGGCCATCTTCGTGCCCAATTCTTGTGTAGGGTCTACCCATGTCCTCTTAGTGTCCAACTGTATAAGATCCTGGCGGATGATTTTATTAATCTCCGTTCGTGTGATTGCCAGTGATGGAGCCTCAAGAGAGTATTGGAAGGGGGGTAATCTTTCCATACTGAACCCGTGTCTCTGAAACCACGAAAACAGTTGCGCATACCAGCATGATGTATCTCCTTTCATTGCTAACTATCGAGAGGATTCGAGGGACAGTCTAGTATATCGGCAATTATTTGTATCGCACAGACCATGTATAAAGGACACTGATCTGGTAAGAGCTTCAATTTCTATCGGAGGGGCAGCTAGTTCCGCTCGGATAATCGCGTGTGGTACGGAGGCCTTGGCTCTAATCATTCGGGAAATCATAGATACCAACGGTCTCTCCATTGACTTCCAATTATCCTGATCCACAAATGGTCCCCAAATCTGGACCCCATAAAGCATAGCCGAAGCCACCACAGTATCAAAGAGCCAAAGTTTTGTTCTTGGTTCCTGAAACTGCACTTGTGAACACATCCTCTCCAACCCTCCCAAGGCCGCAGAGGCTCTGGACAATCTAGCCTCCGCTGCTAAACTTCGGTCCTGTAAATACCACACCAAGGTATGTGTATGCATCTGTGTACTCTACTGTATCCTGGCCATATGCAAATGTAAGTGCCGATCTCCTAACCCACTGCGGTGTGGTGTTAAACACCATAACTTTGGTTTTACCCAAATTCACCGATAGTCCGCTGTCCTGTGCGAATTTATGTAATGCATCTAACTGCCTCTGCATTCCATCTGGTGATTCTGCTATCAATACAATATCATCTGCATACAACAACAAAGGGATCCATGACCCTGCAAGTTGAGCACCTCTGTCACCCTCTCTATCAATGTAATCTGATACCTCATCTATATACATACCAAATAAAGTAGGGGACAGTGGGCATCCCTGCTTTACTCCAACGGTGGAATGAACAATGTCGGAATCCCCTTCTGGAGTACGTACATAACCAGTTACTAACCCATATAAGGCCATGATCCCCCAGATAATCTCTTTGGGGACCCCTAACTCTTGCATTCTGCGCATCAATCTGGCCCTTGGTACTGTATCAAAAGCTTTCCGAAAATCCACAAAGCAACAATACATCCTTCTCCCACTTGCTCTTCCTTCCTCAATAATGGCTCTGAGCGTAAGAATATGATCTAGAGTGGAATAACCCCTCCTGAATCCAGCTTGTCCTGTTGCCCTTATGCCCTCATTCTCTGCCCATCTACTCAATTTTTGTTCCAGAATGGATGCGTACAGTCAGGTCAATGTGTGACCCACCATAATGGTACGGTAGTTCCCGGGTATCATAGGATCCCCTGACTTGAAAATAGGTACGATAGTAGATAATTTCCAAGATTCAGGTAATCCTTCACACATGACCCGATTAAACAGATGAGCAAGGACTTCTGAAAGTAGATCCCTTGCATGGATTAGATGTTCTGCTACTAGACCCTCATGATCATATGCTCTTCTTGTCTTCATCTTATCAATGGCTTTTTCCACCATTTCCGTAGTAAAGAAAGTACTAGTAGCAGGGCATGGCTCTAGCGTATCTGGTAATGGAGGCTGTCCAGATACCATATATAATGATGTTACATATTGACCCCAAATCTCAGGAGAAGTAATTGCCGGAGGCGATGAGTGCTCGTGAAATAAATGCCAGGCCTCATGTGAGTCCCGACTCAAGAAGAGCTGATATAAATCCTTCTCCAGTTTGGCTAAAAATGCCCTTTTCTTGCGACGTACTATATGCTGAAGAGCAATCCGAGACTGCTTATATGTGATGATCCCAAGTGTAAGCTCTTTCTGGACCTGGGTTCTCGTCTCTCTGCATTCCTCGTCGTACCAACTGTTTTGAGGCATGTTCCCAGATCCTCTCTTCTGATCAGGCTGAGTATGTGGGTATGCCTCTTGTGCTGCTCCATGTAGTATCTCTGTTAGCTGAGAAGTAATCTCCTCTACAGTATATACTGGCTCGGCTGCCCACATCCTATTATAGATCCGTTCCACATAGACTGAATCAGTCTTTGGTGTGAAAGTATATCTTGTGTGCGACTTCTTCCTTTGTACTTGAGAGACATTGTATTGGAAGGAGATTGATAAGGTCAAGAGAGCACGATCCATTGCAATCCCAACCGGTCTAGGTCCCACCTTAAAGTCCTCGATACTAGAAATAAAGCTTGGTGAAGTCATGGCATAATCCACTGTACTGGCCCCATGCCTGTGCGGGAAACATGTGAATCCCCCAGATAAAGGGAAATTCTCTAGACCATTAAGTCTAGCCAAACCATGTGTAGTTGCCATCTCCATGAGATGTCTCCCATATTCAGTGTGTTCTTTATCCTGTGAGTGTTTTTGGCTACGCAATTGCTACGCAAGGAGAACGAGAGAGAGAGCTTTTATTTAACTGCTTTATTTTTACTAAGCCTTGTGAGAGGAATTGCTTGCTTTTAGTGGGCAGCTTTTGATGTACAGCTCTTGGGGCTCTGCTTTTGGCATCCCTTGTAACTCTTTATAAGTGAAGTTGGTCTCTCACTTCTCAGAGCATCTGGACGCAAAGTCTGAGAGTGAGACCCAACCACTCTATTGTACTTTGGCAACAGATTAATACAAAAAGAAGTACCGAAAGGGGTGCTAGTCTTTGGGGCCAATATCTCTAGGCACGGAACTCCGTCGGGGGCCAGTGTTGAATCAATTGTGAACTGTGAACTGTTTTGAAGTGAATTCTTGTCGTGTCACGGTAGAATCTCGAGTGTCCAAGTCTGTTACAGTGGTATTAGAGCGTGGCCGATTTCTCTTCTACCGGGAAATCCGATGCTTTTTACGCGGCACTTATGGCTTCAGACAGAGATCAATCGACTTCCTCTGCATCCGGAGATGCGGGAAGAGATCACGAAGAGGATTCACGCAAGGAGTACGGCCCGCCTCGGCCTACTCAGGCGGAGCTCGAAGAGATGGAGCGTCGATGATTGATCAACGATGCAACATAGATGATGCTAAATTTTGCGAAGGACCCGAAATTTGCAAAATTTATGAGCCAGACCTCCTTCGACGAGGTGCATTCACAGTGGCGGCAAACCACAGAACCACCCCTCAAACCGGCACTGAAGAAACCTCCTACTCCAAGGATGCATACAGAGCAAGAATTAGAAGAGGTGGTCGATGCACAGATTTCTTAGCTTTTTGACGCGCAGAACAAAGCAAAAAAGCACGACAAAAAGCAGAAGAAAGGAACTAACTTCCCGGGTTATTTGGGTCGTCAGTCTACATTTGCATCGGCAAGAAAGTAGAAGAAGCGTGTTTGATTTGAAGGAGTACCCAGTTCTTCTTCTTCTTCTTCTTCTTCTTCGAGTTCTTCTAGCTCCTCTGACTCGAGCAAAGAAGACAGAAAAGGGAAAAAGCGAAGCAAAAAGCCAAGCTTTGGAAAGGGCAAGAAAAAGGCAAAGAAGTCTAAATCTTGCCCAGTTGTTGACAGTTCTACAGAGGACTCGTCTTCGGATAGTTCGGACTTTGATGACGTCAGCTTTTATGCAAAGAAGAAGAATTTTTATAAAGCCAACCAGTATGACTTTCTGGAAGATAAAAGCAAGAAGGTGAAAGAATTTAAAGAAGGTGGACAATTGATTTGAATCCTTTTCTGGGTTCCGTGATGCTCGAACATGGTGGTTCACTCTTCTATTGAGAAAGGAAGCTCCGGTTAAATGGTTGAAAGGCCTTTTTATTTCTTCTTGGCTGACTCGGGAGTAAGAACGAGATATACGAACTGCTTGGAATCATCTTCGGATGACCAAGGGAGATTCTTTGGACGCTTATTGCGAGAGATTTTGGAACTCTTTTCTACCAGCCTCTTCATTTATGAAGGTCTTGTTTAAGGAACAGATTGAGCGGTTTTGCTGCGGACTTCCTACAGAGATCCGAGATCACTGCTTAGAGCAAAAGTCAGATTCCATTCAGGAACTGATGAGTCATGCGAAACGGGGTTTTGCCATTCACCCAGGCAGTTTAACCTACCCCACAGATGAAATCATGACGCAAAGGAACGAACAGACTTCGAACAATGAAAGTAGAAAGAGGAAGAGCAACCCAGAAAAGAAAGAAAAGGATGCACGACCCAAACTCACTCCTCGAGAGAGAGCTCTCCACATCAAGGAGGGGAAGTGCTTTGGATGCGGGAAAACTGGGCATATCTCCGCGAAGTGCCCTAAAAAGCACCGAAAGAACAGAACGACAAGGATGAAGACAAGCCTTAGGGTTCGAAAGCAGTTGAGGAACGTGGACGAAAAGGCAAGATGAAAGCAGGACTGGTTCCAGATTGCATGGGTACTCCCAAGCACGATTGACGAGAGTACAGAACTTTGTCGAGCTTGGGGCAAAGTGAAAGACCAAGAAGCCCTGATCTTCTTTGATGGAGGAGCCAAGGCAAACTTTATTTCACCTGAATCGGCGGCGCAGCTCAAGATCACACCCGATCGGATGGGACCACTAGTAGAGGTGATTCTAGCGGCACCCGGCAGGGACGTAGCCATTACACCTGTCATTGGCAAACTTTGGTTGCATTGTCAGGGGTATTTGGGGCATGAGGACTTCTACATAATGCCCTTGGAAGGTTGTGATGTCCTCTTGGGAATTCCCTGGTACCATAAGAACAACGCCGTGGTCGACTATCGGGCGAGAAAAGCGACTTTAACTACAGAGAAGGGCCGAACCATTGTACTAGATGTAAAACTTAAGGGCGAGTCTGTCCGACTTCGGCCGTTTCAAAATTAATGAAATCCAGTCTGTTTGTTTACTCGATCTTTTTGAGAGAGATGCATGATGAGAATTGGACAAATATGTCTGAACTTGATAAAGAACGCCAAGATTTTCTCCACACTCATGCCGATTGCTTTTTAGAGGGCCTGCCATGCGAGTTACCAGTCGCTCATCTTGAGGATCATACCATTGATCTGATACGTGGAAGCACACCACCGAACCAACCACCTTATCGTGTGAGCCGAGCCCAGAACAAAGAAATTATGAACCAAGTGAGAGACCTCTTGGAAAAGGGTCTTATCCAGCCTAGTACTTCACAGTATTGCTCTCCAGTATCGTTGGTTTTGAAGAAAGACGGATCTTGGAGAATGTGCATCGATTATAGAGCTCTCAACAAAATCACCATCAAGAACAGATTCCCGATTCCTAGAATCGATGATATTCTTGACCGACTACAGGGATCCTCGTGCTTTAGCAGGATCGATTTGAAAAGTGGATATCATCAGATCCGAATTGCGCCGGGAGATGTCTACAAGACAGCTTTTTGGACGACTTTTGGGTTATTTGAGTTTTTGGTGATGCCTTTTGCCTAACCAATGCTCCCGCGACATTTAACCGGATGATGGACATGATTTTTCGAGAGTACAGACTATTTGTTGGCACTTTCTTTGACGACATCATAGTTTTGTCCAAGGATGAGGCAGGACATACATAGAGAACATCTGCTTCAGGTCTTTCCGCATTACGAGATCACAAGTTGGTGATTAATGCGAAGAAAAGTGAAATTTTCGTACTAGAGATACACTTTTTGGGACACATTGTCTCAGCAGCAGGAGTGCAGATGGACCCGGCCAAGATAGAGACTATCTGTGATTGGCCCGATTTGAAGAACGTCCATGAAATTAGAAGCTTCTTGGGCTTGTGTTCGTACTACAGGCAGTTCATTAGAGTTTATAGAGGTTGCTTTCCCTTTGCATATCTTGACACAGAAAGGAGTCCCTTCTCGTGGGGACCCACAGAGGTGACTGCCTTTCAGACTTTGAAAGAGAAATTGACTACAGGACCAGTTTTGACTTTTCTGGACTTGCAGAAGTCATTTGAAGTATATTGTGATGCTTGTGGTCGTAGTCTGGGTGCGGTCTTAATGCAAGAAGGCCATGTCATTGCCTACGAGAGCCGATTGTTCTCAAGGCCGGAATTGACAACATAGATTTATGAGAAAGAGCTTTGGGCGTGTCCATGTGCAGGGACATAAGAATTTGGTGGCAGATGCTTTGTCCCTGAAGCTGTTGGTTCTGGCTAGGCTATTTCCGCGATTCATCATAGGAGCTTCGAGGATATGGTTGATCAGTATGCCACAGATGCAGATTTTGCAGATATTTTCACTCGGATATGGAATGGGGAGATAGTAGCGGGATATTCCATTCGGGATGGCTACTTGATGAGGAAAACCATGTTGTGCGTTACACAACCGTTGAGGGAAAAGGTTATGATCGAATGCCACTGTCCACCTTTTACGGGTCACCGCGGCATTGCTACCACCTTGAAAGGGGTAGAGAGAGACTTCTTTTGGTCGAGACTCAAGAAGGATGTGGACGAGTTTGTGCACAGTTGCTTGGTATGCCAGAAGGTCAAATTTGACGCATAAAGCACAGGGATTGTTACTACCCACCCGCCCTTGGGAAAGTATTGCAATGGATTTCATTTTTGATCTCCCGAGAACGCAGAGTGGTCACGATGGTATCTGGTTTGTTATTGACAGATTTAGCAAGCAAGGTCATTTCATTCCAGTGAAGAAAACAGTCAAGCCGGATCACTTAGCGAGACTGTTTGTGGTCCGGATCTTCAGATTACATGGCATGCCTGAGACGATTGTCTCCGACAGGGACCCCAGATTCACGAGTTTGTTTTGGAAGGCTATTTGGGAGAACATTGGCACGCGGTTGCAGTTCTCGTTATCTTTCCACCCGCAGACTGACGGACAATCTGAGATTGCCAATTCAGTGGTACTAGTTGAAGTCTTACATCTCGGATCAGAAGACTCAATGGGAAAAGTATTTACCTTTGGTGGAATTTGCCTACAATAACACGATACACTCTTCGACGGGGAAGGCGCCATTTGAGATTATTGAAGGTGCTATGAAGGTTCCACCCTTCCTAAGCACGAAAGATAAGATTTTTGAATCCGATGAGTACACGTGTGACTTGGACACGGCTTTGGCCAAGGTCCGCGAGGCTTTGCAAAAATCTCAAGAAAGACAGAAAAAGGCAGCAGATCGCCATCGTCGTGATTTGAAATTGAAGGAGAACGATTGGGTTCTTTACGTTTTGAGAAGGCACACCTGAGAAGAAAAAGGGGAAGGAGAGGCTTTTTCCAAAGCTTAGTATGCAATACTACGGACCTTTCGAGATCTCCGAAAAGATAAATGATGTCTCCTTTCGACTGAAGCTGCCCGAAACTTGGAGGATTCACAATGCTTTTCATGTGAGTCTCTTGAAGCCTTTTAAAGGCGATGTGCCCGAAGATGGGGAGCCTGATGAGCAACCCAAAGTGGAAGAAAACGAGGAGATCCTTGTTCCAAAACAGATATTGGCACATAAAGACAGAAAGATCAAGGGTAAAGTGATAAGGCGGTTCTTGGTTAAATTCAAGAACTATCCTGCATTGGATGCGAAGTGGATGGAGGAGGAGGACCTAGCAGATACTCCTCAGATTGTGAATCTTTACCTTAAAGCTTTTGGTTTAGCATAGTCTATTCCAATTGGAAGCCCGAACTGAGCTTGGCTAGAAATCTTGTGCAACGGGTATGCACAAGAGGGGAGTTACTCCGCTCCTTTGTCAACAGATGCCTCGATTTTTGATACTAGAGTCACTGATGTCTCTTTGAGCTTCAGGGATACTGAGAGCTGACAATATTCTGCTGTAATGACTTTATGAATTGGAATTCCCGATAATATGATACGGATTTGTTCTCGACTTGTTTAAGTGCAAGAACTGATAGACGAAATGACTGTAGCATTTTGGTCTGAATGATCTCGATAGACATGGTTGCAATAGGGATTAGTCAATCGGGCATCTATGAGGTCCTGAGTGGATCTAGATGCGATTGCTAATTGCATTGCCGATAAATCATGGTCTGAGATCCGAATGAATTTTGAATGTGATTTGTCATGTGATGTCTTGTGATGTCAAGTGATGTCTTGTGATGTCGTGTGATGTGACTGTCGATTGGTACATGTGCTAGATGTGTATTCCTAGTGCGTTGGTACTAACAGTCAGTGTCTGCTAAGACAATTTATGAAATATGTCTGTTTTGCAGGCGTAATCGAGGGCGATTACAATGCTTTCAAGAGAGGGGTATGTCACAAACCGGTGACGTGGCGTGCCCACAACACACACACACATACATCCTCCCCTGGCTGGAAATGCTGGCAGCTCTCGGGAAACGTGTACTGTGCTGACGTGGCACTGCAGTACGACCGTCTGAGAAAAGCGGTGTGTTTTGCGGACAGACAACCACGTGGCAGCAGCATACGGAAAAGCAGTTTTGGGCCTGCTTTTGGCTACGCAATTGCTACGCAAGGAGAAAGAGGGAGAGAGAGCTTTTATTTAACTGCTTTATTTTTACTAAGCCTTGTGAGAGGAATTGCTTTCTTTTAATGGGCAGCTTTTGATGTACAGCTATTGGGGCTTTGCTTTTGGCATCCCTTGTAACTCTTTATAAGTGAAGTTGGTCTCTCACTTCTCAGAGCATCTGGACGCAGAGTCTGAGAGTGAGACCCAACCACTCTATTGTACTTTGGCAACAGATTAATACAAAAAGAAATACCGAAAGGGGTGCTAGTCTTTGGGGCCAATATCTCTAGGCACGGAACTCCGCTGGGCCAGTGTCGAATCAATTGTGAACTGTGAACTGTTTTGAAGTGAATTCTTGTCGTGTCGCGATAGAATCTCGACTTGTAGTGTCCAAGTTTCGAGGGTCATTCCGAGGGACAATCAATTTTCTCTTTTTGTTAAGGAGTTAGCTTCTCCTTTCGGCTCTTTTGATCAAGGAGTTGACTTCTCCTTTCGTCCCGCAACTCTTGATATTCCGACGTAGTAAAATTAGCCATCACACCCAGACCGTATTGATCTTCCACGGGTGTCTTGATGCGCTAAAATTACATACCTAGGCAATCTCATCCAATTAGGAATATTCAGTGGTTGGCACATCACAATGCAACACAAATGCTCACATATGCTTGTTACAAGACATAGAAACATAAAGCCGCTGATGAACACTCCCCCCGCAAATAACCATCCAGGTCCCTGGCCATGAGCTGTTCAACGACTCCCTCATCACTCCTCCCGCAAATAACCTAAAAAGGTCTGGGCCATGAGATATAGAGGCCTTTTACAACCAAACGCCTCCCAAACCGCAGCCTGCGTCGTTTGGAGGTGCTGAGAGTAACCACTGCTCAGACTTCTTAATACTCCCCTCGTAAATAACCATGCAGGTCCGGGCCATGAGTAACAACAACAATACTCCCCCCGTAAATAACCACAAGGGTTTGGGCCATGAGTAAAAACAACACTTTTCAATCATTCAATACTCCCCCCGCAAATAACCACAAGCGTCCAGGCCATGAGTATGAACTAGCATTCTCAAACATCATTTCTCACCCTCCACCCGGGAGTAAAATCACCAATCATTGAAACCAGTATTAAAATCAGAGTCAAACATTTCAAATCGGCACCAAGACAGGTTCAAAACAGATACCATCCATTTCAAACAAAGTTTCAAACAAAGTTTCAAACAATACTTTCTCAAACAAAGTTCAAAAGTATCTAACTATAAAACAACTAGAGAGTTCATTCAGGGTTTTGTTCGAACAACTGAAGTTTGAGGACGATTGGCTTGCCCTTCTGCATCACGGTGATGGTTCGATTCTGAACCTGGAGAGTCACATCATTCTTGTCATGCCAAGGCATGCCTAATAGAACGTCACAATTGCCCAACTTCATAATGTAGAAATCGGCTTTTCCATGATAATCTTGGATAGTCACAGGAAGAGCACCGTGTGGCTAGCTCAACTTCAATTTCTCCACCCTCTGCATCATAATCAAAGTCCATTTGCTTCACGAAATGTGGATGGATGAAGTTATCTATAGCTCTTGGTCAAAGAAAATTAGGGCTTTCAAACCGTTGACTTTGCTATATGCTCGACACAATTCATTTGTACTTTCAAGGCGCATGCCATAGATGTCAGGTACTAATCCAATGGCCGGTTTAGCTCGTTTGGCTAGAGATGGTCCTGGGTTTCTGTCGACAGTCGATGTAGGCTCCGTAGGTCTGTCAGTTCGTTGGGGACAACCAAAATAGTTATGTCCTGCTTGAAAGCATTCAAAACATCGGCCTTCTTGTAGTAAGGGGTCTCATTGTTGAGGTGTCAAACGAGACCTTTGTGGTTGACTTTCACGAGACTCTCGAGAATTTGTTCTTTGTTGGCGAGAGTTGTGGTTAGTGGCCGGAGGTTCTTCTGTGGTAAACTCTAGCTTTCCCTTCATCAGTTTGTAGCCGACCGCGGCATGGTCCATAAGCTCTTGCATGGTAGAGACTTGCTTGGAGAGACAATATTCCTGCAATGGTGATGGTAGTCCAATGGTGTAGCGCTCGCACTGGTCCTCCAAGGAAATGAACTTAAAGAAGGACACCGGAAGGTACACGTCGAGAAACCTTTGGTTATAGTCGTCCATGGTTTCGGTGGCAAGCATTTTCAAGTTGCCCCACTGCCAAAATCTGGACTTCAAACATAGAAGTCGTGTAACTGTGTGCAAAAACTGTCTTGAAAGCTTGCCAGGTCCTTGGCGCATGTGGTTGTGTCACGATTGAACTCCACCATTGCATAGCATTATCTTTAAGAAATCCTGTTGCTCGAGAAATCTTGGATTCTTCTGTATTGTTGCCCAAAGCATAGATGTTGTCGAATTGCTGTAGGAATTGTATTGCTTTCTTCCTATCTTTCACCCCCGAAAAAATGAAAAATTTGATTGTCGTGCCACCATCCTTGAAATCTTTGGGTTGGTTAGGCGGATATATGGATAATAAGGGTATGCATATGGGCTCCAACCATTGTAGCCTGGTGACGGTGGTGGTGGTGGAGGTGGGGGCAACGGCGGTGGCAAAGGCGGTTGCATTGGATCGGGGTCAGATGGCTGCACCATATTCTTGAAGACTGTGTCGGTCGGAATAGACGGCTGGGAAGGTTGCGGTTGGAAGCTCTCGTACTTTCTGGTACCGAAGGAGGACTTACTACCTGAGACATCAGAGGGGGTAACATGTAATTTAAAAATTGTTGAAAACTTTGCAACATCGGAAGATTCTGCTAAGGATGCCGCGAAAGAATGTCTTGAAGCTCGTTGAGCAGAAACTGCAAACATGCTACTGAATCCATGTCTTGGGTTCTTTATGGCTTATGCCCTATAAGACAGAGCGATGAAGATGGGAGCGCGCCCGATGCGCGATGAAATAAGGGTGGGAGTGGCTAATAAGTCCAGGGTCGAAGGCCGAAGATACCTCAAATAAATTCGAGAAGTCTCTGGTTTGCTCTGTCTGCTCTTTTGTGGGACCGGTATGCTTTCAGAAAAGCACACGCCTGATGCTCTGATACCACTGTCACAAGACGGGCACCACGTGCCAATAGAAAAGAACAGACTGAACATACTTTTAGCACTTCAATAACAACTGAACTGAGAGAGAGAGACGACACGTGACACGGAGTGGCGAAATTCTATCCCAGAGAGTATTGGTCCCAAACCTTGGCGCCCCTTTCGGTATTTCTTTATATTGCATCAACACAGTACAAGCCGGTACTCCAGACTCTGCATCTTCTCCAAGAAGCATGCCAGAAAATGAGCCCTAACCTCATATTTAAAGGCCCTTGGCTTGAAAAGCAGTTACAGTGAAAAGCCTTCAAAACTCAAAAGCTTCTGGTCCAAAAGCAATGGCAAAAAGCTGCCAGTGCGTTTTGCGGAATTCTGTACAACTGCCACGTCTGCAGTCAGCGCAAAACGCGGAGCATCCGTACAGCTGCCATGTCATCAGTTTTGCGTGAGTGTGTGTGTGGGTCCTGCTTTATTTTACTTGCTTTATGTCGCTGGCGCCCCATCGGACGGGGTCCCCATAAGTTGGTAGGACTTCTTCTTCTGTTCGGCCGGCATCTGCAAGTTGGCTCCATTCTTCAGGGCTTTGACACGTCAGCAGTTTGTGACAGGATCCCCCATAGAAGAAGAATTGTTTGACCTCTGATACCACTGTTACAAGCTTGGACACTCCAAGTGAGAAAGCAATAGCAACACACAAACCAAAATTGTGAATAATTGAATTGAACCTGAATAGAGATAGAGAGAGAATAGGAGTCGGCGAAGTTCCGCTTCTAGATGCATTGGCCCCAAAGGCTGGTGCCCCTTCTCGTATTTCTTTATTTATTGCCGATCACAAAGGTACAACTCCCAAGGGTCCAACTCTCTGAGACTCTGCGTCCAGATGATGTGTGAGAGAGAGGCCCCAAGGGTCCTTATAGACAGTTACAAGAGATGCCCAAAAGCAGAGCCCCAAAAGTATCAGGTTCGAAAGCACTGGCACCTAGAAGCTTTGATCCTAAAAACATGTTGTAAATCTGCCAGCACTTCAGGTAGCGCAAAACACGAAAATCCGTACAACAGCGCCACGTGGCAGTTCAATGTAATCATGGAAATCTCAACCAATCTTTACGCTTTTGATTTATAGGGTTTAGGTCCTTTGGCCGGTGCTTTATAAGATCTTCAGGTTGGTCAACATTAGAGTTTTTGAACCATAAACCTTTGGTCCTCTGGGTCAATATTTAAGTTGGGCATGCCACATCACAAACTTGTGACAACTACTGATGGCGATGGGCTGAAAATGCTAGGATGTTGATGCCAGATGGTGCTTGAAACACTAGAGGGTTCTGCATGCTGCCTTGAGGGTACCGACTGATGATGAGGAACTGACCCGAGGGGTTGTTACCACGAAAGAGCACAAGAAGAATTGAGCATCAAGCATAGGCATTTTCATTGTGATTTGCCACAGTTGATTGATTTAGATAAGAAAAACAAGTTTCGATATCATTGTTTACATGTGTTTGATGAACGATTTGGCACTCCGTGTCTATGTTCATCTCCATTGCATGCACAGTCTTTTAGGAAGACTAGAATTTGTTTAGTCACTTTACATGGAATGGGTATGTTCATGTTTTTGTGTTGGAAGTGGTTTTAGGAATTTTCATCCTCGGAGATTCTTGAAGAAGGTAGACGCATGACTATAGACGAAGTTGAAGCATTGAAGGAGCCACAAATGACTTTGTGTCACTTTCGGCGCGGCCCAAAGAAGCAAGCGTTGCAGACCTTTATGAAGTTCAAGTATCGCATGACCCACGCATCAGAGTGGGCCGGCGAAGAGTCCTTTCCAGGATTCCAGACGCTGTTGGCGATTTCCCTCGACGCCATACAGTTCGGTACCAGTACCTCACTTTGAAAAGGAGGGGATGTCACGTGCACATCTAACCCTATGTGTACGTGGACAAGCTACTTCATGACAAGGGTTCGGTTCAGTTCAATTAGCCTAGCTTAGGAAGTGTCCTGAGACTTTTGTGAGTTTGTTCGCAGACCGTGCATGCCCAGGCACTTAAGAGTAGATGCATATCCTCTGGTTGCACACAGCATGATCATCAGCATTACCATCAGAATCCATCAGGAGCATTTTCCAATGCACAGAACCTATTTTCCCTATTTTTGACATTTTCCACTTATTATTTTTAAGTGACTTTTGTTGAGAACTAGGTAGGGCAATTTTACTAAGATAATATATAAGCAAACCTAGCGCTAGGCTTATTTGGCAGAAGAGGAGGAAAGTGCACAGGCAAAGCCACTTGCAACGGGCATCTCCCTCTCCCTCTCAAGCAAGAACAACCCCTAAAACCATCAGCGTTTTTCAGCACCATGGCCAGCGTTTTCAGCCCCATAAACTTGGCGATTTTCAGGAGCACAGCCAGCGTTTTGAAGCCTCTATCCACAGCGGTTTTCAGCCCCATAGACCTGGCGATTTTCAGCAGCCTGCAACAGTGTTTCGTCAGCCAGCAATTAGCGTTTTGGACAGCAGCAGATAGCGTTTTACAACAGCAGCAAATCAGCGATCACACATCAACAAGGGCAGCGATTGCAACAATAGAATTCAGCAGATAAGGAACCGCCCAGCAGATAGCATTTTCAGCCATCGTCGTTGCCATCCTCGTTGTCGCCGTCGTCTCCAAGTTTAGATCTACCTTGCATCATAGTCTCACGACTTGCATTGGCATCTTGTACCAGATTTGTGCAATCAATAGCATAGACTTCTCTCCCTTCCCTAAGTAAAAGGAACCTTGAGCACAGTACGGAGCACTCATCTTGAGGAAAGTTTACTATTCACTTCCGTTGCACCTTACAGTGTGCCACTTATGTACTGAACAGGTGACCTACGAAAGCTTTGCAGTCTATTACTCCATATGAAGCATGGCATGATAGAAAGCCTTCTATTGAGCACATACGTGTTTTTGGCTGTTTGGCATATGCTTTGGTGCCACAAACACAGCGCAGAAAATTGGATGATAAGGCTGTCAAATGTATTTTTGTTGGTTATAGTGCCGAAAGCAAAGGTTATAGGTTGTATCATCCGCAAAGAAAGCGTATCTTGGTCTTACGGACATTGTGTTTGTGGAAGATTTTGTTCAGCCCTTGCTGTCATGTACTAGAGACAGTAATGTAAGCTCACAGGACATTTATGACATTTTGTTGCCGCTTTTTAGCGGTGGCAGTTCAAATGTAAATTCCAATGAGGCAAATGTACAGCCTATGGGGGTTTACAGATCAGCCTATGACTGATGTAGATGTACATGATGTACTTGATGAGGAAAGGGCTGAAAATGAGCAAGCTAGAGGTATGCCAAAATGGCTGGTGCATACATTGCGTGATAGTAAATTGGATGCACCTTTGTCTAGTCGTACTCGTTTAGGCTCTCACAATGCATCTTATGCATCAGATTGTTATGCTTTGGCTGTGTCTAGCTTACATGATGTTGAGGAACCTCTGTCTTTTGATGTAGCAGAGAATTCAGAAAATTGGATGGCTGCTATGCATTTAGAATATAATGCACTTATAGAAAATGACACATGGACTTTTATGTGATTTGCCTCTTGGCAAAAACGCCATTGGTATGAAGTGGGTTTACAAGTTGAAGCGCAAGCTGGATAATGAGATTGATCGCCATAAGGCTTGACTTGTTGCAAAAGGTTATGCACAACAAAAAGACATAGATTATGAAGAGACTTTTTCTCCCACTTGTCGTATGACTATTGTGCGTTTTCTATGTGCATTAGCAACTCATTTTGGTTGGAATGTACATCAATCCGACATTGTTACTGCTTTCTTGAATGGTGACATATTTGAGGAAGTTTATGTAACATAGCCTTGCGGTTTTGTCAAGAAAGGACAAGAGGATAAAGTGTGCAAATGTAACAAAGCTTTGTATGGGTTGAAGCAATCTCCTCGTGCTTGGTATGAGAAGGTTGACACTCGTTTGGTCAAAGGAGGCTTTCGTAACAGTCCAACAGAAAGCATATTGTATGTAAAGTGTGAGGGTGATGTACTTCTCAATACTCTTCTTCTTCTTCTTCTACGTGGATGATTTGCTGATCACTGGACCAAATGAGAGACATATTGCTGAATTTAAGGCTGATTTGCTACTTTTAAGATGAAAGATTTGGGGATGTTGCATCATTACTTGGGTATACAGTTTAAGAAGTGTGATGGTGGTATTGTCTTGTGTCAGAAAAGTTACATAGAGAGATTGCTATGTAAGTTTGGACTTCAGGATTGCAAACGGATTGCCACTCCCATGGAAAGAAGTTTGAAATTAAGTCTCCATGATGCTGGTGATCCTGCAGATGTCACTCTTTACCAAATTGCTGCTGGATGCCTCATTTATGTATGCAACACAAGGCCGCATATTCAGTTTGCAGTCTCACAAGTCAACAGATTTATGCATAGCCCAGGGTCTAAGCATTGGTAGGGTGTCAAGAGGATTTTTCTCTACTTGAGTAGCACTTTACATTTTGGCTTGTTTTATCCCAAGGGGGGATCATTGCTGCCAGACTTACATGCTTTTTCGGACTCAGATTGGGCTGGTTGTTTTGACATTGTTTCATACTTGGCAGCTCATGCATATCATGGTTGAGCAAGAAGCAACCTACTGTGGCCACTTCTAGTTGTGAGGCTGAGTACAGGGCAGTCTTTACAACTACGGTTGAGTGTGTATGGCTCAGATGCCTTATGGCTGATTTGGGTGTTGGACAGGACACTGCCAACACTATCTACACTGACAGTCAGAGCGAGTTGACAGTTGAGAGGAACCTAGTTTTTCATGCTCGCACAAGGCACATTGAGGTGCATTACCACTATGTCTGGGAGAGGCTTTCAGCAAGAGAGATCAGCTTGGCTTATGTGCCAACAGAGGACAACCTTGCAGACCTTTTTACAAAGGCATTGTCTGAAACCGGCCCGTAGGGCGGTAGGCGTTGACATTCACCCGAAATTCTTTACTTTAGACACACACAGAGAGAATGTGCGAAGGAAACCTGTGACGGGACTTAACAGTTAAGTACACATACGGCTCGGAAGCTAGAATGCTCCAAGCAAACGCCGCTGTAGGCCCCAAAATTGGCGCCCCTTTCGGTATTTCTTTATACTTTAGGAGGGTAAATTACAAAGTAGAGTCCTGGGAATCCTTTACGTGTATCCCGCAAGATACTACTTGATTTGGCCAAATTTCGGCAGCATAACAGTCCCACAACTTGCACGAAACCAATTCCCTTGCTAGAACTCGCTTCTATTGGCGTACAGCCTCTGATTCCTGCCCAAAAACAGTAAATTCAGAACGCTGTATTTATTGGTTTTTGCCCTGTTTTCAGCCCCAAACAGTCCCCTAGCTGTCCTTTGCTTGTGGGGCATGATTCCCAAGTGTTCTGGCGTTCGTATGGCTGAAAAACAGTCAATTTTCTGCGCATACACAGCGCTTAATTTGCACCTGTACGATGAGGTTATGACCCTCAATGGTGCCTGCTTTGGAGTAGCAGTTAGCTACCCCTGTTCCTGCTCAAGGAGGCTCTTGCCTCAACACAAAAGCATGAACCCACACAGCTGTACATCAGTCAAATGAAGAGCCTCTTGTGGGGCATCACATAACTGCACGTAGGGGAGAGAGAGAGCAGTGTGTAGCGTGCAGGGCATCACTCCTAGCACCACACTGTACATGAGAGGGAAAGAAAGCACTCCATAGCTCTTAACCTGTGACAAATGCAAAAAGAGGCTCCTCTCAGCTTAAATTTCAGCGCCACTTTTTCTTGCATAAGCCAAGTGCACAGAAATGTGCCATTTGGTGCATTTACAAGCATTTTCCCGTTTCGGGTTTGCCGCCTAAGAATCTCCCGACTGGTTGCTCAGTTGACTTCACGGCAGAGTTGTAAAATGTTCCCCTAGTCATATCGGAGGTAATGACGCGAACACATTTCATGGCCCAAAATAGCAGTTCCCTAAATTTTAAGAAATGATTCCATTGGGTTCCCACAGGTCATCTGACCATCTATCCTCATTGGGACCGCATCCAAAAGTGCAATGTAGCCCAACTGTCGGATACTTTCTGTTGGTAGTGCCACCTTGACTTTATGCCTTTATTGAGTTCACTTCCTAGTATCCACCAACTTGCTAAGTGCGATGGGGGGACCTACATGATCTTGCACGGAGCCTAGACATATTCTTACTATACGAATTCGAGTGCCGACCACTTCCCGTCTACGGGTGAAACTACCGTTCACATTGGCCATACAATGTCCGACCATTTGCTACTTCAAAAAGAGGGTCTCAAAAATAAAACAAAAATCATTGGAAAGAAACCAACAACGAAGGTTAGCAGTTGCCACGTCCTTGTGACATAGTTAACAGCTGCCACGTCCTCGTTACATACCCCCCTCTTGAAATCGCCATTTAAATTAGACATTCTTCTATTGGCCCTACCTTGAGGAGAGATGTCGATGCCTTCGTGCGAGCATGCATAATTTGCCAAAAGGTCAAGTTTGACAGGTAAAAGGCACTAGGGTTGTTACAACCATTGCCGATTCCGGATAAGCCATGGGAAAGCATTGCTATGGACTTTATCTTTGATCTTCCAAGAACGCTAACAGGGAATGATGGTATATGGACCATTATCTGCAGGTTCAGCAAGCAGGCCCATTTTATCCCTGTTAGGAAGAAGATAAAATTTGATCAGATGGTACGCTTGTTTATGTACAATGTGTTTAAGTACCATGGTATGCCACAATCGATTGTCAGTGATTGTGATCCTCGCATGACCAGTTTGTTCTGGAGAGGATCGTTTGAGAACATGGGCACTACGCTCAAGTTCTCGTCTTTGTTTCATCCACAAACTGATGGACAGTTAGAAGAGGCTAATTCTACTGTCTTAGATTTGCTGAAATACTATGTGTCAGATGATAAGGGCAAGTGGGAACAGTATTTTCCTATGCTTGAATATGCATACAATAATACGATGCATTCGTCTACTGGCAAAGCACCTTTTGAGATTGTTGAAGGCGGCAAAAAGTTCCCTCCCATTTTGCATATAAAGGACAAAATCTTTGAGGCATATCAATATGTTGAGAACATGGATGAAATGTACAAGAAAATTAAAGTTGACTTGGAGAAGACTCAGGCAAAACAAAAAAAGACTGCTGATCGTCACCGTCGTGAATTGCTGTTATCACCTGGTGATTGGGTTTTGTTAAGGTTCGAAAAGGCAAGGTTAAAGAAAATGAAGGGCAAGGAACGGCTATTTCCTAAGCTCAGTATGCGTTACTATGGGCCTTTTCAAGTGCTTGACAAGATCAACGATGTGGCTTACAGGCTGAAATTGCCTGATGCGTGGAAGATTCATAATGCGTTTCACGTGAGTCTTCTAAGACCCTACGTGGGTGATGTGCGAGAAGATATGCCATATGAGGATCAGCCAGAAGTTGAGGAACTTGATGAGATCCTAGTACCCGAGCAAGTTTTGGCACATAAGGACAGAAAAGTTTAAGGACAAGTTGCAAGATGCTATTTGGTGAAGTTCAAGAACTATCCACCTATGGATGCAAAGTGGATGGAAGAGCATGAATTGTTAGAGTCACCGAATGTATTGCAGCTTTACCTTGAAACCTTTGGGTTACAGCCTACGTATGCCCCAACCCAACGTGTGCAAAGGAGGGGAAATGATAGAGCTAGCACATCAAATGTACATATGAATTCAGTCTAATAGATGGAAATGGCAAAAGTATGAAGGTCTCATTAAGTCACTATGTGTTACGACCTTTCTTGCGGATACATGCGATGATAAAAGAGTGCTAACAACACAAGATCATCAATGGCATGTATTTATGGTATGCAATCAATTCCACGATGCCCTGCATACGGTGGGACATGACTCTCTTCCATGACCTTAATGTCGCAGTGGCCTTGTGACACAAAGTCTGCCATGCATCATCATAAAACCATCTCTGAGGAGGTAGTGCTCATGATGTTGCCCCTCTTTCAACTGTTCAAAGATCCTTGCAAAATCTTCATCAGTAGCATACTGTTCCTTCATGTCATCTAGCTCATGATGATAAGGAATTGACACGGCTGAAATTTGTGGCTTCCTTGATAACGCATCAGCCACAACATTCTTCTTGCTTTCCACATGCATAATGTGGAAGTGGAACATGGAAAGAATGTTTGCCCATCGCATATGCTTTTTGGATAACTTTGACTGTGTCAAGAAGTATCGCAAGGTCTGATGGTCTGTTTGGACAACAAAATCAGCACCTAAGAGGTATTGCTTCCAGCTAGAAAGCGCATGAATCACGGCCAAGAGCTCTTTCTCATAGACTTGCATAGCCCTCTCTGGCCCTTGCAAAATTCGGCTTTCATAAGCTACTACCCGTCCATCTTGCATTAGCACTGCTCCGATGCTACTATCACATATGTCACACTGGACCACAAATGACTTCCTAAGATCTGGCAAAACAATTATTGGATCTGAAGTCAACTTTTCCTTTAAGAGACTAAAAGCTGAAATCTCTTTTTGGGTCCATCTGAAAGTGACCTCTTTCTTTTGCAATTTGTGAAGAGGTGATGCTATTTCTGCAAAGTTCTTGATAAACCTTCTATAGTAGGAACATAATCCCAAAAAGCTTCTGACATTGTGCACAGTCTTCAAACCATGTCTTAATAGCTTCGACCTTTGCGGGATCCATTCTAACACCATCCTTTGAGATTTTGTGGCCAAGAAAGTGGATCTCTTCCAAGAAGAATTCACTTTTCTTAGGATTGACAAGTAACCTGTGACTCCGCAACTCTTCGAACACAATGGCAAGTGACGCCTATGCTCCTCTTCATTCTTCGAATACACTATCATGTCATCGAAGAACGTCCCAACAAACTGTTGATGCGAGCGAAAAATCCGGTCCATCATTCTGTTGAACGTGGCAGGAGCATGACTTAGCCCAAACGGCATCACTAGAAACTCATAAAGACCAAATGTCGTTCTAAACACAGTCTTGTGCACAACCTTTGGCCTTATACGAAGCTGATGGTACCCACTCTTAAGGTCTATCTTGCTGAAAATTGCAGCACCCTCTAAATGATCGAGAATATCATCAATTCGAGGAATAGGAAACCTATTCTATATACCCTCTGGCTTCAAAAATAAGTAATAAATCCTATTTATCCGAATATATTTTATATTGTTATGCGCTCCCGTTTGTGACAATTTGTGTGTGGTGTTGGATATGCGGGCTTGGCCCTTGGGTGTTTGTGCATGCTTGTGTGCATGTATACTTAGATGGGTGCCTGCTAGAGTCGGTGGGGAGGCCTAAGTTATACCTTGCGGTCGTGGTCCTTGCTAGTCTCCACTTGGATGGAGCCAGCATCTGTGGACTGTCACCCTTTCACAAATGTTGTTGCAGAAAAAGTCCCCCTTCCCCCCGGCGGCACCCACACACGTCGCTTGTTCAGCTTTTCCATAGTGCCAAACTTTTGGAAACTGCTTGGAGTCTTCTTCTCTTAGTGTTCTTCTCTTATGTTGTTGGGACATTTTTTACTCTTTAGGAGAGGTTTTACTGTGACATTTATTTCTATTTTTTAGCTATTGACTTTTTGCGGTTGATTTTCAGTTGTATCCAGTATATTGTTATCGTACCAGCTACTTTCTTTTTGCCTGCTCATGGCCTCTGGCCCAGCTGTAACTTTCACTTTGTACTTGCCGGCTGACAGGGTCATTCTAGAACGTCTCTATGTGTCTCTTTCAGTGCTGGTAGTACAGTTCTGTTTTCTTGAAAAAGAAAAAAAAGAGAGAGAAAGAAAGACAGTTGTATGAACATGCATTGGAGGCCAGGGAGAGAGAATTACTGTTTTGAGCCAGCATCCCAAAAGACGGTCCCAAGAACCAACGCAATGATAAGGGTAAAGAGCATTCGGGTGCAATTGTATTCTGGAGAACGCCAGTATGCCAAATGCTGTTTCCACAGGCAGCATTTTGTTTGCCCAACAAATGATTGTGCGTATACAGTATCAAATGCTAGCTCTTTAGATTTCATTCCAGGAACACTTAATCCCTTTACAAGTGCTTCATTTTTTCTGCAAGGTGGAACCAAAAAATGAGATTAGCCTTCGAACGTGGCTCTGTCAGCACTTGAGTGTCTGTTGGCCCCTCCTGTACCCTCTGTTCATGCATTGGTGTGCATGTCTGCGTTGCCTTACTTCTCTTGCAAAGTTGTAACTCGTGTTGCAAGAGACTTACACAAATTGTTTGGACTTTTGGTAAATGGCTGCAAAGTCTGTTTTTGTGGTTGTCTCAGCTGAAGTAGATGTGATCTCAAGCATCCATGTGGCAGGATTATACCCATTTCTTATCCTGGGCACACCTGGTATCCCCTGTCATTGACAAAATACCACCTATATGATTGCTCATTCTTAGCCTTTTGTCTGAGTAATATCATGTCTTTTACCTGAAAATAGTGTATCATGTGTGCTGATTGTTGTCCCAGAGGGCCGGCATATATCAACTGTCCACCACTTTTCAGCAGTAGTAACTGCATTAGGACAATGAATAAAAGGAATGTGTATGTGCTGTTAGATTTGTAGCATATAATTTTGACATGGTGATTGTTTCAGCAAAAGAGACGTCGGCCAGAATGTTGGAAATATGATAAATCTAATCGAAGTAGTTTCTGTTGTACATGTACACGGGGAGATTATTTAAGCTTGGAAAAGTCTTGATTGATATGGCCTGGGGTGGGTATTCTTACTAGGTTTAACCAACTTTCTTAACAAACCTGTATGATGACTGCTAGAGCTGTATATATAGCCCGTGTTTATTTTAGTTTTCAGAAAGTTTTATCTTGTATTTTCTCAGAATTATAAATTTCAGTTTAAGCACACCTCATCAAATGCTTCGAAGATGTCAATGCTTGGCTGGTGAATGGTGCAAACAATAGTTCTTCCTGTGTCAACGGCGTTTCGGATGGTTCTCATGACTATGGCTGCAGACCTTGCATCAAGTCCTGATGTAGGCTCATCCATGAAAATGATAGATGGGTTTGTGACTAGCTCTACTGCAATAGTGAGTCGCTTGCGCTGTTCAGTGGAGAGACCACTCAATCCTGGTACGCCGACAATACTATCCCTCAATTCCTCTAGCTCAACAAGCTCCATGACATCATTGACAAAATCCTGTGAGCAAGTAACTGTTGGCTTTTGCCCAAGATTTTCTGACAATTTGTGATATATCACTTATTTAATGGTTCTTACCTGCTTGCTTTGCGGAGGAATCTCTGACGATAGACGAAGCCATGCAGAAAATATAAGGGATTCATAGACTGTGACTTGTGGAGAGTGGATGTCATTTTGCTCACAATATCCTGAAATTCTTGCAAACGTTTGCTGCTTCTTTGGGAATCCAGAGATTCTTATGTCGCCTGAAATGTAACCACCAGTTTTGCGTCCTGCGAGGACATCCAATAATGTTGTCTTTCCAGCTCCGCTTGCACCCATCAGTGCTGTGAGCACGCCTGGTCGAAAAGCCCCTGTTATGCCTTTAAGAAGTTGAAGTTTCCCCCCCTGCAAGTATTGACCAATGCTAAGCGTAAGAGGGGGATTTATGACATCACTACACCAGAACTGCAAGAAAGTCTCAGGGAGCCCATTCTGGAAAGCTCAGATACAAGAATGTTTATCTGAGTCATGCTTGATGCTTGTTGTATATTGTGTCAAGGCTTTTGTGTCACGCATCAGGGAATTACGACCTTACTTAAGCCAAAAAATCACATGAAAGTGGCAGGGAGCCCATTATGAATAGCTCAGCCTACAGATTTTTGATGTTTGTGTGTAGTGCACAAAAATATATTTAACGATTGTATCACACAAGCAATTTTTCACCTCAGTTGCATGCATGAAGTCATTGCGATAATTAATGAAAGGATTCTTTTTATCCTTGCAATTATGCATAGAGGGCCATTGGTTGTTTGAGTTTGGCGGGTACAGCCTTATATTTGATGTTCATGAACAAGGTCTGTTTCTAAAAAAAGAGTAGCTTTAGGAGTGTAAGATAGGACTTAATTACTTGAGATAGGTCAATGGAATAGGCGATATTGTGAAATGACATCGTTAATGGGTGAAATGGAAGTGACATTCTCCTCTTTGGAGCGGCATATACCATAGAATCATCCATTCTTCTCATTGGTGTCTGTTGACTAATTTGTTGCATTTCTGGTATTGCATGAAACAAAATGGTCAGGAAGGGTTGCAAAGCTCCATCCTACCACTAGTCTCTTTAAGAAGTTTACTCTAAGTGTGATCTGACCTTTGCTCTGCTCAAGTGAACTTGATATTAGATCTGGGATTGATGACATGTTCGTACTCGTTAAAATGTTGTTGTAAGTCTTCATATTGTGCTGGTTTTTTGCCTCCTCAATAGCTTTCTTGGAAACGAATCCGTGTGTCATTCCAGGTGCTGCATTGTACAAAGAATGTACTTAGCTGTGTAATCATGAAAACGAAAGTTTGGGTAAGGGAGGGTACTTGCCTTTTATGTAGGTGAATGCAACTACGAATAGCCCATCCAGAACCAGAGAAATACCCAAGAGAACTCCAGTGGCCAGCCAATACCAGTATCCATTCGTAGGAACATCGTGAAGCTTCAGCATTCTGAGGCCGAGGGTGCTCCCGTCGGCAGCTGGCTGCAGACATGGATTGTATAGTGCAAAACAAAGAATTATGTGCGTCGTAGGGACCGGATTGACTTAGGTGGTGGCTGTTTACTTTGTAGATGACAAGAAATTTATTGGTCTAAGATTCATTGGATACAAGTGGTGTCTGTAGTTAAAATGATTCTTGCGTCCATGCAAAGTGTTGATCTTGGTGGCTGCTGTCTTTTCTATATGTGTGCACGCACACATGCACTTATATATTTCAGTAAATATGCATACAAGGAGAGAGAGACACGATTCCATTGATGTGCAAAGAACTCATTCACGGTATCGACTTGAATGTTCGTTGAATTATAAATATATATAGATGTTGCATATTTGTTAGTAAATATGCATACAAAGAGAGAAAGACTCACATGATTCCATTGAGGTGCAAGGAACTCATTCATGGTTATCGCATTCTGAGCATAAGTAAGCGGTGACAGCCAATATCCCCAGGACCACCATTTGGGTAGATTACCTGTGTGAGTCCATTTTATAAAGTTTTCGACAGTAAACAAAATTTTATAAGTCTAAGTAGGTGCATTACTCTTGGGAGTGATCATTCCTCCGAGCATGAGTATCAAGAAGGTGATTGTCGGACACACTAACCCAGCCACGACGATTGTCCTTGATACACTTGCAACAAATCGAAATAAGGAGGATGCCATTTGATTTAAAGCAAATATTAATAGAAGCTGTTTGAAGAATCTGCAGAACGACATCAAGCAAATTGTAAGCTCTCTCTCTAAGTGCGGTGGACTTGATCATCAAAATTGCGAAGTTGAGAACTTGGCTAAGTGCACATGTATCGCTTTACAGTTCTAGGACTTTATATTTACAGGCTATAGCTTCTTGATCTAAAAAGCGTGGTATTTCAGTGAATCCTGTTAAGATCAGCATTCCAGCAGCAGCAATGGCAATGCATGATACTCCAAAGCTGTATGGCTGCATTGAAAAATAAATGGCTGGAGGAATGTTATGTTCGCTTGATTTGTATCGATGTCTGAAAAGAATAATTAACGGGACTTTCAGTTTACATGAGACTAGCTTCTTTGTCTGGATTTTGTAGGTTGAGGGGCTTAGAAAATCTTTTCTTTTTGCTATTATTGCTAACATTGTTTGGTGCTTCTTGAGACACTTATTGGCATGAACATGAATTGCATTAATGCTGGGAAACTGGGAATTTAACATAGAGTATATTGCTGGGTTAGTTAACAGGGACAAACTAACGGAAAATTTTGGAACAGTCCTCCCCGAAAGTTTCACCTATTTTGCAGGCAGAAGACGGTGGAAAATATGGTGGCGGTGGTCAGCATGCTGGTGCTAAAAGATAATTTTGATCGGTGAGAGTCTTCGAACTAAGAGAACACTGAACACTTGTTGGGATAATTGGCAGTGGGCAACCAAATCAGAGCGGGGTCAACGAATGGACATGGCTGTTTCTGGAAACCAGGGAAAAAGAGAGCCAATTAGAACCAGCTCACAAAATGGATGGAAATGCCCAAGAACTCAGATTATCAAAGCATGTTGTACCACGGGCAATTGCCTAATGTACTCTGGAGCGCTGGTGTAGCAAGAAAAGTGTGCTCTCTATTGTGGGTGCTCCTCAGTGTAATGTGCGTGAAACCTCACTTTAACAGAAAGAAAACACAGCATAACAATGGAAGAAGCAACTCAAAGACACAACAATAGACTCAGAACACCATGAAACTTGACTAACTTACGGAACGAGTATAGACTCTGTCTGGCAGCACACTCAGCTCCAAGAAGAGGACTCACAGGTACAATGGGGTGTCGAGGCTTCAATGTGCAGGTAGAGTGCAGATGTGCGGTGCTAGACACAAGACACAAGACTCAAGACGGCAGACCATAGGAAGTAGATGAAGCCTCCGACGACTAGAACCAATCACACATATATACAGTCATAAAGAGCCGCCAACAACTAGCAAAATATCCCAGTCCAACTAAGTCTATCTCCAAACTGTGGTGGTGGTGATCTGGCCACGGTGTCCACTAGACCACCACCCATATCATTGCCTCGTGTCATTGCCCAGGCGAGTCTGCCCAGTGTAAAATCCAGACCAACTGTAACTAACTGTCTAACCTGTGCAATTGACATTGTAGCCTTGCTACAGGTTCCCCACTCACCCTCTCAGCGAGAGAAAACATTGAAAACTATGAAAGGAAACTACATGTACTAAGTAAGTTGAAAATGGATTGCATAAATGCGGAGCCAAAGCATGTCAAGCAAGATGCACTTGTAGGTGTAATTCTCTCCAAACTCTCCAAAGCATATCAAGCAAGATGTACCTGTAGCTGTAATTCTCTATATCAGGCTAAGTCAAGAGGGTAGGGGTAAGAAGAGGGTAGCTATGTGGGGGCTAGGGCTAGATAGGGGTGAGGGCTTGGTAGGGGGTGGATAGAGGCGAGGGGGGAGGGTGGGTAGGGGTGAGGGGGAGATAGGGAGTGGGTAGGGGCGAGGGGGAGACGATAGGGCCCAAGGGTGAACGGGGAGAGGCGGTGGGTAGGGATGAGAGAGAGAAATAGAGGGGCAAGTGCTAGGGGTGAGGGAAGGGGGTGGTTAGGGGCGAGGGAATGGGGTGAGGGGGTGGGTAGGGGCGAGATGGTAGGCTAGATAGGGTTGAGGGTTGTGGGTAGGGGTTGGAAATTTGGAAACACATGCCCTCTTCCATCAAGTGGCACACTGAAGCAACCCAAAATTGCTACTGGAAGAATGCAATCCACCAGTAGAGAACATTCTGTGAGCTACACTAGCAACAGGACTTTGATTAGCTGACAGAATTTTACTGTCACTAGCAAGAGTCTTCGTTTGGCCACATCCAAAGCTCGGCCTCACCAACCACTTAACCATGATACAATTACCTTCTTGATTACATTCCTAGAGACAGACCACAGACTTCTTCAGACTAGCCATTATGCAAGAGTCCACCCGTACCAGAGGTACATTGATTGACTGAGCCCTTGAGCTCGGGAGATTCAGACGCCCACGACTACGAGGAGCATCATGACATCGACGGAGACTACAACAAAAGATCAGGACTACTCTACTTCTGCACAGAAGACGCCCAGTCAGAGTACTTACCATGGAGGACATTGACGAGATTCGACAGTGACCGATGCTGGACATCCCGGGACATCGATGACGATGATGATGTTTTTACCCTCCTGACAACAACGCCCCCCCCCCCCCCCCCCCACCACCACCACCACCACCACACCCCCCGCCCTCTCTTATAGTGCATTCTAGTTTTATTTTATTTTGGTTGTTTTAGTTCTTTTTCCCAGACATTTTATCTTTTGGGTCTCATACGTCATTTTGGCCTCTTGAAGATGTTTAATATAACATTTCATTTTCTCTCTCTCTTGGAAGGTTGCATGGTTGCTCCTTAAGCTTATCTACCCAGTGCAGAGAAATTTTCTGATTTTCTGTGGTATCGATTGAAACACAGTTATTGGAAGCAGCAAACTGCAATGATTTTATTCTTAGAATAGGAATGGGACATGGTGCTTACCTACTAGCTGCAGGCGCAAACCCTATGCTGTAATATGTCAAACCCACCCAAGTTGCAGCTTCAAACATTGAGATTGGGAGCCTTGTTAGAAGTGCTGGTAGAGTGTATGCCCATGGAGGGAAAAATTGAAGACTCCTTTGTTTGAAAAATACTGAAACTCTGAAGAGAGTGTAGGCAATTTCTGAATAACTATTGAACATATTGATCAATAAACCAAAGGAAAGGGCGCTGATGAAATGGTTGCCGTCTGCTTCATTTCTGCGGTGCATGTCTGACTTGATATAAACAGTCATGGCCACAAATGACATAAAGATAATCTGCATCATGCAAGCGATTGAGCAAGAAGACAGATTAACCCAACAGAATTCTGATGTCTTCCTTTTACGTTGAGCGGATGTTCCATACCTGACTAGTTTTAAACACAAACAGGAAAGAATTGCGTTTCATCAGTAAGATCTCTCTAGAGAAGCAGGTTCGTAGTATTTCCATTTTTCCAATGGAGTTATTGTAGGAGATAGAAGCTTTGTGACTTCTTGACTTGTCATACTTAATAAACATATGCCTTTGCATGCTCTGCCCGACATAGAAGTTTGCATAGTGTTGTGAGAACTCCTCCGCAGTTACATAATGATAAGGTTCTTCTTTGTTTTTCCAATATTGTCCTTGATCTTTCTGAGAGAGAACCTATATGACAGCAAATACCTTTTGGTGTGATTAAAAATGTCAGAGGGACACAAAAACATTGATCATAAGATTTCTTGTCATGTGAATGTGAATGGATGGTTTTCTCAAAACCTACTGCTTGACATTCACAAACATTGTGCTTGTGCTAGGTTTCTTGTGTGCATGCAGATGGCTTTGCCCATACCTCCATCCGCATGCGTGTGCCTGCATGTGTTTGTGAGGAAAGATTGAAGAACTGATTTGTAATTTTGGGAGATATTGCTTGTGGGTGAGGTGCGACTGCTTGGGGGTCTCTTACTCATATAATGTTGGGGCTCGAGGTTTTTGTTCATATTTCCAGTCTAAAATGTCTGTAGTGCACGTATGTGAGCTTTGGTGCGTTTGTAGCTAGTAGGCTGCAATTATTGAAAGGAACAAGCTTTTTGTGCCGGTGTCAAGCTTAGAAGCATTTCTTTCAAACAGGAGAAGAGGGGTTACAGCTCTTAAATAGTCTCTTACCTCCTGTAAGAAGTCAGCAGCCCCTTTTCTTTTTGGACATTGAAATCCACAGCTTTTGAAGAACTCCAAGATATGCTCACGAGGCCCATGATAGACAATGTGCCCTTCGGAAAGTAGTAAGACATCATCAAAAAGTTCATATGTTTCAGGTGCAGGCTGGAGGAGTGACATTAGAATGGTGAAGTCCATGTGATGAGCAAGCTGACTAATGCATTTTACAATCTGGTAAGTTGTTGAGCTGTCCAATCCTGTCGATATCTCATCCATAAAAAGTACTCTTGAAGGTCCTGCCATAATTTCTCCTGTACTTCAAAGGAAAACATAAGACCCTCAGTAAACAATTTTGGAATCATGTTCATAGTCTTCTTCCTTGTTAAACACGACAGTAGCACGTTGACTTTTCCAAGTAAAGGTTGGCAATGTGGAAGTTTGTTTGGTAAAACCAACGGACAGAATTGCCTTGCATCATTTGCGTATGTAGGAACAACTTTTCTTTATTGAGACAGATTGAAAATCCACTTTTATTCTGTCATTGCTGCTTAACAATCTTGTACAAACGTGCAATCCTAATGTGGTTTGATTTAAACAAAATTCTAATTTGTTAAAAAGCACCGAAGAGGCAATGGCCACTTGTTACCTGTTGTTATTCTTTTCTTTTGGCCTCCAGACACCCCTCTTATCAAATTGTTGCCAACAATTGTATCAGCGCATTCTTCAAGTGCAAGAAGCTGTTTAAAGAGGAAGAATGGGCCTGAACATTGGTATGACAAATTGATTTCTTAGAAGTAGCAAAAATTGTCGTTTACGGACCTTGAGCATGTAATCTGTTTGAAGGCTATTTTCTATCCCAGGTGTAGCTGTTGCCTGATTAGTAGAATGATAATTTGTAAAGGTCAGAATAGGAGAATCTCATATTAACGCCATTGTAAGGAAATGCCATCTCTTGTTACCTTCATGAAAGCATCAATGTACAGATCCAGCGGTATGTCGGCTTCTTTCTCGCGCTTAGACAGCTCTCTGAGCATCTCTGTAATATGCATGCTTATGATGAGTCTCGGCATCTGATCAAATATTTGCAATTTGCATTTTCAAAATATCAATAGCTAATACTCACCATACTTGTTACCGGTCCCTTGGCATCTAGTCGAAAAGTCGAGGGTTTCTCGTACTGTCATCTCACCCAAATGCACGTCATGCTGGCTGATGTAGGAAGATGTCTTCTTGGGCAGAAAGTCTTCAAACTTATGCCCATTGTAACTTATCTCTCCTTTTTTCTAGAATGTGCCGCAAAACGCGTAAGTTTTGCATGCATTTTTCCCTGTCTTCCTGGAATTTATTGAAATGGTTAGTTCTTACCTGCAGATTGGAATCTAGTTGGTCAGCAAGGGCCTTGAGCAAAGTTGATTTTCCAGAACCAGGGGGTCCTAGAAGAAGAGTCATTCTGCAGTAGCAATGGGGCCAATAGATGCAAGGATTAGTATTATCAATGCAAGAGCTACACATGTGAGAAGTTTTTGACCAGAATTCATTGTCCACTACCTTGATGGCTTGAGAACTCCACTTATTTCTTTAAGTATGCCAATCTCCACCCTTTTGGAGATCGAAACACCTACTAGTCCTAGAAACCCCTGCACAACAGCTACATCAAATTTTTAAGCATGTACTAGATGCAGGTGTTTGCTTGTAACATTTATTGTTGGTCCCAAATTTTCTTGGTGTAGTTTCATGTGTACGTGAGGACGGATTGCGTGTCCTGATCTTATACGTGGAGCATGTGTACTTCAGCCCAGTGGTCCTTGTTTGTGGGCCTGGTCTCCCACCTATATGGGCTTCCCCCCTTCTTTGGGGAACTTCAATGGAGGATATCTCTGTATAGTCCTTTCTTATACGTGCCACCATTCTATCTTGGTCTGGGTCGTGGCCTGTTTTTAATGTCAATCTATAGGGTACACTAGTCCATATCATGTTGGTAGAGAGAGACTAGAGGGTATGCAGCATTGGCGATGCTAGAGAATCGTTGCCACATGGCACACTTTTAGGAGCACTGCAAAAAGTGGTGCCTGTTTAGTCACCACAGCCATGGACGGTGTACGCAGTAGCCATTCAGGCACGTGGATTCAAGACCTCTTGGAGGACATAGATTGAGATACCACATATTATTATGATGTTGTTAGGCATCATCTGCAGCAAACTCAAGTCCCACATAATATTGTGCAAGCAGCTATACCACCCATGCTAGAAGTAGCTGAGGCAGAAGAGAGCAGACCTTGGTATGCACATGTGACCAAGTGGTTCAATGCACATGGCCTTGAATTAGAGCAGCTACCACCCTTCTAGTTTGACCCCGACTCATTATTTATTCGCCTCTCCCATAGTGAGAGGAATCGATTTCTTAGACAGGATCTTTGGCAGCTGTACATTAGACCTCACGATAGTAGGGTCGAGGGATGGCAGATAGTTGCACCTCCTAGAGGAGTCACATTGTAGCAAGGATAGTCTGTTCGGTCTCGCACGAGGCCTTGAGATCCGGGGTATCAAGCCCTTGGAACACATCAGAGGAAGATTCTAGAGATTTGAGCACATCAGCAACCACACAGGAGCAGGCCTTCTCAAATCCTACAGCTATCCTTCGAGGACTCTTCATTCCTCCATTCCCGCGTACACCCATGCATGCTATCCCACAACCCTAGTTTGGTACCACCAGATGGAGCTAGCTAATTACACTACCTGAGTATATAGTTTCATATCCCAGGTGATCCAGACCTGCCTACATGGACACTCATTTATCCCATGGGAAACGATGTGCTGTTGGTCAGTTGCACACATCATCGCACAAGCTAGAGATTGAGACTAGTAGATTTAGGAGAGTACCAACAGAGGCTAGGATTTGCCAGTTGTATCATATCAAGCCATAGACAGAGTTACGTCACATGTCAGTCTAGTGCACTATGAGATACGTGGCCGCATTCACTCTCTATTTAGAGAGGGCTTTGGACCACTGGCTAGAGTTGTTTTTGCTAGAGCTATGTAGGCACAGGGAGTATCCTGAGGAGTTAAGACAATAGGAGACTTTCATAGAGGGAAATTACTAATTTCTTTAGAGTAGAGACTCAACAGTCAGATGAGCTAGCTTCACAACAGACTTTAAAGTCCACCTATACTGGAGGTATATTGACTGACAGAGCCATTGAACTTGGGAGAGCTAGATGCCCATATCTACAAGGGCCACCAGGACATCGACGAAGGTTGCATCAGAGGATCATGACTATTCTAGCACAGCATGGGAGGCGTCTAGGACAGCTATTTACCAGCGCGGATATTGACGTTATTGAACATCATAGGAGAGCGCGGGATACTGGACATCGTCGGACACTGATGTTCATTTTAGATTTATTCACTTCATTTTATTTTGTACGTAGAGATTGGATTAGATCCACCAGGAGATTGTATCGGTTTGGTATCATAGATCATTTTGGCTTTTTAAGGTCGTTTAATATAACATTTCATTTTATTTCATCTCTCTCTCTCTCTCTCTCTCTCTCTCTCTCTAGTGGCCCCATTTTATTCATGAGGTGAGTGGTAGAAACTAGATTGACTAGAGCGTACACAACTTTGGCAGGTTTGGAGAGGATGTGTTTACAGGTTCAATAAGCTATGGCCTTTTGATACTCTGGTTGCCTCAACTATGCATGTTGGGCCAGAGAGCTCGGGAAAATGATTTTGTGAAGCCGGTTTTGGATCCTTTGAAAACCATATTTGAGATCGAAAATTCCACATAGATTTGACCTTGTGAAGTAGAAATCTTGAAATTTGAGGCGGTCATTGCTTTAATTGAACATGTTTTGGATAACCTTTTCATGAGCCCAATAATCAACAATCTATCTTGGTGTTCCAAAGTGGTGTTTTTTGTTATACTTGTCAATAAAGAGCATAAGAACCTAGTTCTTGCAGCATCGAGTAGTAGCAAGTAGAGCGTCACATATATCAAGAGGCATAATATGGATGCCCTCTTGATCACTATAACCCTGACCGTATAGTCAAAGTTTTCCAATGAGAAGAGTGTTGGCAAAATTGTTCACATTCGACATATGGGACAACTAGTACGTTATGTTCATTGCCATGAACTAGTATGTTTTGTTTTGGACTAGTTCGATAGGTTTTAGGTCAATGTTGGGGCCTTTGTTGACCGGTCCAAATGACCATTTTTAAAAACATTTTGGGGTGTATTTTTGGCCTTTTTCCAATGTGCTTGGGCTCCTAGCCTTTTCGGCCCTTTATGGCAGTAAAACTCTTTTCCTTCATCTTTATTCTTTAAAGACAAGACTCTAGGCTAAAATAAAAAGTCTTCTATTTTTATCGTACGTAACATCTACAACATGTTATAATTTATGTAGTTTGATTAGCACTGCATGCTTTCGTACATGTTGTGATGTTATGTGACTGTACTTGTTGTTGGGCAAACACGCACTGAAAAAGTGAATCTTAAAAACATGCTAAGTGAAAAGAAATAAGGAAAGCCCTTCAAGTGAAGAATTTATTCATGTGGTTCAGAATTAGATTGCAATCTATCTCGCAAAAAGTGGCATAATTAGCATGGTTCAAATTCACAACTTGTCTTTAATGTTCGCTAGTAATTCTTTCTTTCCTTGGCAAGTCTCCTTTGTTTTGCCCAATCTTTGTAGCTATAAAGAAGCCATTTAAATGGGATTACCCTCTTCCTCCGGGGGATTCACTCTATATACAAAACAGGACGCCACCTGCGAGCGGACAACTCTAATAAAACCCCTATATACGACTCATATTAGGGATTATGACCCCCCTTTCTATGCTTATACGACAATCAATGTAGAAAACTATCATACCTTTATCTTACATATAAAGTTTAAGTCTCACATGTTCTAACTGAGTAAAACTAGTCAAAGAGCATGTAACGTAGTGACTGGCAACATACTAAGGAGCCACTTTTATTGATAACTAGATGTATCCTCAATGTGTTTTAGTTTGACTTTCAAACTATGTGCCTCTTCAGCCTGCACTCTAGCTACTTGTCCAATTCTAACCCAAACACGATATTAGAGAGTTTGAGACTTTAGATCCAATTTGGGAGTCACCAATGTCTAAAAGATTTGGTCACATGGACAAATCTCAAACTATTCTTTGAGATCAAAGCCATCCACAAGGTAGTACTTGAAAAGATCTTCGAGCCATGCTCTGAAAACTTTGGCTAAGATTTGACCATGTGGTCAAAGCTTAAGATCTTTCTAAAAGTGGGAATTGGAAAATTTTCAAATTTACTAATATGGTGTTCCCATTTAAATTACTCCAAAAACATGGTTATAAAGTTGTGTTAAGTTCTCCATGTAAATTTTCATCTATACAAACTCTTTATAGTTTTTATCCCTCAACAAATGAACTGTAATCACAAAACAAGCAATTGACACAAAGCAATGTTAGTTCTTACATGTATCTTCGTAGCTATTGACTCACAAGTTTGAGGAAAGACTCGTTTGGGAAGCCATGATTTTGAAACACAAAAACTTCCTCTCATTTTTCCCTTTTCTCACTTCTCTCCCCCCCTAAATATGATACTCCCTCCCTTACTTTTAAGCTTGGGAGATAAATTATTGGGGGTCTATCCCTTACTTAAACGCTTATGTAACTTGTAAAAGAACCCCCCCTCCCCTGCACTTACGTGGTGCGGTAAGTTTTCCACGGTGAATCCCCCGGGCCCTCTTCAAGGAATCCAACTAAGGAAGAAGAGTCCCAAAGATTTGGTCTAACTGTAAGGCTCTGGCTTCTCAACCTACAGGTTGTGGGTTCAAATCCCCAATTGGGTCCCTTCTAGAGGGACACCTTGTGCTTGCATGGTGTTCACATTGCTAGGGCTCTTGCCCTTGAACACTCGAGTGCATCCTCCTCTTGGGGTGGGTCACCCAAGGAGGAGGTTCTTAGCTTGTTGCTATGAGTTCTCTCCATTGTTCTAATACATGTGGTGCATCAATTAGGTGGCCATGGTGATGATTATGTGTGGCTCTTGCCCTATGGTACGTGCTCGAGGGTACGTGGCCCTTGTCCGAGTCCCGACTATGTTTCAATACTTGTGTGTGTGTGTGTCTGTGTGTGTGTGTGTGTGTGTGTGAGAGAGAGAGAGAGAGAGAGAGAGAGAGAGAGAGAGAGAGAGAGATTCCATACCTCGAGAAAGTCTCTGGTTGCATTCCATAAATTAGGGATTGCTGTGTCTCCAACATGGCATTCTGCAGTTACTGATAGATCTCTAAATCTAACTTCAACGGATGGTATTTGTACTCCAACCCTGTCACAAGCATCATGATATTAACTACTGCTAAGAGTTGTGTTGTATTGAGTTTTTTGATGATTGTATGTGTGTGTGTGTGTGTGTGTGTGTGTGTGTTTTTCCATGCGTTCTTATTTTGTAAGTACCCCACATAAAGATATACGTTCATAGAGGCAAAAGCATGCTAACAAACATGTGTACGAGAATTATTTAATTGCTCCTACACAAATCCAACAAAGATTATTCATGATTGTGTGCATGAAGACTCACATGCACATCCAAATTCAATTATTTTAAAAGCTCACATTAATTGTGTTAATTGGGAGCTAATCTTCAAATTAAAAGCACACATTAATGGTTCAATATTGTGAATTTTTTGAGTGCATAGAGATGATCCTTCTTTATTTCAGTAATCTCTAATAATTGAGTTAGGTTTGTCTTTGTGCGTGCATGCGTGCCAACATCGAGGATAGATTTTTAGGTGGAGTCCACAAGCACAAGCAAAAGGATTGAGCTTGTCCATTGATATCAAATGAAGAGGATATCAATGCAAAGGATTCATATATTTGATTATTTATAGAAGGAATTCAATTAACATTGGCAACTAGGATTAATTAAATGGAGAAAATTGAGGTTTTGAGAAGTTTCTAGGGATTGTTTACCATGAGCCAAAGACTTAAAGGGTTAGGCTTGATCCAATGCTTAAAAGACAAGAAGGGGCCCTAACTACACTACCATATGTTCCCATCAAGTGTAAGAGTGGTTGTTTGTAAAAGAGCAATTTGATGATGATGAATAGGGATATGCAACATATTTTTAATTGTTGTATCCTCGATTATAAAGCTGGGGAAACGATTCCTTAACGATCTGACTGAAGGTCAATTTTTTCCCTATGAGATTCTAGTTCCATAAAATCCAAAGGAGCTATAAATAAAAGCCAATGAAGCCAAATATCGTACTAATAATCCACATGCACATGCATAATATCGTTTGATTCACTCTTTGGATGATTAGAGATGAGGATTTCACTTGAAAAACAAAAGGTAAATTATGAATTTGTATCATGTTCTATGTGTCAATGTAATAAGAGATCTATTCAAAGGACAATTATTTTAAAACAAGCTCAATAGTCTTTTGAAAGCATGAACAATGAAAATGAATCTATGCAAACAAAGGAAAGGTTTCTTGGCTTTTTTTTTTTTGGTTTTTAAAAAAGTAAGTTTTGTAGTAGCCCTATGCAATGGAATGCAACTCAAAACTGATGAAAAGGCTCCAAGGGTGGGTTAATAGTTATTTCGATCTCTTGATCCAACTAAAAGAGAGTGAAGAAGTAGCTACCATTGGAATTAGTGAAGAGTTTTTAGAAACTATTATGGTTTGCTTATGTCACTAAAGCTTTACCTCACAATAAATTGTTGTGAAATGCCCAATATATACTTAACCATGTCTAAATTTTCTAAATTTAGCAAAACTAGACATAGTGTAAAATCTTTTTAGCTTTAAGTCTTCATGTGAAACTCATAGTTTGATATAAAAACCAACAAATTCAAGGTAGAATAGTTTACTTAGTGGCAAATGGGGTGACTTTTAGGACCATATCATTGTAAGTCTCTCTCTCTCACACACACTCTCTCTCTCTCTCTCTTTCTCACCCACCCAAGTATGGTAGATTGGTTATGCCATTTACCTCTTGAATAACAAGTTTTGAGTTCAACTCTCCTCCTCGGCTAGATCTTTAAGGTCTGTTGGAATAGTTTCCTACGATGTTAAAGTTCTCTTCTTCTTCTTCTTCTGTGTGTACAGTGTGTGTGTGTGTGTGTGTGTGTGTGAGAGAGAGAGAGAGAGAGAGAGAGAGAGAGAGAGAGAGATATGTTTCCATAGGATACATGGGTCATAGAGTGGCCTATCAAAATTGTAAATAAATATGTGTGTGTGTGTGTGCACACTTACATGGGTTTTTACACGTATCTATGTTTGTCGGCCCCTCCACGTTTGCACAAGAGTTTATAGGATATATGTCTATTTTCCTTTTCTTTATAAAGTTCCATAGGACATGCCATTAGAGTGGTCTATTATAGGATTCTCATAAGTATATCGTGACATATCCCTATGTATGTATGTAAGTACATGCTCTCTCTCTCTCTCTCTCTCTCTCTCTCTCTCTCTCTCTCTCTTGTATGTATGTGTATATCATAATGGGTTTGTCATGTGTATGAGATGACTGAGAAAAAAGGGAGGTTGACCTTGAGAAAGATAAGCACGGTGTCTAGGTTCAGGGATTCACTATGTGTAAAACTATCATATCACATACGTTCAAAACATGTTTGTAAAACTCTTTATCTGTGAATTTTGTTCAGAATATAATGTACCCTTTCTTTTTAAAATCTGTAAGTTTTTTTTCAAATTTGAAAAAATAATGCCCTTATGTACATATATTGTTGTGCGTTTCAAGAACTTTAAATACCCTTCTGTTGAACTCACGTGATAGGTTACATTTTTATTAAGTGACCTACGCGGGTGTCCAGGTGATCTTCATGTGTGGATCTATTGTAAGAACTTGATGCTAGTTAGAAGGGATACCAACATGTTACTCATTATAAACACGTATAGTCCTAATGGCTTTAAAAAAAAAAAATTAGTGCTTGTTTGCGTAGCGCAAGTACACAATGCAAACATACTTTAAAGAGAAGAAAACATTAAAGAAAAAACAAAAGAGAAACAGAAACACAAATGTACCAATATGAAGTTAACCATCTTTTTATACAGACACAAAAGATCTTTTGATTTTCTACCTTCATGTGTCTTTTCATTTCCTAAATTCACTAAGAAAGATTATCTCTCACTATGCAATGGTTTATCCTATTCATGGAGTTCCTACCTACCTGCGCGCGCTCACACCCACACACCCACATTGCTCCAGTAGTGAGTAGTGAGCTCGTCGAGAGATAGAGAGAGGGAGAGAGAGAGGGGTGGGGGGACTACTTGTTAAAACGAGCTCGTATCCGTTGGAGGAGGGGGGCGTGGTCGATCTCGGGCACCTTGAGGACGTTGTCAACCACACTCTTCCTTTCAGGTAGCGAGAGCTGAGTTACGTCCACCTGCTTCTGCACCACCTCCTTGCCATTGCTCACCACCAGCACGCTCTGACGCAGCCGCTCGGGGCTGGGCAGCTGCTCTACCATAGCTGCCACCTGCCGCACAGCTTCCTCATCGTCTTCTATGTTGCGTGCGCGCATCGACTCTGCGCTGAAGGTGGGGGAGACTGGCACACGCGCCATGAAATTGCCCAGCCTGCGTGCCCGCCTGGTCTTGTTCTGCGCTTCCGCGCTGCGATAGTCCAAGGTTTCGTCTAGGGGGCTGGCGGTTGTGGAGTAGAATTCGATGTGGTCCTCCATGGCGCGAAGCAGAGAAGCTCGTGCTTTACAGGGGACGGACCCTCGTCTAGGCCAACGCTCTTGCCATTGCGCTGCTGAAAGCCTGCCTCTCTCAGCAAGTGAGCCACTGGCCGGTTGCCCGCTTTAGTAGCTGCTTCCAAGAGGAGCATCTTTTTTTAATTTTGTTATCGTCGACACGACAAATTTTTGTTCAGGACGGCCGTTTAAACTATCCGCCCCAACTGTTCTTCTCAAGACTCCGTTCACACGTCCTCTCTCACATACACCTCTCTCTTCACAACTTACAATGGAAGGAAGAGTTCTAAGCCACACACATTGGCGGTAAGTGGACACAAGTGTGCACTTGCGTTGCTGGAAGAAGATAACTTGTCAAAATTGTGCTTGGGATAGAGTTCTGGGCCATGAAAGTACGAGCGGCCTCAATTCGAAAAATAGCACTTGTTTGCACACTTTTCAATGTAAAATACATAGAGGCTTGAACTGAAAATGCCACTCAAACCAAGTAAATGTGATAACGTGGACCCGAACGTTAATAGGTGAGGAATCTCCCTCATCCCCACTGTTCCGGGCCGGAATAGGCGAGACGAAGGTTGAGCTTGTTCCATGTTCCGGAATAGTGGGGGTGAGAGAGATTCGCATCTGCCATGCTCAATCTTACATTTGATTGGCTAGAATTTTGTGTGCGTGATATGACTGGTTGGAATTTTCTCTAGGTGAATTCCATTGGTGGAACCTTGTTGACTGCACTGTTTTTGTTCTGTTCACTGTAAGAATGTTAATGTAATGGATGGCTGAAATTGCTTGATGTGCTGGAATACACAGGCTCAAGGCATGACGTCGTGGGAAAAGTTGAAAGTCTACAATTTTTAGTAGCGTGAACTTGATTGGAAGGTTTCGTGTGGAGTATGAACTGGGCCTAAACCATATTTTTAGATTTTAAGGTGAATATTTTTCCTTTTGCCTACAAACAAAAAGGGTGGTGGCATATACTATTCTAGTCTATAGTAGCTCTGAAGGGGGTCCCCCCCCCCCCCAATATGTATATCTCTCCCTCCATAAGGTTAGTTGCAGTATATTCTATTTGAGATGCTCTTTGTCATTCTATTATCTAAACGCTCACTACCTTTTTATTGGCCTACTACTAGAAAAGGAGGCCTTAACATTCTTTCCCCAAAAGCCTTTGATAAGTACATACACTGAGAGTATCAACTAAGGATTACTCTATGGTATCACAAGAGTGTGCAATAGGGGGGTTTTGAAAGGCAAATAAAGATAGATTTTACAAAGGAGTGTCAAAAATATATATATATATATATATATATATATAGAGGGGTCAAAGAGGGAATTTTGACGTGGACAATGATGTCTCCCTAGTATTACTAGTGAATCCCTCAAGTACATAACTCAATTTTAGATCACATGATGGGTTGCCTCTTCTAAATTGAAAGCTCATCTCTTTTTAGTAGACTACCATGGCATTTCACTTCTTTTTTGCATGGCATGCAAATTTATGTGTCTCAAAGGGCCATTGTGATTTCTCGTTGTTATTGTTGTCACTGTGAACTATTGACGTGTGTGTGTGGGTGTGTGATCCCTGGGGATCCACTAGTAATAATGATGGGACTTCACTTGCGTGCATTAAATGCCCCCTTTTCACCCTATACATGTAGTGACGGATGTGAACATGAGGGGTTCTTTTCCTATCTTTGGGAGGTTCTTTCTTTCCTACTTAATACATCTTGGTCAGCTTAGTATGAATGGGATGCATCAAACAAGTGGAAAATTTGGACAATTAGCACTTCTTGAAGTGGTTTATTAAAGGGTTTTTGTCCCAAGACTTTTCTCATGGACATTTGTGATCAATATAGTATGAATGTGCAATTACAAAATTTGAAACTTTCTCAATATTTGAAGTAGTTTTTTGATCTAATGGACACTGTCAATATAGTATGAGTGTGTGTATGCATGTCAATAGCATAGTGAGTATATGTATAGGCTCATATGGACATATTGCATTAGGTCAAAACATTGCCAGCTTGGCAACCCAATGCTAGATGCTAAGGATGATGCTAAGTTGATTTGATTTCAATAATCAGGCATTGCAACCATCTGATACACATGGAAAGATGGTAGAAGGCAATTATTGTTATGCTATTTTGGCATTGCAAACATCAAATGCAGTTGTTAAGGTGATACTAGTGAATTTGGGAATCTACCGATCCCAATTTTGGTATTTAAAAAAAATGGGATTGATAAACATGTCTTAATTACTGTTCAAAAACCTATCATATGCCATATCATCAAAACGTGATGTGCGGTCTTAAGATGCCCATGATGTGCAATCTCAAGATGCACATCAGCACTAAAGGTCTTGGAAGTTCTACAAAGCTAAGTAGACATCTCAAATTTTCCCATGGTTTACTTAATAGAGAATGGCAGCATTAGTGCAGCAATTATTCTTCATCGAGCGATTAGACTATGAATATTATTCTTCGCATCTTTTTGTGAATTTTTTTGTATTGAAAGCCTAGGTATGTATGGAGAATGGTGTCACCGCCTCAAAAGTACCTCTTGTAATATGCATCTATGAAAGTGAAAAGCACAATGAAATTATGGTTTCCTATTGTCATATCAAGGTGCTAACCTTGAGGAGGAGAGGTGAACACTTGATGTGGAAGTTCCACCTTGTGTACACACATACCAAAGAAGATTTTGTACACATACTAGATATGGTGGTTTTGCATGTAAAGGGTCTCCATTCTTCTCTTTCCCTATTTTTCTCTATCTTCATATATTGAGAATTCATGTTTGATTTGTGAATGTTTTTCTTAATCTTGTGATTACATTGCTTAATTTTTATGCCTTTTGTACTTAGTGTCGAATTGATAGCCTTTCTTAAGTAGTTTGAGTGTAACGATCAGCAAAAATTCCTCTCTAGGCTTGAGCTCAATGTTATAGCAACTTCCACGACCTAGGATTGGAGCATTCATCATTTCTTACTACACATGTGGGTTGGATTGGGGGGGGGGGGGCGGCACAGAGAGAGAGAGAGAGAGAGAAATGAAATGTTATATTAACGTCTTCAAAAGGCCATGATGACCTATGAGACCCGAAAGTTACAAAGTGGTGGATTTGATACCAAGTCAGAGTAACAAGATAACCTAGCAACAGTACAAAACAAAGATATATACTATGGGGTCCTAAGTTGGTCGATGTGAGCCAAGCAAAAAACTAAGCAAAAAATGGGCGGCTTGTTGGGATAGCTGAATCACAAGAGATCTAGCATCGGTCGTTGGTGAATCTCATCAATTTCCTCCATGGTTAGTAGTCTGACCGGGCGTCGTGCATGCCTGGCCAGCGTGCTCCAAATTTTTTGTTGTAGACTCCGTCGATGCTGTGTAGTTTTTCGCAGTCGCGGGCGCCTGGATTTCCCTAGTTCAATTGCTCGGTCAATCAGTGTGCCTTTGGTGTGAGACGAGGGGGAGCTCTGTTGTGGGAGTGGCTCTTGCGACTGTCCTGTGTCTGCTCTGGAGAGAGAGAGAGAGAGAGAGAGAGAGAGAGAGAGAGAGAGAGAGAGAGAGAGAGAGAGAGAACTTGGGTCATTAGCCTAGAATCGACAAAGCAACACTGGGATGCTAGAGCTACATAGGCTTATGTTTTGATTGAACTTTGTGAAGTGTTCCACTACTCCACACATTTACTTAGCATCGTGAATGAAAAAATAGGCATGGAATAGAATAGCTTGTTTATATGTGGTCCTATTTTGGCAAAAATTGCACACATATATGTATATTTTAAAGCAATTAGATGTTTATGCATGAGAGGATCAATTTGTACGGAGATTAAAAATGTCAACATAGGTGAGGTAAGTCCGAAAAAATGTTCTACATGCTTTGCTAGAGTCTTATTAGACTTTTCCTTTCCCCTAATTAGATTTATTGTGAAAAACTCGAGAAAAACCCACTCAATACAAGTACAAAAGTATCTGAACTTCAATGCATTTGGATTATCCACCTTAGCCTAGAAGCAATCAGCCCATGACGACCAAGAAAATTCAATTAGAAGAGCTAGAATTTCTTATTGAATTGAAGAAAAATGATACCAAAATGTTATATCACACACTTAATGCTCCTCTAATCACCCTAAGGGGTAGTGTCTTGTAGGTGTTCCCTAGAACTTGCCTAAACAGAGGTGATTAATAGTTGATTAAACCACTAAGAGGCAGTGCACCTCTTCAAGCTTTGATACCACTTCATGATTGTGGTGGATAGAGTAAAGAGGCATTCATAACTTCAGCATAATGAGGATTACAAACTATTTATGCCACTAATCAAATCGTGCACCTAGAGATAATGTAGACACAAAGTAAACTTGATTGAAATAAACTAGAAATGTGAGTACATGGTTTCACCTTTCAAAAGGTCAAGAGGAGGTAGTACAAGTGTCTAGTACATCACTCCAATGCACCTTCAAGTTACCCCTAGCGATAAGTAAGATACCTTCAGTAGTGGAGCTGTTAGGACCTACACTATCATCCACAAAACCTCATCCTTAATCATAAACTTGCATAATGTTCCAAATGCCCTTAGCGACAAGGAGGTGTTGCATCATGTACACCCAAAGTGGGTAGTTTTCCCCATCCCGTTTGTCCTCTCGAGTCACTATGCATAAAACATCATTTTTGTCAATTACTATCACTGACTACACTTGATGCAAAAGTTTCCTGTAAAAGAAAACTAAACAAAACCAACTTGAGCTATATAGCACAAACCATAAAAAACAACATATTGCCTAGTTTATAGAAATTTGTACTTTCATAAAATATGAACAAATGATAAATTGTCTGCACACTACTACAACTTGAAGAGACTACCAACAATGGAATCAGAGGCCGAAACAAGCAATGCCAACACTCATATAAATCACTTCAATTTGAATCTGAGCCAAGAGGACGCTGACAATGCTGCACAAAATGTCAAAAGCAGGGTTTGATGTCGATTGTTAACAACATGGCCACATGAATGCACACCAAGATGGAGAAGATGAAGGAGAAGCTCAAGAGCACCGAGCACATGAAGTAGAATTACTGAGTGAGCTAATACAAGGATAAGGATTCCCCTAAAGTGATGGGAGTATATACAAACTAGGGGGAAGAAAACCTTCTAATGAGGGAAGAAAGATCCCAGACTGTCTTAAGTATTTTTACACATATGGTAATACATTATAGACGAGTGACCATTAAGAGAAGCGATGAAATATAGAGAATCTCACTAAAAATACAAACGTGTGTATGGCTACACAAAAGCGACATCAACCCTCGTGAGCAATTGCAAAACACTACAAGAATCTCCAAGCAATAACACTAATCTTTTATTCTTAATGTAATAGCAACCTTTAGAAGTAAAAGCCCCCATCTCTTAAGAAATTTGGACACTAAGGCTCTGACCTCAAAGAATGAAAAATAGGACTGTTCCCATGTCTTTTTCATTGGAATCTTGGAAGATCCTTGGCTTTAAGAGAAAGGGAAAAGGAAAGGACCTATTTTGCTTTAAAATCAATAGTTTGATCATTTAGTTTTAAGTTGTATTGAAAGGTCTTATAAGATGCGCTCAGTTTTAGTATTAACTTGTTGAAGAGTGGGCCATTCAACTAATTAACCAAGTGGAAATTCATATTTGGGGCATAAGATAAGGAAGTACTTTTTAGACTTTTGGCATCTCAAGTGATCCCATTATTGGTATTTATTTTACTTATTTGTCAAAATCTGGTTAGGGCAATTTACTGAGGTTGGTATACGTGCAACCCCTTGTCTCCACTGTATTACACACATTCAATTAGTCATTGCCAAGGTTAATTGGTTCAAGAGACTCCTCTCTCTCTCTCTCTCTCTCTCTCTCTCTCTCTCTCTCTCTCTCTTCCCCTTCTCCCCCCTCCCCCCCCCGCGGCCCGGGTCTCAATGTTTTTATATCATCGACTTTGACATGGTATCAGCCCTTGGTGGAGCTTTGTGCTTGAAGAGTCCTTGGCGGAGGAGGAGCAAGTCGAGAAGAAGAAGGAGACCGCCCTTCATTGTCAGCGTCATCACTTATTCCCTCCCCACACTCTGTAGCGTGCGTTCTAAAAATCAAGCAAATTTTGGTGCTTAACTGTTTTGGGAGCATTGTGGGAAGAGAAAGGACTACATCCGTTAGCATTTCAAAATGCTAGCCGTGGCATCACACTTGGTGTTACCTACTTTGTAGAGTGAAGGACCATGATGATGGTGACTACGCAAAACTTCCACTTCACGTGGTGTATTGAAACGCACGCATCCTTGCTTGGTGATTGTAACTCCCCGACAACGTTTTAGAGCAATGTCCCTTGCCTCCCTCATCGGCAAGGAAACCCCCCCCCCCCCCCCCCCCCCCCACTAGTGAGCTCAACGTTTTTATATGATGTGGCCGGGTGAAGACATGGGCACCCTGAGAAGAAGAGAGGGATTGGCCTTCATGTTGGTGGCTTGGGGGTAGAGGTTTTCAAGTCCCTTGGGATTGTCAATTTGAGGAGCGGTGTGAGAGTAGAAGAAGTGGGAATGGCTCAAGAGAGGAACACAAAGAGGAGTTCTTGGTATCGGCTTGGAAATTGATACGCTCGAGATTTTGTGGCTTTTAGAGTGGGAGAAGGTACTAAGCCCGGTTCTTGCTAAATTGAACTGCAATAACTACGCTCATTGGAATTTGATCATGTGACTCTCACGAAAAGGCTTCTGGGATATTCTCAATGGCTCAAAGCCCCATCCTACAAGGGATCAACTAAAGTTGGTTGGTGCTGGGAAATGGGAAATGAAATGCTAAAAATGTCTATAGGGCATGACAAAGTGCTAAACTAGGTATGGAAGACCAGGCCATGCACATGTGTTAGCGGAAGTGTATGTTTAAGATGGTTTCTTAGGCCAAAAGGGGTCCAAAATGAGCCAAATATGTTGGCAAGGAAAGGTGTCCAAAGTGTTGGAGTTATGACATGGAATGTGGTGTTTGAAGTGCTTTAGAAGCTGGTCCAAACGGCCACAAACGGAGCTACGGTGTGGAAGTTATGCCAGTCTAAATTTGGAAGGCTTTGCAAATCCTCGACGAACAGGGCTAGTGGAGGCACGTGGCCAAAGCTGGTGTAAGTGGATGGCTGCAAAGTCTCACGTTGTGGAGCATGCCAAACTTTTAGGATTGCCAATCGGAGCTTGAATGGGCAAGATATAACCACTTGAAGTTTTACCGGGGGCTAGTTATGTGCCAGGTTTTGACCGCATTGGTAGGCAAGCCATTTGGTGTTTTTTGGCCTTCCAAGGATTCTAGGAGGTAGAATGCATTGTATGAAGTTGGTGGGATTTCACAATTGTTGATTGGAATCACGAGCGGCAAGTTGATATGCCGCCGGAGGGGCGGTGCCATATGACTTTTGTTTGTCTTGGCGGCCTTGGTTTGCAGTCTTGGGCAAGTCGGAATGTGACGAGGGCTAGCGGGTTTGAAGCCAAGAAGAAGGGCTTTTGGCCAATTTTTACAACTCGGCCATTGGAGCATTGGGCAAGAAATGGAATTGCCTGAAAGTGGTGGGAAGGAGAGGGTTTTTTATGTGAGTTATACTTGGAGATCTTGAGAGCTTGGATGGGGGAACATGTGGCTGTGCCACATGGCAATTCAAAAACTCACATGCGATGGGAGGCAGGAGACACATGGAGAGTATGAGATGGAGCGTGCATTCCTAATGAGCATGAGAAAAGAGGGAGAGGGAGATCTCTCCTCACGACATATGGTGGGGCACCCCTCTTGCGCCTCTGGCGCTACTCGTGCACATTTGGATGATGTCGTGTGGTTTTACAGCTGCACATGGCAGTGGTCGATGATGGCAGAGGTCGAAAAACATCATTGGAGGTTGATAATGTGGAAAAACCCGTAAGGGCCCCTTCACATGCCAAAATGTTTTGAATGCAAAGGGTGCCCGCCAACATCTTGCATGTGAGTAGAGATGCCGTGGGTGTGTGTGAGGAGCAAAGAGAGGTGCAAGCCGATATGCTAGATGGAGACCAAGTGGATGAGTCCAAGCCTGCAGGTGAAGATGGTATGTGGTGCCATGTTGATGGCTATGCTTGTGAAAGTTGCAGTGGAATGTGCTATGGTGGTGCAACAGGTGTGCGGAGTTTTGCCAAGATGGATAGAGCACCCTCGACAATAGAGGAGGAGTAAATGGATAATGGGGTATGGGGTGAGTTTCTTTCTTCTTTGGATGAGGATGAAGTGGTAGAATAGGCACTTGACAACAAGCAGGTGAAGTCAACAAGTAGGAGGTGCTGGTTGTTTTGAAGGGCCATTTAATGAGGAAGGGCTTGATGATGTAGGAATTGAGTGCATTGTAGGTGTGGAGGCAAACATGGAGCCAAAGGTGGAAGAGCTCCCAATGTAGCAAGTATGTTCCATGGTTGATGAAGGGGTATCCCACGAGGTTGCATACTTTCTTTCAAGGGAGGTATGTGAGTCATGGTTGAAAGGCATGTTGGTGAATTCAAATGTGCAATGGGTGATCTGTCAGGTATATGATTTGCTAGAGGAGGACTTCAGTTCACATGGTTGAGAGGAAGAGTCAAGTATGTGTTTGTGTAGTGAAATTGTCAGGACACGGGTCCTGTACCCTAAGAACTAGGCTAGGCAAGGACTACGGCCAAGAGCTGGGCTAGGCAGTGTGGACAGGGGATCCGTCTAGGGCAAGGGGCTAGGAGCCCACCTATAAAGGGAGGTTGGGAGGAGGATCCAGTAGAGCCTAGTTGCCTAGTTTCTTACATTGGTATCGGAGCTTGGGACTCTCTTCCACTCTCTCTCTAGGCGTGGTCATCTTTGACCCCTAAAAGCATGCCCCTTTTGTGAGAACCGCTGCTTTTTAAGGTCCTTTTCCAAATTTAGCCGGATTTCTTGCCTAATCGGGCAGTTAGTCCCGTTTTGGAAAGGAGTGTGTGTTGCAAGGGGTGCTAGGCTGGAACGGGGCGCCCTCAGGCTACAGGGAGTTGCACCACCTCTTCTCGGCCGTAGCCGGCCTGTGCAAGGCACATGGTGCCATCTTCACCCTCGTCGTCAATCGACCTCGCTGCCTGCGCTCAACACAATGAGCATTTCAAAGTAAAAAAAAGGCCTTTGAAGGCCTTTGGCCATTCAATTTTGGTCTCGGCCATCATAGTGGCCCTTCCCACAGAAAAACCAGGTGGGCCTTGCTCGGCAAGCCTTCTTTTGGTCACTGTTCTCTTCTCCGATTCGGTGGCATCCTCAACATAAGTTGCTGATTGATTCCGACATCCTTAGCAGTCCGAATTTGCTGCACACAACTTTTGGACGTCTCGACAAGCCATCAATTGGTCGAAATTCTTTCCGTTTTGCCTTCTTGCATATGATGCAAGCCGCATCGGAAACGACTCCACAGTGATTCGTCTGTTCACGCTTCTTGTCGGGTGCGAATTTTGTCGACAACAACTTGTAAGTTTTCAATCAAGTATCCAACATCACGGATTGCTTAAAGCTTTGCCGACCAACCTAATTAGCACAGCTAATTATCGGCTACGGTGTAAGCTACAACTACGGGAGTATTTTTTGGAAAACAAGGCCGATTTGGCATGACGATTCACTGCTACGACACGAAGTAGCTATACTTTACAAGTACTACCGACATCAGGTACTGTTTTCTCTTTGTTCGCACACCACAGATTCGCCATGAGTGCGGAAATTGATGATCAACACATGTTCGACTTTGAATATATTGAATGGGCTCCACCTGTGGATGTCATGGGGCCGGATACTCTCACGGAGAGTACCCTCGTGGCAACAGGGATGGATGGTGAAAACCCAGGTGATCCATCTCTGTCTCCTCGTTTGTCAACCCCTCCTCCACAGAGCGTGTTGGATATTCTAGAGGATGACAGTCAATTGCCAGATACCAGGGAGTTTGTCACTCGACAGGACTGGGAAACTTTTGATGCCCGATTTCGCAAGCTTGCTGTCAGGGTTCAAATCTTGGTTACACAAGTAGAAAATCTTACACAACTAATTTACAGAATGCTACCCGAATTAGCTCTTCACTTGCCAGCAACCCAGGGGGTTGCCAATTTACCAGTTATGACCAAAGAGGTCCAACATGTCCACAATACTTCGATTGTCGGAACAAATCGGGGCACGACCAACGTGGTCAAGAAGCGCCTATCACCATCTGAATTTCAACGTGCAAAAAGTCAAAAATTATGCTTTATTTGCTTAGGAACACATCAAAAAAAGCAGTGCCCACATGTTGGAAAACTTCAGCAGGATGCACGAGTCTGTGCTTTGACATAAACTCCAGTTTTGGTGCACGTCACAGTAGTTATATGGCTTTTTGAATATGTTAAGAGCAGCCATTTTCTCATACTTCAATATGGAATTTTCAGCATATTGTACTTTTTGTTTTTTTGAATTGGGTAATGTTAAACCCCAATTGTTTTCTGCCACAATCATTTTGCTACGCCCAGTCACATCATCTCGGCTTATCTGATCTGCCACAAACATTCTGAGATGCATGCAAGATCACTGAATTAGGGTGTATATGATACACATGTCCTACAACTCACCCTTTGCATTTACGTCGGACCATACCCAAGTTTGGGGTACCTACATTATTCAGGATATCATCTCATTGAATCCTTACCAGTCTAACCGGTGCAAGGCGCTTAGGATGTTGACTTCAACGGTTATTACGGTAGCCACGGGCTCTCATTTTTGTATGCAAGGCATGCTACCCAGATGGTACACAAAACAACCTCCAAACTTTTACTGGATTCACAACCCATACACGGTAGACACGATCCGACTTGTGTTCCCTCTTGCGATGCAAGCATCAGACAGTCAGATGGTTGCATGCTTACGGCATGCTAGCTCGGTGGATTCCATTCTACCGCCGCCGGAAAAATTCTTCCGCTCTCACACCCGACACTTTGTCAAGGATAAGATACGTTCTGGATTGTTTTTGGGGTTGCTGTCAACATACAACAACACTTCTTTCACTGGCAACGTGCCCATGCTAATTCATTTTCATACAATCACGACCCCTCCCAGGCAGGTAGATCAAGATGTGATACCTTTCCCAATGAGCGAGTCATACCGAACACTTGTGGAATGCTTATACGATAAGCTGCAAGTCAAGCATAAGATACGTAAGAGCACACAGCTTGGGTGCACACTCTAAAACTTAAGGCAAGTTCCTCAGCCCAACATGCTCTTCTTCTCTCTTTCTCTCTCTCTCTCTCTCTCTTGAAGGGAAACATGAAAATCTTCTAAGAAGCTTTTGATACATGTTTTGCTCGTGAGTCATCATGAGCCAAGGTGCTCTAACTCTCAGCTAACACGTGGCTTATTCTACTCAAATTAGTCTTCATCGATTCGTTGATTGAACACTATTTTGCATAAGGGCTATGAGCCAAACAGGCTAAGAGCCGATGTTAGGATAAGGGTAAGACCCAACTATTGGCATTCTTTGGGTGATTGTTATCAAGATATACCCAAGGAAGTAAACATCGACGTTAATGGACAAGCAAGAGTCTTGTCATTACGGATATTTAGGGTGTCATTTTTGCACTATAGGTTTCTAGTACGATGCTCACGTTGAGTTTTTGATACTCTTGCACTTCCATCAGCTGATCTATACCATGGATTCTAGAGACATCACACAGTTAAGATAGCATGGCTGTTAATACGAGCTAGACATTTGACTTATGTGAATTTCTTGCTCTCACTATAGCACTACGGCGTGTCTATGGATATACTTGTTGAGGTAAGACCCGGAGGGTGATTGTTACATCACCCCATAGGCATTAAGGATCACAGTTTGATCTGCATTGAGGATCACAGTTGTTCTCTCCCAATTATACTTTCAAGGAAAGAATTCTGCAATCTACCACGCGATAGCAGACGAACACACTTTTCAAGTTGATTCCACTCAATTTGTACACGGTTAACTATGTTGGTTACCGTTATCTGCTAGTTGAGCAGTTTCTACAAAGAGTCTTATCAAGGGGTTTGACTACGTAGATTCTAATCCAAGAGCTTGGATTGCAAAGGCAACAACCAGGATTCCTAGTGCAATGCTGTTTGTTTTTCAGGTAGGGGACGTTCTCCTCCCCATTTGAATACAGGTAAGTGAACATTACGTTCGAATCTCTAGGTATGCATCTATTGATTTGGTGTTATTCCATTTTTAGTATGCTTTGCTTGGTTTTTCAAGACGTATAAGTACGCTTAATTGTTACAGAATCATGCCAAGGGCATGTCGGCACAAAGTATTTTGGGCCAAATAGTCAATCTATCTTTCTGCCTTATGCTGTTACGAACCTACTTGTAGGGTTCAATTTGGCACATGTTGTCACATGGGATACAACATGGTCTAGGAACTCAAGGAGTTCGGTTTAGCTAGTGTGGAGCAATGAATGAGGGTCCCTCTCACTCTTGTCGGAAATTGTTTATAGCTACCTCCACACACAAGTACATCTTGTACTTGTAGGATGTTCTTTTCCAGACATCCTTAGTTGAGACATATTCCACATGTGGCGAATATGAGTCTCTGGGACTGACACTGGCGCCCCTATTTCAAATATGTGTCACGAAAAAGTCCCTAAGTGCTTGTCACATCTGTTTTCTAGACCATTTTTAGCACGACGTACCAGGAGAAATTTCGTGGCCAGAAATTTTTGGATACTTAGAATGACTTGTTAAGGTACAAGTATTGCTAAACAACATTACAGATGGTTGTTTACACATATAGCAAATGAAAAAGTTTCATTGTTTGTACCTAGAAGTGATCACTGTTTCACCTTCTATTATGGTTCAGACGTTTCCGCAAGGCTGGCAAAAAGGTTGCAACTGAAAGTATTTAGTTTCTTTTCAGAACTATTTACATTCCTCTTTAATGTGTGCTAGGCGCATCACATTTGCCATAAGTATTGGCAAGCATCATTATGGATATACAAGTTCGGTTAGTTTTTGCTAAATGCATGCACACTAGGTGTTATGGGCCCTAGTCTTTAGCAAGGGCTGATTTGGAACGGCATGCATATTCCACAGATTGTTGCTTATGAAGCATTTTGCACTTTATGTGCACTATCTCTATGAGATTACCTTTGAGTCTATAAATCACCAATAGAGGTCATGGCTCGGTTTGGGCGTGTGTGGATTTTTTCAAGTTAACCACGAGGGCTATTTCGGAAATTGTTGATTCTTCACCAATGTTAAACACTACTGTGATTTCCCGTTCACCAGTCATCTGTGACGACTGTTTGTAAACCGTGAGGAAAACACACCTCAGCACTGTCAGTTATCCAAGGGGATAGGCAGATTACAAAGATTACAAAGAGTAATCTTGTGCTAAAGGATCTGCTAAGAGCATACGTTAACACAACACATTTCTAAATAGATGATTTTCTCCCTATTCTATAATTTTCTTAAGTACGATTTTCGACTTTGAACACCTCTTGTGGTGGGGTTGAAGATTGTGTCAATACTTTCATACGTCAAGGAATTACTAGGTGTGCTAACAGAGAATGTTGGCAAGTAAATTTCATTAGGGATGAACATGTCATGGACTGTTCTAGATACTCAGGCGAGAAGGAAATCTGGCTCACAACTGCATGGAAAGTTACGCCAAGGTTTCTTGCATTATGTTGGGATTAAAGCCCAAGTGGCCTCTTATGCGGATATGGCTGGCCGCCCGCCTAACTCACTTCCCTCTAACTCTTTGTATATACTAACTTATACTTTGTGAATACAAAGTTTATTGGGAGATAACCCTTCTAACAGTTCTCTGCATACTGTACTGTGTAAGCTCACTGTGTATCACTGTGTGTGTGAGAGTCGACCCACGCTCCGCTCCGCGACTTCAATTGGTATCAGAGCCTTGGTTCAGTGCGGTTTTGAGCAATCGCGCGCGCGCGCACACTTTTCCGGCAGATTCTGGATCCGGAGTTCGAAAATTCACACTCGGCGTTCCGGGAGCGTTTTCGCAGGTGACCTGCGGTTTTACCCCCCTTTCGAAGCCGTTTATGCCCTCAGAATTTCGTTCTGAGCACTATAGTAGAAGATAGATTTCAGCCGCAAAGAAATCCGTCTTGTGTAGATTGGCAAGCAGGAGGTGGCCGACATCAATATCGGCATCGACATACATCACTCATTAGTCTTCAGAGCATCATCTATAGACCAGGTACACATATATATCATCAGATATATATATTGCAGTCTGCATTGTTACTTCTTGTGCTTGCCAGGTTCCAGGGGAGGTGTGGCCATACGACGGCTTGACACCACTGGCATGTATTGCAGATTGATGTACTGTGATTGTGGGTCTGCTAGTTGTGAGTCACGCTAGCAGACAGACCGCCGCAGCGGTCATAGGACAGTGATTGGTCTATTATAGGATGTATGCTAGTTCTGGGCAGTTTGCTGAGCCATCTGAGAGGGTCGTGTGTGAGGTTTTTTGAAGCCAAGCACTGGGGGCTGGGTTACCCAGTGTGAGGTGGATTAGGTTGCTGGAGTTCCCCTCTACACGCATCCTCTTCGGTGACTTTTATACCTTAGGATGTATGACTTTGTGTAGACACTGGATTGCATCTTATGCGTCAGGCCGTTGAGGCATTGTTCAGGGTTCAGTCTTGAGACAAATACAGGTTCTGTCATCGCCCAGAGAGGAGACAGTGTATGCTTACAGGACAGCATATTACAGAGATTTTTTAGATTTGTCACTGGTCAGCTATTTATGATTGTTTTTTGAGCTATCTTTTGGTTCCCAGAGCTCAGTTTACAGGGGAGACTCTGTCAAAAATTTTCAAAATACTGACAGTTCCTGAGGAGAGGTGTTCAGCTTGTTGATTACAGCTTGTTTACTGTGTACAAAGGCCAGTTTACAGGGGAAACTCTGTCAGATTTTTCTCAGGAGTAAACAGTTTGGCAGATATGGCATCTTCTCAAAGTGAGACTCTTTACAACATAAAGAAGCTGGATGGCACAAACTTTCCATTCTGGAAGAAGTAGATTTGGCAGGTTTTGGTGCAGAAAAAACAAGTGAAGCCACTGAAGCTCAAAGGGGAGAGACCAGAAGGTATGGCTGAAGATGAGTGGGAAGAGCTTGACGAGTTAGCTTGTTCCACAATCATGCTGACACTGGCAGAAAATGTTTACTTCAACGTAGCAGAAGAGACTACAGCATATGGCGTATGGCAAAAGCTATGTGGTATGTACGAGAAACAAAGTGCTGCTTCTCAGATTTACTGGCTCAAGAAATTGGTGGATTTGAAGATGAAGGAAGGGACAGCCATGTCAAATCATCTGAATGAATTTCACACAATTTTCAGCCAGTTAATAGCACAGGAGATAGTCTTTCCAGATTCAGTGAAGGCTATGTTTCTCTTAATCACTTTGCCAGACAGTTGGGATACTTTTCGTACAGCGTTAAGTAATTCTGTCGCGCCAGAAGGTCTTACAAGTGCCAATGTAGAAGGCAGCTTTCTCACAGAGGAAGTGAACAGGAAGAACATTGACAAAGGCAAAGGCAATAGTGCTTTGGTCGTTCGAGGGAGACAACAGTTTAAAGAGAAGAAGGGTAAGAAGGCACAAAACCGAAGTAAGTCTCGTGATTCAAAGTCAAAGGATGACATAGAATGCTAACATTGTGGCAAGAAGGGTCACATGAAGCGAGACTGTACGAAGTGGAAACAAGAAAAAGGAAAAACAAAGAGTTCTGAGCAAGATGAAAAGAAGAGTTCAGTGAAGATTGAAGAGGTGAATGTCACAGGATCTGGTTCAGACAGTGATTCTGGTATAGCAGCTGGTGACATCTTCCTTACAAGCAATCTTGATTCTGTTTTCTTGACTGCAGAGGATGGACATGCTATGAGTGATTGGATTATCGACTCAGGGGCATCTTTACATGTTTCTCCGCACAAAGAGTGGTTTACATCATATGTGGCTACTAAAGATTATGTCAGACTTGGCAATGAGCAGGTTTGTGACATACTTGGAGTGGGAGATGTGCAGTTGAAGTTTCAGAATGGCTCTTCTTTATGGCTCAAGAATGTCAGACATGTTCCAGCAATCCGAAAGAGCTTGATTAGTACAGGGAAGTTGGATGATGCGGGTTATGTGAAAGTTTTTGGGAACAACGCTTGGAATATCTCCAAAGGTTCGATGACTGTAGCACATGGCAGCAAGTCAGGAACTCTGTACACTTTACATGCTTCAGAGGTTAAAAACCATGTAATTAATGTGATTGAGCAGCCAAGTGTGTCACTGTGGCATCGTAGGTTGGGACATATGTCAAAAAGAGGAATGGAAATACTTTCTCATTATGGTTATTTGCCTGGCTTTTCATTTCAAGATTTCGAGTTTTGTGAGCATTGTGTTTATGGTAAGCAAACACAGGAACCGCACAGATCAAAGAGGAATCGTAGGGACGAATGGTTAGCTCTTGTACACAGTGATCTATGCGGACCAATGCCTAGTTTGTCACTAGGGGGAGCAGCGTATTTTTGTACATTCATAGATGACTATTCTCGCAAAGTATGGGTTTACTTCTTGAAGCACAAGGATGAGGTGCTCAAGGTCTTTAAGACATTCTTGCAGCTGGTGGAGAATCAGAGTGGTCAGAAGCTGAAGTGCTTGAGAACTGACAATGGTGGAGAGTACGTTTCCAAAGCTTTTCAAGACTTTTGTGAAGCGAAAGGGATTAAGCGGAAACTTAATGCACCATATAATCCTTCACAGAATGGGGTTGCAGAACGTATGAATAGGACCATACAAGAGAAGGTCAGAAGCATGTTGTCAAATGCTGAGTTGCCTGATGGATTTTGGGCGGAAGCAGTGGCTACAGCAGTCCTTTTGATCAACAGGTCTCCTAGTAGGGTTCTGGATAAGAGTGCAGTGGCCGAGATGCTATGGACAGGCAAGGCACCTTCGTATAAGCATCTCAGAGTCTTTGGTTGTGAAGCTTATAGCCATATTCCTAAGGAGTTCAGAAATAAGTTAGAACCAAAGAGCAAGAAGTGTATATTTCTTGGCTACGGAGAATCGGGCGAGATGGGTTACCGGCTTTGGGATCCTGAGTCCAGAAAGCTTATTCGTAGCAATGATGTGCATTTCAATGAAGCCAAGTTTCACGCTAAGCCAGAGGAGATCAGAAGAATTGTCTTCAGGGAAGATGGACCTAGTGCTAGCACATCAAGATAGCATGGTCAGGCTCAGGAACAACCTATAGTGGCTAGAGAGGCAGAATCAGTTGTGGTGAGACGTTCTGAGCGTGTCTCCAAACCACTTGATCGTTATGTGCCATCTCTAAATTATGTCATGCTCACAGATTGCGGAGAACCATCTTGTTACAAGGAAGCATTACAAGTGGTTGACTCGAAAAAATGGCAGTTGGCCATGCAGTCAGAGATGACAGCTCTGCATAAAAACCAGACATGGAAGTTGGTTAAATTACCACAGGGCAAAAACGCTCTACCTTGTAAATGGGTTTATAGGTATAAGATCACCGCTCATGATAGTCAGCCAAAGTACAAAGCAAGGCTTGTTGCCAAGGGCTTTAAGCAAGAACAAGGCATTGACTTTGATGAAGTCTTCTCTCCATTGGTCAAGATGACTACATTGAGATGCTTTCTTGCATTGGTTGCTATATTGGATTTGGTGTTGCACCAAATGGATGTCAAGACAGTGTTCTTGCATGGTGATTTAGATGTGAAAATTTACATGCAGCAACCAGAAGGGTTTGTTGAGAAAGGCATGGAACATTTGGTATGCCAGTTGTTAAAGAGTCGTTATGGCTTAAAACAATCACCGAGGGCATGGTACCATAAGTTCCACCAGTTTATGCTTTCTCAAGGCTACAAACGTAGTGAGTTCAATCACTGTCTATATACAAAGAAGGCTAAGGATGGCAGTTGGCTGATCCTTATTTTGTATGTGGATGACATGTTGATTGCTGGCAAACACTTGGAAGACATTTTAGCTTTGAAGTCAAAGATGGCAAAATCGTTTGACATGAAAGACATGGGTGAGGCAAGTCATATACTTGGTATGCGCATTGAGAGAGACAGATCAAAGAAGTTGATTTGGTTATCTCAAACAGAGTATATTGACAAGGTTTTGCAACGTTTCAATATGGAGAAGGGAAAGGCATTGAGTGTTCCATTGCCACCATATGTGAAACTTAGCAAACAAGATTGTCCTGTGTCTGAAGAAGAAAAGGCTGAAATGGATAAGATTCCATATGCGTCTGCAGTGGGTAGTTTGATGTATGCAATGATTGCTACACGTCCGGATATTGCATTTGCAGTGGGAGTGGTTAGCAGATGTATATCAAATCCCGGCAAGAAACATTGGGAGGCAGTGAAAGGTATCATGAGATACTTAAAACATACAAAGAGTATGCGCATATGCTATGGTAGTTAGGATATGAGTGTCAGAGGATACACTGACTCAGATTATGCAGAGACTTGGATAAGAGGAGATCTACATCAGGCTATGTCTTTACATTGGCTGGAGGTGCCATATCATGGCGATCTCGATTACAAGATTGTGTTACGTAGTCTACTACAGAAGCTGAGTATGTTGCAGCAAATGAGGCATGCAAAGAAGCTATTTGGCTTGGTAGATTGGTTGCAGACTTGGGAATCAAAGTAGATATGCCAGAGTTATATTGTGATAGTCAAAGTGCTATACAATTGGCAAAGAATCCAGTGTTCCATTTGAAGACTAAGCATATTGATGTCAAATATCACTTCATTAGGGAAGTACTTGAAGACAAGCATATACAACTGCTGAAGATCCACACCAAGGACAATCCTGCTGATCTACTCACAAAGGGACTTCCAGGAGAGGGCTTTGTGCATTGTCGTGAGTTATTGGGCATTGGATAGATGGCAGCCATGTAAATCTTTGTACATTTATGTTCATAGATTTACAGTTACTTAAAGTGCCACATTGGACTTTAAGTGGGAGGTTGTTGGGATTAAAGCCCAAGTGGCCTCTTATGCGGATATGGCTGGCCGCCTGCCTAACTCACTCCCCTCTAACTCTTTGTATATACTAACTTATACTTTGTGAATACAAAGTTTATTGGGAGATAACCCTTCTAACAGTTCTCTGCGTACTGTACTGTGTAAGCTCACTGTGTATCACTGTGTGTGTGTGTGTGTGTGTGTGTGTGTGTGTGTGTGTGTGTGTGAGAGTCGACCCACGCTCCGCTCTGCGACTTCACATTATTCCAGTACCTTCAGAAGATCTGCAAACTGGTTATGCCTTTGGACAACTCTTAGTTGTGGTTCCTCCTTTATAGTACTCAAGTGAGTTATAAATGGAGTTACCATTTACACCCAAGTGACTCTTAGTTGTTATTACTCCTTTAAAGCACTCAAGCGAGTTATAAATGGAGTTACCATTCAGACCCAAGTGTTTGCAAACGGACAACAATGTTGAAAATCAAGATATTTATCTTGGTTTCATTGGACCTCATCACTGCACCAATTATTGGTCATACAGACAACTGACTCACTTATGGGACGTCACTAAAGAGAACACCAGTATTATTAAGAAGATGTTACTACTTGTGTTTTCGAGGACGAAAACTCTTGCTTAAGGGGGAAGTAATGTTAGGACACGGGTCCTGTACCCTAAGAACTAGGCTAGGAAAGGACTACGGCCAAGGGCCGGGCTAGGCAGTGTGGACAGGGGATCCGTCTAGGGCAAGGGGCTAGGAGCCCACCTATAAAGGGAGGTTGGGAGGAGGATCCAGTAGAGCCTAGTTGCCTAGTTTCTTACAGAGATGGTGGTGTGCTTGGTGATTCTTGGTTGGAAGTGGACGTGCAAAGAGGGTATGCCATGGGTAGTTTATTTATATGGATGGCTATATGCATGGATGAAGCAGTATGGGAAGCTGCTGCGGGTGGATGAAGGTGATCAATGCTAGGTGTTTGACCTAGGAGAAAGTTATGCTATGATGCAAGGGGTTGGGCAACCCGCTTGCACAAAGGTGGCGACTAGCAGGAGCTAGATCTTGTACATATGGTAGTGGTTTTGTGTGTGTACAAAGTGTGTGTTTGGTGGTGAAATTGTTTTTGTTTGATAAGCATGTTTGTGGTTGAACATAAATGTTCAACAAGGGGGTTGGGCAATGATGGTGCAACTATATTTGGTTGGTGCTGGGAAATGGGAAATGCAATACTATGAGTCTCTACAGGTGCATGGAAAAGTGCTAAAGCAAGTATGAAACACTAGGGAAGACATGTGTTAGCTGAAGTGTATGTTTAAGGTGGTTTCTTAGGCCAAAAGGGGTCTAAAATTGTAGATGCAGGTGCGGAGTTCAAGAGAGGGATGTAGAGAAATGGGAAGGGGATGAGGAGCATACACAACATATGGTGGAGCATTAGAGAGTATACACTCTCTTGTCCTTATTCTCATTATAACCAAAAAATACAAGAGGGCAGGCAACCTGCCACTGCCACTGCTTGTAACCCAACAATCTCCCACTTGAAGGACAACATGGCACAAGTGGCTAAAGAATGAAGGGGCTATTATGTACAAATGTGAAGCGTGAATATAGCTTCACCCTACACCCATCATCTCTATGCAATGTGCTAACCGCTCTGAGGATAAGCTCTTTGTTAGAGCATCCGTTGGGTTTTCATCCATGTGAACTTTGACTAACTCAATGCATTTGCTAGCCAAAATATCCCATACCACATGATACTTGACCTCTATGTGTTTCTACTTGGAGTGAAACACGAGGTTCTTTGCTAGCACAATCACACTCTGACTGTCGCAATGTAGCACTGGAGTTTGGTGTATACCGAAGTCTCCCACTAGACGAGATAACCACACAGATTTCTTATCGGAACTAGAAACTGCAACATACTCTACCTCAGTGGTGGAAGACAAAGGGAAATTCTGGATACATGATCTCCAAGAAACTGCTGCTCTAGCGAACAAGAAAATATCGGCAGATGTGGATCGGCTAGTGTCCACACAACCCGCATAGTCTGAATCAGTGTATTCAACTATGGATTCATCACTGTTCCCAAAACGTAAGCACTTTCCAACTGATCCCTTGAGATATCTCAAGATGTGCTTCACTACTTTCCAATGCGTCCTATCTGGATCTGCCATAAACGTGCTGAACACTCCCACTGCACATGCAATGTCTGGCCGTGTGGTAACCATGTCAAACATGAGACTGCCTACTACGGAAGAATACATAACCTTTCCCATCTCTACCTTTTCAATATCCGATTTGGGACAATCATGCTTGCTAAGTGTTTCGTATGCAGCCATTGGGGTACTCAATGCTTTTCCCCCTTGTATATTAAATCGTTGCAAGACCTTGTGAATATACTCTTCATGTGAAAGTTCAAGTATACCACAATTGCAATCTCTCTTGATATGCATACCAAGAAAATAATGTGTATTGCCCAAATCTTTCATAGCAAACTACTTACTTAAGGCATCCTTGAGAAGTGCAATCTCATCTTTTGACTTCTCGGCTATGAGCATATTATCCACGTACAAAATCAGAATGATGAGGGAACCATCGTTCAACCTCTTTGTGTACAAGCAATGATCCTCTTGGCTACGTAAGTAACCCTGAGATTGAATGTACTTATCAAACTTGATGTACCATTTCCTTGAGCCTTGCTTTAATCCATACAAAGATTTACATACCAGTTATGCTCGTATTGGCTTCTCAGGCTTTATCGTAAAACCTTTGGGCTATTTCATGTAGACATCCTCTTCAAGATCCCCATGAAGAAATGATGTCTTCACGTCCATTTAAGACCAATTCCAAGTCCTCGATGGCTACTAGACCAAGCACAAGAGCAATGTAGTTATCTTGACCATTTCAAAAAATATTTCATCGAAATCCATGCCTTTGGTTTGCTTGAACCCTTTTGCAACCAATCTAGCCTTATACTTAGGCTCGGGATCATATGTGATATACTTCTTCTTGTACACCCATTAGCATGGCAATGCCTGTTTATCCGTAGGTAATTCTGTCAATTCTCAAGTTTCATTTCCTAAGATCGAGTAATACTCAGCTTGCATAGCCTCTTCCCACTTCACGTTGTTGTCCATTTGGATGGCCTCTTTGTAGCAAGTGTGTTCACCGCAATCAGTGACTAGCAAGTAGTCCAATCCTGGCTCAAAATGCTCAGGTGCATGAGGTGTATGAGTAGATCTTTGAAGTACCTGACTGCTGGATTCCGGTCTCTCTGAAGCAACATGTGTGTGTGCACTAGTGGAAGGTGCATCACTAGCATGTCCAACATTCTGTGTAACTAGCGGTGAGGAAACATTCTCAAACCGTACCCTGCAATACTCAATGTATTTCACTAGCTTTCTATGCATCTTAGACTTGTTGAATATCACCTGTGAGTTTCATATGACCTTCTTATATTCCAGGTGTCAGAGAAAATATCCCATCTCTCCGTCTAGAGCATATTCAATGAAGATGCACTTGTGTGATTTGAGGTCCAACTTTTGTCTAAGCGCTTTTGGCACATGTGAGAATGCCTCACATCCAAATACATGTAAGCTGTCATAATTGGGATCTTTGTCCGTCCATATTTCCTGTGGAACCTTGTACTTTAGTGGTGTACTAGGTGAGCCAATTGATCAAGTAAGCAGCCGTTGTAACAACTTCTCCCCAAACGTCTTGAGGTAAGTTGGCCGTAGACAACATATAAGTGACCCGATCCTGAATGGTTCTATTCATTCTTTCAGCCACACCATTTTGGGTGGGTGTATAAGGTGTGGTAAACTATCTTCTAATGCCTCTTTTATTGCAAAATTCCTGGAACTCGGAGGAGATGTACTCGCCTCCATTGTCACTACGCAAAGCTTTAAGCTTTTTACCCTATTGGTTCCCTACCAATGCTAAGAACCTCTGAAAGACACTAAAGACGTCGCTCTTTTGCTGCAAGAGATAAACCCACACCTTTCTAGTAAAGTCATTTATGAATGTCAAGAAGTATAATACTCCCCCTAGAGACTTGACTGGCATAGGTTTGCACAAGTCTCTATGAACAAGATCTAGAGGACTCCCTAACTCCTTGTCCAAAGGTGCTGATGTCAACCTAGTCTGTTTTCCATAGATACAATACTCACATAAAGAGAAGTTAGAGTAATCTAACACATGGATATAATGAGAACGTTGCAAGACTTTCATTCCCTTAACTCGTATGTCCTAGCCGGCCATGCCATAACTCTGTGGAAGGCAACTCGGCTACACAAATAGAATTCTCTTTCACAAAAGAGACATAAAGTGAGTAGAATGAGACATATTTTTGGCCTTTAAGCATGACCAAATTTCCCTTCTTGATAATCCAAGAACCATGAGAAAATATGATAATGTAACCTAAATCATCTAGCTGTCCCAACTGGCATCAAACTCTTTGTCAATTTGGGTACATGTTTGACATCTTGTAACATAAACTCAGTGCCATTACGCATAGAAAACTTGACACTGCCCACTCTGCACATATGAAGCTCATAAGAATTGCCTAGGTTCATTGTGACATGCATGGAAATGTATGTAAAAAACCACTCCTTGAGGAGTCACATGAAAGCTAGCACATGAATCCATAATCCAATTCTGCGCATAACACTCGTCAATAGCTAACAATGCATTAAGATTCAAATCCGATGTGAAAATCAACACATCATTTGGCACTTTAGAAACTTTTTCAATGGTTGGAGACTCAATCACATTAATTTCTTCAACTTTCACATTGATGTTAGGTTTGTCAGACTTTGCTTTTTCTTTGCCCTTATCACGCTGCAGTGTCTTTTTTTATGGCAGTAGTAACACTCAACATTTCACAGGTCTTTGCCGCGACTCTTGCTACGACCTTGCCGGGGATCCTGAGAACGACCGTGGCTATGACCACACTGTCTTTGCTTGTCAGGATTGCCACTAGCCACATATGCATCACCATGCCCACTTGCATCAAGAGATTGAAGTCGAATCTCCTTAGTGAGAAACACACTAGCAACATCACTAAGCCATTATGCGCAAAATTGCTTATGGTTGTGTTGAAGGTATGCCATGATGATGGTAGCAAACATAGCAAGAAAATGACCTTCATTTGATCATCAAAATTGAGATCTTTTGAAGTAAGCTATGAATACATGTTATTGAATGCGTTCAAGTGAGAACTAACATTACTGCTATCTTTCATGTTCATGGACATCGATTTCTTCATCAAGAAAACCTTGTTTGATGCATTGTTGCCATCCCAAGCCTAACATAGAGCATCCCACGAATCTTTGGCATTGATATTATCCATTATGGTAAAATTCACCAGGTGAATGGTCACCATATCACACTCATTCAAGTCATCCCACTCATCATGAGTATATACATTCTCTCTTCTTTCACGTTAGGGTGCAATCAAGCCTTTGTTTATCAAACCAAATGACAAAATTTGAGTCATCAAACTTTTTGATGTAGTACTCTTCTCTTTTGGAAGCACTACTCACAGTCATGTTTCAAGAGAATGTAGCCAAAAACTTTATGGCAAATTGCCTGGGATAATTTTGACAGAGTTTCCGCTAGAATAAGAGCAAAAACTCAAACCAAAAGAAGTAAAATCATTGTGTAAGAACAGCTAGAAGTACCAAGAATGCATAAAAAGGACTTGTGAGAAAAATCTGGTAGAGTCTCCTCTGTACAAGGAGCTAAATCTCAAACCGAGAGGAAACAAGTAACACATAAACTGCTAAAAAAAAACCATTGGACATATACTACACAAAACCATTGCTGTGTGACCGTCAACTTGGTTTCAAAAGCACAAGAAGCCACTCAGATACATATTCTATGGCGAGGGAACTGTAAGAGGGAACTCCAGCTACCTGTATCACTGAATGTATCTCATCATTCAAGATTATCCTAGCTCAAAAGAAAACCTCATGCTATTAACCCTCCAAAGGCTAAAGCAGACACAAAATGACTAGCCACAGTCTCAAAAAGGGCTCTTTCGGTCCGAATCTCAGAAACAACTAAGAAAACTGCGGAAACAGCCAAAAATTGTCTCCACACAAAGTACAATGGGTAGTGTCCATCACTCAACGTACATGAGTGATTGCGCTCAAACAGACACCAAGAACTGCTACATGTAGTAAAAGTGATCCCTGTAGGGATATCTTCTCTCAAAGAGCTCAGTAGCACTATGGTGTGCTAAAGTAAACATGCATCTGCCAATGCATCTATCCGTAGAGAAACTGCTGCAAAAGGACTTTCAAAATCACCCGTGAAAGCGCTGTGTCTGTAAGTGTCTAGAAACCTAGAGAGACTGTGTGTGAAAGGGCTCAAAAACCCACTGTAACCTACGTGTCGGTGTCGATATGTGCCGATTTCCACCGTCGGAGTGAAATGTGCTAGTTGAATAGCCACCAAGAGAGTGCTTGGAGTTTAAAAAGTATCATAGGGCGTGATTGATGCGCTCGGTGCCGATGTCGGGTGTCACTCCTCTATGGTAGAGGCACATCAACCGTGCACATCGCAAGCACAAAGATCAACATCGGGTCAGATGTCAAAATCTACCCGTAAGGAGAGGTGTGGGTGCCGAGTCGTAGAGGAATCGATGGCGAGACCGATGTGCCTGCCGTCGAAGAAAGCCAAAAAATAGAGAAATCACCTAGCCGGTGTCGAAACCGGTGTGATGTCAAGACTAGCCGAGAGCTAGTCGATCCGCTCTCGTTCGATGTCGGTGTCGGTGCGGTGCAGCAAGTCGGTCACTGATGTCCGGTGCGAAGTGGCGAGTCATCGATCTTGAGGCCGCCAATGTCGAGGCCATAAAGAGTGTCGCCAAAAACCTGATCACTCTTTCTCTCTCACTTGCTCGCTCTCTCACGCTTTCTCTCTCTCTCTCTCTCTCTCTCTCTCACTCACTGTTACTCTCTCTCTATCTCTCAATCTTGGGGTTTGTCAAGGGCTACAATGGAGCGGGTTGGTGGGAACGAGCCCTTGCACACACCATGGGTGTGTTAAGTCAAACTCCATCAAAAATCAAAATTTTCAGGCTAGAATGACAAAAAATGCAGGCTTTGACAAGCAAGGGACTAGGTGTGTATGCAGGATGAGGATGCAACACTCTGTGCTTGATACTCTCTCACTCACTCTCAATCTCCTTTGTATGGTGATGTCTATTTGCAAGCTCGTGCTCAGCTTCGCTCACTGCTCGATTTCAAAAGCTGCAATGCTTTCTATGCTTAACATTACTATCCAAAGCTTTCAAGGCTCGCTATTAATGCTCCTCCGAGATCGAGGCCTGTACTGTCCGATTTCAAGGCCTCAATGCCTTTGTTGTGAGCGACCTACTGCCCGCTGCACTATTTCATCTGCTCAATAGCTTGTGAGATCCCAGATGCCTTTGATTGTTTTGGATTTCCTTGCAAGCTTAAGCCTTCGACTTCAATTTCTCTGCAAAACTCCCCCAAGTTGCCCAATTCTCCTGCTGTGCTCAAGCTCTTAATTCCTTGCTCTGAAGAGCTACCAAGCTCTTAATTCCTTGCTCGACTCGGAGGACTGCACCCGTGGATAGGAGCGGGGATCAGGGTTTGCCTCCTGGGCTCTAATACCACATGTAGATGCGGGTGCAGAGTGCAAGAGAGGGATGGAGAGAAAGGCGAAGGGGATGAGGAGCATACACAACATATGGTGGAACATTAGAGAGTATACACTCTCTTCTCCTTATTCTCAATATAACCAAAGATTACAAGAGGGTGGGCGCTCGCGTCGAGGGGCCACTAGCCTGTAACCCAACAAAAATGATCTAGAAAGGTTGGTAGGAAAAGGTGTCAAAAATGTTGAAGCTCTAACTTGGAATGTGGTGTTTGAAGTGCTTTACAAGCCGGTCCAGACTGCTCCTCCAACAGAGTTACGTTGTGGAAGTTATGCCAGTCTAAAGTTGAAAGGCTTTGCAAAACCTTGATGGATAGCACAAGCTGAGATAGTGGCCAGATATGGTGTATGGATGCAAAGTGCTTAGGTTGTGGATCATGCCCCTCTTTTTTTGGATTGCAAATCAGAGCTCAAAAGGGCAAGATATGGCCAACTGAAGATTTGTCGAGGGCTAGTTATGGGCCAGGTTGATCGCATTGGTGGCATGTCATCTCGTGTGTTTTTAAACTTTCCAAGATTCCAAGAGGTAATGCATTGTATGAAGTTGGTAGGATTTCATGGCTTGTCAATTGGAATCACGAGCATCAAGTTATGCCAGGTTGAAACTTGGAGTAGTTTCCTGAGGGATGGTGCCATATGACTTTTTCTTGTTTTGGCAGCCTTGGGTTGCAGTCTCAGGAAAGTTGGAATATGAAGAGGGTTGGGGGGTTTGGAGCTAGGAAGGAGAGCTTCTGTCTGGTTTTTAGGTCTTGAGCATTGAAGCAATGAGCAAGAAATGGTGTTGCATGAAATTGGTGGGAAGGAGAGGGTTTTTTAATGATAGTGAGTTATACTTGGAGCTCTTGAGAGCTTGGATGGGGGAACAATGTGGTAGTGCCACGTGTAGAAATTCAACAACCCACATGCGATGGGAGGCAAGAGGTTTGTGGGGTGTATGAGCTGGAGCGTGCACTCCTAATGAGCATGAGAAGAGAGGAAGACGGAGCTCTCTCCCTACAAACTATGGTAGGATGCCTCTGGCACTGCTTGCGTGAATTCATGCGGTGTTGGGTGGTTTTACAATGGTGCACGGAGACGGCTGGTGCTGACAAAGGACGAAGACATTGTTGGAAGGTTGATGATGTGGCACATGGCTCCTAAGGGGCACTTCATATGCCAAAATTTTTGGAAGGCTCCTAAGGGGCCCTTTAAATGCCAAAATTTTTGGAAGGCGATGTGCTAGTGCAAAGGGGAGGGGAGGTGAGTTTGGAAGTGTGAAAGAGAGCGAGCACAAGCTTGAAGGCAAGTTCAAGTGGGTCAAAGGTCAAATGGGAAAGCAAGTTCCAAGTGGAAGAGGGAGATATAGAGAGAGAAAATGAAATTAAAATTTTCAAGTACCAAGGGGAACTAGAGATGCAACTAGTGCCCCCCTGCCCCCCCCCCCCCTCGGGCCAACACACGATCAAGAAAAGTGGTTCCCCCCTTTCCAAGTTTCCAAACGCGAGTGCCAGATGGACCAATAAGGGAGCAAATTCCAAAATTGAACAGGACACCTCTATAAAAGAAAATTTTAGCCTACCGTTTGCAGGGGAGACAAATAGAGTGAGTGTGTTTTTGGTGGACTTCTTTGTGTAGATACTTGAGCCTACAGAGCCCAAGCAAAGTGATTTGATGTATGATTTTTTTCTACGCCCTTGAACTATTTGAGCTTGCAAAGAGCCAAGGTGAGTAAGTGAGGTTGGTGCAAGGACTTCTTGTGCAGAGGTGTGTGCTTGCATCACCCAAGTTGTAAAGTGTGAGCTTTGTCCTAAAGTGTGAGTCAAGCAGAGGAGAGTGGATTTATCCCACATGCTGTGGAGCAAGGCTGTAGAGCTACTTAAAGCTCATTTCATGAATGAATAAACAACAACTCCATTTTCCACTACATGCTTGTCTATGGTGAGCTTGTGCTAAGCTAAGTTAATTCTGAAGATTGTGTTTAGGAGTCCAAGCTAATTCTATCTTGGAACCTAATTCACTTGAGTGATAACTTTGCTTACACCCGCACTCACACATTGACGCTATGTTTCTCTTTCATCCACCATAGCTAGCACGATTCAATTCCTAACATTTGGTATTAGAGCCATGGTGTGCTAGCTAGGATTGTCATTATGCATTAGTGTGTATTGATTATTAGCATCTCCATTAGATCGATTAGCATTTCATAATTGTTGTCAGGACCCATTAACAATTTCATAGTTAAGTTGCATATCTCACTAATTAAGTACTAATCTAGCTATGTGTGGGCATGTCCTTGGCACACCCAAGAGGCCACTACCCTCCATGGCTAGGTAGACTTGATTAGGGAGAGGATTAGCATCCTTTGAATTGCATTTTAGATTGCCTTTTTTGCGTCAATTTTTGCATCATTTGCACCTTCAATTAATTTCTCCACTTTTGCAATTACCTAACAATATTGAGCTCATTTCAAAGTGCTCACTTCGAGCTTTCCATAGAACCTTCAATCTCTGCAATCCGAGCCCGAGAACTCCATTAAATCTATCTTCAATATTGCCTATTATTAGGTGTGTGTGTGTGTGTGTGTGTGTGTGTGTGTGTGTGTGTATGGAGCCTGCCGACTTGAGCTTAATACTCTCTTTTTTGGAGCTTTTCCACAAGCAAGCACATGGGCTTGTTGGCTAGCCCAAAATAGGATTGTCCATTCTTGGCATAGAGGTCCGAGGCTGGGCAAGCTGGGCGGATCCGAAAGTGCAATCCAAACGGCTTTTTGGAGCCTAGCGGGTCCGCTGGGGGATATTCACACGCATAATTTTTTTTTTTTGAAGCTCACTGCCTGGTGCTCTGCCCGCGCCTGCCCGGCAAGCTGCCCCGCTACCCAGTGTGCCCCCACTTGCACCTGGCCCTGCCCTCCGTGCCCACTGGCACTAGCAAGGGATTCCACGCCCAAGAAGCCAAGGTCGCCAAGCTCCCACAAGTGGGTGCTCCCACCCTGTGCACCGGCTCCAAGGAGCTCCCTAATAGGGGGCAGTCCCGCGAGGTTACTACCTCAAGACCTCAAAGCTCCCAAGCTCAAGGCCTTGTTCCCACTGTGTGGCCAGCCCTCTCAAGTCATTTTAACTCCTCAAACCTCAAAGATTTTAAAGCTTCTACACCGGACTTCAAAGGCGGTCATCAAACAAAGCACCTTCAAGCTTTTAAAAGGGAGCTCCACAGATATCCAAATCCAATTTCAAAGGCTCATTCCAGTCATCAAAGAAGAACTCAAAGGTGTATGTGAAGGGTGACTTCACCTCGAGTGAAGAGGTACTTCACATTTTATTAAGAAGACATTAAAATTTCAAATCTTGCAGCCAAGCACAATAACTTGCAAATAAATAATCATCTTTCTTTATTTGTGCGCCATGTAAAGAGGCAGACACTGGCTAGGAGAGTCTCCTAAGCTAAGACCCCTCTATTAGCACAAATGGGGGACAAGGGAATAGAGAAATTCAATGGGGAGGGATTTCACACTTGGCATGTAACGTTTAATGGCCTAAAAACTTGTGTGTAGAGGAAATTAGCATGAACATAGTGGGCATTTCATTAGAATAGATTCCTAATGAGAATTACAAGAGTGCTTGGGTGGAGAGAGCAACTAAAAGCATAACACCTAGTTAGATAGCATGAACAATACTTTCAAAAGAGAGAGAAATTAAGCTATTGACAACAGTTGAGGACCGAATTTACATGGAGCCAGTCCCACCTCCAAAAGGCTTTGTATTATGGTTTCTCCCATCAAGAGAAACATTGTAAAATACAATTCTTTGTGTTCCTTGAAGACTAGCTAGTGTAATGAAGATGAAAGCTTCATGCACTAAGCAAAACACTTATCAAACACAACATCAATTCTCCTCGGTCTCAAACCCAAGACCTCACACACCTTCGAAGATGGTGAGAGCTAGCAGGGTATGAGAGTAGATTGAGAGGAAGAAGGAGTAGTCTTACGAGAAAGATGTACATCTCCTCACATAATCACTCATATTAGCATAGCTTAGCTTATTAATTATCATGGTAGAGGAGATGAGCATGCATTGAAGCTTGGCTCTTGGTTGGATTTGCATCACAAAGCCAAGAGTTGTTGGTGTAGGCCTCCCTTCTCACAAGCTTGGAGTAGGTAGTAAGCTTTTCATTAAATCTTGAGAAGGAGAGAGAGTCTTCTTTACTTCACACATGAGATTGTGTGAGTGTGTGTGTGATAATGCCTTGCAAAAATCAGCCCCCTCTCTCTTGGTCGACCCCTCTTGCTATTTGCTCATGCTACCCTCTCATTGGACCACCCTAGGGCTAGCCAATGACAATTAAGCAGCATAAGTGATAGCCTTCTGACATGTGTCCCCCTTTCTCCTTTTGTGAGGGCTTTAAGGAATTTAATAATTCAACTAAACTCTCATTGGACCCCTTTGTCTCTTGGCCAATAGGAATCAGGCAAGCCATTGGGCTGCTGAATGCTCATTGGACCCCTTGGGAGACTGTCCAATAGTCTTCTAGAGGGCTTAATTCTCATTGGTTCTTTTATTAAGTGTTTTTGAATTAATTAAACTAGATTTACTCTAGCCTAATTCTCATTGGTCCACCTCCAAGGCCATCCAATAGGAATTGGGTACACCTTGTGGGCATCTAGGCTCGGGAGCTGACATGTGTCCCTCATTCCCTTTGTGTAACGGGAGCTTGTGTGTGTGTGTGTGTGTGTGTGTGTGTGTGTGTGTGTGTGTGTGTGTGTGACTTTCTCTCTCATCCCCTACAAGCAAGGCTCGCCCCCTTCTAAGTAGGGATTTGTAAAGACTTTTTTGACACACACAAAGCATCCAATTCCCCCATGGTTGACCTTTGGACACAACCTTTGAATTTTGGAACCTTAGCATTTTGGAAGTCTTAATGGGCTGAACCTTAGGGTCTTTTTAGCCCATTGTTGCACATGGATCTTTTGCAGATGGCCCCCCCTTTGGATCCCTATTTTCCTCCTTTGGATCCCCACTATGGCTGGTCTGCTAGCTTAACCAATATTCTAGCTTTTTCTACCCTGGCACTTCCCTATATTAAATGATCAGTTTAACATGAGAAAATCATTTAGGAGAATTTGATATTGATTATTATGACATTACCTCTCTCTTGAAATCATAGTCGTCCTCGACTATGGTGTAGAGAAGATAAAGCATATTCATGAGTCCTTTTCTTAGCGGGTAGAGGATCCCTATGTTACCCTACGACATCATTCCACAATGGATGACTAGTCCATTTGGTGCTTGAGAGCCTGAGGTTGCCGCAAGCATGTCTGCACATTAGTCCTATCAATATTCCATAGTAGAGTGACAAGGTCTACTTGGTGTTTGGGAGATGTCGTCTCCGCAAACTTGATCTAAGCATGCATACTACTTCATTTTTGTGCACAATAAAGAAAAAGAGAGTCTTATAAGACAAAAAATTTGTTCATTTTTAACATTTTGTACATTTTCTTACTCTTGGGAAGCATTGTAAGCACTGACAAGGTTTAGGTTATCCTTTCATTGTATGCCTTGCATCCATCTAGCATCTTCAAAAGGATAATTCTTAAACTTAATAAGATATCGTCGGATAGTCTTACCGCCTCTTAGTACCTTGTCTTCATGTCGGAGAATGGGCTCGGGCTGCAGCACCTCCTCTTGGTCCTCGATCTCCGGTGGGTCTTCAATAGTTGGTTCTTGAGGTGGCTCTTCTTTGTAAGGCTTTTATAGGCTCACATGGAAAGCATTGTGTATGAGCCAATGATTGGGAAAATTGAGTTGATAGGCCATCTCATTGATTGGCCTAAGAATTTGGAAGGGACCATAGTACCTTTTTGCTAGTTTAGCATAGTACTTTTGGTGTCCCGTAGGATTCTTGCCCGTGATGTGCCTTAATCGAGTCTTGGGAAATTTTAATAAGACCCAATCATTTTCTTTAAAGGCTTGGGCTCTTCTGTGCTTGTCAGCAGTAGCCTTTTGCCTTTGTTGTGAGATAGAGATAACATCTTTAATCTTTTGAAAAGATTCTTGTAGGTCCGGCTATACTCATCTGCAGCGAAGATTTTCCCATGTACCTTAAGTAGCAAGGGACTTTTTGATCTTCCCTCAATTACCTCGAAAGGTGCTTTTCCTGTGGAAGTATGTATAATGTTATTGTAAGCATACTCCACTAAGGGTAAGTACTTCTCCCATTGGGATCTTTGATCTACTTCCGTTACATAGGCTTTTAGTAGATCGAGAATTGTTAGGTTAGCTATTTCACTTTGGCCGTCCATTTGTGGATGATAGGCCGAAGAGAAGTTTATCCTTGTCCCTAAATCTCAAAGAGACCCTTCCAGAAATTACTGGTCATTCTAGGATCTCTATCTGACACTATTGACATTGGAAAGCCATGGTACTTGAAAATTTGTAAATGAAGAGGGTTGCCATTTGATGGGCTTTGATAGTCTTTTTGACAAGTATAAAATGAGCTTGTTGACTGAACCTGTCTACTATCGTCCATATTCCCGTATTCCCATGGATAGAATTAGGCAATCCAAAGATAAAATCCATGGATATGCTCTCCCACAGTGAATTAGGGATTGGCAAGGGTTGAAGCAATCTAAGTTGCTTCCCTCTATCAAATTTTGTCTGTTTGCATACCACACATGCTCTTGTATGTTCACTTTCATGGTAGGCCAATAGAAATATGTTTCAATTCCCTTTAAGGTAGACTGAATCCCTCTATGCCCCGCATAAGGTGGAGCATGAGATTCATATAGTACTTTCTCACGTAGTGAGTTAGTAATGCATAGTCTGTTGCCATAGATAAGATAACCATCTTGTAAAGTAAATGTTATTCTTTCTTCCCTAATGCAAGGGATGAAATCACATCTCTAAAATTGGGATCAATAGCATACTCATCTATCATTGAAGATAGATCATTGTGAGTTGCTATGGAAACCGCATTCACTCATGGCCGTCTTGAGAGTGCAGCAGCTACTTGATTATGCTTGCCAGCAATGTGAGCAATATGAAAATGAAATTGCAAAAGGAAATTTTCCCACCTCATTTGTTTGTCGGAGAGCTTGGTCTGTGTCATGAAGTACTTAAGACTTTGGTGATCCGTTCGCAGAATGAAAGGAGTCCCCAATAAATAGTGCTTCCATGAGTCTAAGGCATGTAGAACTGCAAGGAGTTCCTTTTCATATATGCATAGATCTTGCTCAACAGGGTCGAGACTTCGACTTTCATAGCCTATGGCGTGCCCTTCTTGGAGCAAAACAGCTCCAAGGCAATCACCAAAAGCATCACATTGGACCTCAAATGGTTTTGAGAGATCCGGTAGTGTAAGCACAGGTTGAGAGATAAGCTTTGCTTTAAGATTTTCGAAAGCATTTTTCTCCTTAGCAGACCATGTATACCTAACGCTTTTCTTTGTTAGGTCATGTAATGGTCCCGCAGTTTGTGAGAACTTTTCTATGAAGCGTCTATAGTATGCACACATACCTATAAAGCTTCTTATTTCATGAAGATTCTTTGGTTTAAGACATCCTTTTATTACCTCTAATTTTGATGGATGCATTTGGATGCCATCTTGAGAGATAATGTGACCTAAGTACTGAATCTCTTGCAAGAAAAATTCACTTTTCTTTCGATTAACATAAAGTTTATTCTCTCTTAAAACTTGAAATTTTACCTGGAGGTGATGCTTGTGTTCGTCTAATGAATTAGAGTAGATGATAATATCATCAAAGAACACTCCAATGAAGGTTCGATGAGGCCTGAATAGCTTCTCCATCAAGTGGTTGATTGTGGCTGGTGCATTGGTCAAGACAAAAGGCATGACAATGTATTCATAAAGACCAAATGTGGTGCGAAAATGTCTTGATCAACTATCCTTATTTGATGATAGCCACTTTTTAGGTCAATCCTACTGAAGTAGGTCGATCCTTGTAGCTTATCAAATAGGTCTTCTACCCGTGGAACGGGAAACCTATTCTTGATAGTGATCCTATTTAGTGCTCTGTAGTCGACACACATACGATATGTGCCGTCTTTCTTTTGCACTAATAGCACATGTGAGCAAAATGGAGATGATCTAGGCCTAACCATGCCCTTCTCAACTAACTCATGCACTTGCCGCATAATCTCCTCTTGTTGAGCTTGAGAAACTCTATAAGGAGGTTTGTTAGGCGGTGAACTTCCTGGAAGAAGTTTAATTGCATGGTCATGATTACCTCGTTTAGGAGGTAGCTCACAAGGGATGTCGTCAATAAAAACATCTTGAAACCCCTTGAGAAAATTGGATAACTCTAATTCCTTTTGGTTTCTTTTATTTTCTTTTGCTAAAGCACTAGGTTCATTTTGAGAATCTTTAACAAAAATCATGTACACGGAAATAGAGCTCTTTATTGACTTGTTGAAAGCTGGTGTATGTACAATGGGGATAGTGTTACCCATTTCCTTAGCATCTATATACATGTCTTTTTACCTGAACTTAAAGGAGATTCTCCTTTCAGGGAATTTAACATTGGTAGCCAGGCGATCAAACCATGGTGCCCCTAGGATTACATCCTCATGCTTGAGAGGAGAGATAAAGAAGTCCTCTTTGTCCACATAGCTTTGGACATGAAGCCTCAATTTCTCGATTAAGGGAGTGACTGAAGCTTCTTGCCCCTTGAAAGCACTGTCTGCGGGTAGGACATCTCCCATCTCGTAGGCTTGTATGCCTAGCTTGGTGGCCAACTCTATAGATATAAAATTGTGAGTAGAAACAGGGTCAAAGAGAATAAAAGCATCATGTTCTCTTACCTTTCCCCAAGCATGGCATAGAGGAGATCCTTTGTGGTGAGTTTGGTGAGTCTCCTCCTCTTGGATTTTAACCAAGGTAGCTCTAGGCCCGGGGGGTTCACTATGTGTAAAACTACCATATCACGTGCGTTCAAGACATGTTTGTAAAACCGCTTATCTGTGAATTTTGTTAAGAACATAATGTACCCTTGTCTTTTAAAATCTATAAGTTTTTTTCAAATTTGAAAAAACAATGCCCTTCTGTATATATATTTCTGTAAGTTTCAAGAACTTTAAATACCCTTCTGTTGAACTCATGTGATAGGTTACATTTTTATTAGGTGACCTCCCCGGGGCTCTAGGAGGATCTCGGCGGTTGTTCTTTTGGGGACAAGCGCGGTACGCATGCCCTTGTTTTCCACACTTGAAACACCGGTTATCCTTGCGATAACGCTCAAGCTCTTCAGGAGAGAGTTTGTTTTTACCTTTGTAAACTCCCTTCTCTTTAGCTTTGTTGGAGTTGCCCTTAGGAGACTTTTGGACATTGTCCTTCCCCTTAGGCTCATTTGAACCCTTGTTTTCCGGGGGCTTATTAGTCCTTTTAGCCCCGGTTTGGAAATTGATTTGAGAGGCCACCATAGTATGTTGTATTACCGCCGATATGATACGTGGCCTTTGGGAGTTGACATACTCCGCCATTTCTTCGGTTAAGCCCGCACAAAATTGTTGCTTTTGCTCTCCAAAATCCAACTTTTTGAAGACAGTGGCTTTGAGTTGTAGGTCCCAAAACTTGTCTACATATTTGGGGATGGATTCATTGGGAGAGAGCTTTAAGCTTCGCCATTCGGTGAGTACTTTGTCTTTGGCATCGGTGGCCAAAAACTGCTTCATAATGGAAGCTCTTAAAGCTTTCCATGTTCGTGGAGCTTCACCGTTGGCTCGTAGGCTAGACCATCATTGTCTGGCGGAATTTTGAAAGTGCATAGCTACATGGCGTAGCTTAGAGGACTCCGTGAAGCCCTCATCTCTAAACACCGCATCGAATTGCTGGATAAAGGCCAAGACTTTGTCCGTAGCACCAAAGGTACCATCATAGGTAAGGAAAGAAATGCTCTTCCCTCCCTGTTTGAATTTCTTCAGCTTGGACGACCTCTTCCATGCGGCATAGGATTTCCTATGGCCTCTTCTTTTTGATGGTTCAAAGGTTTCACCATCACTTTCTTCAGAAGGTGAAGAATTTGAAGAAGGTGGAGAAGAGGGTGACCTCCTTCTCGCCTTTTTCTTGTCTTGATCTTCGTCGTCTTCACCATAGCTTTCATAAGAGGAAGAGGATGAAGAAGATGGAGAAGAGGGTGTCCTCTTTCTCTCCTTTTTCTTCTCTTGCTTTTTATCATCCCTCTTTGAATTATGGCGTGGAGAAGAGTGTGATGGTCTTCTCCGCTTTGGTGGTGATGGAGAGCGTTTAGCCCGCCGTCTTCGTGGAGCCATCTCCGCCGAGGTGTTGGGAGACTCACTTCTTTCTCGTTCCTTCGGTGGAGGCTCTTGAGTTCTCCTTTGGGAAGGAGATGCATCATCAAGAAGTAAATTCTTGAGCCCTTTGTATGGATTCTCTTCTTCTTCCCGAATCGGAGAGAGACATATTTTGGAAGTCTCACAAGGAGACTTCCTAGGTGTTCTCTCCTCATGGTGGTGAGCTTGGAGAATCCCATGAGCACGGAGCTGCCATTGCACTTCACTTTGGAGAGATGGATTGCCCATGGCTTGTTGAAGCCTAGAAACAAGATAGTTAACAAGCATCGGAGCATCATTAGTAGCTTGATCATTAGAAAAATCAAAGTTATCAACATTAATTTCACTCTCTTTACTATTGTCAGCCATTCTAACAACTTTTAGGTGTAAACTTTTTAGGTATACTTTGGCACTTCAAGCCCTAGTTGCTACTCCTCTTTACCCCTTTAGAAAAAGCACTCAAGCTACTGTACCATGGCTCAAATACCATTAATTGGAAGGAATAGAAGAGAGGGTCGTTCAACACCAAAACAACACCGGCTCCTGTCAAGCTTCTAATAGCTCAATAGTGGTTAAGCCATAGGCAAGCCCCGTAGGACTCCACTATTAAGGCCATATCTCTCGACGGTGATGCCTTGTTAACTGCACGAAGGCAGGCGCACTGCAAGGCTGAAAAATCCCTATTCTACTTACTCACAGGCAATTAATAATACCAACCCTTTATAGCTAGCTTGAGGACCTCCCTTCTTGAGCAAGAAAAGAGAAACCTTGTGCTCTGATACCAATGTAACATTTAATGGCCTAAAAACTTGTGTGTAGCGGAAATTAGCATGAACATAGTGGGCATTTCATTAGAATAGATTCCTAATGAGAATTACAAGGGTGCTTGGGTGGAGAGAGCAACTAAAAGCGTAACACCTAGTTAGATAGCATGGACAATACTTTCAAAAGAGAGAGAAATTAAGCTAATGACAATAGTTGAGGACCGGACTTACATGGAGCCTGTCCCCCCTCCAAAAGGCTTTGTATTATGGTTTCTCCCATCAAGAGAGACATTGTACAATACAATTCTTTGTGTTCCTTGAAGACTAGCTAGTGCAATGAAGATGAAAGCTTCATGCACTAAGCAAAACACTTATCAAACACGACATGAATTCTCCCCGGTCTCAGACCCAAGACCTCACACACCTTCGAAGATGGTGAGAGCTAGCAGGGTATGAGAGTAGATTGAGAGGAAGAAGGAGTAGTCTTACGAGAAAGATGTACATCTCCTCACATAATCACTCATATTAGCATAGCTTAGCTTATTAATTAGCATGGTAGAGGATATGAGCATGCATTGAAGCTTGGCTCTTGGTTGGATTTGCATCACAAAGCCAAGAGTTGTTGGTGTAGGCCTCCCTTCTCACAAGCTTGGAGTAGGTAGTAAGCTTTCCATTAAAGCTTGAGAAGGAAAGAGAGTCTTCCTTACTTCACAAATGAGATTGTGTGAGTGTGTATGTGATAATGCCTTGCAAAAATCAGCCCCCTCTCTGTCTTGGTCGACCCCTCTTGCTATTTGCTCATGCTACCCTCTCATTGGACCTCCCTAGGGCTAGCCAATGACAATTAAGCAGCATAAGTGATAGCCTTCTGACATGTGTCCCCCTTTCTCCTTTTGTGAGGGCTTTAGGTAATTTAATAATTCAACTAAAATCTCATTGGACCCCTTTGCCTCCTGGCCAATAGGAATCAGGCAAGCCATTGGGATGCTGAATGCGCATTGGACCCCTTGGGAGACTGTCCAATAGTCTTCTAGAGGGCTTAATTCTCATTGGTTCTTTTATTAAGTGTTTTTGAATTAATTAAACTAGATTTACTCTAGCCTAATTCTCATTGGTCCACCTCCAAGGCCATCCAATAAGAATTGGGTACACCTTGTGGGCATCTAGGCTCGGGAGCTGACATGTGTCCCTCATTCCCTTTGTGTAACGGGAGCTTGTGTGTGTGTGTGTGTGTGACTTTCTCTCTCATCCACTACAAGCAAGGCTCGCCCCCTTCTAAGTAGGGATTTGTAAAGACTTTTTTGACACACACAAAGCATCCAATTCCCCCATGGTTGACCTTTGGACACAACCTTTGAATTTTGGAACCTTAGCATTTTGGAAGTCTTAATGGGCTGAACCTTAGGGTCTTTTTAGCCCATTGTTGCACATGGATCTTTTGCAGATGGCCCCCCCTTTGGATCCCTATTTTCCCTCCTTTATATCCCTACTGTGGCCGGTCTGCTAGCTTAACCAATATTCTAGCTTTTTCTCCCCTGGCACTTTCCCATATTAAATGATCAGTTTAGCATGAGAAAATCATTTAGGAGAATTAGAGATTGATTATTATGACATGGCAAACAAAGTTAAGAGGCTACCTTATGAAAAAATGTTTGTGGTCTGTCATCAGCACTGCCTTAGAGCAACAAGCCAAACCCGATGGAGTGCACACTAGGGCATCTACACTCATAACAAGTGCACAGAATTTGGCCAAAGACGAACAAGCATTAGGAATCATCATTACCTCCTTGCATGACAATTACGTGCATTTCATAGATGAATGTAAGCATGCACGTGATGCCTGGCATGTCTTAGAAAGTAATTTTGGAGCTAGGGCCAAAAGAAGCAAAGTTAGTCTTAAAAGACAGCTTTACAAAGTTACTATGATTGAAGGGGAGGACATTTCTAGCCTAGTGAATAGACTTAAGAGCATTGTCACGCAGCTCACTTACATCCATGTCGAATTACTAAAAGATGACAAAGTGGCCATACTATTAAGTGCACTTCCACCTTCTTATGACCACTGAGTCACAATTCTTGAAGAAAAAGAACCAGCACCACCATTCCAAGATGTGATCAACTCAGTCCAAGCAGAAGAAAGAAAGCAAAGAGGTTCACTCACCTCATCAGGAGGAGTTTTTATTGCAACATCCTCAAGGGGAAGGCATTCGCCATCAACATCGACAAACGGAAGAAAGTGTTATGAATGTGGATGAATGGGACACGTAGTGAAAGACTGCTACACAAACAAACCTTGCAACAAATGTGTTAGGAAGGGCCACCCTCCTTCTCGGTGCTGCTGAAATGGAGGCAGTAGCAGTGGAGAAAGCAGCAGCAGTAGAAGCAATGAAGGCAAGAGACCTGACAGAGGATCATCTCACATAGTAGAAGACAAAAAGGATGAAGACGAGAGCAACATTGTCTTTTATGAAGACCCATTTTGAAGATGCAGACTCTCTACTTGTAGGGGAGGACTTTTTCTTGTGTGGATCTTATCATCCTATGTGGACATCACCATCCTTTGTGGATTTTTCTTGTGTGGATTTTACCATCCTGTGTGGATATCACCATCCTTTGTGGACTTTGTTTTCCTGTGTGGATATCACCATCCTATGTGGATTTTGTTAGCCTGTGTGGATCATGCATCTTTAGTATCTTGTCATAGTCCAAACCTCAAGGGGAGGATTGTAAAGTGTGATCTTTGTTCTTAAGTGTGAGTCAAGGAGAGGAGAGTGGATTTATCCCACATGCTGTGGAGAAAGGCTGTAGAGCTACTTAAAGCTCATTTCATGAATGAATAAACAACAACTCCATTTTGCACTACATGCTTGTCTATGGTGAGCTTGTGCTAAGCTAAGTCAATACTCAAGATTGTGTTTATGAGTCCAAGCTAATTCTATCTTGGAACCTAATTCACTTGAGTGATAACCTTGCTTACACACGCACTCACACATTGACGCTATGTTTCTCTTTCATCCATCATAGATAGCACAATCCAATACCTAACACAAGTTGTGCGTCTTTTTGTTTGACGATCGAGTGGGTGCCCTGTTTGTTGTGATGAGCTATGTATGGTGCTTTATGAGTGTGATCATGCTTTCATAGCCCATTTCTCCAGTTACATTTCCCCCTACCCCCTTCTCTATGTCTTCTGCTTATGTGTAGTGGTCCCAACATGTGTGAGGAGTGTAAGGGAAAGCTATGGTGGGTGCCTGCGGAGAAGAGCCATAGCGTGGAGGAGATGCAACAAAAACGAGAGAGAGAGAGAGAGAGAGAGAGAGAGAGAGAGAGAGAGAGAGAGAGAGAGAGAGAGAGCAGAGACATAACAATCTCCACAGTATCTAGTGAATATGCACCCAACTCTGAGAACTCTGTTTGTGGTTGTATCGTTGCTCAATCGATAGAAAGCTTCATTGCGATTATGTCTTGTACTTGCTCAATAGTACTCTTGCAAGAAACTCTAACAAGCCGGAAAAAAGATTTCCTTTTAGCTTGCAAGGTTATCTTCTTGGGGAATTGGAAGCATTTCAATCTGTTGTAAGAGCCCATCTTCTTGGCGACATGTTGAGAAGGGAAGGCCAACTGTGGCACGCAGACAGAGAGCGATTCTTTGGCAAATTCCAAAATGAGGCCCTGCTCAAGAATTGTGTTTCTGGGGCTCTGATACCAGTTTGTAAGGGAAAGATATGCTGGGTGCCTACGGAGAAGAACCATAGCATGGAGGAGATGCAGTAGAAAGGAGAGCGAGACAGAGAGAGAGAGAGAGAGCAGAGATTCGACACAGAAAAAACGCTATGCTTCTTGAATTATTATTTTTTAGTTAAAAACAAACTTACAATATATTAGGTGTTCATGCCATGCAAGCTGTGTGTGTTAATTGCATGCTGTAGGAGATGTTCCTACAGGCACAATTTTACTAGGGGCTTGGCACCCAACAATCCCCCCCTCAAGCCCAAACTAACAGATCACTCTCATGATACCTCGAGTTTTTGATGTACTCATCAACCGTGAGTTTTAGGTTCTCTCACAACCAAGGTTTTCTGGTGTATCCATACCTGGTGCTATGATAGTAGAGCCTCCCCTTGGGGTGAAGGTCAAAGATTAGCTACTACCAAAATGGAGTTTTTGGTTCACTACCAAACCTTGGGTTTAAGGTGTACCCAGTAACCTCATGAGAAGTGGTAACAAAATAGGACTTGTGAACAAAATGAGAATTGGGGAGGTATTACCACTCATGTGTGGCAGTGTGTAGAGCCCATACAAAAGGGACATGACCATGATTGACAACTGAGAAAATAAAACAAAGCTTTGACAAAATATCGATGATGACATAAACAAAATCATGTCAGACCTATGAGACTGAATAGGTAAAACTAATTTTGAACTAAGCATAGTGTTGCTTGATCATGTTCTAGAGAAGTTGTCGATCTTTGATGTTATATGTGAATCTGCAAAAGAGCTTGAAATGAAGAATACTGTCAAGCATGATTGGTTTGAGTATCTTTAAACACCTTTTTTCCAATGAATTTATAAAAGCCAATTGCAATGGTTGCTTCAGCTTGAGCTCCATAGATCAGCGGCTTGATTCGAGAAAGATATATAGCACCAAAATGCATCGGGTAAGTCTCACACAAAGCATACATCTCGAAGTTTGCCACCTTGATGCGCCGGAGCTTTTTATGTGCCTCTTGAATGGCTGTGACCTTTGCATGAGCTGTTGGATTGATGTATTTAAGGATCATATTGTGACAGCTAACAACAGCCTCATCCTTCAACATCACCATTGCGCCAAAAGGTCCATCATGGCCGCAATTCATACCTTCATAGGCTTCCTGAACTGCTTTATGAAGAAAGTTGCAATCCCTGTCTTGAACCTCCTCCAAAGACATAACAATCTCCACAGTATCTAGTGAATATGCACCCAACTCTGAGAACTTTGTTTGTGGTTGTATCGTTGCACAATCGACAGAAAGCTTTATTGCGATTATGTCTTGTACTTGCTCAATAGTACTCTCGCAAGAAACTCTAACAGGCCGGAAATAAGATTTTTAAAAGCTTGCAAGGTTATCTTCTTGGGGAATTGGTAGCATTTCAATCCGCTATAGGAGCCCATCTTCTTGGCGACATGTTGAGAAGGGAAGGCCAACTGTGGCACGCAGACATAGAGCGATTCTTTGGCAAATTCCAAAATGAGGCCCTGCTCAAGCGCTGTGTGTCTGGGGCTCTGATACCAGTTGTAAGGGAAAGCTATGGTGGGTGCCTGTGGAGATGAGCCATAGCGTGGAGGAGATGCAGCAGGAATGAGAGCGAGACATAGAGAGAGAGAGTAGAGATTCGACACAGAAAAAACGCTATGCTTCTTGCATAATTTTTTTTTAGTTAAAAACAAACTTACAATATAGAAGGTGTTCATGCCATGCAAACTGTGTGTGTTAATTGCATGTTGTAGGAGATGTTCCTACAGACACAATTTTACTAGGGGCTTAGAACCCAACAAGCAGGTGTGCCCCACGGGCCATTCTAGGTGTGTAGAATGGAAGTGAGAGAAAGGTATTGTGTGTAGTAGTGGTGTGTGATTTGAAATGATTTGTGAAATGCATGTGGGTAGCTGATCTCGGTGTGTTTGTGTGTGTGTATAGTGATTTTCTCATGGCAAGCGTGTATGTGCATAGATGTGTGTGGGTGGTGGTTTGCTAGTGCGATTTTATCTTTTGAAGGATTTTTTGAGAGGCACCCCAGACAGGGGTGCTGTGAATACCCTGAGCTATAGAGAGGTATTTGTGCATGTGTTGGGTGTGTTCCCCATTCCCCCTCTCCATTGCCTTCAAGATGGAAAATATCTCAAATCATGTATTGATTGGGATGCTGCTAATGCGAAGGTAATGGTAGCCATTGCAGAATCTCTTACAAAGGACATTTCTTCAGTCATTTAGCCTTTGAATACTGTCAACAATATGTGGTTCATTCTATGACATTCTATGATGCGAGCAGTCACCCTTCTTGGACAGTTACTTGCTATCCAATTTCCACGAGGAAGTTCCGTGCAATCATTCCTTATGAAGGCTAAAGTTATTCATGATCAACTATCACAAAGTGGCCTGAGGCTTATGAAATGATGTTTAGGACACTTTGGTTACAAATCACGATGAAATATCTAGAATTTGATGATCTCAGCTCTTTTCTGATTGAGGAGGCAGTCATATTGATAACTCAAGGCAAAATTCAGATTCCTGAGAAAGGCGGGGAAGCACTCGCTGCTTTGGCTTCTAGAAAGAAGACCAAGAACCGTTGTTACAATTGTGGAAATTGTGGTCATTTGGCTAAAGATTGCAGATCCAAAGGCAAATATAGAGATTCTACAAAGGACAACGGTGAAAGCAAGCATCGTGCTGAAAGTAGTGATAGTAACTCATGGAAGGACATCAAAGAGGCTACTGGTGTGGTTGTGACTACACTTGCACGGACTCCCACCTTCTAGTCACATGGAAACTTGTGCCGCCACCAGCTGCAGCCAGAGAGAGGCTTCTGAAGGGTAGAGAGGGACAAACATTTCTCTGTATAATTAATTTGGACTGTTGTGTTGGAGTTCACGTTATTGGTGTTTGAACCCAACGGTTGGAGTTTAAGGCACATGCATCTGGCAACGAGCCAATCAGACATATCAAAAACACTATGGATGAGTGCACCAATCCATGTGTGGAGTTCAACTTATTGTTGTTTGAACCCATGGGTCGGAGTTCTAGGCACATGCATCTGGCAAGGATCCAGTCATATGTATCTAAAACACTATGATGAGTGCACCAATCCATTGTTGGTGGTCGGATCGTGGACAAGATGTGTTTCGGAGTTCATTATCTTGGGGGATGTAATGTGTTCACATGCCATGAATGGGAACTCTTGGACGCAGTGTGGTCTATAGTTCACATTTTCTAAATGGAAACCGATGCTCAAGATGGAATTTTCTTAGGTACAAAGTTGAGGGTAGAAACCCAAGGTGTACCCAATTGGTGGCCACTTGTGGAGTGTCTATGGTAGATTCATCATCGACATGGTCACACTAGTTATTTCCACTATGAGATCTAGAGAGGGTGTTGGAATTATGGCATCTCAAGTGAGCTACCCAAAGTCATCCCATTATTTATTTTTACTTTTAGGTATTTATTTTACTTATTTGTCAAAGTCTGGGTTGGGATATTTATTGAGGTTGGTATATATGCAGCCTCTTGCCTCCATTGTATTACACACATTCAATTATTCATTGCCAAGGTTTTGGTTCATGAGACTCTCTCTCTCTCTCTCTCTCTCTCTCTCTCTCTCTCTCTCTCTCTCTCTCTCTCTCTCTCTCTCTCTCTCTCTCTCGCTCACTCTCCTTGGTCTCTACGCTTCCGCATCATCGACTTTGATGGTAGTAATTAGATTTGATTTATAAGTTTGGAGGTGCTAATTAGTAAGGAAATGGAAGATATATATTTCTTCTAATATATGCACCTTGATGGGCATCATACTAACTAAACATGGGACAAAAATGGTAAGATTGGTAAAGTTCATGCACTAATTAGCACTCATCAGTTCCATTTATCAAAGCTATGAGTTGCATTTATACGCGTGTAGAAAAAAATATACGTATAAAACGTCACTGTATGCTAAAATTTATAATCATCAAATAGTCATATTTTTTATTTTCAATCAAAAGATATTTTGATCGAAAAAACTATTTATATAAAAGTAGTCACCCATTTTGATCAAAACCAACTGCTTTTTGATTTGCTAGGAGTTGAGAGATTGCGTTGTTGGAGAGCTACAGACGGATAGAGACTATTGAGGTAAACTTTTAAATGTGTACTAACTTGTTTTTCTGTGTTGTGCCAGACTCATGTTGTGTAGTAGTTTTCCTCTCACCACAGAGTTGGCTTGCAGGTTATAGGCCACTTTGTGGTGTGTAGCCATCCGGCTACCTCCAAAAGTGAGTAGAATCTAGTCGCTTTCCTCGTGCTGTGCAGCCACTTGGCTCACTACAAGGAAGGGTTTTAGGACAAACTTAGATTCTCACTCATGTGGTGTAGTAGCATATTTCTCACCACAAAACTGAGTTAGAATTTAGTGGTCAACTTGTGGAGTACAGTAGGCATGATGCTACACCTCTCACTTCAGAATGACCTATAGGGTTCTCAATTTTAGATCAGGTCAAATAATCATTTGTACCACATAGAAACACAAGAGTTCTACTCGTCAAACAGAGAGTGGAGAGATGCATAGTTCATGCCCTCTTCATCTCTATGTGATGCAATGTTTACTCTTATGCTTTGAACTCCAAAGACACGTCATTGTTCATCACTAGATGACTTGGTGTTGTCTTGGATGTAGATACATATGATATTTGGCCTACATATGAGATTGTTAAGTTGTCCGGTGATGTTTGTGTCGTGAGTTCCAGACACTTCGTTAGGGATTTGATTAAGTCACATCATCGTTCTTACTACATAGAAATATGAAGGTTACGTCCGTCTACCTAAGAGTGGAGAGATGCATACCTATGCCCTCTTCATCTTAGCATGACACGCCTTTTCTTTGTACTTTTTGATCCGTAGATATTTCACTCATGACTAGATGACTTGATGTTGTCTTGGATGTAAATATGTACAATGTTTGACCACAATTTGAGATTTTTAAATGTCCTTTGATGATTGTGTTGTGCGTTCCACACACTTCATGAGGGATTATATTGATTAAACTATCAATCAACATTACAAAAACGTCAAGGACTTTTGCTGAGCGTACCTCACACGAGATGGATTGTTCACATGTATGCTCCGATCATTTCCGTGTATTTTGTAATACACATAATAGGGTCCATTTCTTGTGATGAGAGTCCCTCACACTCTTGGACTGTTCACCTCTCTCTATCTCTCTCTTTGTGTGTTCTCGTCTCTCTATCACAAAATAATCCAATGCCTGTACGCAAACGTCCCATATTTTTTGCTTCTCAAATAATTGGAGACGCTTGTTGCATTAGCAAGCCAAGGGAAAGATCTTGCAAGCCAAGGAGAGACACCTGCACTTTGCACGCGACAAAGTCCTTGAGCATGAGATAGAGTTATCAGAGGCCCAAGCCAAGCTGCAACAATATGCATCAATGTATGAACCATTGCCAAAACAGGCTTGTCCTTTGCAACAAGTACCTGTAGACCCATCTCTCGTGCCTGATAGTACTGAGTTTAAAATAGGTGAGCTACTCAACGAGATGACTCAATGTTTGACTTGAGCACTTTGCTCACCTTACCCCTATCTATTTTGATTTGAAGAGAATGCAAAGTGCTACATTTTTTATATTCAAAGCTTGTCATTTATCCCCCTGGGGAGGTCACCTAAGAAAAATGTAACCTATCACGTGAGTTCAACAGAAGGGTATTTAAAGTTCTTGAAACTTAGAGAAATATATATACAGAAGGACATTATTTTTTCAAATTTGAAAAAGACTTACAGATTTTAAAAGAAAAGGGTACATTATATTCCTAACAAAGTTCACAGATAAGGGGTTTTACAAACATGTCTTGAACGCACGTGATATGATAGTTTTACACATAGTGAACCCCCCGGGTTTATCCCCTCAACTATCCATTTTGTATTCTCAATTTGAAATTGTATTGTATCTAGCTATAATTATGACTCTTATTGCAAAAGTAACTTGAGAGAGAGAGAGAGAGAGAGAGAGAGAGAGAGAGAGAGAGAGAGAGAGAGAGGTGAACATCAAGTAGAGTAGCATGGTGATCTTTTATAATTTTCACGTAATCACACCAGGCAAAAATTATAGACCTTCATACATATTTGTCTCCATCAAACACACCAATCATATTATCTACTTTATCCGTATCAGAGCATTTTGAAGCTATCTCCCATTCCATATCGTTGTCATCATCAACTTCTAGAGCTGTAGCTTCATGGGTTTGAAAGACACCGTAGTGCTTTTGTGTTTCTCTTGTTGCAATGTTCATTGGCTTATGGATAAGTCTCATGTTGCAAAAAACATAGACCAAATTAGCAGCCCGTTTAGGGTGAAGAAGGTTTTGTTTCTTGGTATGCATAAAGTCAAATGCCAACCAATTTCTCTCATAGCTTCCACTTGATGCTGCAACATGTAGAACCCTAGCTGAAATGTGTTGCAAGTCCACTTTCTCCCCACCATACTCCTTCCACCATATAGGCGCACTTGTGTGCTCAATGGAATCTATATGCCATGGATACTGGAACATGCCAGTTCTTTTAGCATAATCAACTTGCTAATGAAAAGAAATTTTCCCATCCGCCTGTTGAGAGAACATTGTATTGAAGTCGGTCATGACTTCTTTACTGGCCGAGTGTTGATGTATTTGAAATTTGGGATCCAATACATATGTAGCACCATGCAACGGTGTATGCAATTTCTCCCATCACTTGTTGGAAAATGTGATTATGGCAGCATCGTCCTTTGCACCAAAGCCAACATGTTCTCTTGCATAATGTCTCTCACATATACCAATAAACTCGACCAGAGACAAAAGAGTCTTTGTCGACTATTTGCAAAAGATCCACAAATGGTTTGGCTAGGGTGACAATTCTGTCTACACCAAAAATTGGCGAGTTCACAAGTTGTGCACATCTTGTAGCTGCCTTAGATACTTGCTGAGCCAAGCATCCCATCATCTATTGGCTACCATTTCAACCAAAGTAGGCTTCACTTCTTGCAAGGTAGCAAGAACATATTATGTGGTTGCAAATCTTGTCACACAAAATATCTGTAAAGTTCTATTGGGTGATTCTATTCAAAAAGGAGCATACAAAAAGGATGCTCTCTAATAAATTTCACCAGATGATTTTCATGCAGTAGCGTTTGTTTTATGATGTCTATTTTACCAATGTCTTTTAATAGCAAAGTAAGAGTGTGCACGACACATGGCACCCAAGTAATCTCTAGGTACTTAACTTGGATAGACCTCCCTGTAGCCTTGTAATTGGATACATTATCTGTGGAAATTGCAACCACATTCTTTGGCTCACTTGCCTTTGCTATGGCGTGCTCGTATATCCTTGCTAGATAATTGCTGGCCTTCTCTTTTAAAGAGGTGTCAATGGATTCTACGAACATGGACCCTCTAGGATTGATAACTACTATGGTGCAGCCATATGCAGGAACAAATTCTACCATCGTGTGCTTGAGGATGGCTTCAATATTGTCTTTCACTTTATCTAGATACTCTATGCGTATCTTATTATAATCAAGAAGCACAAACCCTTTTTTGGCTGTGCTCATTAAAGCATCTTGAAATATGGGGTTGCGCATAGAATTGAATGGTATACCACATGCCACAAAATATTGCATCCATTTCAAGTGCAACTCAAGCAACCATTGCTTATCTAATGCTTCATACAACGTTTGTCCATTGGATGATGCTTTTTCTTTCGTAGACACATGCTCTATCCTCTCATTGACAATAGACATTTCAACATTCGTTGCAACTTGTTTGGTAGTAGCACTTTTCTTTTTAGCTGCAATAATTTTCTCTGCTATGCGAGCATACTTTGGTGGCAATCTAACATGAATATCTCTTGGCAGATCCATACACTTGAACACATTACTAGGGGCTTTGAATAGATGCTCTTTGATTCTGGTCTCATTACCACTGAACTCATGGCCGCAGGTCTTGCATTTCAATCGAGATGTATTCTTTCCGACACGCAGCTCGTGGATGTAACTCTACTCATGTCCTTTCACCATACTGACAGATGAACTTAATATGCTAGAATCAACAAATCCAGCTATCAATTTTGAGGTCAAAACAATTCAAAGCAGCAAACTACACAAGTAATGCTCTCTCGATCAATATGGTGATCAAAATATGTCCACATTACCAATTAGACTCATGTTACATTATCAATTACCAATAAGCAATGACAGTCTTATCGTTCTTCATGTATAAACTCATGTCAATCAAATTATCTTTTCAAGTGCAAAATAACTTCATCCTTCAAACAAAACATTTCAATCACAATGCTTACACTGCACTACATCGATTTATCTAAAGTGAAAGCTTTTGTCTTTCACACATTATAAAAATTGATAATCTTAATCACTTATTTAAAACGATACAAATAGATCTCATCATCGTGTTGCACTAATCGATTTATCTAAAGTGCAAGCTTACAACTTTCACACATTACAATAATTGATAATATTAATAAAATCTTGCACAATTGATTCTCATTGTAACATGAGGATTAATTGCAAACCTTGACGATTGTCATTTCTATTTGTAGTGAAAACATGAAGTTTTCACACTCCACGATAGACCTTTGAGAGCTTATCTATCTGTAGTTGTTTCACATGTACAATCACACAGTATGATAGACGTAGCAATCCAAATAAAGATAATTTAATATCAATGTATTTGGACATGAGATTCCTAAATTTTAATTTGAGTGAGAGCATAGTGTGATTCTCTACACAGGAAAAAAAAATTTCTACCTATGTTCACTTTGAGGTGATAAAAATATATGCACGTCAAAATTGAACCTACCTAAATAAAATTGACCTTTATTTGATTATATTTTGCAGACAGATTACCTCATGTGAGATTACACTTTGCACACAATGGCAAACTCTAAATTATATCACTAATTCACTTCCACATGTCAGTAAACTGAGCACGTAGCAAGTGACTCCTAAAAAATAAACACCTTGTATGAGTGAGAGTTTGAGCTCTACACAACATACAAATCTTACACACTTTGAACCTTAAAAAAAGAATCAATCAAATTTATAAAAAAAATTAAACTGATTTTAAACAAAAGATTTTAGAACTATTCTAAATTTCAATGATTTTTGAATTATAAAAAAATCATTTTTCTCTCATAGTGACATGGAATACCTTTTGTGATGAGTACTAGTCTCAACAAGGCGTGTTGCCGCTCTATATACTTTTTTTTCCGATCCGTGTATTCTTTGATCGAAGTTTCTATCGATCGAAAAACAAAAAAAAATGATTGTCCGTTTTTACTGACGTGGCACCGTATAATACGCCCGTATAAAATGAGGTCATGTAAAATACGTCCATATATGATGTATTATACATATCCCGTATGACGTATAGACAAGTTGACCTCTTAAGTGTGTATAGAAACTTAATCTAGCATTGCATAGGGAGATTTAGCACATATATATAATTCTCTATAATTTTCAAATACAACAGCTCTAATATCAAGTGGAAGACTATGGTGGACAAATGAGCATTATACCTTTGTATCAAGGGAACAAGAGTAAAATGAGTCTCATTAAATATGCAATGAGCAAAGGATCTTATGGTGCATGATGGATGATCCAAGTAGTGCAATGCCATGGCATAAAACATAGAAAGTAATCAAGCCTCCAACTTTCAAAAAAGAAACAAAGCACGGTATGTCGCGTTTTGTGCAGCATACCTTGTTCTTCTACTTCTATCACTTTTTGTAAATTAAATATTACCGCAAATATTATTGTGCATATTATCGCACACATTACCACACATATTACCACGTATATTACCGTGCATATTATCGTGAGAATTTCAAAAAGAAATAGAGCGTGATATGCCGTGTTTTTTGTAGTATACTTTGATCTTCTACTCCTATCACCATCACACTTGTAGCCATATTCTCTCTTTCTCTCCCTTTCAAATCTCACACCCCTCTTTCCTTCTCTCCCTTTCAAAGTTCTCTCTCTCTCTCTCTCTCTCTCTCTCTCTCTCTCTCTCTCTCTCTCTCCCTTCACACACACGCGTGCGTGAGCGCGAGCACGCGCGAGCACGCGCGAGCACACACACACACACACACACACACACACAAATCAATTTTTGGTGGACCGCTCCATCACTCGACGATTGTTGGAGAGGACAGGGAAGACCGCAAGATGGCTCTACACAAGAGGACGGTAAGAATACTTGAATGCTAGAGGAACATAAGAGGTAAGCTTCTACACAATCCCCCCCCCCTCCCCCCCCCCCCCCCGCCGCACCCAACATCACACCTACACATTAAATTTCCTGTATGTTTAAGTCAAATTAGTGTTAACACTAGAATGGTAACCTAACAGGACATAAAAGTGTCCTTTCAGGGTTTTGGGAAAAATTTCCAAAACCATAGTAGATCCACTCATTTTGAAAAATCCTTTCATGAGCTTATAGTTCAATAACTACTACATATGGGAAAAATGAGAAACTTGTAACTTTTCTCATCCCTTGGTCACTACAAGCCTCCAAAGTTGATCGACCAGTGCAATTTGCCCAAAACAGCAATTTCTTACGGTTGATTGCATATAAATAAAAGTGGAGATTTTTGTAGGACATGAGATAAAATGCCCCGTTAACTTCAATGGGTTGGTGACCAAAACATATGGTTGCTTTTACCTCACTAATTGTTTTTTGGGCAAAAAAAATAGGTACAAAAAAGTTGCATTTTTGCCATTCTGCAGACCTATCATCAAAGTTTCTATAGTCACGCTCAATACAGATACTATATACATGTTTTCTTAGTTCTCTTTGGGCCTCTGGATTTAAAAGGATCCGTGGAGCATGTCAAAAGGATAATGGATCTCTTACAATTGGAACCTTGGGGGCAATGATAAAGTGCTAAATATAGCAAACATGAAAAAACTAGGTTTAGCATTATGACCTCTAGAAACCCATAGAAACTACTCAATATCTAGCCAAGTTTGTAGTCTATGATTAGATATGGTCACTACCTACAAAATAAACACAATTGAACTAAGAAACTAGCAATATTGAGAAAGTTATACTTGCTACTCTAAAATGTATCGTATTCTTCAGCAATCAAAAAACTCAACCATCATCATATACTATGCTATATAGCATAGTCCCCCAAAACTCAAGGAAGATTATATTTATGTTATACATTACATTTACACAATCAAAATTGAATTTGGATATCAAGAAAGCCACCAAAAAAATCATAAAAGTGCTAATTTTGACCAAAAAACAGGATTATGCAATTCTTGTACATTGGTCATAACTTTCAATTTTAACACTTAGCTCTCCCGACAAGCATCAAAACATGTTGAGAACTATGAAGGCCTAACCTCTAGCCATCTAAACCTCACAAACATGAAGTTTAGAGTGGTATAGTTGCCAAAAGTTGAAAAAAGCCAAAAATAGGACCCGTTTTTTCACACATTTCAGGTTCAAAAATGTTGTGCAAGAGTAAGGTTAATGGTGAGAACGATATTAAAAAAAAAATGCTAAGTTTTTTTCAGCTCATAAGGCAAATTTGCGGATATATAGCACCTAGAAATTCATTTTCATACTCTTCAAATAATTCAAGCAAAATGGTCACTTAACAGGACACAAAAGTGTCCAAGGACATAAAAGTGTCCTGTTACCATTCTAGTGTTAATCTAGAGTGAATTGTTGTGTCAAAGATATGTATTAGATTAGAGAAAGAAAAATAGAGATACAAAAAGAGAAAAAAACTAAACATTAGAAAAATAAAAATAAAAGGTGAAGAAGTATGATAAATTATACATAATAGAAGTATTTATAGAGATATTAGAGAGAAAGATTGAATTTAGTGTATGTGAAATTAAAGAGTGGAAGAGAGAGAGAGAGAGAGAGAGAGAGAGAGAGAGAGAGAGAGAGAGAGAAGATTAGAGAGAGGAAAAAAGGGATATAGGGTGTAGAGAGAGTGGAGATAGAGAGAGAGTGTTACATTAGAGAGAGAAACAAGGATAGAGGCTAGAGAGAGAGAGAGAGAGAGAGAGAGAGAGAGAGAGAGAGAGAGAGAGAGATTACATGGAGAGAGAATCAAGATTAGGAGATAGACAAAGTAGAGAGAGGATATAGATAGAGATTAAATAGATAAGGTTAGGATTTAGAAAGAGATTAGGGTGTAGAGAGGTGTATATAGAGTGGGGATAGAGACTAAGTAGAGAGGGAGAATACATAGAGAGTAGTAATAGAGAGAGTTGAGATTAAGGGATGGAGAGTAGAGAGAGAGTAGATATAGAGATTAGATAGATAAGGTTAGGATTTAAAAAAAGATTAGGGTGCGGATAGAGTATGATAGAGAAAGTCTAGAGATCAAGTACAATGGGTAGAGAGTATGTAGAGAAGGTGTAAAGATAGAGATTAGGTAGAGAGATAGAGAGGTGGATAGAGGTTAGGATGAAGAGGGAGATTAGAGAGAGGTTAGGATGTAGATAGAGGGAGTAGAGAGGGTGTAGATAGAGAGACGGATGATACATAGAGTATAGAGATAGATAGAGGAACTAGAGAAAGTGTAGAGATTTACCTCTATCATTAGGGAAATTTTGGACTCTCAAATGGGCCCTATAAGGAATTTGACTCTCTCCCTCTTGTCCAAAATGGGCACATGGTAAAATGTTTACAAATGAAACCAAAACTTGTCGGACCTTTTGGATTTTGAATGTACTCATCGAGATATAACCACTAATATATAGAATTTTATTTCTTATATTCTAGAAGATTCTATTTTTTTGTGACAACATCTTATAAATGGATCTCTCCCCACATTTCAACTTCATTGGGGAGGCCATAACTTCTACAAATAGACTCCAAATTTATTAGAGCTCGGGGATTTAGAATCTACATTCTAAGATCTTTCCAATGACATGTTGGTTGATAGGGTTTTGACAAAGCGCTTATGTACTTCACCGGGTTGCCCACTTTTGGACAAAAAAGGGAAAGTCAAACCTCCTTAAAGGGTCCCTTTGAGAGTCCAAATTTTCACTAATAATTACCACTCTCTCTATGTTTAGAGGGTAGAGAGAGTATAGTCATAGAGATTAACTAGAGAGTAGATAGATAAGATTAGGATTTACGAAGAGATTATGGTGTGTAGAGAGGTGTGGATAGAGTAGATAGAGAGGTTGTAGAGTTTACTAGGTAGATTAAGCAGAGAGGGAGGATACATAGAGAGTAGAAATAGAGAGAGTGTAGATAGAGATTAAGTAGAGGCTAGACATATAAGGTTAGGATTTAGGAAGAGATTAGGTTTAGAGAGGTGTGTGGATAGAGAAGATAGAGATTATGTGGGGAGGGAGGATACATAGACAATAAAAATAGAGAGAGTGTACATAGAGAGATTAGGTGTAGAGAGAGAGTAGAGATTGGGTGGAGAGGGAGGATGCATAGACAATCAAAATAGAAGAGATTAGGTGTAGAGAGAAATTAGGATATAGATAAAGGGAGTAGAGATAGAGATTATGTAGAAAGAGATGTAGATAGAGGTTGGGGTGTAGTGGACGAGTAGAGAGAGGTTAAGATGTAGATAGGAGTAGAGAGGGTATAGATAGAGAGAGGGAGGATATATAGAGTGTAGAGATAGATAGAGGGAGTAGAGTGAGTGTAGAGATTTACCTCTATTTATCTTTCTCTATGTTTAGAGGATAGATAGAGGATATAGATAGAGAGTAGACGTATAAGGTGGGAGATTTAAGAAGAGATTAGGTTATAGAGAGGTGCTGATAGAGTAGATAGAGAGAGTGTAGAGATTAGGTAGAGAGGGAGGAGACATAGGAGAAATAGAAAGATTAGGTGTAGATACACCCCCTCTACCTACCTCTCTATATGCCCTCTCTATCTACCTTCTCTCTCTACACCCTCTCTAATGCTAGGTGTGTAGATTAGGTAGAGACTAGTGTAGAAATAGAGACAAATAGATGGATAATAGTATTCTATCTACCTCTCTCTCTGTCTCTCTCTCTCTCTCTCATTCTCTCTCTGTGCTACATTACAACCCTAGCATCCTCAGCCTCCCCCTGGGCGAGGGGCTACCTTGCGGAAGAGTGTTCAAATAAACTTGCCTCCTAGACAAAACCTTCAAGACCGCCTTGCCCACACATATAATCATTCCCACAATTTTGGCTTTGTCTGAGCTATCCACAACCTCGACTTTGTCCGACTAGCCTGCTGACCTCGATTCTCCCTTAGCTACCCTTAACTCTCAGACTCATCTTGAGCACCAACTTTGACTTTATTCGAGCTACTCTCTAGCAGTGTTGTTCTGAGTCTCTCCATAGGAAGCTTGTGCCTATCATGGCCACTCGAGCCTCATCTCAAGGCAAGTCTACATTCTCCAGGGTTGTGGCAACACCCCCAATGACAAACAACATAACACACCTTCAAAATGAAGTCGAGAGGCTTCATAAGGAGAATAAGGATTTGAAGCATAGACTTGTCTCCATCAAGGCACAACTCACCACAATGGAGAACCGCAAAAAGGAAGAGATGAACATATGGGAATAAAATTGGAAATCAAGCTTAATAACACAAAGGTGGAAGTAGAGACCACCTTCACAAAGGAGGTCAAAACCCAAGTGTAGGATATCATCTTTCATAAGGTTGAAGATCATGTAGTGTCCACACGACGTGAACAACAATACCAAGAGGATATCACCCTCAATGTTCTCATTGGCGGGTCTTCTCCAAGAAACTAGAAAGGGAAGGGGGACCTCAAGCTCAATAGCACAAAGGTGGAAGTAGAGACCACCCTCATAAAGGAGGTCAAAACCCAAGTATAGGATATCATCTTTGGTAAGGTTGAATATTGTGTAGTGTCCACGCTATATGAATGACAATGCCAAGAGGATATCACCCTCAATGTTTGCATTGGCGGGCTTCCAAGCGACTGGAAAGGGGATGTGGATCTCAAGTTCCATGAGTCCTTTGCTCACATCCAAACAACAACCCACATGGTACAATGGGACCCAACCACAATGAACTCTCTTACACACAAACATTGCACCAACCATGCAATCCTCATTTTCAAGACCAAGGTGTATCAAATCATTAGGAAAAGTTTGGACTCAAAAATGGGCCTTGTAAGAATTGTTGATGTGGCATAGCTTTCAAAAAGTGGGGATCGGTAATTTTTTTTTTGCAAATAAGATCCAAACTTGTCGGAGGTTGGATATTTAGAATCTACTCTTCAAATGCTATCTATTGATATATAGCATGCATGTATCGGACATTGCCTTCATGTAGATCTAGAAAAAGGTGATTTTAGATTACCGTAACGGTAAAGAAACCTAGCTGATTGAAAAAAAATGGCATAAATTTCATAGAAGTCATCCAAACGTTTTGGACCTTGGCTCTTTAGAATCCATTTTTCAAGAACTTTCCAATGATAGGTCATATCATGGGGTTCTAAGCAATATTTAGAGGGGTCTACCGGGTTGCTTTCTTTTGTACAACTTTGATGATGTGGCACTCTTAAAAGGCCCAAAAATGAGTTCAAAATTTTCCTATTGCAAACTCCTTGAGAAATCAAGGCTTCTCAAGGACACCAAATTTTGGTTTGGTGAAGATCTAACACCTGCCCAACTCAAACAGAAGAAGGAAAAACTCCAAAAGATGTGAGAAGCGCACACAATAGGGAAATGATCACTTTATCAAGAAGGTAAATACATTATCTAAGAGTTTTGAACTCTTAAACTGGCTTCCGTCTCACCTAACCCTTGTTAGGTTTTGTTCATTTCATCTTATCTTCCCTTTATCACACCTCTCTAGACCCTTAATACTTAATTGATATGTATCCAAAAATCCCTTCACTCAAAAGGAGCTTTGTAATGTTTTATTCTTGATCCCATAGGTCATATCTGACCTTCGTGGATGATAATTCAATCTATTTATCTATCTATCTATACATATCATAGATTTCATAATGCTCAAAATGCATAATCATTGATAATTCCAAATGGACACCAACACACACAAAGAAAATATCTCAGCAAGGTAGAGAAGTAGGTCCCAAATCCAATCCACCAAAGGGGAGATCCAAAAAGATTTAATATGCAATGACAAATAGAGAGGACCTTCAGTTCTAGCAAGTGGTCGAAGCATATAAGTGCAAAAAGATTGGAGGCTTTTTTGGACCTCACGAACAGGTGCATGCATCCTTTCATTCAAAGTGTTCTTTTCCCTAGGCAACTTAGAGGCAAGGAGCAGCCACATGTGTTCAAACTTGGCTGAGACCAAACATGCTATCATGCATGCATGTATTGAGGAGAAAATTAGCTTGTATGAGGCAATTGACACAAAGATGGAAATGGCAATGGAAATGCTAAAAAGTGTCAATATGATGCTTATCTTAAAGGTTATAGTTATGCTCCTAGTACTAGAATGAATGATCATGCATAGTGGTTCTTAAGTCAGTCATCAATTGCACCATCTGCCAAATCACAGATTGATTTGAATCATTTGTCAATGTCAAAGATGAGTATACAAACCCCTTGAGATGAATAGAGCTCCCTTGTGAGAGAAGAGTATTAAGAAGAAGCGACCAATATTGATTGATGTGAACTATGTGCTTCAAGAAGACAGTCATAGACCAGATGACTTTATGTAGGTCAACATTAAAGATGCTCATGCGTGCCATCCAAATTGGATGGCTTAGATGAGCATCTTTATTTTTGAAAAGCCATATGCCAACAATACATGGTAATATGTGAAGTAATATACACGGTAATATGCATTGTACATGATAATATGTGAGGTAATGCACAACGAAAAATGGTGACCTATATTTTGCTGCATGTCTTTATATGTGATTGTCGCACGAGGTAGTTTGAGGTAAAAAACCAAGTCATAGTCCATAGGGTATTGCTCTTGTGATAAGGAGAGTGTATCCTGTGAGTTTCATGTGATTTCAAATGCATTTGGCCTAGTTTTGGATAGTATGAGCATCATAGGTTGGGTTGCTTTCATTAGCGTATAGAATGCTTAGATTTGATTTCCTGGATTAGAGATTGTCTTAAAAGGTTGAGAAGGTGCTTGACATCCATCTTCTTGTTTCCACATGCCTACGGGTTAAGTTTCATCCTCGGCCGACATAGAGTTGTTGGTTTTGTTCTTGCTATGCTAGCGTCCGCTCGCAGCGTATCTGCCAACATTGGCGCTACTGCTGGGGATCGAAGCCCTAGGTAGGTGACCTTAGAATAATCCTATGAGGTGAGAGTCCCTCTGGTTTTCCAGAGTATTCTTTTTATCTTAGTTTAGCTAGGAGACACATAGAGAGGTGCTAGGAAGCGTGTGTCTTGCCTTGGTCACTCGTGTAGATGGTTTAGTTTAAAATTGTATCTGTTTTGGTGTTTGAGTGGTTGATGAGGCGATAACAGCATTAGCTATCCTGTGTGTCAGTTAAGTGTTATCTACTCACAATGACAAAATACCATTTTTTAATGTTTTAGAGTAGCTTTAGGTAGATGATTTGATCTTGATCAGAGCTGTCCATCAACAAAGATTTTCTTGAGTTGTTTATTTGCATTCAAACCATGAAAATAATTTGATTTTTAGTCGAAACAGTGCAAAAACAAAGATCACAAAAAGGTTCTGCATGACTGAGGGTTGCTGAGAACCAAAGAAGACATTAGAGAGGGTTTTGAACATAAAAATCTCAAATCTGCAAAGTTAGACATCAAACGCATATGATGTCTCAAGGGCTAAAAGGAGACCAAAACTATGAAAATTGACTGTACTAGTGTGTTCAAAAGGGTCATTATACCCTAGTGACACTTTGAAACTTGAAGTTTGGTCATCATAAAACACTTAAAACACAAGAGCCGAGAAGTCAAAAGCGGCAAAAACTGAAAATAGCCTTGATTGAGCTTAAAAAAAGATAAAAACATTGCACAAGCCATAAAAACAACTGTAGAGACCATAAACAATAGTTTGGGAAGCAAAAAGTAGAAAATTGTGCACAAGACATCATCCACGTATGATGTCTCTAGGGGTAGCAGCAAGGTAATTTTGCAAAATTTGAGGTTAACAGTGTGTCCAAAAGTTATCATTTACCTAGGATCACCTAGAGTGGAGAGTTTTGGCATAGGTTTGGGGACCAAAAGCCAAAAGATGGAGTGGTTGTGACTGAAATAGCAAAAACATGTGTTTGTGAGCACTTTTGAGCTTTAAATTTTGTTGTAAACACATGTACATGTTGCTGATCAAGAGGGGAACTTAAAATAGGAACATGTTTGAATTCTGAGGTGGTAGACATCATACATGTATGATGTCTCCAGCTTAGATTTGGATGTTAACCTGCATATTTGTCATCACTAAAGCACTGGGAAGGTAGTCATAAGCTTGATTGCAAGATTTCACACCATTTGGACAACCAACCTGGCAATTAGAGAGAACTCTACAAATTCTAGCCAATAACAAGGCCCATGGGGATCTGGTAAATGCTGATAAAAGGGACGAAAAAAGCATATGTATTGAGGAAAGACCATCAGAAGGAGTGGATGCCCTTCTAGTTTACGATGATTGGGATAGATTCCATGATGATGAGGGAACACATCACCTTATCGTTAAGGATCCAGAGAACTACAACAAATATGGGGATAATGTGGTAAAAGGAAAAATGGTTTCTGAAATCACCGAAATACCTCCTCTAATAGACCTTCCTAATGCCACCCTAGTGCTTGACAATAAGGTGACTAACCAAGGAACGGTAGGAATCTATGAATACCTAAATGGGAGAGTCAAGACATATTTCCGATGTCTAGCACCATTTGCCTTTGTGCTAGGCACAGAAAAATCTTTGTACTTGTTCTCGTATGAATTAGGTGAAGGGAGTCTCATAATATATGCTGACAAATATAGACAAGAGTATATGCCGATAGAGAAAGCAGAGGTAGCAAGATTGATAGCCACTAGAGTAATTCCAACCGACCTCACTGCCGCTCAAGGAATAAACCCTACCAATCCCTTTGAGAAAATAGAGGATAGCACATAATTTCCAAATAGGCAAGCTGGAACGGTAGAAACACCAATTTTTCCTTCGTATCTCAACCCAAATCTTGAAACATTACAATCATGGTTGCGACCCTCGGTGACAAGGGAACATGAGTTCTATAGAGGAGAAGTCCCTATATGTGACCCCTATAGTCTCTCCCATGCCCACTTACTCTTATTCTTATCCCAGGGAGAGCAAGGGAGCAATGACGATACCAAACACAACAAGATTCCCCTATATGGAGAGAATCAAAATGGAAAGAAGATTCGTAACTCAACCACCTGTTGAAAGGTCATATAGAGGATATGGGATGTAAGAAGTAGTTGACAGAAGATTGAGACATGAACGAGACCTTGCGAAAGGAGAAGGGCGAGGAGATTGCACAGTTAGGTTGGTAGATCACAGACGTGTTAGACCTTCTCAAGTCTAGAAATGGGTCCACAAGAGGTATTCAGGAGAAGAAGACCCTATAGATCACGTGGCAACGTTTTTGAGAGTGATCCAAGAAGAAGGGTTAGAGACTTTGGCACACAATTTGCGGCATTTGGACTCACCTAAGGAAGACGCCGCCATCTGGTTTGATTCTATTAAAAGGCGGGTTTTTGAGACCATCTGAGAAGGTTTTGAAAAATTTATGGAGGAATTCTCTCAAAGAGGGATAGCCCACAATACCATCTCTCAAATCCACAAGTTCAAGCAGAAAGAAGGGAATCTGTTAGGAAGGCAATTGTTAGGCGGAAGAAGCAACAGGCGGCCGTGGCCAGAAGAACCATAATTTCCTAAAAAAAACCATTGTAAAATTCTTTTGCAAAGAAGCATCTCTAAGCCGAGAAATTGTCAAGGATGTATGATTATTCTTCTTGGAGCAATTGTACATTAGAGAGCCAGTTTTAAGAGTAGGAGCTTATGGCCGGACAAGCCATTTTTTGCAAAGACCTAATCTATAAAGGTCAATTTCTGTAAGTTTTGGAAAATCTTTTGAAGGGAGAACTGAGAAGACAGCGTATGTTTGAGAGCTCCTTCTTGTTCAAACTTGTAATCTTCGCCAATACGGCTACGGTAATCCAAATTCAGATTTGATTATTGCATTGTGTTCCTCTCCTCTTGCTCTTTCAGTTAAGTGTAATCACTCAAGATTCGGTGTAGGTTTTCGACTACGAGTTTGAGACCTTAAATCGCTGTTTTGAGTGTCTATATGCGTGTTTTATGTCGTTTCGACCCTAGGAGGGGCTTTAGGGACCTTAGAACAACCCTTTAGGATCAATCGTTTACTATTTTTGCGTACTTTGGGACGAACGGTTGCGATCGTGCACCTTCTCAAAATGCTGTGACAGTGTTAGATATGTTCCTGATAGTCCCCTGTAGCTTCCCTTCAAGTTTCGTGCGATTCCGATATGATTTGCATGGAGAACGGGCGTGATGACTGTAGAGCTGTGTAGAAGAACATAGGTAGATTACTTGGCCTTAGTGCGTTCGATTTGCTTGTAGAGTTAGTAGTTGCATCTCTTCGAGTTCACTTCATTAGGATTGACGCCCTAGTGAGTTTCCATGCCTCATCCGAGTCGCTTCCCTTGTATCGATAATATTATGTTGATGCTTGAGAGCTATGCTATGGACGTCCGTCGCGGCGATCCGCAAACATTGACGCCGTTGCCGGGGAATGCACCTTAGGTGATGAGTGACCGAGTGCGCAGTTAGACTCCTTAAAAAAGATCAATCCACAAATCCTTTTTACACCTCAGTTAGGCTGCTAGACAAGGGTTTAGGGCCTAGGGGAATCTAGAGCCAGTGAACCGGCTAGACCCTCTCTTAGGAGATTTAGGGAGCTGTGAGTGAACGTGTTTAAGCATTTTTGCTCTTCAATTTCTCTAATTCGATTGAGTACTAAAATCTCACCCGAAATCCGTCGTGTTTGTTTTGTTTGATTCATTTTCTTATGTTTTTTCAGTTCTGTACTTAGGAGTAGGATAAGCAAATCACATTCCGATCAGATTTGGGGCAAAAGTTAGAGTCGAGAAACCAAAAAACCATAACTTTGGCCGAAAAAGCCATAGGACTCTGAAATTCTGAAAATATGACCAAACAGGATTAATATTGATTCAAATCATAGAGTGGTAGCACAAAACACTAGGAAACACTTGTCAGAGGGAGCATACAAAATTTCATCAGATTTGGCCCAGGTACTACGATCGCGATCGGTGTACCTCAATGTCAGATTTGAACCAGATTTGACATGTGCCTTCCTGATAAGATTCCAAACAAGTTTGTCTAAAGCAACCATATCCAAAAACATCAAAAATCAAGGGAATCAGGTCACTTGTGTAAAACTAGCCTGACAGACCCAGAAACTGCAAAATCTTGACTTTTGGTGATCCAAATGCAAAAAGACTTTGAGGATAGATTTAAAACATCAGTGTCTACAAGCATGCCAAATTTGGTCTAATTTGGGCTCAGAAGTACGATCGCGATCGGTGTACCTAAGTCCCAGATTTTGACCAAATTTCATCTGTGGACTCCCCAAGTGTATACAAACATAAAACTCTAAAGGACCTAGGGTCAAAAAACCACAAAAAACTGGTTAAAACCACTGAATACAGATCCAAGTCAAAAACTGCTAAACTGGCATAGAAATTGACTTTTAGTAGACCAAGACACATCAAAACTGGGAAGAAACTATACAGAGGGATAGCCTGTACAGAGGACAACTCCAGATAGCTTTCAAATGCCAAAACAAACACCAAAATCAAGTCAAATTGACAGATTCAGGAAATCAGGCACTTCAGACCAAGAAACTGTGAATTCTTGACTTTTTTGAGTCCAAATTCAAAAAGATTTGGCAGGTAGTCCTAAAATAGCCTAGCGAACAAGTTGGTGAAGTTTCAACTGATTTGGGCTCAGAAGTACGATCGCGATCGGTGTACCTCTGGCCCAGATCTAGCTCATTTTTTACCTGATCATAAACCTAGGTTACACAGATACCAAGAGTTTTCAGAACTCAAATTGGACATATTGTCAATAATCTGCAAGAAAAATTGTGTTAAGGTCATTTTGAAGTGTTGAATCTGCTAACAGTTGGAATGATACAGTGATCTCATAGCCATCCAGTGTATTCATTTGCAGAGACCGGTCGAGTAACATCCCATGCAGTCGCCTGAATTAAAAGATTTTTCCATCTCCAGGTAAGAGGTTTGGATTTGGTCAGTAAATCCCACTTTCTTCATGTTTTTGAGATCGGGAAAACAGATCAACACCAGATACCTAGATTTAGCAGATCAAACGAGTGTCGCGTCAACGGAGAAGAGTGTAAACCAAGGGATAGTACGCCAATTGGAACCGATCCTTGAAGAAGTCATTTCCGATACTTCTTCAGAGAGATCTTCAGAGAGTTTTGCAGAACACTTGGGGCAAATAAAACTAAATAGAAGAGAAAACATGGCCGCAGGACTATCAGACCCCTCGGCCATGCTAAAGCTATTGTTCATCAAGTATCAATATGACAACAAGCAGGGTGCCAAGATATACAAGGACGGTATGGACCGCTACTGTGTGAAAATAGAAGATAGACCAAGCGAGTTCAGGGACTTGGTGCCCGTAAGCTATAGCGGAGACAGGTACCTAGATGACGAGGGTATCATGTATTTGGTAGTCCTAAACCCTAACATTGTGGACAAGTGGGGATTGATGGGCACGAAAGACAAAATAGACGAGGAACATGAGGAAAGGGCTCCAACAATGAGCTTACCGAATGTGAAATTAAGGCGAGAAAATGAAACGATGCGAATCAACACTGATAACGTCTACTTGGGGCTATACAAGTATAATGATGGAGAGCAAGATCTCTATTATAGATGTGAGGAACCCTACGTTGGAGAGATGACTGAGCGGAAAAAACTTTATGTCTTCACCTACGCAGAGGGAGCGGAAATGAAAATTGCCGCATATGACAAGTATGGAAGACGATATGCAGCAATTGACAAAAAAGATTTGGAGGGTTATACGTACTTTGGGGGACCACTTCACCATTATTATGTCACTCCAAGCCCTCTTAGAACAACACCTACAACTGTTGTGCCAGAACCGTTAACCACAGGTGGAGGGAGGACTCATGTAACTGAATCTTTCAGTCGACCTCATTATTCGATGCCAAGGCCCATGGGAACGCTACATTCCAGAGAATCGATGGCTACGAATCGAGGTAGTACGGTTCCTATCTCTACACATATGGCTGTCGGTCCGACATTCACATCCATCCCATCACATTTGCCACCTAGTAGTAGACTTGGGGCAGGTGAGCCAACGAGAGCAACCTACGACCTCCCTGATGTACGAGAATGAATAAGTCGGGACATGGGAGCAATGAGAGTGACCGCAGACCATAGGCGGATCAGACCTTCCCAAGTAGCAAAGTGCATGCCAAAGAAGTATAGCGGCTCGGGGGATCCGTATGCCCATGTATCGCTTTTCAAGCAAGTCTTAAGAGCGGAACAGATCACTGATTTCCATACTCAATATGAGGGATTCGGGCTGACCTTGGAAGGGAAGGCCTTAACATGGTTTCAACCTTTAAACCCTGAAATTTTTCCAAATATTGAACATGTATTGCACGAGTTCGCAGAAGAATTCTCAAAACGGGGTATAAAGCATAATACTGTATCGCAGATATATGCTTTTAAACAAAGGGAGAATGAAAAAGTGAAGGAAGCGACCTTGAGATTCAAGCAATACATTGAGAGATGTCCGAGAAGAGAATTACCGCAGGACGAGAGATTGTCTGTGCTCTTCGTTGAAGGACTGAGGAATGAAACCTTGAAAAAGGACCTTCACTTGAAGGCCTGTAGCACATTTCAGCAGGTTACGAGGGAAGCATTATATCTTGTCGACAACTGCAAAGCATATGGGGAAGTGTCCGAGGACACTGATTCAATAGCCAGTGGCTCCTCATCGATTAAGAGCGAACCCTCTACCAAAAAGGATGCTCAAGCGTCCTTGATGCCGACAGCTGACCAATTGATAGAGGAGGTAACAAAGAGAATGCAACAACATGTGAGATCAAATCCGGTGATGAGACAGTCTCAGACGAGGAAGTGTGACACATGCGGGGGGGATCATCTGATGCCATGGTGCACACAACAACCGAAAGCTCTAGTTGCGAGTGGACGAGTACTGAAATGGTGTGCCATAGAGCATAAATGGACTAATCATAGCACTGAAGAGTGTTTTTATAACAAAAATTTTGTGAGGGAAAGACCGTATGGACCTCCAGCTGGACCATCCCAACCACCTCCTCCAAGGTATCAAGTTGGACCAAATATGAATTTGGTAGCGGGAGTAGACAGACCTCAACCTGTGTTGGGTCAACAACCTCCGTTACCACAGGAAAATAGAGCCATGATTAGATACGCTCGACCTTGTAAAGCATCACCAGGAACGGATTGGACAGTGCTATAGCTGTGGAAGTACGGATCATTGGGAGCGTAACTGTCCTTTCAACGGCGAAAGAGTGAAAATTTTTGGGTTTTGCGACGGGTGTGGCATGAATCACATATTACCAGATTGTCCGAATAATCCGGACAACAAGGGAAAAGAGACTATGAATATTGTGGGAGTGATACCAAGCGCTAGCAGCGGATCAAAAACCGATCCCATGATCCGAATCAACGCGATAATCAGAGCCCAAACTAAGGACTTAGGAAAAAACGAAACTTTGGAGGAAAAGGTCGAGTTGCCCATACCAACAGAAAATGAGAGTTTATCCGTTAGAACTCAACGAAAATCTTGGAAGGCAAAACGAGACAGGATAAAAGCAAGAAGGTTAAAAATGCAAATTGCCATGCAAAACGAGTTGCATGAAACGAAGGAACAACTCAAACAAGAGAGAGAGAATAAGACAACAGAGGTCATCAACAAACCGAGGAAAGCGTCCTCAGGCGGATCAGTCTTGGTTGACAAAGTGCTAGAGCCGTTAGATGCTCTATTACAGGTATACGAAGCAAGGCTAAAAACAAACCAAACCTTAGAGCAAAGATGGTTGACTTATCCTCAAGCAGAAGTGGAAACGAAGCGTTTGGAAATGTGTAAACACCTCATTGAGACAGCCCAGGCGTTGATGGAACCTAAAATCCCTAGAACCCCAGAACAAGAAGTATTGATTCATAAAGAGTGAGAAAAGCTAAAAATCGATGAACCAAAACGAGTAAACGATCCCAAGCCAGAAACAATATTGCCACTGGATCATCGAGTTGTACCAAACACGACTGATGACGCTAAATCAATGACAATGATGCCAATTCCAGAGGTGGAAGAACAATGGCCGCATCACTTATGGAAAACCATTAGAAACAGAACGAATGGAAGCGCGAAGTTACAATCTGCTCCAATTCTTGAAATTAACATGGATAATGGATTTTTTCCAGCTGATATACACTCGTTGTATGGGGATGCGGGAACGGAAATTTCGGTAGAAAGCAAACCCCAATCCTTGAAAACTCTGCCTTCATTTATAGGTGAACATGAGGCACGATCGGAGATAAGGTTAGTTCCATCCCAGATAAGAACTATCCCACGTATGGTCGACTCCAATAGTCTTCAAGAGATGCTGTCGACACCTATAACATGCACCATCACGTTGTCTGAACTCTTGAGAGTCAAACCACATTTGTGGGAAGACATGGCAAAACATATGGAGCAAAAGGTAGTAAAGATTCCTCTTCTGACAAACCCTCCGAGAGAAGAAAACGAACGAGAAAGCCAATCCAAAGCCCGACCAGTGCCCATAAACAAGGTCGGAGATTACTGCGAAGGAGAGGAGGGTAACACAACATTACCTGTTGAGTATCAGGATATAACAACAATAGATACCCTAGACAGTGGAGCTGGAGTGGCTATTGCTACAAAGCAAATCTGGGAAAAGCGGGGCCGTCCAGCTCTCTGGAAAACTAGGATGAAACTGCAACTCGCGGATGGGTATGTTGAGAGGCCGATGGGGATCTTGGAACAAGTAATTGTAACTTCATGCGGAATTAACTATGAGCACACCTTTGCGGTGGTGGATTTCGGGAAAACGAACAACTTTGACATTATTTTGGGATGACCATTCATGCGTCAACTCAAAATGATACAGGATTGGGGTTGGGATCAAATCTACCTAAGGTACGAGGAACTAATAACGAAAATCAACATGAAAGATCACAGCTATAGAGACGTTTCGAAAACACCAGCGCAAGAATTTAATTCTACCACTGTAAATGAAAAAGAAATACCAGCGTGGATGCAAACAAAAGCGCATATCTGGATGTGTGGAGCATCCGATTGTGGTGAGCTAATCCAAGAGGAGTGCGTTCTGGAAAGATCTGTCGAAGATGAGGCTTATTTCCGAGAACCTTTTCTGGAACATCTATTTGAGCCATTCGGGTGGACTCAAATATTGTCAACCTTGGACGTATGTGTTAACGAATGCACACCTACGAAATTTTATGACGAAGAAGGATACGACCTAGTAACGTTACAAATGGCTAGCGTTATCATTGAGTCGGGATCAGAAAACGAGGAACAGGAAGAACCTCCACGTGAGACTGGGTGTAAACGAATAACTGATGAGGTATCTGCAGTGAACGATAGGATTAAAACAGAAGAGGAATTCACGAATTCACTAAGCTGTGACTTTCCATCATCGGACGACGAAAACCAACTGATAGAGGCTGATGATGAAAATCAAGTGCATCAGAGACAAAGGAAAAATACAGAAGAAGACAGGACAGGTTTTACGAGTTTCATAACCAAAAACCTAGTCGACAGGAGTGGTATAAATCCAAGAGAGCCAAAAAATTGAGGGCGAATATGGATAATCCTATGCCTCTTTTCAATGACATAACGGGATATATAAAACTTCTCAAAGTTGAGGATTGTGTCAAAGACGTGGTCACCGGCAGATTCATCAAAACTAAACCAAGGGAAAACAACAAGAAGAACATACATGAAAAGCGGATGGCTAAGTCACGAAAGGAGAGAAAAACAGGGTCCGAAATGACCAAAACGGAGAGGAAAGCAGAGTATGATAAGCTCAAGCAAACCCTAAGAGACATATGGACGACCGACTTTGAAACAAATGACGATACAGATTCTGACAAGATAGATGCACCATCCCATTATAAGAAATATACCATACAAGATAGGAAAATCATAGTGCAACAACCTATGAGGGAATTGAAACAACCGGGTATATCGTACGACGGTCCTAAAAAAGCCAAACAAATAGATCTAGCAGAGCCAGGAGAAGATCCAAAACCTGTATATGTTGCCACGCATCTTACTGATGAAGAGGAAAAGCTTTTGGTAGCTACTCTTAAACAATATAGAGATGTGTTTGCGTGGTCGTACAAAGATCTTAAGGGGGTGGATCCTAGTATCTGTCAACACACGATACCCCTTAAGAATGACGCGAAACCTAGTAGACAACGTCCCTATACTTACAATGAAACATTTGCTAAAAAGATCAAGGAGGAGATAGATAAACTTAAGGAGGCAGAGTTTATTTACGAAATTGAGCACACCGATTGGGTTTCACCGATTGTAGTGGTCCCCAAGAAAAATGGAAAGTTGAGAGTGTGTGTCAATCTCAAGAAAGTAAACGCTGCTACAATTCGAGACAACTATCCCCTACCCATTACTGATCATGTAATAGAAAGAGTAGCAAGCAAAGAGGCTTATAGCTTCTTAGATGGCTTTTCGGGTTACAACCAGCTCGCAATAAAGCCAGAGGATCAGCACAAAACAACCTTCGCAACAAAATGGGGTATTTTTGCATTCCGGGTAATGGCTTTTGGCCTAACAAATGCACCAGCTACATTTCAGAGGCTAATGGGTCATGCTTTTAAAGAATATCTAAGACAATTCTTATAAATTTACATGGATGACTTGTGCGTTCACTCCCTTGTAAGACTGGAGCACATAGAACATTTGACCAAGGTGTTCGAAAAATGCAGGCTGTATCAGATTTGCCTGAATCCGGAAAAATGCATCTTCATGGTAAGACAGGGCAAAATGCTGGGCCATATAGTGTCCAAAAATGGGATTTCGACAGACATGGAGAAGATCAGCGTCATTGTTGATCTACCACGACCAGTGAGGGTGAAGGAGGTACAGGCGTTCATGGGTCATTGTGGATATTATCGAAGATTTATCCACTCATACGCTATAATTGCAAAACCACTTTACGCGCTGATAACTAAATTTGAGTGGACAGAAAAATGCAAAGAAGCTTTTCAAACGTTGAAGAAGAGATTAATTTCCGCTCCAATATTGAAAGCTTCGGATTGGGAAAAGATTTCTCACATTCATGTGGATGCATCAGCATATGCAATAGGATACATACTTGCACAACCTGGAGAGAACAACATGGATTTTCCAATAAGTTACTCCAGTAGACAATTGAATAATTCAGAGAGGAATTACACGACATTTGAGAGAGAGGGATTAGGTATGGTCTATGCGGTGAAAAAGTTTAGACACTACTTACTTTCCAATAGATTTGTATTCTTCGTTGATCACCAAGCACTGCTGTACTTAGTGAATAAACCTTGCAGTACGGGAAGGATTGTTCGATGGTTCATCATACTGCTTGAGTTTGATTTCACAGTAGTGGTCAAGAAAGGTACTACACACCAAAGAGTTGACCATTTATCCAGAATGATGCATGGAGAAAACCCTGTAGGAGTTGACGATGATCTGCCAGATGCATATCTTTTCAACATAGAAATGGTTCCAAGATGGAGCGAGGATTTAATTCGTTTGCTAACTATCGGGTCTTTGAATATGACAAGCCAACCATCTACCATTGCAGCATCCAAATCATTGGTAATGTTAGCGGGCAGGTTATATAAGCAAGGAACGGATCAAATCCTTAGACTTTGTGTTGAACCCGACGAACGAGAATTGTACCTAAACCAGGCTCATGTAAAAACAACAAGGATTCACAATGGGCACGCACAGATGTACCAGAGATTGATGAGAATGGGTGTGTATTGGCAAAAAATGAAACATAGTGTTCATATGCATGCCAAATCTTGTGTTAAATGCACACTTTAAAAGCCAATAGAACACGCCACTCTATTCAGATTGTCTGTAGCACCCCGATGGAGTAACTACATTGTTGAATACCTCAACACCAGGATACGGCCTGAGGGGATGAGCAGATCGCGAATCAAAACAATCATAACAGAGGCAGAAAACTATGTACTGATTGAGGACGCTCTTTACAAGAGGGGAAAGGACCATCAATTGAGAATGTGTGTGACTGAAGAGGAATACATTCCTATCTTAGAACAAGCACACAACGGACAAGCGGGTGGACATTTCTCAGCCGATAAAACGGCCAAAGCAATTCTTATTGCGGGCATATGGTGGCCTACACTATTCATGGATGGCAAAGAGTTTGTCAAACGATGTGAGGAGTGCCATAAAATGAAAAATTCCGAGAGCGCGAGACGATATGCCCTTAAGGCCGATGATGGGGGCAAGAGCGTTTGCGAAATGGGGAATAGATTTTGTAGGACCGATAGCGCCTCCGGGGTATAAAACGCATGCTCAATACATTATAGTGGCAACAAATTATCTAACAAAATGGGTGGAAGCTAAAGCAACAGCCAGAAATTCTGCAAAAATGACAGCACAGTTTTTATACGAGAATATTTTTACGAGATATGGCTTACCAATTGAGCTCGTGAGCGATAGAGGCACTCACTTCATCAATGAAGTGATCGAATTCCTACTAGATGAATTCATGGTAAATCATAGGAAATCAGCCCCCTATCACCCACAAGCGAACGGCCAAGCGAAAAGTACGAATAAAATTTTAGCGACAATTCTCACCAAAATTGCTGGCGAATCAAGAGCTGATTGGGATCAAAAGCTGCATTCAGCTTTATGGGCGTATCGAGTAGCTTACAAAACATCCATTGGAATGACTCCATTCAACATGGTTTATGGAATGCAAGCGATTTTTCCACTTGAATTCCTTATTCCCACACTTCGAGTCGCTAAACAATTAGAATGGACGGGCCATGAATTATCAAATCAGGTAGATGTCCTAGAAAAACTGGATGAAACTAGATTGAGAGCCGTTGCGTCAATCTACGCGCAAAAACGAAACATGAAATCATTCTTTGATCAACATGTAATCAGCAAGGAATTTGCGACGGGGGATTACGTTTTAATGTATACCCTAAAACAACATTCCCGAAAACTCAAAAAGTGAGGGAATGGACCATACATGATTCATGATATATCATCTAGCAGTCCCATCAAACTTGCAACATTAGAGGGAGAGGAAATGCCTAACTGTATTAGTGGTTGCAGACTAAAGAAATACAACTTGCCACTAACCACAGAGATGCTTGCCAAAATACACGTTGCGAAGGAACGCAAGATCAAAGCAAAAGAAACAAAAGCTCAAGCGCAGGAGGAGGCCAAAGTCAGGATTTTAAAAAGAAAACAAGCATTACAACAACAAGGACTTGCTACAACAGCGGATACGGCTCGAATTCCTATATCTATCATTCAAATTGATGAGCAATGGCAAACAGGAATTGATGTTCGAATCAATGTCAAACTCCCGCATGGCAGCTATCAACGAGCATTAATTGACACAGGTGCAAGAGTGAATGCGGTCAAGTTCTCCACTTACAGGATGCTAACAAATGAACCCCTTGTGCAATCCACAATTGATCTACGAGCGGCAAACGGTGCAATAATGCCAATGATGGGGATTGTAAACTTGCCAATCAATCTTGATGGAAATAGTTGCCCTCATCAATTTTTTGTAATGAAAGACGGAGAAATCAGAGAATCAATATGTTTAGGAGTTCCATGGATGAGAACGTATAATGCAGTCACTGAATGGTCAGAACATGCGTTAAGGTACACTCACGACTCTAACGTGTACATGACTCCATTGGCCAAAACAGATCACTCGTGGCCAAGTATCCCCATCGACAATAGGCAATTGGCTATTCAACCAAAAACAACCCAGAAGGTTATTCGGAAGGTCTGGATCAAAAAATCATTGATGACCAACAAACCGAGCAAGATATGGCTACCTAAGAGCAAACTCCAGACGGAACCAGCATCATCTATAAAACCTTCCAAAGCTATTTCCAAGTGCAAATGGCAACCAAAAAAGGATAACGCTAAAATGCTAGACCTCAAAAGGAACAACAAAACTCACAACACGAAGCCTGAATCTTCCAAATGGCACTGGAAACTGGTGAAAACCAAAGCAAAATCGGTACAGATGCAACAAACTACCTATAAATGGGTTCCAAAACTAGTTGCAGGCACAAAACCCATAATACAGGAAAGAGCAATTCAACTGCAGGCTCTCATGTTCCATAAACAGCTACCCTCGCCATCAAAAGCCACTGAACACTACATTCAGTTCCCACATCATACACAGCATATTGTTACCCAACGCATAGTCTCAAACATCAAATTAGGGCCACATGACACGGCCATGCATAGACACAGAGTTCAAAACCCATGCACATGCACCACCCTTTGTCAGGGGCGACTCGGGCAAGGAAGAGGGGAGTAACAGTTAAGGCCATTAAGACCATTAAGAGGTCCAAGGTGTATATATTTACATAATGTGTGTGTTTTTTCATCATTTAGAGTTCAGTTTTGAACAAATTCGATCAAAACCTGGCTTGTATCATCCGACTAGCATAATAATGAGCTGTAATGACAAATTCGGAGCATTGGGATGCTTCAAGAGAAAATATATGCTTAGGGGTGAGTATAATAATTTTGGCTAAATTTTCGCCAGTTAATAAGTATTTTCATTTTATTGTGTTTGATTTCCGTTAATAAAACTTCAAAAATTCAAAAATTCAAAAAAATCTCGTTCACAAGTGTCGGAATCAAGTTCTGGAAGCAAACGCCGAAGTATCACGATAAAATTATCAAGCATGGAAGATATGAAGCTAATCTGAAGATGTCAAATTTTGGCCTTAATGATCATGACTACATTTCGCCAAAATCGCATCAAACGGTCATGCGACGCCGGAATAATGAATAGATCGACCCACACGTGGTATACAGATTAAATCGGGAGCAATGGTGAGAAAAATCAACCCTGTGTTATGAAAATCTCGGGAAGATATAGGTTAGGTAGGCCAAAGTCTAGCTCATTGTTCATTTTCACCTTTTGAGAGAGAAGGAGAGAGCTTTTTTGACCTAGAGTGAGCTACCACGTTTCTGCCCTGTACGCACAGTTGGAGCCACCATTTCACACCAGATTTCATAGGTATGTTCCCTATTAAGTAAAGATCAAGTCTATTATGCATGCAAGCGTGAATCTTTGCACAAATGGGCGAAAGGATCGAATCAAAGTCGGATTGGGTCAAAGAGGTTGAGGGCCCTTAGAGGGATCCATGCAATACTTCTTTCAGCCATAGAACACATCAGTGTGCTCCCCACAAGGCCAGGAACAAAACTATGAGGTCAAAACCATATTTGGTGTACCTACCTGACAAAAACTGGGACAGAATTTGCCCAACACATCCCCTCAACCTCGCATGCATATTGCTGGTGTCAAAACCAAATTTGGCCTCTATGGTACGATCGCGATCGGTTCCCCCAGATGCAGGCTTTGCAACTTTTGAGTTGGACCATGCTTGGAACTCAGATAAAAGCACACTCTCTTGAATTTTCAAGGAAAATGCACAAATTTTGCTCATAGATTGGGCCCAATTTGTCAACCACAACCAAAAAGGGAAAATTTGACCTAATACTACCCAAATCAGGTTAGAAAGGATGTTGGATGGTTTGGAAGGAACACTTGCCCGACTAAAAGTCAAGATAGTTCCAAGAAACCTCAGATGGATCTCAGAAACCTCCTACAAGTGCAAAAATGGTAATTTCAGTTTCGAATGATCACACAAAGCTAAACAGGCAGCCGAGACAATGCCAAAACCAAAAAATCACTTAAGGATACTCAAACATCACATGGATATCCAAGAAATGCCTGGAAAATGCACAGATCTGGAAAACCTCCTAAGACAGGGTCTAAAGTGCCTGATAAGGTCAGAATCGGACAATGGAGTAGGTTGATTATAGCAGAACATCATGGGAGCAGTGGGAGCTCTAGAACTAACTCCAACTAACTCCAGGATTCAACCAAAGTTCATCAGGGAAACCAAATATTAGTAAAATATGGTCAAATAGTGAAAAATTGCTCTAAATTGTTCATTTTTAGTCCAAACTTGAAAATAAATCATCAGTGGGCTGGGCAAGCATAAGAGTTCATGACCATCTAGTTTCCCACAAATTTGGCCTCGGTACTACGATCGCGATCGGTGTACCTCAAACCCAGAATTTGACCAAAACCTATCAGATCCATTGTACACATCTTGTGCAAGTCATCATCCAAGTTTCAGGCCAATTGGACATCAAAAGCTCATAAAAAATCAGAGTCTAGTCCAAAAATCCCTTGTAACACAGAAATGGAACCTGTAAACTCAAAAGTGGTCCAAAGACACACAGAGTGGACCAAAATGACCCTCCAACTATCAGGAACCCAATCATATGATCAAACCCAAATTTGGCCTCTGTACTACGATCGCGATTGGTGTACCTCAGACCCAGAACTGGCTCAAATTTTTATCAGTCATAGCTCTAGCCTTCCTAGTCCCACTGGTGAAATATGGACAAGAATGGATGAAATTTTTTCAAATTATGATCAGTTTTAACTTTTGAACTGTTTTTTACTAAAAGTCTAAATGCAATTGATTTGTGAAAGGAAAATCCTGACAGTTTGTGATTCTCCTGGCACAGAATGCCTCGCCCAAAAAAAGACAGACAGTGGACAGCAGCACCATATGAAGTGGAAGAGCTTGCCACAAATGAGAAGGCTCACATCTCGGATGAAATACTGGCTCAAATCCCTGCCCACATCTTCATCTCAAAGTTTAAGGATGGTGATGGCGACTTGGTGAAGACGACTATCATGCCACGGGAGATATGGACTCTCCACCAAAGGCCGGAAGTAATAGAGGCTGTGCGGGCTATACAGTTGGAACAATTCTTGTGATTACAGCCATGGGGGACAGATTACATGAGGGCCCATGAACTCATGAGCTCAATACAATATGATGGGCAGGCAATGCTCATAGACAAAGATGGGTCAAAAGTTAAAGTAAATATCACGAAGGAGATCATCAATGAGGCCTTGCGTTTCCTCCCAGGGCAACACGATTTGTTAGCAAAGACAAAGTCACTAGACAATGAGAAGGCATTCTTCAAAGCAAAGGGGAACAAGTACAAATACACCGACATGATCTACGGAGAGCTATAATTGCCAATGAGATTGATATCTCAACATTTCAGAGTTCAAAAGCCTCCTCGCTACACAGAGCCAATCCTGCACATTGCCGTAGTCATGGCTCTAGCGACAGCAGAGAATAGATCCATTCACTGCGACTACGGATCTTATATTCTGGATAATCTGATTGAAGCAAATTTGAAAAGCTCGGCAAAAAACAAAACCTACATGAGTGCAGGGCCGATGCTAACCAGAATAGCATACCAGGCTTTGGGAACGATCGAGGATTTGCCAGCTGCCAGCTCACAAACGGCCTTGATCCAAAAAGCTAAGCTGGTTGCCCACTCTGTAAGGACAACACCTGGCGCTACATCATCGCACTCAGTGAAGGCCACAAATAAAAGTTCTAGTGATGAAGAAAAAACAGAGACAGACGACGAGGGAAAGTCTAAAGAGTCGAGAGATAAAGTGCCTTCAAAATTTGAGGAAAGTGAAGAAGAAGATTCAACAAAGCCGCTTGAGAGAAAACGCGGAGAGAGGAGTGCAATACCGCAATCCGATTTGCAAAAAGCTTATGCTGAAGCCCAGAAGAGAGTCGAAGAAAGACGCACCAAATTGAGGGCTGACAGACATGCTCGAGCAGCGGAGACACAACAGGCACAAAAAATCATATTAGAAAGGGAAAGACAACAAAGGATAGAAAATGTGACTCGCCTGCGGGCTGAGAAGCAAAGACTGGAAGCAAAACAAAAGGCTACTGAAGTGGACTTATCCTCACAGTCCACGGAACAAACGAAGGAACAAGATGCGGCTGAAGAGCAGAATCAGACTGAACAGCTTAAGCAGATCCAGAGAGATAGGAATCTGGATGCGCGATGCGCGGCGGATCTCACCCGCCAAAGAATAATTAGGATCCTAAAGAAAAGGAAAGCGGAAGTATCTGCTTCGCAACAAGGCGAGGAATCTTCCAAAAGAAGACATGTGCGGGAAAAATCAAGTCCGCCTCCTCCATCACCCAAATCACCTCCTCCCTCGCCTAGAAACTCACTTCCGCCATCACCCAAATCTCCACCTCATCTCTCTTCTCCATCGGACAAAAAACAGCCAACTCCTCCCCCTTCAACCTCTCAAAAGCAGGCTTTCCCATCTACAGAATCCATTAAATACCAAGAAGCATGTCAAGCAGTGGTGGGATTCGATTAAAAGAAAACACTGCGAGAGTTAGAGCGGTAGTTCCAGTGTCAATATGTAGTGCTGACTGAAAAAGAAAGGCAGGTACAGGAAGCCCGACAAAAGCAAGAATCAGGGCAAGAGGAGTTAGACAACCTACGAACGCGATTAGAACGCTGTTAACCCTCACGGCTCACGGACACCCCATCATCTACGACGGACGTGTATTATGTATTTGGTAGAGTCAGGTGCCGGGCTTGTCGGACCAATAGGAAAAGGGTAAGAGTGATCGCCGATGAGAGGCGCACTCTAACTGGGACATTCAAGGGATTAGTTGGCTAAGCATGGGCGCCCAAGTGTGAATGGGGTGAGCTCATATAAAAGCCAACTAAACCTAATTTTTACTCATTCTCTCATTTGTGCAATAGAAGAGTGCTCTTGCTCCATCTCCATCTCCATCTTCTTCTTCTTCACCTCCTTGTGTGTGTGTGTATGTGTGTGTGTGTGTGTGTGTGTGAGAGAGAGAGAGAGAGAGAGAGAGAGAGAGAGAGAGAGAGAGAGAGAGAGAGGGAGAGTGTGTGTGCGATCGAGCATTACGAAGGCACGACAGCGGCGAAGCTGTTGAGCGTGGCACGACTGCAGCTTCTTCTTCATCGCGGCGAGGAATCCACCACGAAGGCGAGCGTAGAGCGGTGAGTGACATACCCTTTGCTCTCCTGAGCTTGCTAGTTTAGGCTTGTTGTGTGCTTGGAGCCATTTGTGGCTCGCACACGGTGTATTGGCAAGTCCCTTGCTTCGACAGTGCGGCAAGGAGCGCACATTTTTGGCGCCGCTGTCGGGGATATGCCCTACACTAAGCTCGGTTAGCACTTTACGCTTTCTTGTGGTGCAATTTCTATCATAGGAAAGGCAGGGAATGAGTGTGTGTAGTTGTGTGGAGATTTCTGTTTTTTGCGTTTTCTGCGTTTTCTACGTTTTCTGGTTTACACTGCACAGTTAGCATTTCTTGCGTTTTTGCATTTTCAGCATTTTCTGGTTCTGTCAAGTTTCAATTTTTGCATTTTTTGTGTTAAATTTTCTGCATTTTCAATTTCTGCAATTTCTGCATTTTAAAAAAGAAAAAGAAATAAAATTTTTTGAAAAAAAAAAAACCCGAAAAATAAACGCGACCGAGTGGGAGGTTAGATTTTCGGAAATAAAAAACGTGAGTTATAAAAACGGACGGGTTGGTTTGTATAAAAGTTAGATCGGGATCATTTTCCCAAGCCCAAGCCCAAGCCCAAGCCCAAGCCCCAGTCCTCAGTCTTATGATATATACTAGACTCACTCTTATATATATACCCTACCTCCTCAAGAGGGAATGAGAGCATGTGGGACAAGTCCTCCACTCTCCTCCCTTCTCTTCCCACTTGCACCCTTAGACTTGCTATTTGGAGCCTAGTTCCCCAGCTAGGAAAAGACTGTTTCGGGCTTTTCTGGAGCAAAATAGAACCAAACGGTGGGCTGTAAAGCACAGTGCGTCCCTCCTAGCGATACGCTCGTTTCGAGCTATCACACGGCCCATTCCACGACACGCTCTAAAAAATCTAGCAAAAAAACAAACAAAAAACACGCTAAAAACTAGTCACAAGGCCTCCTAGAGCAGCTTTTTGACACCTTAGGGTATCAAAAGCACATGCACCTACGCTCTGGACGAGTGTTAGAGCACGATCCCATTGGTAGTGCCTCTGTTCATATGGACACCCATTACCCATCCACGATAGGCTCTAGACCCTCAGCGGGGACACAAGGTAGCACCACCCAAGACCCTAAAATAGCCGCTAGTGATTCCTCCTCCGACTCAGAAATCATGGAAGCATACCCTACCCAAAACACTGAGAGAGAAGGCCATGCACCTCCCGAAGCTCCACAGCCTAGTACTAGTATGTTTAGCCGTTTCATGGAAACATTAGGTAGAGCTACTCGCTCGGAACCTGATGCAAATGAAGCACACAAAGGGGGTGGGGAAGTGGAATCTCCTTTCACATCGCACGTGGACCCCACACCCCCAAAGAGTGTCCATGTGGATATCCTGCCAACTTCTTACCAAGAAGGCCCTGTTGAGTTGCCTCCTTCAGAAGTTCCCTCTAGAGTACCGTTGGTGACAAGTAAAACCACGGGGAGCAACATTGCTTCTACCTCACAAGAAACCGTTAACACGTCGACTCTAGAAGGATTGTTCATTAATGATCATTGGACATACGACCTCCACACTGAGGTGTTGACGGATCTACACTCTGGCCATGCCTACCATGTAGGATGGATAGAGATTGTACAATCCACCTCTAGTGCCACGAGCATCGAAGATCAACAGAAAATGATCTGTAATGTTATCCATGGCATTATTAAATCAGAAAGGCAAACCGAGGGGTGAATATACTCTCAATTGGCCCCATGAGATTTCTGGATATGAGCAAGGCTCAACAGCCTACTCTATCACAAATGGAGACTCCTCTAATGAGTCCCATGGACCCATCTTACGTCATTTCACCTGGGGTCTCTATGCAATCTGAGCCTCCGAGCGACAACTTTAGCTTCCCTAACTTGGCTCAACCCTCTATTAAGGAAAACACAGTGCTCACTCCAGGGATAAGCCTGCCAGAGAATGTACCGATGACATCTACGGTTAGCGCAGTGCCACTACCTAGTGTCGTAGTACCTAATATGGGGCCTCGACCGTATGTGCCTCTAGCCCCTTATGCACACATGGCCCCCACACCTCCAATTGTACCACTTGTTTATGCTCCTCGAGTGACGCTCCCTAGCCCTTATCCGAGTGGACCTATGCCCGGTTATGTTCCATATCCTGCATCATCTACACATATGCCAAGACCGGTACCCGTCCCTCTCCCACATATGATTCCAAGAGTACCTCCACTGGCCCTGCCTCCTCACATAGGTGACTTGGCAGTGTTTGCTCAAACCATAGGTCGATCTATCGCGGAAAATATGTGTCATGCATCTGATAGAGAGCCTAGAAGTAAGGCAGTACAAATTGCCAAACTCACGCAAAAATTCAATGGGGACGAAGATGCTAGAAAACACATTGAAGTGTTTGAACAAGTATGTGATTCCTTAGGGGAACGCAACGAACTACATAAGTGCAATGCCTTAAGCTTGACATTAAGTGGGAAGGCTGGAGATTGGTATAGAACCCTAAGGGTGGACGAGAAAACAATCTACCCTACCCTTAGAAGGTTGTTTCTAAAGGAGTACATACGAGAAGGTGTGCTTTGGGGTGTAGCATCTCAGATACAGAAGGCCGAACGTAAGGAAGGAGAGTCAGTAAGGGACTTCATTAGTCGTCTAAAGCACTTAAACTCTCGCTGCCCTGTAAATGAGCACTTCAACAATAACCAACTGCTTGATCGATTCATTCGAGGGTTGAGGAATGAAGGAATCTATAATGGACTAGTGATTAGAGGTATCACAACCTGGGAAGATGTCACTGCCAATGCAATCCAATTAGAGGACAACTTGATGATAGCAGGCATGAGGGTGTCTACTGACACGAGATCCACTAGCTCACAAGCCATTGAGTATGAACCCATGACTGCAAAGCCCATTGCCAATGAGCCAAAGGTATTTGAGACATTCTTGACAGACATCACCAAGGCAATCCAAGAGTCTCTTAAGGATAATCGACCCCCTCAAAATAGTCACATGTATCCAAGAAGGGAGCAACAATGGTGTTCCATTTGCTTAGGTCCACATAGCACTAGTGAAAGCCCTACGTTTAGAGTAAAATTTAATGGAACTTGCAACGCATGTGGTAGGTATGGTCACCAAGCTAAGGATTGTTTAGTGATCAAACGTACGATGGCAAATAGACCACCTGTAGCCTGGACGGATGCACCTTGAGCTCCTGTATTGATGCCTGCTCCACCTGTTGAGCAACTACCGCAACACATGGTCCCTAGATCTCAAAATGTTGTACAAGCTACACCGCTACCACCTCCTGTGCTAGGACCGCATCCCCCGCATCCAAGAGTCGCCCCTATGAACCAAGTGGGTTGCGAGCAATCTAATGCTTATGCAGATGGCTGTGAGGAGGAAATAGACACTAGTATTGCCTACGGACTTGATACATTGGAAGAGTGTCCTATATACTACATGGAAGATTGTTGGGGACAAGTCAAGCCGGTTTATCAAGCTGCTGCTCTCGCATCCAGAGGTCAAAATATCAACACCCAGGCTAGGAGGCCACCTCTTCAATGCTACAAGTGTGGTGGACCACATCGAGTAGCGGAGTGCCCTATTAGGCTGCAAAAGAATGCTGCACAGATGCAAATGAATCAAGGGAGCACGTCTGCAATGCCAATACTCACATGTAATCGTTGTGGCATAGATCACTTGATTTCCCAATGCCCCTATAACCCAAATGCGCCTAAAATCACACCCCTAAATTTGGTCGAAATTGCTAGTGTGACATCCCCAATACCACCCGTCGCACCCGCTTATGCGATTACACGGTCCATGCTTCAAGGGCCAGGCCATATCCTCGAAGAGAGAGATACCGCGTCAGTTATCCAAGCAAAGAAAAAGAAGACACGAAGGAAGAGGTCGCAGAATACGGAAAATTCAAAGCCAAGTTCCAAAACAAACATAGGAACAGGAGATGACCCCGTGTATATGAATGACCTCGAGGATGATTCAGATTCAATCGAGACAATGGAGACTAGAACCAATACCACAAAGGGAAAGACCGACAAAGAAAACCGTAACATGGAACCAAATGAAAACCGAATAAGAGAAAACCATAAAGAGCCTCTGAAAACACCACAAGTGTTTCCAAATCCAATCCAAGACCCCCAAGATAAACCGCAGGGGCAAAAAGGGAAGAATCGAAAGAAGAAGATTGGGACGTACCCAAACCCAGTAGACGAGATTGAGCAGGTGAAACATCTAAGAGGTTTAGTGGAGGAGACTCAAAGGAAACTAGAACCAGAACCCATGCATGTCAAAATTCATGACACAGTGTTTCCCACGCAAGTTCATCCACCCCACATGAACCATAGACCGTTAGCCATATCTAGTATCATCCAAGAAGGGAGTGAGGACGGGACATCAGAAAGTGAGCATACACCCTTCTTGTTGGAAAGGATGTTTAACAAAGGAATACCCGATCCCATTGAGGAATATGAGATTCCATCCTCACCAGTTCCTAGTCAAGGACCTACACCCTGCAAAATGCCAATGAATGTTGCCAAACTAGTGGACTTCATGTCTTCTGAGGTCCGAACCACGATCATAGCAAAGCTGTATGGAGATCCTGAGTTATTCCTTGCACTTCGAGCATTCCTTAATGGAGAGCTACGAACGGGATTATCGCAGTTTGCGCAACCAAATAGGCCTGACTCGATTATGATTGACGAGGAAAATCATGTGCAATCACTTGACTTAGATGGACACGAGTCCGTGATCGAGGTACCCATTAACGAATTAGGGAAGTATTTTGAAGGCGACGAGTCTAATGCGACCCTACCCATCACTACCAAGGGATTAACTATAAAGGGAATTCTTGATGGTGGTGCGGGAGTTAGCATCGTTACAAAAGATTGTTCGGAATCCATGGGAAAACCCCGCCTCAGTGTTACTAACATTGTGGTAAAGATGGCAAATGGTACCATAGCCAAACCTATGGGGATGCTCAAGGATCTTAAGATCAAAGTTCTAGGATACAAGGTACGACATACGTTCATTGTAATGGATTTCTCTAAACACCTTATGTCATATGAAATGATTTTAGGACGACCATTCATGAGGGAAGCACAAATGGTTCATGATTGGTCTAAAAATCATGTCTATTTGCAATTCCAAGACTCTGTCCTTAGAGTGGATTTGGTGACTGGTAAGGTACACCCCTTAGGGAGTAAAACCATTATTGATCATCGCTCTGACACCACAGTTCACTTGGCCCCACTACAATATTGTTACACTTGTAAGAAGGATACAGACATTGGCCAAGATTCTCCTTATATGGATATCCTACCTGGGATGACTGAGTCGGACAATGTGGATTGGGTCCACCTAGCAGCAACCATAGACACTTGGGGAAATAGGGGGACGACCTGGGTAACACCTGAGGGGGATGAAATGCCTATACCCTTAAATATGCTACAAGCAATGCATATCGCTTCCGACAAGACTCATCCTAATGTAGCGAAGAAAACATACAAGTGGGTCCCTAAAGATTCTTTAGTGACCATAGCTAGTGCTAAAAAATAGAAGCCTTGTAAGAAATGTACCACTCACTCCAAGAAAAGTAAGAAAATGTTGCGATGGATCCCTAAACGACTATTGGAACCCCAAGGCTACTATCAAGGAAAGAATCAAATCTGGGTGCCAAAACGTAGATTGTGCTCTTACCTAACACCTGACCCAAGTGAGCCCAATCCCGTAGCTCCAAAACGAATCAATGATCGTGGAAAGAAAAAAATCACAGAATGCTACACACCCGCTCCCGATCTAGTTTGGGTACCAAAGAAAGAACGATTTGTTCCACCTAGCTCAGGAAGGGGGGAGTCCCATGAAGCTTCTAGATCCTCATGTAATACATCCATAGAGGTAAAAGCTTCTACACAGCCTCCATCTATAGTAGTGGACCTCCATGAAGCTACAAAAGAATCCACACCTCCCAGTGTTCAAGAATCACCTGATGAACCACTTCAAGTTCGATCCTGGGAGAGTACCTTACCACCCTTGCAACTTGACGAGGCACCTAGGGTAATAGAAAACTACTCGCAAAAATCCTCACCTATTACCAACTGGAACAATTGGTTTCAAAGGGTGACAAGCTCATTTCAAACTATATGATCTACCCAAGGAAGGGGGGAGTGTTTGCTGACAGTCATCATTCATTTGTTTCCCTCTCAACCTTTCTCCCTGACCTCTATATCTCCCAATCTTAGGGAATGTACATATAAATCTTTATACTCACAAATAACAAAAAAATAAAGAGCAAGAGCAATTAGCAAACGAGTATGCACATTAAAAGTCAAAACATTGACTCAGACCTACACATGTCATATCTGGTACAGTGAAACAGAAACCTATGCCATAAAACACCTTTGATCCCCATCACTTGAGTGATGGAGGGTAGGTAAGATTAGTACGATAGGAGTGTTTCTGTTTTAGAGTTGAGTGATTAGCAAAGTTCTCTTTTCCCACTGATGTGCCTCCTAGAGGTATTGTTTTTGTTTCCTAGTGTGTACAGGAGCGTGTTGCTATTGATAGGATTTGGACCTTCATGGAACCTTTCTCTCATTCACACTTCAAATCAAGCGCGACCATCAACACAAACAGGTGTTTTATGTCCATTAGCATTGCCCTTATGTTTTTGCATCCATGTTTGTCTGCTTTGATTGTGATTGGTAGCATAATATTCAGCGCATTTGCTTAGTATCAAACATTTAATTCAATGTAATGTTTTGTCATAATCAGTTGTCTAGGTTTAAAACTCAAGCAGTCCGACTAAGCTAGTTTGACCAAGCTAGGTATTAGAAATCTTCTCTTAATACCATGGGGAATGCCTTCCTAATAAGCAATGGTTACTTAGGTTCTTAATCCGATTTAGGCAGCATTGTGTGAAATGTACTAGGGCTTTCTAGTGGGCTTAACCCTATTGACCTTTAGCTTAAGTATTATAAAGGGAGTTTACCAATGTGATGAGCCTGGGGAGGGTAACAGTGTTATATAACCCCCCAAAGTTACAAAATTAAAATGCTGAAAATGAACAAACAAAAAATCAAAGTGCCACAATGTAAAATTTTAAGCTGGAAGAGAAATCCCTGCTTAAATTGGTACTTCACTCACAAGTATTGCCTGTGGTACTAGAGCCCTAGAGGTTCCCAGTGTGGGTGCTTTTCCTTGAAAAGCAAAAAACCCAAGGCATACAAAATAAGCACACACATCATAATTGAATCAATGTGAAAAGACTTTGGGGGGTCAAAGAAAAAGTAATCCGTTAGGCGATGATTTCATGAGAAATTCCTTTTATGGTAGCTTAACTACAAGGTTTTCTAGATATAGGCTCTAGTCAGCCCTCGAACATGAATACTTGGCTCTCGCGATTAAACAACTTAATTGACCATAGAAAATTAAGAAGCTTACCCATGGTATTAATATTCGATCTCTAGTACCTTTCGACCGTCAAATTAGCGACCCCAGACTTGTTTAATTTTCTACCTTTACATCTGTTTATGCATTTGATTACATTGCAATTTAATGTTCATTGCTAACAAATTGCCTAAAATTCTGTTACCAATCAATTTGTCTGTCTATTGCATATGATTTTTAATTGTATATGAGAATGCAATTACTGTGGCAATGTTGTTTGATTTTGCAGTGATTGAAGAAGACTACGCACATCCATGTCGACTGCTCTCCCATCTCGACGAACCAGCTTCAACTCAATAGCTTCCGAGGACGGAATCTACATCAGGAAGGGGGGCATGTTAACCCTCACGGCTCACGGACACCCCATCACCTACGAAGGACGTGTATTATGTATTTGGTAGAGTCAGGTACTGGGCTTGTCGGACCAATAGGAAAAGGGTAAGAGTGATCACCGATGAGAGGCGCACTCTAACTGGGACATTCAAGGGATTAGTTGGCTAAGCATGGGCGCCCAAATGTGAATGGGGTGAGCTCATATAAAAGCCAACTAAACCTAATTTTTACTCATTCTCTCATTTGTGCAATAGAAGAGTGCTCTTGCTCCATCTCCATCTCCATCTTCTTCTTCTTCACCTCCTTGTGTGTGTGTGTGTATGTGTGAGAGAGAGAGAGAGAGAGAGAGGGAGAGTGTGTGTGCAATCGGGCATTACGAAGGCACGACGGCGGCGAAGCGGTTGAGCGCGGCACGACTGCAGCTTCTTCTTCATCGCGGCGAGGAATCCACCACGAAGGCGAGCGTAGAGCGGTGAGTGACACACCCTTTGCTCTCCTGAGCTTGCTAGTTTAGGCTTGTTGTGTGCTTGGAGCCATTTGTGGCTCGCACACGGTGTATTGGCAAGTCCCTTGCTTCGATAGTGCGGCAAGGAGCGCACAAACACGCAATGGAGGAAAGAGACCTTGAGCGGAAACAGGCTCAGTCTCTGATCAAAGATTTGGTGGATGTCAAGACAGACCTAACTGCCAAAGAGAAAGAGTGCCACGAATTGACGACCAAAGTCCAGAAAGTGATGGAGCAGCTCGCCGACGAAAGTGCAAGATTTCAAAGGCTTAGCAACTCCTACAGCACTGTCAAGGGCAGTCTGACGGCTTTGATGGCAAATCACGAACCTGCTGGAGCATTGGTCTCCACATCTGACAATGCCACAGCGGCACTGAAAGCAGAGCTCGAGAAGGAAAGGCTCCAAAGACAGCTGCTTGTATCAGGAATGGTGGCCCAGACAGTGGCCAACAAGTTAAGATTAAAAGAAGGGGAGCAACAACTCGCTCAAGCAAGCGCTGAACTACAGATTGAGAGACAGATGGCTGACACATTGCTAAAGGAAAAGGAAGAGTTGCTTGCCCAACAACAGATCAAAGCAGGCAAGGAACAGACTCAACCGCAACTGCTGCCTGGACAACATGCAACAGATTTGCCTGAAACCTCACAACAAGGGCAACAGGAGCAGGAATTTGAAGGACGTGATCTGGACATAAGAGATGAACTCAGTGAAAGCATACAGGACATGCCAGAAGGGCCGGCCAAGGAATATATGTTATATGAAAAGAAGATAATGGACTCAGCAGTCCTGGTATATTTACAACCAGAAGAGCAAGTGGAAGGATTTGGCAACGAATACCTTCCGTTTCCTCTGATGTGCCATGAAGCAAATCTATGCAAAGAAAAGATGCGGCCAGCCTTGCCACGAAACAAAGAAGGGGGTTACGAGGGCATTGCACTCACGGTGGAAGAAGCTTAGGTGCTCGTCGATGACCACCCCAAGTGGAGGCAGAAGTGGTTGGACAAGAGACCAGAGGATCTAACAAACTACCACAATGCGCCTCAACATGTACAGATAGATCCTACATACTGCCCTGTCCCTCGAAGACGCACTTGGAAAGATTTCACAACATGGAAGGTGTCAAGGCATCACAAGCTAAATTACCCAATTCTGACAGCACAACATCCCCCTACAGTGGCGTACATGGTCAGCACATTTAACTCTACAGTCACTTTGCTACGGGATATCCCCGATTTGGCCTGCCAGATGTTAGTAAAGATAGCCCGGATGATCATCACCTGCATCCAGGTGTTTAAAGACACTGAAGGCGATGATCATCCGTGGAATCTGTTCTTGGAAGGACACAGAGGCATCTGCTGGAATCTACAGGATTCACCGCCACGGCATATCTTGATGGCCATGTACTCCCGGCTTATGTACCTGCCATCACACTACTTGCAAACATTCGAAGAGGCCTTCGTCACAAGATTCTTAGAAATGGATTCAAGGATTTTCCATCCCATGGCGAAGGACCTCAAGGCAAGGTACGTGGCATACCAACACACATTATCAGAACACCCATTCAGACAACACCAAGAAGCCCTCAAAGCTGTACTGCACACAAGAAGCTTTTCAGCGATACTCGCTTCATTAGAGCCACATCAACGGCCAAAACACTGAACATGCACGAGGGCGTGCAAGGATAAGGAAGGGGGGAGTGTTTGGCGGAAGAAGCAACAGGCGGCCGTGGCCAGAAGAACAATAATTTCCTAAAAAAAACCATTATAAAATTCTTTTGTAAAGAAGCATCTCTAAGCCGAGAAATTGTCAAGGATGTATGATTATTCTTCTTGGAGCAATTGTACATTAGAGAGACAGTTTTAAGAGTAGGAGCTTATGGCCGGACAAGCCATCTTTTGCAAAGACGTAATCTATAAAGGTCAATTTCTGTAAGTTTTGGAAAATCTTTTGAAGGGAGAACTGAGAAGACAGCGTACGTTTGAGAGCTCCTTCTTGTTCAAACTTGTAATCTTCGCCAATACGACTACGGTAATCCAAATTCAGATCTGATTATTGCATTGTGTTCCTCTCCTCTTGCTCTTTCAGTTAAGTGTAATCATTCAAGATTCAGTGTAGGTTTTCGACTACGAGTTTGAGACCTTAAATCGCTGTTTTGAGTGTCTATATGCGTGTTTTATGTCGTTTCGACCCTAGGAGGGGCTTTAGGGACCTTAGAATAACCCTTCTCCATGCAAATCATATCGGAATCGTTTACTATTTTTGCGTACTTTGGGACGAACGATCGGGATCGTGTACCTTCTCAGAATGATGTGACAGTGTTAGGATATGTTCCTGATAGTCCCCTATAGCTTCCCTTCAAGTTTTGTGCGATTCCGATATGATTTGCATGGAGAACGGGCGTGATGACTGTAGAGCTGTGTAGAAGAACATAGGCAGATTACTTGGCCTTAGTGCGTTCGATTTGCTTGTAGAGTTAGTAGTTGCATCTCTTCGAGTTCACTTCATTAGGATTGACGCCCTAGTGAGTTTCCATGCCTCATCCGAGTCGCTTCCCCTGTATCGATAATATTATGTTGATGCTTGAGAGCTATGCTATGGACGTCCGTCGCGGCGACCCGCAAACAGAAATCCTACGGTTGAAACGATACGTGAAATTATGTCCAATGGAATAATTACCTACTCAATCTAGACTCATGTTGATATTTATCCAAGGCTTGAGAAATGCAGACCTTCAAAAGGATTTGCATATGAAGAAAAACCTCACTCTGAATGAGTTAACCAAAGAGGCTTTATTCCTGGTGGAAAATTGTGCAATCTACAGGGATGGAGATAAAAAAGACAGAGATGATGATTCATCATCTCAACAAAGTGGAACTAAGTTTGTGAAATTAGCACAACAAAATGAATAGGAGGTAAATCAAGAGCAACTCATAGAGGAGGTGCTGAAGAGGATTAGCCCATTTGCCAAGCCACATGCTAAGCAACCAAAGTGGTGCACCATCGAATAGAAATGGACAAATCATGTCATTGAGGAATGATCCTATAATAGGGGCTATGTGCGAGAATGAAAGTATGTTCCCCAACCGCAGGTAGCACCACCTCAAGTACCACCAATGCTTAGATATGCGGTAGGGAATTTTCCAGGACCAGTTGGGGTTGAACGACCACAACCAATTTTGGGGCAACAACCACCACATTAGGAGTAAGACCGATAGGGGTGAGGTATACACCCACTATGGAAGAACCGAAAGAACAAGCCTTAAAGCTTGTACCAATCTATTATGAAGAGCCAAGTGGAACAATGGCTTGTCCTACATACTTCCCACCAGAATAGCTAAGAGCACCAGAACCATGGAGCATGATTGGCAATGTTGGACCACCAGCAAAGGCACATGCTGCAGGAGAAAGTAGATATAGTTTAGCCAATGGAGGTTTCAATGGATTAAGACCTGCTTACCAACAGAGAGGAGCTCAAGGAGCTCCATGACAACCGCTGATACCATGCTATAAATGTGGGGGCAACCACCTCATGAAATACTACCCTCATACAAAAATTGGTCGAGTCAATGCTTATTGCCCAGACTGCAGCATCAATCATTTGATTGCCGCCTGTCCAAAAAACCGACACAAAGCAGTTAAAGCAACTTTAAACATTGTGGAGGTGATCCCTTCAAGTAGTGGTTCAAAAAATGAAACAATAATACCTATACAGGTTATCACACGAGCTCAAGCTCAAAAAGAAACAGGGGGACGTGTAATTGAGGAGTCGGGACTGAAAGCACCAAGCATTGAATGAAAAAGCCAATGAACACATGGAAGGCTAGAAAAGCATGTGTGGAAGTTAGGAAGGAAAGAGAAAAACATGTCCTAGTGGAAGACTTAAAACAAACAAAGATAGATTGGAAAAACTTGAGAGACAAACAATTCAAAAACCAAAAACTCCAACAGACATAGAGCTTGAGAAGAAATGGGAATCAAAAAGTGCGGGATCAAGGGGATCTATGCTAGCTGAGAAAGTAAACAAGCATCTAGATGCACTCTTGAAGGCATAGGAATCAAGGCTTAAAATCGACCAAACTCAAGAACAAAAATGGATGACATGTCCCTATGCAAAGCTAGAAAAACAAAGACTAGAAATGTGCCAAAGATGATTGAAACAACCAAAACCTTACTAGATCCAACTGCAAAAAAACAAGTGGAAGGGGTAGAACTTCTTGTATCAATACCGAGGAACCCTCCAACACACAGATATGAGAGAATAGATGTTAGCCCGGAAATGAAATTGGAAGATGCACATTCAATTGAAAAACAAACGATAGTGTTGAACTCAACAGATCAGACGTCTGAGGGCTTTCAACCTATCATACCAGAATTTTATAAAGGAGACAAAGGCTTGGATGATCTTTGGAGGTAGATAAGGGAAGCCAATGAATCCAATGAACTAAGCCAAAGGGTTAACGGAACCAGTATGGGAGGAGTTGTCTTTCTTCCTTCTATTGAATAATTTGAGGTAGGACCTCAAGCAGATCTGAAGATGCATTCATATCGGGGAGACAAGGGATCCATGAGATCTTGGGATAGCCAATCTATATCTCTAAGAACTTTGCCCTCTTATATGGGAGAGTATGAATCAAAGTCGGATGTGAAAGTTGTTCCATCACATAAACTCTCCACAAGGAAGGGTATGGACTCCCAGGGGTTGATAACCATCTTATCAACTCCAGTGACTTGTACCATTACTCTTGTCAAGATTCTCAAAATAAGATCTAATATGTGGAATACAGTAGGAAAATGTCTCAAAAAGTTTGGAGTAAGGGATTCGAAATCACGAATATAGGAAGGAATCAAGGAATTAGAGAAACCTCAAGTAAACATGCAACCCGTACCCTCAAACAAGGTAGGCAAATACTGTGAAGAAGGGGAATATGGAAATACCACGCTCCCAGCTGAATTAGAAGGTGTCACCACCATGGAAATTCTTGACAGTGGAGCTGGTGTAGCCATCGCGACAAAGGATGTATGGAAGAAATAAGGCAAACTAGCTTTGAGGACCACCATGATGAAGTTGCAACTTGCTGACGGCCATATGGAGAGACCCATAGGGCTTTTAGAAAAGGTAGTTGTTACATCCTATGGAATCGGTACTAGCATACCTTTGCAATCATGGATTTTGGCAAGAGAAATAACTACGACATAATACTTGGACGACCCTTCATGCGACAATTAAAGATGGTCCAAGATTGGGGCTATAATCACATGTACAGACACATGGAGACTACTCCGAGAATAAACCTTAAAGACCATAGCTACAAAGATGTGGATAGAACCCCGGTAGAGGAGTTTAATTTTGCTATGTTAGTAGGGTCAAAACTACCAGCCTAGCTAGAAAAACCAAAGGAGTTATGGATGTGTGGGGCGTCCATTTGTGGATTCTTAAAACGAGAAAAATGTATTCTAGAAAGAGCGATTGAGGATAGAGAATACATTTTAAAACCTTTTCTAGAAGAGTCCTTAGAACCTTTAGAATGGACACATATTCTAGCAACTTTAGATGTGTGCACTATTGCGGAGGAACCGACGACTAAGTTTTGTGATCGGGATGGTTATGGTGTGGTTCCATACTACATGGTTGAGTTAATAGAAGATGATGATTACCAAATCTCAGGGCAATCAAGAAAAATTAAAAATAAGCAAGAAGCGGATGGAGAGCTGTTTGAGGATTCTACATATCATCTTGAATGAGATGATGATGCAGATAATGAATATTCTGACAATCCCAGTGAGCTAGAGGAAATGATATTGGATGTAAGGCTTTACGATTTTCCAAATCAAAAACCTAGATGTTAAGCACATTACAGGAAAAAGAAGGCATCACACAAGGCAAGAGATAACCCAATGCCACAAATGCGGAACAAAACGGAATTTTTATCTCTGGTAAAAGCCAAAGACTGCATTATAAACAAAATATCATGCCAGTTCTTTCGAGACCGAGACTCTAGGACAAAAGACAATCCTAGGGACGTAAGAAAACGGACTCAAAATTTGAAAGCGAAAAAAGAATTTTAAAAAAATGGAAATAGAACCGAACCAAATTGAGGAACCGAAATGGACAAAAGTTGAACATAAAAAGAAATAGCAAGAGCTCAAAAAAACTCTCAAGGAAGTATGGACAACAGAAATAAAAAACGGAGAAGAGGAGAAAGACAAGAGCGATAACCATATGAGTGTATCATCTCATTACAGAAAGTTTACTATTCAAGACCGAAAGATAGTGTTGATAGAGCCCATACGAGAACAACGAGAGAAGGAGTCATATGATGGGCCGAAGGATGCAAAGAAAATAGACCTAGCAGAACCAGTGAAAGTGATGTATTCATCAAAGACCTCACTAGCGCTATATGGGAGAACACAGAGCGCAAGTTGCGACTTGGAGGCCAATACAAGTTGTTGATTCCAGCAGGGATTTGAGAATTTGACCCCCACCAATATGAAAGTATGTTGCAGAGACTTAACCCACCTGCCTGCGACATGTCAAAATTAGAGCTTTGGAATAAATTATGGGAAGAACAGAAGGTAAAGATGAAGCGTGTGAATGCGCAGGACCAACCAGCCTTGCCCAAGAGATTGAAGATGGCCCAAGATGCCCAATCAGCTTTGGAGGTCGATCCGATGCCAGCGGCACCGCCACAATCATGCACACGGCTTTTAATGCAAAGTGCACTCATCTTGTCTGCATCCCTCACGAAGCCTTGGTAGAAGGTGTGAGAATTGGAGTAGGCTCCTTCGGTGTGTGCACATTGTACACCATCAAAGGCATCTCTTTTTTTCCAGACCACATTACATATGTGGGAAAATGTTACAAGGGAGGGACTGAGGCAAAATTTTGACAGCTTTCAGACAGAGCAAGAAATGCAAATGCTTCACCCCTCCATTGTAAGGTGCATTGGTTTACTACTGAAGCTCCTTGGATCACAATATTCTCATACTACAATGGGGGTACCGTGGGTGACATGATGTGCCGCTTACCATTCGCTCACGGATTGTTCAGACGACACATGCACAGGATACAACACGGCAGGAGGTCATTGCCTGTAGCAAATCTTCCTATACAAGAGATAGACACAGTGCTGATCAAAGCAGTGATTGAGCAGATGCCAGCCATTTGTCACGCCTTAATCAATAGTGTTGCGGTTTCTCACTTGGCCGGTATAGTGCACAGTGACCTGCACCTGTTCAACATAATGTTGGACTTTACTCGCGACAATAAACCCTGCGTCGCCATCATTGATTGGGGTATGATGCTAAGCACACCATCTAAGCGTGTAACAATTAATTATCTGCATCCAAGCGCACAATCGAACTCTACAGTTTTGGATGCACTGAGAGCAGGGAATGCTGAGATGGCTAAGCAACCGTGGATTGCTCCCGAACTATACGATCCACGATGCACAGATGCATACACAAAAGTGAGAGACATTTATGCATTGGGCTACCTATTTGACATGCTGGCAGATTTTTGGAGTCACTACAACATAACATCAAGATTTTAACGCAGCATATATCGACGGCCGTACCTTTCCATGCAATTTTCGACGGACTTGCAGCCCGTCGATATACGTGTGGGAATATCCGTCGATATGTGCATGGAAATACGCGTGGAAAGGTAAATATTACCATGCGTACATCGACGGATATTCCCACGTGGATATCGACGCATATTTCGACGCAAAAAATTGGGGAAAAAAAAAAGAAATCCGCGCGCAGGCGGTCATTTTCACCTGCCACGCGCTCAGATCTGCTCTTGGCCAAAACCTGTTGCGCAGGTATTATGAACTCTCTCTCCCCCCCCCCCCCCCCTCCCCCGCCCCCCCAACCCCTCTCTCTCTCTCTCTACATCGTGTGTGTGTGCTCCCCCCCCCCCAACCCCTCTCTCTCTCTACATCGTGTGTGTGTGTGTGTAGAGGAGAGAGAGAGAGAGAGCGGTGTGTGTGTGTGTAGGAAAGAGAGAGAGAGAGAGAGAGAGAGAGAGAGAGAGAGAGAGAGAGAGAGAGAGAGAGAGAGAGAGAGAGAGAGAGAGAGAAATGTGTGTGTGTGTAGGAAATCAAAGAGAGAGAGAGAAACGTGTGTGTGTAAGAAACTAAAGAAAGAGAGAGAGAGAGAGAGAGAGAGAGAGAGAGAGAGAGAGAGAGAGAGAGAGAGAGAGAGAGAGAGAGAGATGTGTATGCATGTAGGAAATTAAAGAGAGAGGGAGAGAGAGAGAAATGTATGTGTAGGAAATTAAAATGAGAGAGAGAGAGAGAGAGAGAGAGAGAGAGAGAGAGAGAGAGAGAGAGAGAGAGAGAGAGAGATAGAGAGAGAAATATAGAGATAGGAAAAGAGAGAGAGAGAAAGAGATAGGAAATATATAGAGAGAGAAAGAGAGTGACATATATATATATATATATATATATATATATATATATATATATATATATATATATATATATATATATATATATATATATATAGAGAGAGAGAGAGAGAGAGAGAGAGAGAGAGAGAGAGAGAGAGAGAGAGGAAAATAGAGAAATAGAGAGAGAGAGAGAGAGAGAGAGAGAGAGAGAGAGAGAGAGAGAGAGAGAGAGAGAGAGAGAGAGAGAGAGAGAGGAAAATAGAGAGCGAGAGAGAGAGAAAGAGAAAGAGAAATAGCGATAGCGAGAGACGCGAGAGAGAAAGAGAGAGCGAGATCGAGAGATAGGGTACGTAGAGAGAGAGAGAGAGAGAGAGAGAGAGAGAGAGAGAGAGAGAGAGAGAGAGAGAGAGAGAGAGAGAGAGAGAGAGAGAGAGAGAGAGAGAGTAGAGAGAGAGAGATAGAAGAGCAAGATAGAGAGAGAAAGAGAGAGAGAGAGAGCAAGAGCGAGATTGACAGAGAAAGAACGAGAGATAGGGTACGTAGACAGAGAGAGAAATAGAGAGTGATATATATATATATATATATATATATATATATATATATATATATATATATATATATATATATATATATAGAGAGAGAGAGAGAGAGAGAGAGAGAGAGAGAGAGAGAGAGAGAGAGAGAGAGAGAGAGAGAGAGAGAGAGAGATAGTAGATAGAGAAAGGCGGCGTGAAAGAGTTAGGTTGGCTGACCAATTGTGTGAAAAGGACAGAAACTCTCTCTATCTCTCTCTCTCCCTCTAGAAGAAACTATGGAACTAAAAGAGGCAAAGGGGTTTTGCCGCTACATGCATTGTCATGTACACATGGGAGAGCACGTATGTGTCTACCCATATAGGATTTGACCAATAAAGACAAGATTTTGACCCGGTGGTCCTGATCTCCGTACACCTCTGGACCGAGGTGTACGGAGATCGGGCAAGACTAGAGAATGCGAGGTAGTTTACATTGTGAGGAGTATATATATTAAAACAACATTCATAATCATGGTAGATGGCAACGTCATCAACTAACATGGAGGAAAAGATTGCATGCTCGTGCACGCTCTGTAAGTATCAAATCCTACACATGCGTAGGATATGTAATGAGCATGTGCACAAGTACGGAGAGTTTGCTAGATAAATCGTACAGAATCTACGATACGACTCCTAGGGAACGGGCATTGATTTTCGCGACATAAAATCTACATCTGAGAGAGAGAGAAAAAGGATTATGCGTGAAGGTCCGACCAATATAGAGCCAAGGATGGAAGCAGAAAAGGGCTTACAGACAGAAGACGACAGCATGGAGGAGATGCTGGATGCCTTCTTCCAGACAAGTGAGGAGAACGCTAACGAAGTAGCACCAGAAGCCGTGCGCCTATCTTCTGAAGACATGTTGAGAAAGTTGGCTCATCAACCAATCTATGAAGGTGCCAAAATATCTGTGCTTCGTACTTGTCTGACGTTTTTGAATCTTCAGTCAGTGTACGGGTGGTCAGATGCAAGCGTCACTGCTTTATTTAGGTACGTAACTTACAAAAGAGATTTTCCGATTGCAGCGGTGACGTGCTTGGGGAGCTTTTTAATTTAATGTGTCTTAAACAGGTTGTTGCGGGAGCAACTTCTCCCGATTGGCAATGAAATGCCCCCCTCCAGGCCAGACGCAAAGCAACTATTCACGTCAGCTGGCTTGGACTACAACAAGATTCATGCATGTCCAAATGATTGCATTCTTTTTTGCAATGAATTCGCAGATTGTATGTCGTGTCCTAAGTGCGGAGCAATGCGCTACAAACAAGATGCGGTTGGCGAGACAGTGCCAGCTAAAGTGTTGCGGCATTTCCCTATTATTCCTAGGATAAAAAGCATGTTTCGTTGTGGTTCCATTGCAAAGTTGATGCAGTGGCATTCTACGAATAGATCCACTGACGCAAAATTTAGGGTGCCCGCTGATTCAAAGGCTTGGGGGCACATTGAAGATACCTGGCCACATTTTAAGAGTGAACCACGCAATTTGCGTTTGGGCATGGCAATGGATAGAGTCAATCCATTTGGCTTGAGAAGCTCGTCATGGAGCACTTGGCTTGTGTGCCTTATCAATTACAACCTCCCGCCGTGGCTTGCCATCAAGAAGGGTCATTTGATATTAAGATTGATTGTACATGGTAAGTTCAAGGCAAAAAACATGGATGTTTATCTAGCTCCACTAGTTGACATGCTCCAGGAGTTATGGCATGGGATCGACATAGCAGATGCGGTTGAACCAGTAGAACAATAGCATGCAAGGATCCATGGACTTCTTATGTGGACTATGCATGATTGGCCAGGATACGGTGAAGCTTCTGGTAATGGTTCTTGTTTTATAAATTTTTCGCTATTCTCAAGCACTTTGCCTTGGCCTGAATCATGCTTTAATATATGCAGGGCTTACAACTTCGGGATACAATGCATGTCCAATTTGCGGGCCATCTTTGCATGGCACTATTGTGCTTCTCTTCGAAAGACAATTTATCAAGGCCACCACCGTTATCTTCCAGATGGCCATTACTTGCGCGAAGGTCAGCTTGGTCGCGTCGAATGTCGTCATATGCATGTACAAGGTGGCGTCGCCTATGGGAGCCACATGAGAGGCAACCTGTTTTAGGAATGAAACGTTCGTCTATACTCCATACGTTGCCGTACTGGGGTGATCTACTGATTAACCATTTTCTGGATCCAATGCATATATTCAAGAACGTGGGAGAGCTCCTCTGGAAGACAATCATGGGAATGAAAGAAAATCGAGCTTCCCGAGATGATTTGCAGTCAGTTGGAAAGATGCCAGAGCTGTGGCCTTTCACCAATGCAGCTGGCCAAACAAAGCTTCCAAGAGCGCCATGGGTATTGCTAAAAAGCGAGGAGCGACAAGTCAAAAGGGTGATTTAAGAGTTGGGGATGCCAACAAGATATATGCAATGTCTCAAGACAGCATTCACCCGTGACGATCAACTGTCAGGACTGAAATCACACGATTGGCATAAGTTCTTGCAATTCATTCTTCCAATTGCGATCAAGGGGTGTTTAATGGAGGAAGTGTGGTCCTGCATAAACAAGATTTCAAAGCTAGTGTGGTGGATCTCTTCCAAGGAGATATGAGAGGAATCTATTGCAGTCGCAAGGGCTAACTCCATTGAGGCAGTTTGCATGATTGAGAAGTATCTACCCACGAGCTGCCTAACTATCCAAATGCACTTGCTCGTCCATGTAGTAGATAAAGTTGCAGTGGCAGGTACAGTCCACAGCCGTTGGATGTTCTTTCTAGAGCGGTTCATGAAAACACTTAAGGGTTTTGTTTGCCAAAAAGCGCATCAAGAGGGGATCATGGAAGAAGGATGGCTAGTGCAAGAGTCTCTTGTCTTGATGATCGAATTTCTATCCGTTTCTGACCCAGAAATTCCTCGACTGTGGAGCGATGAGGAGGATGCAAGATTGGTGGGAGAGGAGCTGCAGGGGCAAGGGATGCCGAAGAAAATGAACGACGCCATGCGAGAAAAGATCATGAAGTTCTGTATAGTAAATTCAGAGCCGATGCAAAAATGGCTTGAAAGGTACGAAGAAGAGAAAGAGAGACGCAATAGGGAGTGACACGATTTTAGACGAAGCCGAACGACTAGAGGCTTACCCTTGCCAGACTATCTCGCTCCTCTACCTTAATTCCCTACAATGGCATGGTTGGACAAGACAGTGAGAGCAACTCGACAGATCGGAGAACCCATATCTCTAGAAGAGGAAGAGCTGGCTATTGGATGTGACTGGAGGTATCATACATACATGGCACTGTGGTCGCATGGAAAGCATTTCAGAACATAACAAATTGATAGCAGAAGAAACACGTTTGACAGTGGGGTAATGGTTAGTTTCATGCAAAAGAGCAGGGCCAGTGCCAGAGACAGGAATGAGAGCACTAGCAACCTGGATTATTGTGGTATGGTGTCAGATATCCTGAAAGTCAGCTTCAGGCGGTTTGAGATGTTTTTGTTGGATGTGAAGTGGTTCAAGGTGATTACTTCTGGTCGCAATGCAACGGTACATAGAGATGGAAACAAGCTTGTGCAAATAGATTCTACAAAGGTTTGGACAGATGCGAGCGACACATTTTCT